>NC_139031.1:48902640-49576353 GCF_964662115.1 Mustela nivalis
GACTTCATTAATTTTAACTTGGGAGTGGAGGTCTAGAGAAAGATTTGAGACTTGAAAAATGTCCAATTAAATAGCTTGATTAGGCATATTTACATATTACTATTTATTATTGGAAGCCTTTGAATGACTGATTTCATTACTCATATAGAAATAGCTTAAGAGAAGTTATGTTAACAATACAAGTGTGTGGCACTATTTACTTTATTTCACTATAGAATCAGATTGGGGGGGTATCAAAAATTGGGGATACCTCAAAACTCTGTTTTTTATGCTTATCTCATATTATACCTGCCAGAGTGGGAGAAATTAGATTAAAGCCTCCTGAGAGGCAATACAGTCTAGTAGTTAAGAGCACAGGTTTTGGTGCCAGATTCCCAGATTTAAATTCTGTCCCTTGCTAGCTGTGAGACCTTGGACAAGTGACACACCTCTCTCTTCCTCAATTTCTGCACCTGTAAAGTAGCATCAAGAATACACCAATACAGGGGCACCTGGGTGGCTCAGCCATTAAGTGTCTGCCTTTGGCTCATGTCATGATCCCACAGTCCTGAGATCAAGCCCCACATCGGGCTTCCCTGCTTGGCAGGAAGCCTGCTTCTCCCTCTCCCACTCCCCCTGCTTGTGTTCCTCTCTCTTTCAAATAAATAAATAAAATCGAAGAGAAAAAAGAATATACAAATACAAGAAGAACAAAGCTAGAGGTATCACAGTCCCACAGATTTCAATCTATACTACAAAACTCTAGTAATCAAAATAGTATGGTACTGGCTCAAAAATAGACACATAGATCAACAGAACAGGATAGAGAGACCGGAAACAAACCCACATTTATGTGGTCAACTCATCTATGACAAAAGAGGCAAGAATATACAATGGGGAAAAGACAGTCTCTTCAATAAATGGTGTTGGGAAAACGGGATGGCTATATACAAAAGAATAAAACCTGGACCACTTTCTTACATCATACATAACAATAAATTTAAAATGGATTAAATATCTAAATGTAGGGGCACCTGGGTGGCTCAGTGGGTTAAGGCCTCTGCCTTCGGCTCGGGTCATGATCCCAGAATCCTAGGATCGAGCCCCGCATCGGGCTCTCTGCTTGGTGGGAGTCTGCTCCCTCCTCTGCCTGCCTCTCTGCCTATTTGTGATCTCTGTCTGTCAAATAAATAGATAAAATCTTAAAAAAAAAAAAATCTAAATGTAAGACCTGGAACATAAAACTCCTAAAAGAAAACATGGGTAGTAAACTTTTAGACATTGGTCTCAGCCATACAGTTGACCCTTAAACAACATGGGTTTGAACAGCATGGACACCTCCTTTCTTTGTGGAGTTTCTCCAGGACAGCACTGTAAATGTATTTTCTCTTCTTTTCAATTTTCTTAATAATATTTCCTTTTCCTTGGCTTGCTTTATTATAAGAATACAGTATATAGTATATATACAAAATATATTTTGATTGACTATGTCATCAATAATGCTTTCTGTCAACAGTAGGCTATTAGTTAGATTTTTGAGGAGTCAAAAGTTATACACAGATTTTTTATTGTCCAAGGGATGGTGTCCCTAACCCCCATGTTGTTCTAGGGTCAGCTGTGTTTTTCTACGTACATCTCCCCAGGCAAAGGAAACAAAAGCAAAACAAACAACTGGGACTACATCAACTAAAAAGCTTCTGCACAGCGAAGGAAACCATCAACAAAACTAAAAGGCAACTGAGTGAATGGGAGAAAATATTTACAAATGATATATCCAGTAAGGAGTGAATATCCAAAATAGTAAAGAACTCACAACTCAACACCAAAAAACACAGTCCATTTAAAATGGGCAGAGAACCTGAATACACAATTTTCCAAAGCAGACATACAGATGGCCAACAAACACATGAAAAGATGCTCAACATCACTTATCATCAGGGAAATGCAAATCAAAACCATAATGAGATAGTACCTCACGCCTGTCAGAATGACTAGTATCAAAAGGACAAGAAATAACACGTGTTGGCAAGGGTGTGGAGAAAAATGAACCCTTGTGCACTGTTGGTGGGACTGTAAATTTGTGCAGCCACAGTGGAAAACAGTATGGAGATGTTAAATTCAAAATAGAAATACCACATGATCTAGTAATTCCACTACTGGATATTTACCCAAAGAAAGCAAAAATACTAACTAGAAAAGATATATGCACCCCTCTGTTTATTGCAGCATTATTTACAATAGCAAGATACGGAAACAACTCAATTGTCCACTGATAGATGAATGCATAAAGATGGGTATGTGTGTGTGTGTGTGCGCGCACTCATGCACATGTGTGTATAATGGAATATTAGCCATAAGAGAGAATGAGATCTCACCATTTGTGAAAATATGGATAGACCTAGAGGGTATTTTACTACATGAAATAAGCCAGACAGAGAAAGACAAATACCATGTGATTTTATTATATGTGGAATCTAAAAAACACAAGTGAGCAAACAAAGAGAAACAGAGCCATAAATACAGAGAACAAACTGGTAGCTGTCAGAGGAGGAGAGGGTGGGAGCATAGGTGAAATAGGTGAAGGGTAGTAAGAGGTACAAAAAATAAGTAATTTGTGGGGGTAAAAGTTACCACATAGGGTATTTAGTTGATAATATCGTAATAACTTTGCATGGTGACAACGGTAACTGCATTTATTGTGGTGGGGATTTTGCAATGTATGTAGTTGCCTAATCATCATGTTGTACACCTGAAACTAATATAATATTGAAAGCCAACTTTATTTCAAATAAAAATAAAAAAGAAATCAATTTAAAAAAGAATACCAATACATGCCACGTACTTAGAACACACATGGCACATACCCGGTGTTCAATAAGCAGAAACAATAACTACCTAACTCAAATCTCTACCATTTGATATTCATTCAGTCATCTTTATTACAGACATAAAAAAATAATTCTGAGGTCTCTATTAACACATGTAGCAACAAAAATCACTTCACAACTCAAGATATTTCTGAGTTAGATTCTGTAGGAAGGACCTCTGTCTATTCAGCTCCACAGAAATACCCTCTTTTGCTAATTCAGCACTATGGGAAATGCTTTTGGTAACAAGCACAACTCCTATGTCCTCTCACTTCATGAATCTTTTTGCTGTAGGTCTGGATTAAGCATTACAATCCTTCAGGGAAAAGAAAATGGAACAGGGTGCATTCCCTTTCAACTTCTTTTCTTTTAAAACCTCTCTGAATGCCTCACTGTCATCCCTGTGGGAATGTCAGATTTCTGGCAAATTAAGAAAAAAGAGTTATGTCCATGGCTCCTTATTATCTGGCCAAATTGGTTTTAATTTTCTGTTGGCAAGAGTAGTGGTCCCAAGAGATTGCACAACTTGCTGTGTGTGACCTGAATCCAGAATTAGGGGCACTGGTTTTCATCTTGGAGGTTTCAGCACTCAGGATATCCTTTGGAGAGAACAAACAATTCGCCATTTGTCTTGGTGAAGGCAGAATAGCTATGTGAGGGAGATCTTCTGCTTCAGACAGACCCCCAAGCTGAATGCAGGATGAGCCCATCTGACAAACACACAGTGCTATCCACAGGTGTTGGTCCTGTGTGGGACTGCTTCCCGCAGGGCTGCTCTCCCTCACCAGGCAGACCTTCCTCCAATTTACCCCAGGGGGCTGGCTTTGGGAAGGAGAAAGAGGCAGAGTGGTGTGGAAACCCTTACGACACCCCAAGACTCAGTTCTGCTCCAGCCTGTCTCACAGCAATTCGCAAACCAAAACATCCTCCCTAGAAGGGGACTCTTGTACTGCCTGGATTTTAAGTTCCCTGAATTGCTTGGTATAACTAACTACTAAGCAATCAATATGCCTCGAGCCGAGATGGGGAAACATAAAGCCGTGAAGAATGCTCCCCGCATATTTCTTCCTGGATATGATGTCAGAGTCCGGCTCTCCCCAGCCCTCCGCTGCCTCACATCTGTATTCTGTGTCTGCCTTGCACAATGCCAGCTGCGCTGTGCTTTGCAGGCCGGATTGCCCTCACAAGCGCAGACAGACCCACCTTCGGGGAGGTGGTGCTCTTCAAAAACGTAACCGCTTCTCATCTGGAGCGCCTCTACTCAAGTTTGCTGATCTTTAAGCAGAAACTGGACAGGCTTGGCCATCGCCAAAAAATGTGAACAGAGATGTTCATTTTTTAAGTGTATCTGATTGTTCTCTGATGGAGCTGTCATCAGAGGGTCCATTTTGAGCTCATTCTTTGAAAGCCATGGCAGCCTTAGCAACCCCTCTTTGCTCTGTTCTGCCTCCTGAGACAGCAGAAAAGCAATTTGGAGCTTCTCATGCAGTTTCCCCTGGACACAGCCCCAGCAGGCTACTGAACAGAAATTCTTCATCTGCCCAAGCTAATTTACAAACATCGTGTTATTCTCCGCCTGAGGTCTTGTTTTTGTCGGAACTACTAGAAACCTACATTGTTTGCATCCAAGGTTTTGCGTCCCTCTGTATTAAGAATGTCTTAATTTTTCCTCATTAATATTAAACATTGTTAATCTATTTCCATAGTAGGGTCAGATCTGAGACTGTTCAGGCACGGTTACTTAGTTCTTGAGCTCTGAGACACAAACACTTGCAGGACCTTGACCCCAGTGTGTCCCTGTTCAGAGAGGGACTCTCAGCTGGGAAATCAGGCTTCTCCAACCTAGGATGCCTTCCTGACAGAGATGCAAAGATACCAGTGTGGGCTTCAAAATGCTGCTCTTATCATTACAACACGAGATCTAGTTTATCTGTCAGGTGCTTTGGTACCTGTCAGTTAAAGGAATAAAGTATTTTAGACCATTCTGGTCCAAAGTTATGAAGCTATTTTTGCCCTAAATAATATGCACTTTGGGGGGCGTGACATCATGTTGGTATCTCTGCTTAAAGACTTAACAGCACAGAGGACAAGTGCTTGCGGTTTGATCTTCTGGTAAAATTCCTTGACATTTTCCGAGTCCTGGGTCTCCAGTCGGTTTCCTAAAGGACTGTGGTTCAGACAATTGCAGCATAGTTTCCAACAAAGAAAAACTGGTTCAATTCTATATGCACACTTCTATTGCTTTCATATGGAGGTTATGTCTCCTTTGCTTTGCTGTGAAATGAAATGACTTCTGCACAATATTGCACCTGGAAGCTTAAGAAGCTAATAACCTGTTTCTATACCGGTGTGTTTTAGAATGATGAGCCAGGCAAGAGATAAAATTGGACCAACAGCAGACGCATTTCCAAATAACAAGCAATGTTTTACGAATTGTCCCCTAGAAGGAACTGAGCCCAAGGAGAATGTATTCAGAGCCTACATCAGAAGGTAGATCTTGAGTTTTGTATATTTTAAGACGTGTGAATGTTTTAAAGAGCAGATGGTTTTACTGAAGGGTGATGTGAATCCTGGCTGGGCTGGAGAGAGAGCTGCAGGGTTGAAGCATCTCCCATCCTTTCTTTTCACATAAAAATATCTTCCAAAAATTAAGCCATTTGTGAGTTTCACTTGGTGTTTGAGAGACTTAGGGGGAAAGAAAAATCAACCATGGGGTTTATTCCTGCTTTCGTTTTTTTTCTCCCTTTGTAATCTCTCTAGGATGAGAACAAGATAGAAACACGTACGAGCAGACAGTGAGGAAGTCACTTGTGTTCTTTCTCTTGCTTCAGGTGCTTCCAAAGGAACATTTTAGAGTTAGCCTACAGATGCCAAGGTGGGCTCCAGCCAGATTTAGATGTCTTGGTCATATAAGCGGCCTGTTGGGAAGCTCGCTTGTAACAGGTGCTTTTTCTTTTACGAGAGCCATTGTTTTTCCCTCCCCCACCCCCTTGGCAGGATCCCTTCAGGGGATTTCCAGGCAATCTGAAGACTCCTAAGAGATGAAGGACTGCATAAAAGAACAAGGTTCTCAAAAGAGGGAGAGAGAAAACACAGCCCCATGCTCCTCCCAATTCAGACTCTTGGACGCTAATTCTGGCTCTGACAGTCACTTGCTGTGGAAACCAAGCAAAGGAACTCAATTTCTTTCTGTTCCCTTTCTAATCTGAGAGCAAGGGCTAAACTGGCTCAGAAGTTCCAACAAATAGTATGTGACTAATGAATGGTACTTTGATATTTGATGTTACTTCCACAATATTAATCACGAGCATGGATTTAAATGGTGCGCAAAGGGATGAGCCTGAGGACATGTACCCAGGAACAGTATAGGAAAAAGCAATTTGTATGGAAAGCAAATCCAGAGTGTGCCTCCTGAATGGGATTGCCCTATATAATATAGGATACCTGGTTAAATTAGAATTTCATGTAATGACAAATATTTTCTTAGTATCAGTATGTCTCAAATATTGCATGGAACATACTTATCCTAAGAATTACTAATTCTAGAAATTTTTTTTTTTTAACAATATTTATTTATTTATTTATTTATTTGACAGAGAGAGAGAGAGAGAGATCACAGGTAGGCAGAGAGAAAGGGGGAAGCAGGTTCCTCACTGAGCAGATACCCCGAAGGGGGGCTCGATCCCAGGACCCTGAGATCACGACCTGGCCTGAAGGCAGAGACTTAACCCACTGAGCCACCCAGCCACCCCTAATTCTAGAACTTATTTGGTGTTCATCTGGAATTCAAATTTAACTGGTTTTTTAATTTGCTAAATCTGGCAGGCATAATCTACAACAAGGGTCTGGCCCAAGGGTAGGAGGAGGAAGACGACAGAGACCGGGTGCTCTCCAATCAGAGGATTATTTCTAAGGTGAGAAGTCTGAAGTCAGGGTTGGGGATGAGTTTCTAGAACAATTAGGACAAGTCAGGCCTTTGTGTATGTGTTGTGCTTCAAAACCTCAGATTCTGCCATTTAGTCTCCCTCCCCCCTCCCCCCTGCCCTTTCCTTTTAACCCAGGGAACAGATTAAAGTGAATTTCTTCTTGGAGGAATTGTTAACTCATTTGTCATTCCTCAGATATTCCCTGAGTACCCATCATGTGTTAAATACTATGTTGGTTTCTGAGGCTGTAGGAACAGAGGAGCACCCCCTTTACTTTCACAGAGCACAGTCTGTCAGGAGGGACCACGATAACTTTGCCCTGGCTGGCAGAACTCCGAATCTGTCTCCTGGACTCAAAGCCCCAACCCACCCCCACCCTTTTTTTGTTTTCTTACCTGCAATTAGATACCTGCTGGGTACAAATTAGATTCCAGAGGTAGAAGAGAAATAAACAAAATGTAGTTCTTGAGTATAAGAAACTAATGGCAAAATGAAACCCCTAAGTCAAGAGTTATTTTATTTTATTTTTTTTTAAAGATTTTATTTATTTATCAGACAGAGATCACAAGTAGGCAGAGAGGCCGGTAGAAAGAGAGAGAGGAGGAAGCAGGCTCTCCGCGGAGCGGACAGCCCGATGCGGGGCTCGATCCCAGGACCCTGGGATCATGACCTGAGCCGAAGGCAGAGGCTTTAACCCACTGAGCCACCCAGGCACCCCAAATCAAGAGTTATTTTAAAAGGTGGTATGTGGTAAGTACAGTAAAAAGGATGGAGTGGGGGAGGGCTTAGAGGAGACCTCACATCAGTTTGGGGGCTTAGGAAGGTTTCTTAGAAGAATCTGAGGTGGGCCTAAGGAAGGCTGAGATATTCCCCCATTACTCTGGATTTAGAATCATATAATCATGGCATCTTAGAAGAAGTATTCTTGGAGTCAAATGTCCAGGCATTTTTTCTATAGCACCCTTCATGGAGGGTCATTTGCCTTTTGTTTGAATTCTCTTATCTTCCTAAGATGTCCATCCCATTGTTGGAAAATTGTTAGAAATAGCGACTCAAAAAAGCAGAGTTGAAATCTGCTGTCTCCAAGATTCCTTCATTGATTCTACCCCTGCTGTCTGCCCTACTTACTACTTCCATTAAATACCTGGCTGAAGATGTTGAACATAAGCTTCCTAGGTATTCCCGTGGTAGAGGCATAGGGGTGGTAGCAAACACTACAGATGACACAGAGAAAATACTAAGCTAGTAAGGTGAGATGTAATATGAGTATGTGCAAAATCCTGCATTTAGATCCAAAAATATCAATTAGAGAATAGATTAAAACTGGCTTGGTAGGAACTCCTATGAAAAAGACCTAAGGGTTTAAATTTATTCTTAACTTAATATGAGCCAACGATGTCATGTGACTGCTAAGAAAGCTAATCATCTTGAGCTGCACAGCTAGAACAGTGTCAAGATCACAGAGACTAATAGCCCCAGTATAATCTGCCTTGGTCAGATTATATTTATATGGTGTGTTCAATTTTGCATGCTTCCTTTTAAGAGGGTAATGGATACAAACACACTTGCCATCACACCTGGCAAGGAGGACCCACATGTCACACACATCAGTACAGAAATAATTTTCGCCCCCCTCTAGGTCCCCTAAAATTTTTTGAAAGTTTAGAAGTGATTGATCGAATGGGAATTTGGGGAAAGGAAGGGGAAACATGTGTGAATACGGGACCCTCCCCATCCCTCCTCCCAAGATGGAGGACGCTAGACCAAGAACATGATGAGGTAGAGGGTAGGGAAGCAGGTATTGGTTAGAAGAAGATGACAGTCTCTGGAAACTGGAGAAAGAGCCAGGATGCTCTGTTTAATGTTGGCCACTCTACATCACCCAAGGCAGGTGTCCAGGTAACTGGGCCTCCCAACTGACTTCACTTCTATGAAGTGTAATTTTGGGAAGAAGAACTTAGACCTGCCTCAAATGGAAAAGTGAGGCCATGGTGTTGGTGAATTAACTTGCTGGGCTCCCTGTGGGGTAGGGCCTGGGGACACCACGCCTCCTACCTGCCCTGGGCCCAGGACCCATGTTCACCTTGCCCTGTTCCGGCAGATCTGTGCCACCATTTAGGAGAGAGCACAACTTTTTCAGCCTTTGGATTTCAAGGGTGACTCCCCACCCAGCTGTGGAGCACTGGGTGGGAATTTGAGCTGGTCCTTAGCAAAGCATGACTTAGGACTGATAAATATTTAGACATACATTAAGTGGTCTCCATTTACATTTGTTTACTCAGTCTCTAAACGTCAGGATAAAGGTGAGACATTACAGTGCCACTAGTTTAGAGGAAGAACATTCCCTACGGTTCTGGTAATTTCCTCAAACAGCAGACCCGACCATTTGCATCCCTCACCACTGCCCACCTTTTTTTATTTTAAAAATCTATGTAAAAGATATTCCATGTCTATGTAAAATACCTATTACAGAGGCTGACATACAGTAAGTGCTCAATAAATGTTCTATTTCTCCCCCCTTTGCTTTTTCCCACCTTCCAAGCATAACTGGAGATGGCATATTTTCCCAAGCTTCACCTTGATCCGAGCTTTGAGATCCTATTCATGCAGGATCCGTCTACATAGGAGCTGAGCCTTTTTTCCATTTTTGTATGTGTCTTTTAGAAATAAGGATTCCCCCCTAACTCTGATATTCATGGTGTTTTCTACAGATGTTTTTTCCTTTCTTTCTCTTCTAGAGTGTGTGTATTTGTGTATGTGTGTGTGTGTGTGCATGTGTGTGTGTGTGTGTGTGTGAGAGAGAGAGAGAGGGCACGTGAACATGTGCAAATTCAGGTAGGATTTTCTTCTTTTCTTTCTTTCTATTAACAGATAATGTATTATTTGTCTCAGGGGTACAGGTCAGTGAATCATCACTCACCATAGCCCATACCCTCCCCAATGTCCGTCACTCAGCCATCCCATCTTTCCTTGAATCCTCCACTGTTTGTGAGACCTATGATTCCCTTTTAGGGAATCTAGTCATGAGTTTCATTTTAAAACTTTCACACGTACCTTCTCAATAGCCCTTTGAAAACAAAAGATTAGTGCACATATTTGAGAATGTTTTCATTTTCCTTTGTATCAGTGTGCTTTGATTTTTGGTTGCATGAATTGATTCCAAAGCAAGAGAAATGGGTGTATTGAAAGGATGCTAAAGGCTGCTCACAGACTTAAAGGAGAAAGGACACACTAGAGGTCAGAAAGAACAGTAGTCAGGCCAGCTCTAGGAATTTGGGAAAGGCTTGCATAGTGAGTGACTCAGTGTCAACTGCCTGCCTGTGTGACACATGCTCGTGTCCTGGCAGTGAGACTGGCCAGTGTGATCAGGTGGTGTGAAGACCTGTAATTAGCAGCCTCAATAGAACTTCATGGGCTTGGAAGGAAAGCCAGTGAGAAAAATCTATACATAACCACCCCGTTTTCTTGGCAATATTTGAAATTACTGTAGAGGTATCCTTCATTTCCATATTGTTGATTTGTTCATATCAAAGGCTAGAAAAATAATATCTTTCATGACTGCCTGCTACCTGCTCTAAACTCTGCCTGCTCGAATCTTCAAGACTTAAGGTGGGGAATAGGGAGCATGGGGTGGAAGAACAGGTTTTTGTGGGGTGGGAAAGATGGCGAGTTTGATTTGGATTTATTGTTTGAAGTGCCACTGGGGCGGACAGGTAGTGCTGTCTAACACCCAACTGGAAATGTGGGTCTTGAGCTTATAATAAAAATCAGGACAAAGAATGTAGATTTGGAAATTACTATTCATTTGATATTTTAATTAGATATTCAAGGAGCAATTATTAACCCCCTCATACATACCCAACAGTTCTGAGGGCTAGAATCACAAAATTGAGTAATTTAAGAGAATGATTCTTAAGAAGCTTATAGTTTTTAGGAGACAATGGACAAATAAATCAATAATTGTGATATAATGTCCATTGGGGCAATGTTTGAGGTTAACCCAGGGTGCTAGGAAAATACAAAGAAAGGGCACTGAAAGTGGTTCCAGATCCTTTGCCTGGTTGTCAGGGCATGGACAGGATATCTTCCTATTCCTGACTTGGCTCTGGTCATTAGAATGTATTCCCACCCTAGACGCATTCTGTGCCCCTGTTTGGTTAGATCTACCCCCAGTGGAACCCTTGGACTGGTCTGTACCATCTGTAGCCTCCTGTGGTCCTAACATTGACAAGAGAATACCGTAGGGGTAGAGATTTTGGCTAAACATAACCCACTGGTGTTAGTAAAGATATTCCATTAAAAATATATTAAGGATATTCTGATATGACCCCAAAAGCCTTTTTTTGTTGGTATCTGTTATTTTTGATACTTCTGTTCATTTCTTAATATCCCTTAGTCAACTCCTTCTTTTTTAGCCCAATTAACTACTACATAACAAAGGTATACTTAAAACAAACAAACAAAAAAACCCTCTAGTCATGCAACAAAAATTACTATTTTAGTTGCACTATTTAGTTTCATTAGTGCCCTGGAAGAGATGATCTAGAATAGAAATAATTCAGAATTCATTTTCAATGTTCTCAGCTACGAAATCTCTTTGAATGCATATTTGTTCATTAGTTTTAAACACTTGTTCTGAACATAGAGTACACCATGATGTTTTTGCGAGGAGTGCTGACACCCTTCTTACTGCTAATGCTTGATCTGCATTATTTTTCCCTTTTAATTACATTGTATAAAAATTTGCTACACATCAATCTTAAAAGATGTTAATGGGTATTGTATAATAGTCTGCTTTTTCCAATTATATAAACTACCCATTTTTGGCCTTAGTACTTTATTATCTTTTAGTAGAATGTTTGATTTTTTAAAAAAAGTATTTAAATATTTATGTTTAAAAACTTCTTTATCAAGTTTTGGGAGAAATTCCAGCCATGATACTCATGTGCCATCTTCACCAAGTTAAGATGTTAATATAAAGTTAAGCTGGGAACTTTAAAGGCATTTCTTAACTCCCTATCTTTTTTAGTCTGCCATTTCCAGGGAGTCTTGACCCTTACAGGTAACAAGAGGTTGGGAGAAGAATCAAAGTATTATGATGGCTCAATAGCCACCAGTCCCTATCAACCTACAAAGGTTCCCAGGAAAATGAGTTCTGCTGACCTGCCCTCCAGGCATTGCAATGTCATGACCTGTGAGGCAATGTGGTTCTTGGAATACATGGCTTATTTCCTCTGGTCTCCATACACACCAGTACAGATATCTACAGAATGTTCTGGGGCTCACAGTTTCCTCGTGCCCCCTCTCCCCCATAACTCAGCTGCTTTTCCATGGGCTTGCAATGTTCGTCCCCATCTCAAACACCCAAACTCCACCTAAGTTTCTATTTCTATTTTATATCCTAACACTATCTTCCTTATATAATTTCTTCCTTTTTAACATGCCTTCTCTCCCAGAATCTGATCCAGACACACTCTTTTTAAAAAAAATTTAATTTTTACTTTTGGAAAAATACTCATGACATAAAATTTACCAACCTAACCATTTTTAAGTGTATAGCTCAGTAGTGTTAAGTACATTTCACACTGTTCTGCAACCAATCTCCAGAACTTTATCTTAGAAAACTAAAACTCTGTTCTTATTAAACAATAATTCCCCCATCCCTGACAACCTCATTCAACTTTCCGTTTCTGGAAGTTTGATCACTTGAGGTCTCTCATATATGCAAAATCATACAGTATATGTTTTTTTGTGAATGGTTTATTCACTTATTTTGTGACTGGTATGTTTAGTGTAATGTCCTCAAGTTTCATTCATGTTGTCCCACATGTCAGAGTTTCCTTCCTTTTTTTTTTTTAATTTTTAATTTTTTATAAACATATATTTTTATCCCCATGGGTGCAGGTCCGTGAATCGCCAGGTCCACACACCCGAAGTTTCCTTCCTTTTTAAGCCTGAGTAATATACCCTGGCAAGTCTACACAACATTTTGTTTACCCGTTCATCCATAGGTGAACATTTGGGTTGCTTTGACCTTTTGGCTATTATGAATAACACTATTGTGAACATGAATGTACAAATATCTCTTTAAGATCAAACTCATTCTTTTTGATAACATATGTTTACCTATTTAAAAAATGTTTATTATGGAACATTACAAACATGTGAAAAAGTAGCGAGAGAGTATAGTGACCTTCAAAGTATCTGTTGCTCAGCATTTAGTCACTAATTTGTAATCTGTCATCATTTCACCTCCATCTCTACCCCCCAGTACCTCCTCTAGATTATTCTCAGGCAAATCCTACACAGCATACAATTTCATCTGTGAATATTTCAAAATGTGTCTCTTAAAAGTATAAGAGCTGTTTTTAAATGTAAAGATGTAATACTGCTTTCACACAAAAAAATTAACAATATTTCCTCATTATCATCAATAAACCAGTTACTGTTCACATTTTCCCAACCAGTTATTTTTTCTTTAAATGTTAAACAATTGATTTGTTTGAATTGGAATCCAGACAAAGTCCATACATTATGGTTGGGGCATGCCACATGATGCCCCTCTCTTTTCCTTGAAATTTCTTCTAGGAAGTTGTTTTTAAATTATTATTAATATTCTGAGTAGTTTTGTGAACTTCAGATTTTGTTAATTGTTTCCTTCTGGTTCACTGAACATTATCTTTGGTCTTCTGAATTTCTTATAAATTAGTAGTTGGATTTAAGTACTTGATCAGATTTAGAATGAATTTTTTTTTTTTTTTTTTTTTTTTGTTAAAACTCATTTGTAGATGGTGTGTTTTTCCATTTGGCAGTACTTGATGTCTGAATTTCTATCATCATCATTATTATTATCATTGAGTAGGCTCATCAATTCAAAGTTGCAAAATGGAGATATTCTAATAAGGTGATTCTTTCTTCATTATTAACTAATATAGTTTCATCCAAAGTAATGTTCTTTCATCCATTATTTAGTTTTCCTGTGATATACTTCTCACAGAAAAGGAAGGATAAATGCTCATTTATTTTCCTTTCCTTACAGTTTTCTAAGCAATGAGTTGACTCAGGGAGGTCCTCCAAAAGTGGCCAATAAGATTTTTTTTCTTTTGGTGTAATTTTGAACTAACAGATTTAAAACATACTTTATGTGTTTGAATTCATTGCACTTATGACTGAAGTTGGTCCCTGATACCTTTTGCTATGATCCTAAAAGTTACTGATAGATTCTGAATTGTGTTAATGACACAATATTCATGGCTCATTTTGTACTTTTCAGTTCCAGGCCTGGAGTCCACAACTGTTCCTACAAAGAACTTTGGTTCCTTTATAAGGACATGGTATTTAGAGAGCACAATCTGGTTATTGCCCTTGTACTGGTTTTCAGTGGAAAGAGCTGGAAAACAGGCTTTCCATTTTAAAGATAAAATACATTGATACTTGCAATTTGATTTCAGACCTAGATGGGTTATTTTTGTTGTTGTTGTTGTTATTGTTTTGTTTTTTTAAAAGATTTTATTTATTTATCTGACAGAGACAGACAGTGAGAGAGGGAACACAAGCAGAGGAAGTGGGACAGGAAGAAGCAGGCTTCCCGCCAAGCAGGGAGCCTGATGTGGGACTCGATCCCAGGACTCTTGAAATCATGACCTGAGCAGAAGGCAGATGCTTAAGGACTGAGCTACCCAGGCACTCAGATCTAGAGTGTTTTTACTTAATTTTTTGAACCTTTTTTTTTTTTTTTTAAGATTTTATTAGTCAGAGAGAGAGAGAGAGAGAGAGAGAGACAGAGAGAGCACAGCCGGGGGAGCAGCAGGCAGAGGGAGAAGCTGAGCAAGGAGCTGGATGCGAGGCTCAATCTCAGGACCCCAAGATCATGACTCTAGCTAAAGGCAGACACTTAACTGATTGAGCCACCCAGGTGTCCGTGTATGTCCTTTTACTTAATGACAAAAATAATTGGTTTTCAATGATATCAGTATAATTTCCTTACCTTTTCTTTTACTCCATAATATATATACAACAGCCTGAGAACAGGAACACCAACGCTATCACTAATAATAAAAATACTAAGAACAATTAAAGATTTTTTTCTGCAGTTATTTCTGTCACTGTGGTATATCCCACTAGAGATGTCTACAATAGAATTACTAGGTTTAAAACTGCTTGGAAAATTTCTTCTTCGTGTGCTTATGCCACCAATTAGATACAGAGTTAAATTCTATTGTTGTATTTTACTTGTATTTTTGGGTATCCTAAAAAACTTGTTTCATGGGATGCCTGGGTGGCTCAGTTGGTTAAGCAGCTGCCTTCGGCTCAGGTCATGATCCCAGCATCCTGGGATGGAGTCCCACATCGGGCTCCTTGCTCTGCAGGGGGCCTGCTTCTCCCTCTGACTCTGCCTTCCACTCTGTCTGCCTGTGCTCGCTCTCACTCGCTCTCTCTCTGACAAATTAAAAAAAAAAAAAAACTTGTTTCATAATCATGTAAAATACTTACATAGTCCAAAAAATCAAGTCAAAGCAAGATTTATTTTTAAAAGCCTAGCTTCTATTCCCATTTGTCCACTGGAGTGCCTTATAGGTATTTATTTTAATCCATTCTTTATTTTAAATCTAGTACTTACTTATTTTACTGATTGACTATATCCCATTTTTATCAAAAAAATACTATAAAAATCATCAAATATAAAATGTTTGCTATTTATATCTTTAGTAATCAGAGGACCCAGTTTTAGGAGAGGATTCTGGTGGGAGACATGTAATGAAGGAGAGACAATCAATATGACTATGAAAGGATGAGAGAGTGAGAGAAGAGTATGAGTGAGGTTGGTGGATTAAAATGAGGGGAGGTTGGCTTAGATCTGACTAAGAGTTTGCAGGAACACTGTGCTGGTGTGCTGAGAAGAGGCTGGAAGGGAAAGGATGCTTTTAAGGAGACCAGTTACAGTGTCAGTGAGCTATTGGGGGAAGATGGTGGCTTGCACTAGGATGGTAGTAAGGGAGGAAAGGAGAAGTGGTGATTCTGGACGTATTTTGAGTATGGATCCTCTGGGGAGTGAATTCAACTCACGGTAAGAAGGGCCCAGGGTCATTTGTAGGTGGGGAGGAGGAGGAACAAGGAAAAAAAAATGAGCAATGTCATGAAAACCTAGGACACTATAACCCAAACAGCCCTGATTTGTGACTCCTCCAACCCCATGACCCTGACAGGGAGTCCATGGGACACAGTCTCTGGTGCGTCTGCCTAGAGATGGCAGAGGCTGGTGAGAGATGTGGTGTTAGAGAGGTGGGCCAGAAAAGAGTGAGAGGAAAAGACATGTGTGAGTGCTTTAGACCACACTGGAGACCCCAAGAGGTAGATAGTGTGGGGGGACATATTTGTAGTCTGTCAAGGTAGGCCTGAGAGTCGGTAAAATTTGGATCATTACCATTCATGGGACCCTACTTGAGTCTACAGACTGGTGATGATGAAAGAATGATGGGTACAGATTGAGACTACTTGGATGGAAGGAAGGACATTGGTTTTGCTCCCACAACCATCATAAGAAGAGAGGTCAGTACCGAATCAGATTGCCATTGAGTGGATCTGTAACTGGTTAAAAGATTGGCTCAATGGATAGATTGGGTCAGTCTTCTGTAGCCTGCCATGCCTGTGTGACAAAGATGCCATGATGAGAGACCCGGGAAAGTGGCAAGCAATGAAGAGTGAGCATTGCCACTTGCAACTGTGGGTGGCCTGCCAAGCCCTTCTCCACTAGTTGGTACACGGTTGCTGCTGTGTTCCTATGAAGGCTGGTGTGAAGACAGGGGTACCTACTCTCTTTCCATTCTCCCACATGCTTTAGTGCCAGTGCACAGAGGTTTTTCAAAGTGTTCTGGCCCTTAAAGTAGAGATTAATAGTAATGCTTAACCCAAGTGGACATTTCACAAATTCTCAGCCACCTGTGCTTAAATAATTCAATTAAACATGTACTGAATGTTTATTAGATGCCAGACACTAGGCTAGGCTCTGAGAATATAGAAATAAATAAAATATGCCTCTGTCCTTTTGGAGTTAATAGTTCAGTGACAGGAGGCTGGCACAGGACCCAATTATTTTGTACAATGTGGTACATCCATGGAAAGTCACGTATAAGCTGCTTTCGGGGATATGGAGGCAGGACCTCAACCTAGAGCAAGGTTCAGGAAAAGCTTCCTAAAGAAGGTCAGGTCAGCCTGTGCTGGAGGCTGATGGGGTTGGGAGTGGGTCAGTGGAAGGAGGACGACATAGAAACAGGTCTCTCAGGGAAGACCAGGACAAGCACAAGAATGATGTGTGAGCAGTGCTCAGAGTGCAAGGCAGGAAGTGGCCAAGGCTGAGGCTAGACACATCAGTAGAAGCCCTGCCTAGAAATCCTTAAATGCCGTCCTAATGAGCTTGGCCTTCCTCTGGGGCTAATAAGCCACTTAAAGTCTTTCAGGGCAGGGATATTAGGAATGAAGAACTTGTAGTAGATATGAGAAATATCTGTTTGGTATTGTTTTGTGACCAGAAACAAAACAAAAACATTTTCCTTATGTAAAATTCAAACAGTATTAAAATATGAAATGTGGAAAAGTGAAATTTCACTCCCCAGATCATTGATGGTTTGGCTATAATGCCTTCAATTTGTTTAATTCTAAAAATGACTTGTGATTAATGTCTGAGGGAATGTGAACATCAGAAAACACCATGATAGCTTTTTTCATTTTCAATGTATGTTGGACATGTTTGCATTTTCTTATAGATCTACCTTATTACTACTATTTTTTAGATGTACCTTAAAGAAACAGTATATAATCTACTGCATGAACAAAACATTTTTAAAATGATTTATTGATGAATACTTGGATTCTTCCCAATTTTTTTTCCTTAAAAATTTTTTTTTTCCCAAATCAAAGTGATCCGTATATCTAGTTTAAGAAGGGAAATACCATAATGGGCTTCTGATGAAAAACAGGAGTTTCCTGTCTCACCACCTCAATCACTTCTCCTTTCAGGCAACTCCTATCCATTCTTCTCACTGTTTTCGTTAAGTGCTGTTTCTTGATTTTTCAATTTTAGATGTTATTTATTCATATTCTAAAATGGAAGATAAGGCTCCATAGCTCAGGGGTTAGAGCACTGGTCTTGTAAAATGGAAGATAAGAAATAAGCTCTCTTAGACTCCTCCCACTGACACATACACAAAACACTTCCCTTTATCTCTTCTTTCCAGTGTAGTTATATTCATATTTTCAATTATATCAATATTCAGTATTGGCAATATTATGATTATGAAATTACTTTTCAGAGTTCAGCTACTGGTTTTCCTTTTATACACACACACACACACACACACACTTTTTTGTAAAGCAGTCAATAATTCTACCCAAAACCTTTGCCCGACTGCTATAATATCTTTCTTCTTGGAGGTATCCTTCCAGGGGTCCTCCGTCATTCCTGCTTCCCTGGATGGGTTCTTCCCTGGGCTGCTGGGCAGCCATTGCCTGGAACTTCTCACCTCCGTCATCCTGGGGATTCCCTTTGCTCCCTCATACACTGGGACCACTGTGTTCTAATTACCATATCTTCCTTCACTTGGTTTACTCTCTTGTTTTGGTGGAGCGTGCCCTCTAGTAGATTCCTGAGAAGTTATCTTCAGGCATTTAATGAAATATATAGGAGGCAGAATTCACAAACTTGATGGCCAGCTGGATGTAAGTAGTAAGAGAGAAGAAGGAATAAGAATATGAAGTGTTTAACTGGCTGAGTGCAGAAGAATGGGGCTGGGTTCGGGCGTGAAGTGAAGATCCTGAACGTGGTGAGTTACCTGAGATGTCTGGCACAGCAGCTTGCAGATATCTATGTGAATTTCAGGAAAGAGGTCAGAGATCAAGATCCTGATCAAAGATCTTTCTAGAAGCTTGAATGAGATGCGAGGATGAGAGATAGCCTTGTCCATCTGGATGTGGTCATTAAACAATGGGAGTAAATGAGATGGGTTGGGAGAAGGATGGAGATCAAGGGTAAGACTTAGACAAGTTCAAAGGCCAGTTACACGAGAATGTTTAATGGGTAGGCCAGGCAAAGGGCCCATGATGAAGGTAGAGACTATCAGAGCAGCAGGAAAACCAGGGGAACTAGAGCCAATAGGCAATAGAGACAGATTATAGTTAAGTACAATGTACGACTGAGAATTTGAAGGAGGAGGGGGCCTGTTAAGGTAATGGTAAAATGGCAAAGGGATAAAAATAAAAATGTGAACTGCAACATTATTTATAATAGCAACAACTGGAAACAAGCTGTACCATTCATCCTCTAGGGAACGGGTTATATAAATAATGATACACATAGTCACTGGAAGAATATGCCCCTATCAAAAATTACACAGATTTATGCTTACTGACATTTATACTTATTGTTCAGGAAAAGCAATGCAAGTCACTGAAAAACGAGTATTATATGTTCCAATTTATGTAAATCTCTATACACATAGCCATCTGCTTGTGCATGTAGGCATAGACTAGAGAGATGTCTGAGAGAATGTTCACCAAAATGTTAATGGTGATTATCTCTGGAAGAGGAGAATGGGGTAAGTTTTCTTATTTGCATTTAAAGTATTGCTTAAATTTGTTACAATAATTATGTAATAAAAAAATAAAACTGCATATGTAGAAACAGAGAGTATATAGGCAATCTTTGTACTTTCTGCTCAGTTTTGCTGGTAATCTATAACTGCTTTAAAAGATACAGTCTAATGAAAATTTTTAAGCAATAAAGCTGTTATTAGAAGATAAAATGTTAGTGATGTTAAATACTGCAGACTGAGTAGTTCAATACTGTGAAGTAGGAACAGAAGGTACATTAGAATGAGTTGAAGAGTGAATGGGGCTTGAAGATAAGGAGATACCAAAGATCTTTCTAGAAGCTTGAATGAGATGCGAGGGTGAGAGATCGCCTGATAGGTAGACTTGAACAATAACTCCTTTCTTCCTCCAACTTCCCCGCTCCCCTCCTTCAATTCATTCTGAACACTGTTGCCAGGTAAATTCCCCAGAAACCACATTATCTTGTCATTCCTATCCCAGACATCAGTGGCTCCCACCCAATGAAGCTGAAATGGCCTGCTTGCCTTTCAGATGCCTCCATAACCTGAATTCAATCACCATCCCCACATTAACCAACTTTTCACTCAAACCAATTAAAAAAAAAAAAAAACAGAAACAAAAACTTAAGTCTACAAGTATTGAACATGTATTATAAGGCCAGGTACTCTTAAAATCACTCTTTAAAACTGTGTATCAGGGCGCCTGGGTGGCTCAGTGGGTTAAGCCGCTGCCTTCGGCTCAGGTCATGATCTCAGGGTCCTGGGATCTAGTCCCGCATCGGGCTCTCTGCTCAGCAGGGAGCCTGCTTCCTTCTCTCTCTCTCTCTCTGCCTGCCTCTCAGTGTACTTGTAATTTCTGTCAAATAAATAAATAAAATCTTAAAAAAAAAAACAAACAAAAAACTGTGTATCATTTACCAGAACAAAGTCATTATGGTCCTCGTCATCACTGTAGTTACAAACCAATGAGGATGTCAGACTTCTCTAAGGCCAGTGGTAGCTCAGGGTAATATGGCCATAACTGATTAGCAGGCACCTATGCAGACTGCATAGCAAAGGGCCCCTGAAGCATGTACTGGCATCTGCTTTTGCTTTTGTGGGCCACCTCATTCCTTCTTAATCCTTTTTAAATGCCTAGAGCCTCCTAACCTTTCATATCGTAGATCAAGTCGAATCTTAACAGCTTTCTTCTTAGGATTTGCATGACATTCTATTATGACGCTTTTATCTTTCTGATCATACAATATCTTCTATTCTTAGTTAACTGCGTGTGTGGATGAACAACTTCTTCACGGTGATTGTGAGCTTTGAAAGCTGTCACAGGATCCCGCACAGGGTTAAACACGTAGCCAGTGTGCAATATGAAATTTATCAGGAAGCTTCTCATCCAAGATATTTAATATTTAGAAATAACATAAAATTAACTTTGAAGGTGGTTCATCAGAAAGGATCCTAACGTAACCTAGAGCTAACAACAATTCTTAGGAGTCCAAGGGGAGGGGGTAACAAAGATGGGGGTGGTTGCTAGGCCTTCAGAAGGGCGGACTTTAAAATAATGAAAAGAAATAGAAAAAAAAATTGGTTTTAGCCAGAACCCAATCAAGATGGCATACACAATAAATAAACCCAAACTCAATTATTATGCATGACAGAGAATAAAAGCTCAATTATTATTCAAGACTCTAAAAGCACAAGTATGGTCTAAATACAGGGTGGCATTATGAGACTATGGTTAAAGAGACAATTGCAATAATGAATATGTAAACAGAATTATGACCTTGCCAAGGTTAGGAGGCACTTTATACTGCCCTTACAAGGCTATCACATCTAAATTTTATCTTAATATTTAAAAAGGAATGTGTAAGCAGCACAGTGCCCTGTCTCCCAAGTTTTATTCCACTGCACATGAGGTCAGCAGGATGTTAATAATGGGTGTTCCATTTTTAACATGGTCTAACGAAAGAATGGAAAATGTTGTTAGAGCAGACCCCGAAGCCTTTTGATTAAAATGATGTGAATAGAGTTTAAAAGAGAAGAGATTTTTTTTCCCCCCCAGGAGTAAAATAAAACTGAGGACAGAACAAGTGGGTCTAAGTAGAAGGAGGGTTATTCTAAGCTGGGGACATCACAGCTGCTTTACCTCCGTAAAGTCAGAAATTGGCCTAGTGCAGCTAGAGAGAGTCAGGTCAGCAATGGACTGCATAGTGAGGGTGTAAGAGGTAAATATTACATTATTATTGTGAGAGAACCTATCATCTTCAACTTTGGACACAGGATAGGAAAGGCCAAAAATCATTTAAGGATGATCTCTGTATCTTGTTGCCTGAAGCTGCCAGGGAGGCGACCCTCTGAATTTTTTTTCTCACTCTAGAATTCCATGAATCTCACAGTGTGAACTCTAGAATGAGTGGTATTATCATAAAGATCTGGTTTTAGCTCCTCTCCTGCCACCAACCTACTGAGCCATCTAGAAGATGATGATGATTTCTCATAATATCCTACAGGAATTTCCTCAGGATTAATTATACATTGCTTGTAAGGAGCTTTCAGCTCCAGGGAGAAACACAATGAAAATATTTATGGTAATAATTTGAACCATAAGAAATTGCTGGTATTTGACCACTCATGGTCTATGAAAATGGCAATTTCATGTAGTTTAACTCAATAAAGTTTATCATTCATC
Organism: Mustela nivalis; assembly: GCF_964662115.1. Taxonomy (NCBI): domain Eukaryota; kingdom Metazoa; phylum Chordata; class Mammalia; order Carnivora; family Mustelidae; genus Mustela; species Mustela nivalis. The sequence continues at coordinate 48,924,701 of NC_139031.1, forward strand.
AAGCCTCCTGTGTGGCAGGCATGGCTGGTTCTGGGGATATAAAGATGATTGAGACATTGTCCCTGCCCTGAGGGAGCTCTCGAACCTGTGATGGAAATGGACACTTGAATAAAACATTACAATGCAGGGGGACGAGTGGTACAGTGAGAGTATTATAAGATGCTGGGGACAGAAGAGAGAGCCAGCAATTCTGCTGGGCCAGGAGGGGAAGCCCAGAAAAAGGCAAAAAGGCTGGCTTTGTTGAGGATGTAACATTAATTTAATTTAGACGGGATCTTGAAGGCTGAGGGATTCACCAAGTGGAAAGGACCATTCTCGGCCAAGGAAATAGCTGTATAAAAACAAAGAGGTATGAAAAAGTCTTTCCTGAGACAAAAATATTATTTAAATCAATAATATGATAAGGAGACATTCACAAAACAAACTGAGGGTTGCTGGGGGTAGGGGGGTAAGGAGAGGGTGGTTGGGCTATGGACATTGGGGAGAGTATGTGCTATGGTGAGTGCTGTGAAATGTGTAAGCCTGACGATTCACAGACCTGTACCCCTGGGGCAAATAATACATTATATGCTAATAAAAATAATTAATAAAAAATAAAATTACAACCACTCCACCTTCAAAAAAAAAGATAAGGAGACATTAATCAAACCCTCTATAACTCATTCCTATTTGAATGTCCTCTTATTGAATATGAATTATTATTTATCTGACTTTGTTCTTGTTTACTAGGGATCTTTCATGTTTATCAGATGGCTACAGCAGAGGATGCCTTTCAGCAGAAAAAGAGATGAAGCTGGACAGGTTACCTAGAGCCCTGTGTCCTACAGCAAGAAGGGGCTTCATCCTGCAGGTGTTGAGTAGGGTAATGACACGATCAGCGCTGGGAAAAGAAAGACCACTGTGGTGGTTTCATGGGGGAGAGATGACAAGTAGATGCTAGTAGAAGTAAGGACAATAGTGGGGGGACTGTGGAGAAGAGAGGATTCTAGGAAGTCATAACATTTAAGGGACAGGAGCAGTTTGGGGGGCAGAAGGAGAATGGAAGAAGGTGAGTTACCAAAGTCAAGTGAGAAAAAGTCTTCAAAAAAGTGAAATAAGTTCAATGAGATAAAAACTGAACGCCATCCCTCAGATCTAGAAAGTGGTCATTGGTTATCTTAGCAAAAGCAGTGCCAGTCGGGTGGACAGAAGTCACATGCATGGGTATCAAACCTCGAATGGGAGGTGAGGATTCTTTGGAAGCAAAACTACTTTAAAAAAAGATTCACTGGGGGCGCCTGGGTGGCTCAGTGGGTTAAGCTGCTGCCTTCGGCTCAGGTCATGATCTCAGGGTCCTGGGATCGAGCCCTGCGTCGGGCTCTCTGCTCAGCAGGGAGCCTGCTTCCCTCTCTCTCTCTCTCTCTCTCTCTGCCTGCCTCTCTGCCTACTTGTGATCTCTGTCTGTCAAATAAATAAATTAAATCTTAAAAAAAAAAAAGATTCACTGGAAAGGAAAGAAGAACATTATGATAACTAGAGGGGCTACAGAATTGGTTATGGTTGTTCTTTTGTTGTTTTGGAAAGAGCGGAGAATCTTGAGCAGGTGTGAAGTTTAGGGCAAGAAACCAGGGGGAAAGGAGGGACAAGCTTGAGATCACAAGGAGGCAATGGTTTCAAATAGCCGGGGACGTTCCTTCTTCCCTCAGTCTAGAGGTGAGTTGGTGAGCGAGGATGCAGATAAGGATAAATTGGATGGTGAGACCGGGCTGGTGGGTGAAAAGGAACATCCTGACTTCTTGCTCTCTGTCCAGTTTTCAGTGGAGAATCAATGGGTTGGACTGAGCTGCAACAGGGGAGCTTAACTGCAGCGCTGGGGAGGTGAGGCAGCTGCAGAGATGTGAAAGGGCAAGGCAGACTTGCCAAGAGCAATGACTGCACAGACGGGGATGAAAACCATAAAGTGTAGTAACTGTGATTCACATTTGTGTTACTGTTTTCCCAGTAGTGTTTGGCAGCACAGAAGCAGGAGGTTAGGAGAAGCAGGAGAAGCAGGAGGTTAGGAGAAGCAGGAGGTTAGGAGAAGCAGGAGGTTAGGAGAAGCGGGGCTCCTGAGAGGGGGTGGAAAGGTGGTGAGAAGGGAGGGTCACTGGGAGGGAGCAGTTGATTACATGTACCATCATGATGACTCAGCGTCTACAGGACAGGAAGTAGAACCTGCAGGTAACTGCTGGGCTTGGGACAATGGGTGGATTCAGGAGACCCAGTGGAGGTCTTAGGAGGTCTCAGCAGACAGGGACAGTGAGAATAGAGAGAGAGAGCGGGGAGTTAACTACATAACGGGATTTAACTGAGGTATGGCTGGTCAGAGTTCAAGGTGTCTGTGTTGGAATACTGTGGAGTCATAACAAGACTCCTTCCTGGAGGGCTGCAGGACAGGGGTGCTCAAGTAGGGCACGGATGAAGGTGGATGAAGCTGAGTAGACTAAGAGATGTTCAGGTGAGAGCAGAGATGAGTATTTCCCCAAGACCACTGCTTGCTCAGGATAGTGGGAGAGAGAAGGTAGAGATTATAGGTCAGGCTCCAAATTGTTATTTAGGAAAACACACTCACTAAAGGTCAGTCCCTGTTTGAGAATACCCTTTGGCCACTTTGTCTTGTGTGCCACAATCTCCTCCTGTAATATATACTTCCTTTTCTTTCCTCCTAACAGGATTTGAAGTGACCTCTCTTCAGTGGTAAGTGGGGCTGTGGGTTGCTTTCTGCTCTCTCCCAGCCTCCTCCTGGCTTTCCCTTGGTTTGCTGCTGCCTGAGGCTGGTGGGTGGTTCATCAGTGAATACCTCTGCTCTTGCCAATCATCCTTCACCTGCCTGAGGAGACGACGTGAACATTTTCAGGGGCCGTAGAAATATACTTCTATATAGGAGTGGCCATTTCTGAGCCTAGGTCTGGTTTCTCTTTTCCCAGCAGCCTTCTCCTCCCCAGGGCTCAGAGTCTTCTAAATGGTTCTACCCACACACAAGGGAGTTGTCTGTCTGCCAACCCATCCTGCTAATGCCAAAGCTGCTTGACAGTTCAACATGCGCAGTTTGAAATAGATTTTTCATCAATATAACATATTAAACTTTTAACCCACAGAGGAACAGTGCAATGCAGTTTATCATATCTTTTTTTTTTTTAATTAATTTTTTTTTTTTAGGGTAGTGTCCCAAACATCAAGCTTTGGGATTTTCCATGAACAAATGTTGAGTGGCTTCACTTGAACTCCTCTGTCTGTCACAGGTCTTCCTGCTGCAGGAGACACAAAACCGTGTCAAGTTAAAAGTTCTGGGGCTTCTAGTCCAGGATCATGACAACCCAGTTTAGCTCGCTTTCCTGGGAGAACGCGGGGCCTCTTTTGGAGTCTCACTCGGCCCCCCTCGGAGGTGAGTCAGCATTTCTGTGCTTGTTCAGCTTCTAAGGTTACTGAAGCACCAAGGGGGGCACAGTTCATCCCGAGTCACGCTGCAGGATCGTGGCAGGCTAAAATCAGACTGAGAGCTTGTTTCCACTAGGCAGTACTCCTTGAACCTTCGTGTGTCTACTGGACGCCGCTATGTTGACACCAGGGCTGCACCTCTGTCTTTAAATAGTCCGGTGGCGATCATGTTTGTGAGTCCCTTTGTGGGCTCAGCGCAGGCCTGTGTGAAGCTCAGACTGCAGCTTGAAAGGATTCTGGCAGTTTCTGCCAAATATAATAATACTTAGCTCGAGGAGTGAGAAAAATGCTGCAAGATGGCAGGAGTTTGAAGTGGAGACGGAAACAGGAGAGCTCTTCCTCAGCTTTTCAATTGGCAGTCAGAACCGACACTCTTTTTTGCCTCTGGAAGGTTCTTTTCAATCCCAAATCATTTTTCCCTTGAAATAATTAGACTGAATGTTCGTGATGCAAGTATATCCATGTGCACGGCTGTTACGAGTCTCCAAAAACAATTCACGTTCCAGTGTGCCAGGATGCAGAGCCAGAGAAGGGTGGTTTCGGATTAATGACGTTCTAAATTTATCGTGCATTTTCTTAGCTTCCTTTCCTTGAATATAATTTTGAAGAGACAGGAATCCAATAGAGTGGATGTGGTCTTTTGTTGCTTATGGGCTGTGACTTCCTCCCACAATAAAAATTGTAGCCCTCTTTCAGTTATAGTTGCTCCCAACAACATCGGTCGCCATCATAAACAGGAAATGCACAGAGAAGGCCCTTAGTCAGCAAATTCAGGATGTGAGAACAGCAAGGGGCGTTGGAGGTCATCTGGTCCAGCCAGCCACCCACCCACAGCGGGCATCTGCTCTCCAGCATCCCCGGTGAAAGACTTAGCTCAGTGGTTCTCAAAGTTTGTTACACATTAGAATCATTAGGGGAGTTTTAAATACCCCAGTGCCGGGGCTCTACCCCAAATTGATTAAATTAGAATTTCTGGGAATGAAGCCAAGACATCAACATTTTAAGAAACTTCCCTGAGGAGTATACCATGCAACCAACACTTGACCGAAGATCTAGTTTCTACTTAGCTGTGTCCCATGATGAAGAATGTCTGCTTTGTGGGGTAACTGTTCACTGCTAAACAGTCCATTCCTATTAGAATTAATAGGAATTAATAAATCTTTGGAAGCCATCCAGAACCAGTCAAAACTGGCTAGCCTTCCAAACATGTGAAGGCAGTACACAATTTATGACACACTAAACTGTATTAGCTATAACTTCTTCCTTCCTGTGGCCCAAAGTACCAATTTAAATTACACTCTTAGATTATACTATTTCAAAATGTGGCTTTTGATGCACTCTTCGGCTATTACCCTGTCCTCGCTTCCTTATTTTGACTTCTTGATGAAACAATTCGACAACCACAGAGAAAAAGGTTAGATTTCTCTCAAAGTTTAAGTGAACAGATTTTTGAAGAGGCAATATGGCACACGAGGTGTGTTTCCCTCCTTCCCATCAGCTGTCATGTTCCCAGCAGCCAGCTCCTTCCTCTCCCAGGCCCTGTGCCGCCTGTCTCTTTCCTGTCTACTTGCGCTCACAGGGGTCCTGCTTGCTTTTGCTCTCCCTTTGTTAGCATGTGAGCCCGGGCGATGGCCAGGCCCGCAGGAGTGTGGCAGAAGGGAGAAGACGGGAGAGAAGAGGAGGATGTCACTGTCATACCCCAATTTAGGAACTCAGCTGCTGTGTCACGGAGCCCTGATCTAGTACCGTATGGTAAGACGCTCAGTTCTGGAGTCCTCTCTTCTAGATTGGGATCCTGGTTCCCCACTTACTCTAGGAGCAACCTTTGGGGGGAAGGGAACTCAACCTATGGGAGTCTCAATTTCTTCATCTGTAAACCAAGAGGGAAAACTGTAACCTCTACGAAATAAACATGTAATCCTTGTAATGTGCTTGATACAAGGCCTGGGGTGTAGCTAGTGCCAAGTAAGAATTGGCTCTCCGGGGCGCCTGGGTGGCTCAGTGGGTTAAGCCTCTGCCTTCGGCTCAGGTTATGATTTCAGTGTCCTGGGATCAAGCCCCACATCGGGCTCTCTGCTTGGCGGGGAGCCTGCTTCCTCCTCTCTCTGTGCCTGCCTCTCTGCCTACTTGTGATCTCTGTCTGTCAAATAAATAAATAAAATCTTAAAAAAAAAAAAAAAAAGAATTAGCTCTCCATGTCTGATCTCCTCCTGCCCCTGTCTTGTCCACAGGCCAGTCACCTACCCTTTTCTAATCCAACACAGGCTGCCCTGCTACACTGCTGACCCTAACTTCTGCTAGCCCAATCTCCGAGGACCTATCTCGTGCTTTGCTTACACTTTCAAGTCCATCTCCTTGCCATTTACCATCTCACCTAGGCTCATAATGCCTCCCAAAGGCACTGAGGGAAAAAGGAAAAAAAAAAACCAAAAACAAAACCCAAAACAACCCTTAATATGAGCTCTTATTCCCCTAGCTCACATGGGTTGAAAGGAGAACTGGTGGCAAAAATCATGCTCCTCATCAGTTTTTCTCTTTTTTGCTTTCACTTTTCTTTCTTAAGGGGCCATATGAAATTGCACTTGGAACTATGGTGTGTCCTTTCTGTAAAGCCTGCCAGGAAGATCATTAAGTTTTTAGTGGGCGCTGGAGGATATCTTATTTCCCTTTCCATTTAACAAACATTACATTTTTGACCAGGGTTTCCTGAACTCCACATGCTCGCGAGATGGCTTTCATTTTCCTGGCTTCATCATCTCATTTTGTCGGTACTGCCAGCAAAACTCTGGGAATGTGATCTGGTAGGGCCATGTCTCCACCAGCCAAGATTTGAAGGGTGCAACAGATTGAAAAATTTCAGACTGCAAAACAGTGCCTCAAATATGTGTTCAGTGAGCAAGGAAAGGCTTCCTTGCGGGAGTCCTTGCTCCCTCTGTTGGGTAAATGGATGCCTTTCCAGGGATGCCACATAAAAGAGTGATTGAAAAATATGGCCCTAAGCAGCCACAAGATGGGTGCTTCATCCCAGTGTACATCTCTTGCTGTTTGAAAACAAGTTTAAATTAGGTTCTATAACCATTCAACTACATCCCCTGACATCTGTGCATAAGTCATTCCCTAGTGAAGGGAAAGGAGGTTGGTATGTTAAGTGCTGCCAAACATTCTCAGGAACCTGACGCCCCAAATGTCAGGCTGATTTTACATGGGTCATATTTAAATTATTACCATTGGTTTTTCCAGAGTGTTTCTAAGCAAGCTGCAAAAAGAGAGCAAAAAGGGAAAAAAAGTGCAAAATGCCACCAAGAGATGAGGGGGAGAAAACGTTTTCTGAAGATTTATTTCATTTACTTATGTTTAGGGAGAGAGAGCATGAGAGCAGGGGAAGGGGAAGAGGGAGAGGGAGAGAATCTCAAGCAGACTCTGCATGGAGCACGGAGCCAGATGCGGGGCTCGATCTCACGACCCTGAGATCATGACCTGAGCTGAAGTCAGGTGCCCGACGGAGACTTAACCGGAAGCTTAACTGACTGAGCCACTCAGGAGCCCTGAGAAGAAAAATGCTAGACTGTAAGAACTCAGAAGCACTATAAACCCCAATACTGTTCTTACTTCGAGTTACTGTCCTTTGATTTTTTTTTTTCACTCTGATTTCCATTCACTTGACTCTAAGTGGATAAACCTTTCCTGGTATCAAGTGGGCTTGCACTCCTTTGTCCAAGGGCATGAATGTACCTGCTTGCCCAGGCAGGTAGACACATCCACAAACACACTTGCAGGTATAACTACATGAAGAGAGGTCCCAACAGCTAACCTTGGCCTTAATATAGAAAGAGAATGTACATTCTAAATCCACTCTCCAGAGGATAGAGTTCATCTTTTTTGAGTTGAGTTTTTGTGTTCTGTAGTGGTGATGGGCTCACTACTGAGCCACTGCTGGGTGGACAGTAGTTCATTGTGTGGTATTAGAGAAAAAAGCAATATTCACTTTATAACACCATTATGGAACCAACTATGTCAACCACCTTAAGATAATTAACACACATATACTCATAGACGTGTTAATGCTGCCCTGGAATAGACATTACATCAAGCAAGTGTTCATTCATTCATTCATTCATTACTAACACAGATTGGAAAACATGCGGCAGCACATTTACTGTCTCTAAAATTCATGTACCAAGTCTCTCTTGCCCTTGAGTTACATGAATACCGGGATAAAACAAAATCAATATTTGTTCTAGTCATCCTGCATAAATATTTTCCCAGACAAGTCGCTATTTACCATACTGAGTCAACATACACTGCTGGAATATCAGAAGGTTCTCTCGAATATCCTCTCTTCCTATGGGTCTGGTAACATGGCCTAGGAAACTATCCAAAGGGGAGGGGTACAGACCTTGATTGCATGCCTGTCACAGTGAGTTAGCATGCCGGCCATTTACAGATGTTGTAGCATTTCATCCTCATGCACAGCCTAGGAGACAGCCACCATGATTCACTTCATCTTATAGATGAGGAGACTGGGGCTTGAAAAAGGTTTAAGTAATTTTCTTAAAATGTTCGGCTCTGGGGGCACCTGGGTGGCTCAGTTGTTAGGTGTCTGCCTTTAGCTCGGGTCATGATCCCAGCGTACTGGGATGGAGCCCTGCCACAGGCTTCCTGCGCGGCAGGAGGTCTGCTTCTCCCTCTCCCTCTCCCGCTCTCCCTGCTTGTGTTCCCTCTCTCACTGTCTCTCTGTCAAATAAATAAATACATAAAATCTTTAAAAAAAAATTCTGCTCTCATTTCAGTGACACAACATTTTCCTAATTTTTCCCTTTCTTCTCCTTCTCAGTCTTTTTACTATTTCTTTCTCCTTCCCCCTTCATCTGTGGCTCAATTTTGGACATTCTCCATCTACATTCCCTGGTGATCTCATCCAGTCAATGGCTTTAAATACTATTCATGTGCTCATAGCTCTCCAGTATGTATCTCCAGCCTCAAATTCTCCCATTGCTGCTAGACTTGCATATCCAACTGCTTACTTGGCACCTACACTTAAATGATGGGCAAGCATCTCCAAATTTGTATGTGCAAACTGGAGACCTTGATTTTATTTTTCTCTTCAGATCTCTTTCTCCCTGATTTGAACCACTTTCATAAATGGCTCTACCATTCATACAATTGCTCATTAAAAACAAATACACACTCCTCTTTTCTGTATTACCTCCCTAATCTGTAACAAAAATATATCTGAAGTCTGCTTGCCTTTTTCCATCTCTACCTTTGCCTAAACTTTGCCCTGATTGGCAGTAACGCCTCATCTGCATTTCTCCTTCTCCTGGCCTAGATTATAGGTTTGTTTTTGTTTGTTTGTTTGTTTGTTTTTATGGTTGAAGATGCTGCATCCATTTGAGCATAAAAGCAATGTCACCAGCATCACAGAGACATTAGCTCTGATATACTTGATATAAAAACAACACCTTCAGATATCATGTTCGGAGTGAATAATAACTATTATTTCTTTAATCCCAAATAGTCATATTATTTTCTTATTATTTTCAGGTGAAAACATTCCTGATAAATGATTTCTCCCCACCCCCATCAGTCCACATCCACACAGCATTCAGAGAAGTGGGTTTTTGCATTTTTTTTTTAAACATAAGTAAGATTTGTTCAGTAACCAAATATTTACTGAACACATATTATGTGCTATGAATGCTTTTAGGTGCACATACAGACAAGATACACCAGTGAACAAAGCAAACAGAGTTGGGACACACTAGTGACTAGAGCAAAGACCCTTGTTTTTGTGGAGGGTAGAAATATAATAATCGTGGAAATAAGTGAATTACTTGTATGTTTGAGGGTGATGTATGCTATATGGAGAGAAAAGGAAAAATTATAAAGCAGGGTAAGATTGATCAGAAGCGAGGGTTGCAATTTTGAAGTGTGGTCAGGATGGGTTTCAATGAGAAGGTGACATCTGAGAGCAGAGATGAAGGGCTTAGGTGATAGAGGAGATGGGCTGGAGTTGCCATCAGCTGAGAGGAGGAAGGCTGAGTACAAATCAGACTTATGGAATGGGATGGACATCTCAGTTTTAGTTGAATTTTAAATATCTACCAAAACATTTGAGAAGAGATGATGTTGAGTAAGCCAGTAGAACACACGAGTCAAGAATTCAGTTGACAGGTCTGTACAATGGAGATAAATTTGTGAGTCATGGCCCAGAGATGGTATTTGAAGCCATCAGATGGCATGAGATCACTAAAAAGGTGAGCTCTGTTATAGTAAAAAAGACTTAAGTCCTAGAACTGATGTGTTGCTGATTTAATACATTGGGGAGAAGAGGAAGCCAGTGGAGGGGACTGAGAAAATGCAGCCGATGAAGGAGGAAGACAACCAAGAAGCTGAGGTGACCTGGAAGCCAAATGAAAAGGATGAGAGAGCAATCACTGTTACTGATTATCAGATAAGGTAGGAACTTAAAACTGATCATCGGCTTTAGCAACAATGAGGTCATTGGTGACTTGACAAGAACAGTTTTCATGAATTGTTGGGGAAAGCCTGAGTGGAGTGGGTTTGAGAATAGGAGGAGATAAAGACAGTTTTCTTGAGATGTTTTGGACAAAGATGAGAAAAACGTCAGAGCATACCTGGGAGATTTTTTTCAGGTGGGAAAATAATGTGTTTGCATAATGATGAGATGATCAAGTAGAGATTTAGAAATGGATGATGTAGGAAAAAGAGGGTTTGCCACATAGCGCCACAGAAGGAACACTAACTCTTGGTCAGGAAACAAGTAGGAGCGAGGGGAGAGCCTAGGCCAGAAGACTTTACTGGGGTTTCCTGCCAGGGGCAAGGCAGGGCAGGATAAACAGTTTAGGATTGGCTAGTTTGAATAATTTCAGTGGACTTTGGGCTACAGTGATAGTCTTTAGTTTTTTGGCACCTGGCGCTGGGATGACTAAGGCAGAGAAATATTGCCTCCTGGGGTACACAGAACAGATAGGGAGATATGGCTCTGGATTTGTTAGTTTACATTACAAAGGCATGCTCATGGTTGAGTCTTTTGCTGTATCTAAGAACTGACTAGCCATGGAGGGAGTACAAAGATTTTTTTACAATGTCAAAACATCTTGGGATGCCTGGGTGGCTTGGTCAGTTAAACGTCTACCTTCAACTCAGGTCATGATTTTAGGGTCCTGGGATCTAGTCTGACATTGGGCTCCCTGCTCAGCAGGGAGTCTGCTTCTCCCTCTGCCTGCCATTCCCCCTGCTTGTGCACTCTCTCTCTCTCTCTCTCTCTCTCTCTGACAAATGAATAAATAAATAAAATCTTTTAAAAAAAAGATGTCAAAACATCTTAATGTACAGAAAATTAAGAATATGATTAATTAACAAATGCTATTTAAATGCCCAGACATCTAACATAAAAAGACTCTGAAAGGTGGAGAGAAGAAAGCAGATTGGCAAAGAACCTCAGGACCCAAGGACCCAACTTGTGGTGACTTTCATGGGTTTTTCTTTTGTTCCATTTATTGAAGACTTGGAGCTGGCATGTGGAAATGCCAACAACAGGAGCAGACAAAAAGAAGTCCCGACAAAACCCTGCTCTTTCTAGTAAAAGGATCAGGAAAAGGATAGTCTAGCAAGACAAAAACCGTTGGACAGTAACTACTTCACTCCAGCCAAACACCACAGAAACAACACTGTGACTCTGCCCCACCCATACCAGCAAAAGCCAAGCAGGAGCCTAGACTTCTAACCTCACGACGAGACAGCTTACTTTTCCTCTGGGGTAAAGCCAGAGGAGGCCAAGTAGCCAGTTGCTGGCTAGTTACTGAGGCCCACTTTTTTTACAATGTCAATGGAGACCACCTAGGGAACAGGAACTCCCATTCCCACGTAGCAGTAACAAGAAGTACTGCCTTCTCCCAGGGTGGACAACTGAAGTCCTAATATGTCAATAATCACATTAAAAGCAAGTGATCTAAAAAAAAAAGATATATATATATATATATATATATAATATATATATATATATATATATATATATATATGCATGCAAGCAGTCTAAATACACAAATTAAAAGACAGAGATAGAGTATATTAAAAACCATAACTCAATATATGCTGTCTATAAGAAACTCATTTCAAATATGAAAATAAAGGCAAGTATTGAAAAAGATATGCCATGAAAACATTAATCAAAAGAAAGCAGAAGTAGGGGCGCCTGGGTGGCTCAGTGGGTTAAAGCCTCTGCCTTCAGCTCAGGTCATGATCCCAGTGTCCTGGGATCGAGCCCCACATCAGGCTCTCTGCTCAGCAGGGAGCCTGCTTCCTCCTCTCTCTCTGCCTGCCTCTCTACTTACTTGTAATCTCTGTCTGTCAAATAAATAAATAAAATCTAAAAAAAAAAAAATTGCATTAAAAAAAAAAAAGAAAGCAGAAGTAGCTATATTAATATCAGATAAAGTCGATTTCAAAGCAAACACAATTACCAGAGACAGAGGGGGATATCATATAATGATAAAAGGGTCAACCTATCAAGAAGACATAGCAATCCTAAGTATGTATGCACCAAACAACAGATCTATAAAATCTATGAAACAACAATTGACCGGACTGAGAGGAGAAACAGGCAAATTCAGTTACAGTTGGAGACTTCACTATGTCTTTCAGCAGGGATAGGATAACCAGACAGAGAATCAGTAAGGATTTGGAGGAATCCTAACAACATTATCAAGCAACAGGATTGAAACAACATTTACAAGACACTTCACCCAACAACAGCAGTATCCAAGAGAGGTACGCAGATAGATGTATCTTGGATCATAAAACAAATCTTAACAAATTTAAAATAGTTGAAATCGTACAGAGTGTGTTTTTTGATCACACAGGAATCAAAATAGAAATCAGTAAGAAAGGTAGCAGGAAAACACTAAATATATGGAAACTAAATACACATTTTCAAGACTTCAAAGATGAAGTCTCAAGAGAAATTTTAAAAAATACATTTATCTGAATGAAAATGAAAATACAACATGTAAAAACTTGTGGGACATAGCTAAAGCCATATGGAGAGGGACATTTATAATACTAAATGCATGTATAAAAAAAAAGTATCAAATACATTATATAAATTCCCACCTCAAGAATGTAGAAAAAGAAAAGCCAAAGGAACCCCCCCCCAAAAAAACCAGAAAGAATAAAATAATACAGATTAGATATAAATTGAGAACATGGAAAATAAATAGTCAAAAAATCACTGAAACAAACAAAAAAAATCAATGCATTAATGAAGAAGTGGCTCTTTGAAGAGATCAATAAAATTGGCCAACTTTCTAGAAAAATTGACCAAAAGAGAGAAAAAACCCAACTACCAATATCAGGAAGGAACCCTAAAGGATAATAAGGGAATACTATGAAAAACTACACACGTAAATTTGACAACTTAGACATAATTAACCAATTCTTCAAAAGCCACAAACTACCACAACTTACCCAACATGAAATTGATAATTTGAATAGTTCTATACTATAATAAGGAAACGAACTATAATTTAAAAACCCCCTTAGACAAAATCTCTAAGCCTAGATGGTTTCAGTGCAGAATTTTGCCATAAGTGGAAAGAATAATTAACAATCAATTCTACACAATCTCTTTCAGAAAATAGAAGGAAAAGCTTCCCAATTCCTTTTTTAAAAGCTAGTATGACTTCAATAACAAAACCAAGGATAGCATTAAAAAAAGGAAAATTATAGACCAGTATCCCTCATGAATACAGACAGAAAAATCCTTAACAAAACATGAGCAAATAGAATTTAGCAACATATAAAAGAATTATGTACCATGACCAAATGAGATTTATCTCAGGGCACAGGACTGATTCAATATTTTAAACTAAATCGATGTAATCCACTATATTAACAGGCTAATGAAGGAAAATCACATGATCACATTCTTCCATGTAGAAATGTATTCCATGCCATTGATGATTTAAAAAAAAAAAATTCTCAGAAAAACTGGAATGGAAGAGAGCTACACCAACATGATAAAGAATACCTACCAAAAAATCGACAGCTAACATTATACTTAATGGTGAAGAGCTGAATGCTTTCTCCCTACGTTCAGGAGCTAAATAAAGATGCCCACACTCACCATTCATTCAGCAAAGTGTTGGAAGTTCTCGCTAGTGCAGTAAGGCAAGAGAAGGAAACGGAAGTCATACAAGAGAAAGAGAAAACTGGTACTATTTGCAGATGACATGATAGGCTACTTAGAACATCCCAAGAAATCTACAAAAACAACTTCCTAGAACTAATAAGTGAGTTTGATAATGTTGCAAGATACAAAATAAGCATTCAGTAATCAACTGTATTTCGGTCTACTACCAATGAATCTGTGGTCACTGAAATTTAAATTCCAATACCATTTATAATTGTTTAAAAACAAAAACAAAATACTCAGCTATAAATCTAAGAAAACATGTTTAGAACTTGTGTGGTAAAGACTAAAAAATGCTGATTAAAAAATGAAAAAAATAGAGGGACAGTCTTATGGTTTTTATAGATTAGAAGATTCCGCATATTAAAAATATCAGTTCTCCCCAGATTAACATTTAGGTTTTACCCAATTTCTACCAAAACCGAAGCAAGATTCTTTTGTAAAAATAGACAAGATTGTTCAAAAATTTATATGAAAATTTTAAAAAATAAAGGAGTTAAAATAATTTTGAAAAAAAGAATAATGTGGGAGGAACCAATCTTACCTGATTTCAAGACTGGTTAGATAGCTCCTGGAATCAAGACTATGTGGTACCGCTAAAGGGATAAACACATTTATGGAACGGAATAGAGAACCCAGGAATACATTCACACAAATATATTCAAATGACTTTTGACAGATGAACAAAAGCAATTCAATGGAAGAAAGATGGATGTTTCAACAAATGGGCAATTGGACATCCATAAGCAAAAAAAAAAAAAAAAAAGCCTCACCATAAACCTGGGTCCTTACACAAAAATGGATTCAAAGTGGACAATAGACTTAAATGCGAAACATCAAATTTTGGTTAAAAAAAAATAGAAGAGAATCTTTAAGCTCCTAGGCCAAAGAGTCATAGACTGGACCCCAAAAGTATAATCCACGAAGGGAAAACTGATAAATTGGATTTTATCAAAATTAAGAAGTTCTGCTTCGTGAAAGACTATTAAAAGATGAAAGACAAGCAACAGATGGGGAACATACTTGTGAAGCATGTATCTGACAAAGGCATAGGATCTAGAATATACAAAGTACTCTCAAAATGCAAGAGTAAAAAAAAAAATCAACAAATCAATCAGAACATGGACAAAAGACGTGAAGAGACATTTCTCTGAAGAAGATACATATGTGGCCAATAGATATACGGAAAGATGTTGAGTGTCGTCAGCTATTAGAATGTCATCCAAACCACAGTGAAGGGGCACCTGGGTGGTTCTGCCTGCCTCTGCCCCTACTTGTGCTCTCTCTGACCAGTGAATAAATAAAAATCTTAAAAAAAAAAATCCACAATGAAATGTCTATGTGTACCTATCAGAACAGTTAAAATTAAAAAAAAAAAAAAAAATAGTGACCCCAGCAAATTCTGGCTAGGATGCAGGGAGGTTAAATTACTCATACATTTGCTAGTGGGAATGTAGCCTCATACAGCCAGCCTGGAAAACAGCAATACAGTTTCTTAAACAACTAAATATGTAACTAGCTTGGGATCTATTAATTGTACTCCTGCACATTTATCCCAGCAAAATGAAGACATATAAAAACTTGTCCGTGAGTGTCTGTAGCAGCTTTATTTGCTAAAGCCCTAAATTGGAAACACCAGATGTCCTTCAATGGGTGACAGGTGAAACTGCAGTCCATCCTGAATCCTACCACGGAGTATTACTGAGCAATAAAGAGAAATAAACTGCTGATGGCACAGAGCAAAGTGAATGACTCTTCAGAGAATGATGCTGCATGACAAAAGGCAATCCCAAAAAGCTACACACTGTATGATTCTATTTATGTAACTTTCTTGAAATGACAGAACTATAAAAGTCAATTATAGAATAGTTGTTGCCAGAAGTTGAACATGGAGGGGGAGCAGGGGAAGGTGAGTGGGAAGTGAGTGCAGCTATTTAGAGCACCATGAGGAATCTTTGCGGGCACTGGAATGTTTACCCTGACTTTCTTTGAGACAATAATATCTTGGTTGTGGTAACATTCTATAGATTGACAAGAGTTCACCATCTGGGGGAAACTGGGTAAAGCGTATGCAGGAATTCTGTATTATTTCTTGTAAGTATATGTAAACTGACATTTATTTCTCAGAATAAAAGGCTTAACTCTAAGAATTATTTCTTTACTTCCTGTTGCTTGCAAAATAAAACACAAATTTCTTATTGTGGCCAACGGTGGTTCTTTTGATCCTGTCCTCTGCCTAATCCTCCAACCCTTTGTCACGTTGCTTTCGTTTTCCTTGCTAACTTTCCCCATGTCACTGCTTTACTCCCCTTTAAGCCACTTCAAGCTCTTCTCTATGCCTTTGCTATTTCCTCTGCCCGGGAGTGCTCTTCTCCCGGCTCTTTGCTTGGCTCCTCATTCTGATTCTACAGGTCTCAGCTCAAACTCCACCAGCTTGGAAGGGTTGTCCCTCCCCTGCAAAGCTCATGCACCCAGACCCACAGTGAGGGACAGCAGTTCAGCCCTGCAGCTGGTCTGAGTCACAGCACCTCCACCTAATAGCTCTAAGACCTGGGCACCACGCTTAACATCTCTGTTTCCCCATCTCTAAAATGGGCACACCCCATCAGTTCTCCCCACAGAAAGTTATTATAAGGATTAAATGGGTTAACATAGGCAAATCATTTAAATTAAAACTTGGGATGCAACAAAGCCCACATAGGTGTTATTTATTATCTACAAACCTTCCTAAAATCGCACTGGTTTTATAATCCCTGGACCAGCAGCAACCCCATTAACTTGTGAGAAACACACATTTTCAGGTTCCACCCAAGATCACTGAAACTCTGGGGGTGGGGCCCTTGACGTCTGTGCTTTAACAAGCCCTCCAGGTGATTCCAGCAACCCACTGGCTTATCTCCTATCCCTATTTATGTCCTTAATATCACTAGCCCAGATAGCCATTATCAGTTGATCTGCATGACTAATGCCCATCACTCCTACCAGAACACAATGCCCCGAAGTAAAACAGGTCAAATTCTTCACTACTGTAGCCCCAACTGCTAGCACATCTGGCACAATGCAGGCCTTGAGAAAATATTAACACATAAATGAATGAGAGAACTTGGGCAAGGTCGTGTATTTAAATAACTGAACCAATTGATGTTGACTCCTGGCTGGGCTTGCCCCCTCTAACATGCTGGGAATCAGTGACGGGCTAATTCCTTGTTTTTAGTTAGCAGCCTCGAGTTCCTCCTCCTGCTGTGTAAGATGAAGTCCCTGGTGTGTGAAAACCTGACTTCCAAACTGCATTTTATTATTGTTAAATATTTTACTTATTTATTTGAAAGAGAGAGAGAGAGTGCACAGGAGTGGTGGGGAGGGGCAGAGAGAGAGGGAGCAGCAGGCTCCCCGCTGTGCAGGGATCCCAACATGGGGCTCAATCCCAGGACCCTGAGATCATGACCTGAGGCAAAGGGAGATGCTCAACAGACTGAGCCACCCTAGCACCCCCATCCCCACCACCAAACTGCCTTTTAAATGCAAATAGACCATGGCAGAGTCAAGGATTCTTTGTGCAAGTTAGTGGACAGATCTGCTGTGCAAGTTAGTGGACAGATCTGCTTTCCATTGTACTGTGTTGGCTGCCTCTCATTCACTCATTCATTCATTCAATTTAGGTGATTGTCAGTGGCTGCTTTATGGAATGGCAACATGGCACCCTCTGTCCATGGCTTTTAGTAGCTATGGTTAGTGAAGCATCATCACCTTTTGTCTAGAAAACTATGTTACATCCCAGTTTGGAGGGAGACTTTTGCCACCGTGGGTTTGAGCACAGAGGAGATTCACTGCCTTCACGCCACCACCCCTGCCTATGGTGCAGGCCTCTCCAGCTTTGCTCCCGTGTCTCTGAGGGATCCATCTCTGTGTCCTCTGTGAACATCTCAGCTTCAGCTTCTCCCTGCCTCCCTTAGGCACATTCCTTGAATAACCCTCTTCACTCCATAGCAAGCCTTCCAGTTCAGACTTCGTTGCCAGCACATCCACCGGGGCATCCCAAAGGCACCTCAGTACAGGATGTTCAAGACTCCATGATTTAACTTTCCTTTCCCTCTTCCTTGGCATTCTCTTGTCTTCCTCTGCTTTGTGTTGTTACCATCTACCTTATCACCCAAGGCAGAAATCTGGGAGGCATTTTCATTCCTCTCTTTACCTCACTTCCCATACTCTGTCAGTGTTCTAGTTCCTGAAATTGTTCACCCTATAATGCCCACATCACAACCCTACCTGTCCTCTAGGTCCGCTCAGGTTGCTATGTTGCACATGTGACGGCCCTGCTGCAAAGCTTCAAGCATCCTACCTCGGCTGTTTCAATCATCTAACAAATACCTTTGTTACTGACATTACATCTATACATTCTCCACACAACCGTGGTACAATTAAATAATTTTTTGATTCAGAATTTAGTCCCTTTTCCTCCACTGCTTAAAGTTATTTCAAAGCTCCCATGTTACAGAATATGGTACAAATCCCTTAGCATGCAATATAGGCCCTTCATTACCAACCTGGATGTTCTGATCTCTGTACTTTGCTCGAAAACTTGTACAAATCTCCATACCAATCCTACCATCATCCTGAGCTTTTCAAAGTCTCTTTTTTTGGTTGCACTCTCTTCTTAGATACCCAGGGAGAAATAGGTATGCTCTCCTTTAAGCCCCTCAGTATCAGTCAGGTTTTGCTGCAGTAACAACTCCAAATCAGAATGACTGACATTCATGTCTTTCTTATTTACATGAGTGCAGAGGGATGAGCTATAGGTTGGCACCAGGCAGTATGGTAACTGTGGGTTTGCAACAGATGACTCTTCTTATGGGCCTAGACTAGAAGGAGCAGCTGTTGCCTATGGCATGCTTTTCTCATGGCAGAGATCAGAAGTGCAAGTTGGAGGCCAGGCTGAAACATGTGGGTGCATTAAAAGCTTCCGCTCACTCATGACATACATCATGCTTACTCACATTTTAGGACATTTACACAGTAAATGGTATCACATTCCATCGTGTTCCTGGCACCCCTGTGACTGTGGAATCTGATGATAGATTCAGCCTTTGGGATAAAAATGCCCCAACAAAACTAAAAACTTCACAAACACAGTTAAATCAATCAATAACAGCATGTAGCTTCAATCATTATGTGAAAACATTTGCATATGCTTTTAGCTAGGCCTGGTCAAAAGGACACGAATGCTGTAATCCCCAAAAGAAAAATCACATTTTCCTGTGTATGTAGCTGAAGAGCTAAAACCCAGGAATAAAAAGTAGTGGCTGGAGACTTTTAGGGTTGTCTAGAGTTGTTCTCCCTCCACTCAGACTTACCTCTGCACAAGTCTGGGTCCCAGCTTTTTCTGGGCTTTCAGCCATGGACATGGATCAACCCCTGGAGAAGACAGTGTCATCGTTCTGCAGTCAAGAGCCCCGCTGGTCACCGTGATTGGTCACCTCCATTTCACTGCCTTTTGCAGATTTCTTTTGTAACTCTGTAGATACTGACAGAAGTTAGATTCCTGTGGAAGACCACTGCATATCTTGCAGTGCTTCATTCAGCAATGTATTTAGTAGAGAACATTGGGAAACATTCTATGAACCCTGTCCTATAATATGTAATAAAATATATCAAAAATTAAAAAAAAAAAAAAAAACCAACAACTTGACTAAAGCAAGCTGCATGGCCAAGCCCAACATGAGTGATGTAGGGAGTTTATTCCTTTTAGAGAAGGGCAGACAGAGTGACCACCAGGAGAAAATCATGCAACTTATCCCACTACCCAACACTTAGTATCTATTTTCATTATAGCCTCTCCCCACCCAATCCTTTCTTTGTTTAGCTATCTTTCTCCTGTAGACTTTAAGCTTCTCGGGGTAGGGTGTGATTTGTTCTTTTATACCTTGCCAGGACCTAGTACAATTGCTGAATGGGTAAAAAAATTAATGATTGACCCAACAATTCAGGATGGGAAATGCAAGATGAAAATTAGGTTTGTTGAAGATAATGAGTTCAGAACCAACCTCAGAGGCTAAATATGTTCTGAGCCCTGTCCTGGTAATGGAACTGTCATTTTTAATACAGTTACTAAGAGCTAATGTGTTCTGAGTTCTATACTATTAACTTAGAATCACTCTTTAGGAAAAGGGCTAATGAACTTAAACAGCCTGTATTTTTTTTTTTTTTAAATAGGCTGTACTTTTTACAGAAGTTTTAGGGTCATAGCAAAATCGAGTAGAAGGTACAGAGACTTCCCATGTTCTCCCTTCACCTTTTCATAATTGGCCTCCTTCATTAGCAACATCCCACACCAAAGTGCTAGATTGGTTATAATTGATGAACCTACACTGACACATCACTATCTCCCAAAATCCAAGGTTTTCCCTAGTGCACTTGGCATAGTACATGTTGTGCAATCACCATTACTCTTTGTGTCACATAGAGTAGTTTCCCTACCTAAAAATCCTCTGGGCTCTGCCTACTCATACCTTTCTCCTTCCTAACCTCTGGAAACCATTAATCTTTTTATTGTTTCCACGGTTCTAGATTTTCCAGAAGACAGACAGTTGGAACCATACAGGATATAGCCTTTTCAGGTTGGCTTCTTTCACTGAGTAATATGCCTTTAAGTTTCTTCCATGTCTTTTCATGGTTTGATAGTTCATTTCCTTTTAACACTAAACAGTATTCCATTGTCTCAATGTATCACAGGTTATTTATTCATTCACCTAGCAAAGGGCATCTTGGTTGCTTTCAAGTTTTGGCAATCATGAATAAGCTGCTACAAATATCCATATGTAGGTTCTTCTGTAGACATAAGTTTATAGCACCTTTGGGGAAATACCAATGAATGTGATTGCTGGATCTTATGGTAAGAGCATTGCAAGAGTTTGTAAGAAACTGCCAAACTGTCTTCCAAAGTTGTGGTACCATTTTGTATTCCCACCCGTCATCAATGAGCATTCCTGTTGTTCCATGTCCTTGTCAACATTTAGTATTGTTGGTATTCTGGGTTTTGGCTGTTCCAATAGGGGTGTGAGGCGAACATGATAACTGCTACACTACGGAAACTGTTCCAATAGGGGTGTAGTTGTAGCTCATTGTTTTCTTATTTTGCATTTTCTGATCACATATAATGTGGAACATCTTTTCATATGCTTATTTGCCATCTTTAGGTCTTCTTTGATGAGGTGTCTATTTAAGGTCTTTGGCTCATTTTATATCATGTTATTTATTTTCCTGTTGTTGAGTTGCCTATAATATTTTTAACTGACTGATTACCTTGATCTTAAATTTTCTCAGTTCTTAAACACTGACAGTTTTAGAGTTGGTTTTCTTACTTCCAGAAGCAGGCATTAAAGAAGACTAAGTAGCTGTAAAATCTGGATAGCCACATGATTTGAAAATGACAGTAAGAGAGAACGGGAGATAGAGGAGGCCAGAGCTCTTTAGACTTCAGGAAGTCCCAGAACCTCTGAAATTACAAAGTTTTGACTGTGTACACATGTACACCTGTCTGGAGAAGTAGACCATGGTTTTGCATTAGAGTTTGAGGGATTTTAAAATCACAAAACATTAAATAAACTCATTGTTGCCAAGAGAAGATAGGATAAATGTCATTATTTATTTATTCCCTGATGATGGTATTAAGAATACTTTACTGAACACTTACTTTGTGAGTTGACACTGTTCTAAGCACTTTTACAGACACTCTCATTTAATTTTGAAAACAACTCTGTTATTATTCCCTTTAATTTTCCAATGAGGAGACTCGGTTTTTGGGAAGTATTGTTAGTTGCTCCAGGTCATGTGCTTTGTCAGTGGCAGAGAGAGATGTCCAAAAAGTTGCCCTCTCAACCATTATACTGTATTTCCTCCACCCTCAACTTAATTTTACTTCACCCCTCTTGGTCTCTCTTAGTAATTTTGGTTTAAAAAAATCGCTTTTAAATTTAGCTCCCTGGCAGTCACAAACTGACCAGCTCTCAGATTTCTGGCATGACAACACCGTTCACATGTCATAAATATAACCTGAGACATAACTAGACACTTAAATACATTTTCATCATTGTGCAATCTTACTAATGGATTGGCCTCAGAGTCCAAGTGGAAGGGTTCTGGTGCCTCACCTAATTGGCAGGCACTTTCCAAGTCCTGTTTGACTATTGAATTCTGCTCATTAGGTTAATGAAAAGCAAATTTGCAGTACCCCTGGTGATATAAAGCATTCTAGCTGCGATAAATTCATATGGAATTTATTTATTGGTTCTTATTTAAGTTGTTGCAAACCTCCAGAAACAGTCCTGCATATTATGGGGATTCATTTGCTGAGGATAACACTGAAAATCTGTCCCATTTCCAGAGATCCTCTTTCAGAGGGATATTTAAATGAGGACATTAAATTGATTGTACCAAATGTGATGAGTGATAGGCCATATTGTGTGTGCACTGGAATGGGTGTTGGGTTTATGGTCTGCCCGAACTTAGCAATAAATCAGTGGTAGTCACTTCAGCCAGAGAGTTCAGCTTCTCCACTCACCTTTCATCTCTGAATGGTTATCTGCATATTTTGCATTTACATTTGCAAAGTGCTTTTGTCCTCCAAATGTCACTGTAGATGCAGACACATTTTATGATTGCTAGTTCAAAGGAGGAGAGACTGGCATGGCTGGGGGGGGGGGGGGTTGGTGGCTGACCAGGGTGCCTCGGTGTCTCTGAAGCAGTCACCGTGGTCATTCCTCTGACTTTACTGCTTTCATATATCTCTTTTATGGGTTTTTCCTGTTTTTCTGCCTTTTTGCTTCCCAGTCATATCCCACAAATATGACTTAAATTACAGGAAGGAGCACATAGCATAGCGCTTAAGAGAAAAGGCTCAGGAGTCAAATAGACCCAGGTCAGCTGAAGTGACCTTGGGCAATGAACTCAACTATAAAATGGGATTAATAGACATCTCTTACAGAATTGGTACAAGGATTTTATTTAGTTAGATCATGTATGTAGGATGCCTGTTATAATTTTTGTTCCATCATCAGAAACAAAACATGAGGCAGAACAATTAAACATTTACCTCTGTAGTAGACAATAGGCTGTGGGATTTTAATTAAAAGAGAAATGACTTAGGCTGGGAGCACCCTGGGATGTCTTCAGGGAAATTCTTAAACTGGTTGCAAAGGAGGAGGATCTGGATAGGCAAATAGTAAGGGAAGGGGACTGTGTAACTGTGGTGATTCTAGACACTTTTTCCATAAAAGTAGCATCTCATTCCCCTTTCCTCACATGTGAGCTGATCTCGGTGCCTCACTTCTAATAAGGTGTAAGGGAGACTGGGGGACACAATCTACTAAATTAGAAAATGTGAAACAGTGTGTCCTTCCCTCCATTATCTGTCTGTCAGTCTGTCCCCTTCAGGGCCCTGAGCTATCTTATAAGAAGTCAGGCTACCTTGAAGCTACCAGGGAACCGTGTGGGGAGAACATACAGAGTTAGAGAGACATGCCCAGCTGTTGGAGCTCTTACAGATACAGATACAGAGCTCCAGCTGCTGGCATCTTCCCAGCTCTGGCATCACTTATGTGAGCGAGCCTTTGGGTAATTCCAGCCCCAGCCACCAGCCAACGGTAACTGTTAGAAGTCCTGAGTGAGAGCTGCTTCTCTGAGCCTAGTCAACTGCTAGAGCACCGAGAGAGAATAATAAAATGTTATTTTAAGGGGCGCCTGGGTGGCTCAGTGGTTTGGGCTGCTGCCTTTGGCTCGGGTCATGATCTCAGGGTCCTGGGATCGAGCCCCGCATCGGGCTCCCTGCTCCGCAGGAAGCCTGCTTCCCTCTCTCTCTCTCTCTGCCTGCCTCTCTGCCTACTTGTGATCTCCGTCTTTCAAATAAATAAATAAAATCTTTAAAAAAAAAAAAATGTTATTTTAAGCCACTAAATTCAACATGTTACTCACCCATAGTAACTGGGACAATAACCAAAGGCATTTGAGCACTTATAAACCAAAGCAAATTTACAAATTAAATAACAAGACTCCTAAACCAGTAATATGTAGTTTCAATGGGTTATTTTATTTTTTATTTTTTATTGTTTTTTGCACAGATGGTGCTTCACAGTAGCCAAACAGTACCAAACTGATGCCTACATCACTGAAAGGTGGATATCATGCAAGCTTTGGGCAGATTGATACGTGCGTGCCATGTGACAACTCAGTTCTCTCCCAACACCGTTCACTACAAGGAAAACTTTGCTTCTGTTGTGCACAGAGACATCTGGCCTTTACATAGTGCTAGCATGTTATAATTATTTTCTGGTCCTGTCTCTGTTCTTTGCACATCAGCCCATCACAATGGAAGATGTTCTCCTTGATGCCAGTGTGATCCTAAGTACATCCAAGAATCCAGACACTGATGGTTAATGCCAGCACTCAGTGATCAGCGGGTCCCCCAAAGAAACCAGACTTTTGAAAATAGATATTTTTTAAGATTAACATGAAGATGAAAATACGAAATTTAAGAACTCTTGATGGGAATTATCAACCACACAGAAAGTATTAGAATTTGGCTAGACTGGAAGGGAGAGAGATACTGCAGTTAGTTCTCAGCAAAAAGGTTAGCTGAAATAGAGTGGAGTTATGGATGGCCCAGAACACTAGCATCTAGAGTCTGAGCTATTAACTTGTAGTTACTATTGGTTCTCGAGTAGGGGTGTGACAGTGTGAAAGCTCTATTTCAAGATTCCTCTCATGGTTGTATGTGTATGATTAATTAGACAAAGTTGAGGCTGGAATCAGGAAGATAGGCTATCAATTCTTTCTACTATATAAATCCCTATGCTTAAAAAAAAATCAGTGTTCACCAACTATGGTATCTACCGGACTCTTTGAAAACTTGAATATAGCTTATAAGTTGGATTTCATCTTAGCACTCAGGGATTTATGGTGTTCTTCCTCCTACTCCTGCTTGTCATTGATAAACGATACAACCTTGGTCAAACCATTCATGTTCCAGCATTTCTGAGCCTTCATCTATCAAACAAAGGATAATGATATATACATTCTATCTGTTATAAATATTAAAAATTATATATATATGTATATGTATAAAATCTTTAAGAAGCTTCAAGTCTTCACAGGATAGAATGAATTTATACTCTTCAGTGTACTTTACTTTTCGATTGTACTTACAAGAAAGCATTGAAATAGTTGCAAAAAAGAGATGTTTCTTTTTGAATGCATAACTGTATTGGAATAGCATCAATAGAAATTTTGAAAAGAAATAAAAGCTGTCAGGATTCGATAGCTACCAAATATCAACTTTTATTTTCCATGGTTCTTGCTAGTTTATAATGCATAGTATAGATGTATTATTGTATTTTTTTCACATAGACATGAGAATTTTTACATTGTTTTAGTGTTTATAATTTTATAATAATCCCTCAATTTGATATACTGCAATTTACTTAACTAATCCCTGTACCGTCTGAAGCACATCTATATGTGTAACATCTTCTTTCCTTCCTCCCTCCCTTCTCTCTTGTCTTCCCTCCTGCCCTCCTTCTAGCATGGAAAAGGAAAAGAAGGAAGATTATAAAGCACTAGTAATGGGATTGTTGAGGCAAAGAGAGCAAATATTTTATTTCTTTTAAAATAATTTATTGGGCTCTCTCTTGCAAAATTGGGAGATACAGGTTTTAGAAAAAGCAAACTTTGGAGTCTGATTGGAAACACTGCACAGGCAGAATCCAATCAGTAGGTCCCTTCATGGAAATTCTTCATTTCTGACACTTGGTTTTCTTCTATGGCAGGGAAGAAAGCGTGGGGGGGGGGGGTTTGGGAGGGGTGGAGAAGTGCTTTCCAAGTCCACTCTGAAGAGTGGTTTGAGGACTATTATTTGGAAATCAGGGTTTGTTGACTAAGTTAAGCAAACAGGTCACTGAATCTGCCTAGTCATAGGTCCAATTTAGAGTTAAGTACAGCCTTAGTCCCTCAGTGATGTCAGAAGGACATCAGATTGAGAAATTCTTCATCAATCCCACTCAGAGGAGGTTAGGCTAGTGTATTAATTTGCAGGTAGTTCTCCAATTTAGAAACGAGCCAAGGTTTGTCTGCCTACTTGCATTAATCATTTGGGGACAGCTGCTGGAAGCACAGTGCTGGGACGGGGGATGCCAATCTTTTCGGAGAGCAAGTAAACAAGGTTACCAGTGCCAGGAACAAGCTTCAGGAGGAGCAATATTATCCTGCTCCCCTAAACTTTTTTTTTTTTTTTTTTTTTTTTTGTAAACAGTCACATTCTTGAAGATTAAGAGCTATGATCTAGGACTTACAAGTCTGGAGCTTTGCTAGTCCAAAGTCCATGAACTCTGTCATTCAGACTACTGAACTGCCATCAGAGAATTCAAACAGACTCCTGATGCAGCAGATTCTCTTCTGTGTGCCATGGTTCTGGTGCTTATTGACCTGTTTTGTAAACATTATAAATATTAACCTTGTCTGTTACATGCCAAGCCAGGGTGAGGAAATACAGAAATAGTAATGACAGTCACTGAAAGCTAGATTTAGTCAGGTGGACGATAAAAGAATCTCAGTTTTGTTATTTGCTTTTGATGGGCAGATGGAAGTGTCTGCCTCAAGGAAGAAGCAGAGAGGCACATCAGTGGTGTGAATATGTGGATTCTCAAACTTGGCTGACTTCAGAATTCCCCAGGTACAGAATTCTAGTAGGCCCTAACCTCATCAACTGAATTTGAAATTTCTGTGTGTACATGGCGTAGCGGAATCCTCTGGAATATTGAATCCTGAATCAGAATTGAGGATGGATCACTGTTCTCATGCTATAGCAAAAAGTGTTTGAGATGTGGACTTAAATATAATTAATGCTGATTGCTACCTATATAACCACATTCTTATTATTCATGGAGATCCTGCCTCTTGCATTCTTAGCACTAGCTCCTTATCTGCAGTTCCCAATGTTTATTTCCCTGAAAGTTTCTCCCAAACCACCGTGTAATTTCGGATAGACACAGCCTATAATCTCATCTACAATACTAGACACAGTATCATTTAGTTACTTTGAAAATTCTGACTCCTCCTTGGATAAAGGAAACCTTTGCCAAAGCTGGGGGCCCCATGTGGAGACCCCATTCCTCAGAAAAGGTGGAGTGGGTTCTGGAAAAAGCAGATAGGAAGACTTCAAAAATCATGGCTATTAGAATGGAAGGGGCCCCACTGTCTCTGCATTTTAAATAAGTGAGGGATTGAGAATAGAGAGACAAGAACAGAGAACTTGTTCCAGGTCATATACGGCCAGGGAGTGGAGAAGTAGATTCCGAAGCTCAGG
Source organism: Mustela nivalis (assembly GCF_964662115.1). Classification (NCBI taxonomy): domain Eukaryota; kingdom Metazoa; phylum Chordata; class Mammalia; order Carnivora; family Mustelidae; genus Mustela; species Mustela nivalis. The sequence goes on from NC_139031.1 coordinate 48,951,721, forward strand.
TCTCCCAGTTCCCCTTCCCTCCAAGGAGAGGTTTCACACAAGGGGCTCTTAGAAAGGGCTGAAAACCATGGCATACTCGAGTGTACTGGTGGTTCTGATTTCAGTCACTGTATTTTTCCCAGGTTCTGCTAATCCAACAAAGCGTGTTTACAAAGCGTGCAACAGACAAGTTTCCAGTTCTTTAAAACAGAACCTCCTCTCCCCTCAACACACACACACACACACACACACACACACACACACACACTTCTTTAGGTACTCCAACAAGCCCTATCTCTAGAAATCAATTGCTCCCTTTCACTCAATCCTTTTAACTTGCAAAAGAGCCAAAGATCATTGGATTTTAGAAACTCTGAAACATAGGAAGTTAATCTTTTTATGCCTCTGCAGAAGGGCATTTTTCTAAATTTACAACAAACACCCTCAGATTATTGACTGTGTGACCTCCATAAAATTCTCTTTTCAGATTATGTATAGATATGCAAATTTCTAGCCATAACCTTTCTGAGAACAAAAACCGTTTTCTATGCTTAGGCAGTCTGCAAGGATTATAGCGCTTAATTATCACAACAACCCAGTTATATTAGCTTCATTTTTCAGAGGAAGTCACTGAGAGGTTGGGTTCTTTGTCTAGGCTGAATATCGAATTAGAAGGCAATTTGAACCCAGATCATTAAGAATTAATTTTTATCTGGATGAGGCATACAAAAATCACTATATTTCTTTTTAGGTCATCTTCAAAAGAAGATATTTTGCCCCACCTCTTATTTATCTGAAGATACCAGTATCGTGACTTATTTCAAGAACAGCTAGAATCCCTGTGAGCCAGTAACAAACAGAAGTCACACCCAGAGCAGAGCAGAGTGGTCAGGACCCAGAGATATGGATGGCAGCACCATCAGCGTCTGCTGCGTTATTTATTCAACATCATATGCACTGTGCTAAAAACTGCAGCTACAAAGTTAAATAAGAATGGACTTTCTTGGAAAAACTCATAGTCTAGTGAAGAAGTCAGACTTATAAATGGACAATTTCAGTATAATAGGTACTCCATGAGCACAATGCACATTTTGAGCAGAGATGAAGATATGAATCCAGGCTATGAGGAGGGAACGGGCAGAGAAGCCTACATCAAGGGCATGACCCATATGTTAAGCCTTTAAGGAGGTGGGAGAGCTAGCCAGACAAAGAAGGTGGTTGAAGAGCAGATGGGGAAAGGTAGTACAGGCAGAAGAAAGAGCACAAAGAGAAAGTCTGGAATAACATAGGTGCGAGGGAACTGTGTTCAGATCCATATATTAACCTGTAGAGTGGGAGGGAGGCTGGAGAGCTCACAGGTGGCCTTATGTATTGTGCTGAGTTTAGAATTCTTTGGACATATTGGGAAGTCATTTAAGAGTCTTAAGTTCATGAATGACATGATCAGATTTCCACTTGAGGTCAATCGCCCTGACTGGCTATCATCTGTTTCCTGCTATCCGCAGTGACTTTCATACATGTGACATTTTCCCATGAGTTTATCCAGTGGTTATGAAAAATGACTGGCCAGGTTTTTTTCCCTACTCAAGAAAACGCAAGTGAGAAGACATTTTTAGAGGGATGTGGTAGACTGAAAAATTGGCCACCATTCTCTACCCCTCTAATCCACAGTCTTTGTAAAGTAACTTTGCTGTTTTCATCAACACAGGGAGACTATTTCCTCTATACTTTGAATCTCAACTGGCTTTGTGCCGTGCTCTGGCCATTAGAGTGAGCGGAGAGTGACCGTGTGCCACAGCCATCCTTGGACCTCCAGAGGCCACATTTCTGCTCTCTCCTTGTCCAGACTCCCCTGTACGGACGGTCCTCACTAGCTTGCTGCAGGATGAAAGACCAAGCCTGCCAGCCCTGAGTCAGCCCTATCATCCAGATATGGGAGAGCCCAGCCAAGCAGTGGGCTTTAGTTGACTCAGATCAGACCACAGACACATGAAAGCAGCAGTCAAGACCAGAAGCACCTAGTGGAACCCAGCCCAAACTTCTGACTTGCCATGAGGGAAATAAATGGCTGTTTCAAGCTGCTAAGTTTTGGGGTGGTTGGTTATCCTGCAAGAACTAACTGGAATTTTGGATAACCCTGTATCTGCTTTCATCTATCAAACAGCAAATCATTTGCAAGCCTTAACACCTTGTCAGTTGTAAGTAACAAAGTGCTTCATACATGTTGGCATGCCCCAATGGCAAAGCATGAGAGAGCATTCTCAAAGCGGGACTTTTTGAAAGGCTTTTGCTTCAGGAAAGATGGAGCAGATAGGTGTTTTTGGTTTTTGTTTTGTTTTTATTCCTCTGATAAATACAACTAAAATGCTAGACATTACATATAAAACAAATGCAACTCTGAAAGGAAGAAAGAAAAGGCAGACCAGCTAGGAAGCCATGGGACCTGAGGAAGGACACAGTGGTGAGTGTCCTACAGTGTCTTTTTGCTTTCTTTATCCCAGATTCAGCTGAAGATGCCAGCCATTTGGAAATGGCAACAGACACGTACCAAATGAATCCCCACAAAAACTTGCTCTCTTTAGTCAAGGTATCAGGAAATAGGCAGCCTCGCATGACAAAAAGCTTCTGGACGATCACCACTCTCCTCCAGCCAACAGCACAGGAAAATCTGTGGCCTATTCCCACCAGCAGAAGCTGTGTGGAAAGCCTAGACTTCAACTTTTAAGAGGCTGTAATGAGGCGTCTTCATGTACTTCTGGGATCAAGTGTCAGAGAAGGTCAAGCAATGATTTGCCCCACACCAACCCACCCACACCCATGTCAATGGAGACCATGCAAGAGAGCCCAGACTACCACTCCACCTGGCAGTTAGGAGGTACCCTTTCTCCCTGAGGGGGTGATGTCGAAGAGTCCAAGTGGAGAGCCAGTCTCTCACCTTTGCCAGCAGTAGTGAGGCCACCCCCCTAGAGTTGTCAATGGAACTACATGGTGGTAGGGGGACTGGAATGGCCATCTCTGTCCAGCAGTAAAGGGGAGCCCCCTCCCTGGGTATCAGTGGAAGCTGAGTGGGAAATGTGGACTTCTACCATCCCCTGGAGGATGGGGCAGCACCCCCAACTTTCCATACTGGAGCAGGGCCAGAAAGCACAACGTTAAGTAAAATCCAGACTCTCATAACATGTGATAATATCCAGGTTTTGATAGAAAAATCACGCATCATGGTAAGAATCGGAAAGATTATAGTGGAATGAAAAGAGGCAACACCAGGATGACAAATGGGAGAATTACCCGACAAATATTTGCCATGTTAAAAATGCCTCAAAGAACAATGACAAGCATGGTTGAAACAAACAAACAAAAAATTGAAAGCCCTTGCAAACCAACACCCACCCCCAGAAAAAGCAAAAAGGAAGGTATAAGGAAGAACCGAATGGAAATTTTATTACTGAACAATAACTAAAATAGAAAACTCAGTGGAAGGGCTTCACAGCCAACTACCGGGGACAAAGAAAAGAATCAGTGAATTGAAAAATAGAACAGTAGAAATTATTCAATCTAAACAGTAAAGAGAAAACAGACTGAAAAACAATGAACAGAATCTCAGGGACCTTTAAGACTCTAACAAAAGATAGAACATTTGCATCATCAGAGTTTCTGAAGGAGAAAAAAAGGAGGGTGGTTACACTTCTGGCACTGATTGCAAAGTGTGGGCTTTTCCCCCGTGCCACCAAGAAATTCTCCTATACCAGCTAGAAGTCCAACAATTCAACTATCTCCAGGTAGATAGTGTCAGATACCTCAGGTTGAAGGCTCAGGTTTGCAAGACCGTTCCCCAACTCCACTTCAGAAGCCAGTCGTAAGTCCAGGTTGTCACTGTGCTTCTGGTGGACTATATGGCTATAAGATTCCCTTGTAGATTCTTATAACCTTCACCCTGGGCTTGATTAATTTGCTAGAACAGCTCACAGAACTCAGAGAAGCATTTTATTTACTGGGTCACCAGTTTATTATAATAGGATATAACTCAGGAAGAACCATATAGAAGAGATGCATAGGGCAAGGTATGTGGGAAAGGGCACACAGCTCCCATGTTTTCTGAATGGGCCACTTTCCCTACATCTTCATGGGTCCAACCAGGAAGCTCTCTGAACCCAGTCTTTTTGTGTTTTTATGGAGGTTTCATTACATATACATGATAGATTAAATCGCTAGCCATTGAACTCAGTCTCCAGCTCCTCTGCCCTCCTGAGAGGTGGGGAGTTGGGGTTACTCAAAGTTTCAACCCTCTAATCCCATGGTGGTTAGCTCCGCTGACAACCAGCACCCAACCACCTCACGTGACCTAGGCCTTTCCAAAAGTCACTTCATTAACATAACAAAGACACATTAATTGCTACTATCACTTATGAAATTCCAAAGGTTTTAGGAGCTCAGTGCCAGGAAAGGGAACACAAAGAGAAATATATAGTTATTATAAATAAACAATATCACAGTAGGGCTGAAAAAGTACTCAAGAAATAATGGCTGCAAACTTCTAAATTTGGCAAGGGACATAAACCTATAGATCAAAAAAATGAGCAAGCCCCCAAAAGGATAAACCCAAAAGAAATTCATACTGAGACATATCCTAATTACACTGCTGACAGTTACGAAGGAAATAATCTTGAAATGAGTTAGAGAAAAATAATGTCTTATGTACAGGGGAAAAGCAGTTAATAGCAGATTTCTTTTTTTTTTTTTTCTTTTAAGATTTTATTTATCTATTTGACACAAAGAGAGAGAGATCACAAGTAGGCAGGGAGGTAGGCAGAGAGAGAATAAAACAGGCTCTCTGTTGAGCAGAGAGCCTGATGCAGGGCTAGATCTCAGGACCCTGAGATCATGACCTGAGCTGAAGGCAGCGGCTTAACCCACTGAGCCACCCAGGTACCCCCAATAGTAGATTTCTTATCAGAAATAACAGAGGTCAAAAGAAAGCAGCAATCGATCTCTTAAATGCTGAAAGAAAAGAACTACCGCCTAGAATCCCGAATCTAGGAAAAGTGTTGTTGGTAAGTTGGACTTCGTCAAAAATGAAACACTTCTGTTCTGTGAATAGCCCTGTTGACAGTATGTTACAGAAGGGGAGAACATATTTGTAAGCCACATATTTGACAAAAAACTACTCTTGAGTACAAAGAACTTGAGGTTTGAGTTTGAGAAATCCAATTAGGACGTGGGCAAAAGACATGAAGAGACATGTCACTGAAGAAGATATTCAGATGGCAAAAAAGCACATGAAAAGATGTTTGACGTCATCTGTAATGAGGAAATGTCAACAAAGACCACAGTGAAATGCGGGCACACCCCCACTGGCATGTCTGAGAGAAACAAGGAGCGATGACCCAAATACTGGTGAGGCTGCGGAGAGATGGGATCTCTCCCAGCTGCTCGTGGAAAAAAGTTTGGCCTAACAAAGAAGTGGGTGAAAGAGAAGCCCGGTGGCTGTAGAAGGTCACAGATGGATCCTGGCGGGCCATGAGGGTCATGTTCTGTGTCCTGGCCGCATGGGTTGTGACCTTGTCCTGTGGTTTTGCAAGATGTTGCCATTGGGAAAACTGGGTAAAGGGCATATGGGCTCTTTCTGTATTATTTCTTATAGATGCCTGGGAATCTGCAATGATTTCAACATAAAATACTATTTGTTTATTTATTTATCAGAGAGAGAGAAGAGAAGCAGGCTCGCTGCTGAGCAAGGAGCCTCATGCTGGACTCGATCCCGGCACCCTGGGATTGTGACCTGAGACGAAGGCAGACACTTAACTGACTGAGCCACCCGGTTGTCCCTAAAATATAATTGAAGAAGAAGTTTCTTGGGCTCCTGGGTGGCTCAATCAGTTAAGCATCTGTCTTCGGCTCAGGTCATGATCCCAGGGGCCTGGAATGGAGGCCTGCGTTGGGCTCCCTGCTCAGTGGGGAGCCTGCTTCTCCCTCTCCCTCTGCACAACTCCTCTGCTCCCACTCTGTCCCTCGCTTTCTCTCTCTTTCAAATAAATAAAAGCTTTAAAAAAAAATTAAAAAATAAAAAGGAGTTTGTCCTTGAAATGCCAGTACTGTGTAATGTTAGTGGTACCACCTGAAAAAGAATTTCTGCGATTAAGAAAGTCTGGCAGATGCTTGGATAAAACGGATGTACCAGGTTTCTTTACTACAGGACTCCTCCGAGGCTATGTTTGCATTATCTATCATAAGTAATATACCTGGATGTCAGAAGACTTCCCAAGACAGCTGTTGTGAGATTTAAACCAGAGGATCCACATAAAGAGTACATAATATCTGACATGAATGTTAAGGTTATCATTATTATTATTCTTGTGTTCACTTTGTACCACAGATTTATCACATTAGAATTATTAAAATTTAAAATGTTGGGGAGATTGAGCCTTAGAGAATCTAAACAATTTGAAAGGTCACAGCTAGTAAGAGGCAGAGCCAGGATTTGATCTGATGCCCAAGTATCTATTAACTTTGATATAATGTTCCCACAAAAATTAGGACTTAAAAAAGCAAAATTGGGGCGCCTGGTTGGCTCAGTGGGTTAAGCCACTGCCTTTGGCTCAGGTCATGATCTCAGGGTCCTGGGATCGAATCCCGCATTGGGCTCTCTGCTCTGCAGGGAGCCTGCTTCCTCCTCTCCCTCTCTCTGCCTGCCTGTCTGCCTACTTGTGATCTCTGTCAAATAAATAAATAAAATCTTAAAAAAAAAATTGAAAGTTAAAAGGTAAGGGACAACTAGGAGAATATTTATAATGACATCACTTTCCAAGTATCTCATTTATTTCTACATAAAGGGCCTTCATAAATCGATAAAAAACTTTCCTAAAACAATAACGGTCAAATTATCAACATGGCAATTCAGGACAGTGGCCAAAGGACATCTAAAAGGTGTTCAGGGACACCTGGGTGGCTCAATTTGTTGAGCGTCCAGCTCTGGATTTTTGGCTCAGGGTCCTGGGATCAAGCCCTACATCATAAACAACAAACAGTGTTCAGACTCAATGTATTTGCTTATTTGGACAGGAATATAAAAAAACAAAACAACTTTAAACAGACTCATGGCTACAGAGAAGGATCTGGTGGTTGCCAGAGGGGAGGGGTAGAGGATGAAAGAAAAAGCTGAAGGGGATTAATAAGTGCAATCTTCCTGTTATAAAAGAAGTAAGACGTGGGGTATCAAGTACAGCACAGGGAATAGAGTCAAAAATACTGTAACAACTCTGGATGGTGACAGATGGTAACTTAGACTTACTGTGGTAACCATTTGCAATGTATATAGATACTGAATCATAATGTTGTACCCCTAAAACAAATACAATATTGTATGTCAACTATCCTTCAATAAAAAATAATTCCAGAAACAGGCAGTAATTGTACACCTGCAGACCCAATAGAAAGACTTAGAAAAGAAGAAAACCACAAAAACTTTAAATAAACAAAATGCCTTTTTTTTTTTTTTTTCAAATGAAGAAAATCTTATGTCCACTCACAAAATGGCTGTGGGGACACAGACATTTTCAAACAGCTTTTGTCATCGTTACTAGCACAACTTTGGTGGCAGGGAATTTGCTTTAAAATTCTTGTCTTCTGGGGTACCTGGGTGGCTCAGTCAATTAAGCATCTGCCTTCAGATCTCAGGGTCCTGGGATGAAGCCCGCATAGGGCTCCTTGCTGGGCAGGCAGCCTGCTGCTCTGTCTCCCTCTGTCCCTCCCGCCTGCTCATGCCCTCATTCTCTCTCTCTCGCAAATAAATAAAATCTTAAAAAAAAAAATTCTTACCATTTGACCTAGTTGTTTAATTTCTAGAAATCAAGGAAACTAAAATTCTTAAATGAATCAAATATGTAGACAAGGATTTGTGTTTAAGAATGTTTATCACAGCATTATTTCTATGAGCGAAAATGTGAGACGGAATCCTAATTCTGTCAATAGGGGATGGTTAAAAATTATGGACACTCATATGATTGCAGTCATTAACAATCGTGTTTTAGAAAGGTAATGATATGGAAAAATGCACGTGATATATTTTTAAGAGAAAAAAGCAGAAACCTCCAATTTTATGAAAGAAAAATATGTATATCTATGTGTGTGTACCCACACATAGATATATTTGAAGAAAGCACATCAAAAGTTCAAGGTTGTCTCTTTGGGTGTAAGGATATCATGAATGATGCTAATTTTCTTTACCATAACTTCCAAATTTTCTACAATAGTAATTCAGAAAGATATAGCAATAATTTACTTCCCATGGTTGTTTAAATTCAAATCTTCTTTGATGTGAACACTGTTTTCATCAATACCTTGTAGTTGAAGGCTGGACTACTTTGAAGACCAGTACTAGGAGGCATTTCTGGGTCAGGGTGCCATATTCCCAGGGCCATGTCAGCAGTCATGGGTGGAGAAAGAAAGCAGTGCATCGGCCGGAACTCCCTCCCATGCGTGGTGCTCAGCAGCCAGGATTCAGTGTGAGAGGACTGGCATTTGGCTCCCCCCACAGATGCCTCCCCAGCTCCTTCTGTTCAGTTTACCACTGACAGACTCTGCAGTTACATGGGCACTAGGTTAGATGTGTGCCGTGAATACAGAATGACTGTCGAAGTTCTTTTTTCCCCAACTTGTTGAAAATAGTAAGAATAGTATGGACAAATTAAAAATTTATGTTCCCAGATGTCTATCACATTATTTATATGAACAAAAATGCGAGAAGAACCTTAATAGGCCAAAGTACACCATTTTCCATCCTGAATGGAATTTAGATCTTAGAAAGCATGGAGATATTATGCATTTTTAATTTGCTGTGTAGATCGCTCAGGACACTGAATGTGTAAGGGATTATTCGGTGATTGGTGCTTAGTAGGCATCTTAAATGTCACCTGTCTGCAAATCTCTTGTTTTTTTTTTCTGCCAAATGTTTTCTCCTAGTTTTCATCATCTCAGTTAAAGGCGCTACTATTAGCCATTTATCTACTTTCCAATCTGCAGGTTGTTCTCGGTTCTTCCATTTCCCTGATGCCTCTTGGTATCAACCCTGTCCCAAAAGATATTTTTAATTCTATCTGAATTGCAACCCATTAGTCCAGGCCAAGCCGAATGGATCTGGATGGATACATTTTCCTTCTCAACAGGTCTCCCGGTTGCCCTTCATAATCTATTCTCTTCCTGGCAATCCAAGTGATGTTTTACAAACATAAATCGCATCCCTTCCAGCTTTTACCTAAGGCCTGTCAATGGCCTTCCACAATTCGTAGAATACTATCTGTACTCCTTATGTAGGCTCTCCCTGATCCTACCCTGCCGACCCCTCTGACGTCACCCCATGCCTCTCTCCCTACCACACCCACTTCCACAGCCTTCTTATGGGGTCACCAGTGATGTGGAGCTTGTTCCCTCCAAGGACCTTTGTCCTAGTTCATCCTTCTGTCTGGAACACTTTTCCCCCAGGCCTCTCCATCATTCATGCCTTAGCTCACACATCACCTCTTCATTAATTACCTTCCTAACTCCCTGATTTAAAGTCCCTCGCTTGACCATGTCGTATCTGCTTCCCAGTACTCAACATTCTTCAATAGTTTTTTCTTTATTTGCATAATGTGTGTCACATCTAACTATGTCAGTTAATGTCAGCCCCACGGAACAGGAACCTGGGCTGTGTTGTTATCTCACACCCTGGACTCGTCCCTGGCACATAAAATATTTATTGAATAAGTGTACATATATTTAATCTTATAAAATATAGATGTTCTCTTATTGATCTGTTGGGGAGTAAGCACCGTAAATTACATACACATTCTAAAAGGCATTTCAAACACTGCTAGGCTATTTTGGGGATGAAATGTATTAATATCTAAAAGCCAGTGACTATTTACCTTTAGTAAGTGCTCCTGCTTGGTCATAAGGGGATTCCAGTAAGTGTCATGGGGTGACTAGGAGAGGGACTGACTGTGGGACAGAGCTGGGAGCAGAGTCAAGCATGGTGGGGAACAATGCAGCTAATGGCCACCAACAGGAGGGGGTGGTCAGTGTGCAAAGCGCAGCAAAGGGGTGAGGTAGGAAGGGGTGATGGCTTTAGGAGATGGCAGTCTGAATTGCAGGCTCAAGGCAATTTGGTAAGTTGCAAGTAGAGCTCCGCTTCAGGGAGGCATGTCAAGGCAGTTGAAGCCCCAGAGTAGTAAGAATTAGAGTATGAGGCGTGTTATTAAAACAAACTCAAACTCAAGGAACCTGGAGGGTCTCTGCAGTTAGAAACAACATACCAGAGTGTGGGTCTGCAGACAAAAGCAGAGGGCTTTCTGCCCGGGGCCGTTGCTGAACTGGAGGACAGCTGGCCATGTGACTTTTATGTATGTGTGTATATATGTATGTATATATGTATATGTGTGTGGTGTTCAGTAATCTTAATACATTTTGGAATATTTTTATGAACAAAACAAAAAGTATCATCAGTCCACAGAAGCCTGTGATCAAGAGAAAGAGACGCATACCTGAGCCTTTTGCAGTAAAGCTTGGGTTTGAAGGAGGAAGAGGCACAATCACTTCCTGAAGGCTTTGCGTCCAGTGCCACCAGTTGAAAAGCCCCTGAGAATATCATTTTAGATCCCTTTGACTGTATAACCATCCCCAAAAGCCAACCGTGGTATAAAGATCCTACCGGGAAACAAAACGCTTCTCTTACCTGTGGATCTACATGCAAACATCGGCAGCTGGGCAGAACCCCCCTTCTCGGTCTGTTGTTAGGAAGGCAGAGATGGGTCCCCAGACAGGCTTAGACGGAGCTAGGTCCTCCCTGTGGAGATCCTCTGTCCTGTTGCTGACCTAGGGGTGTGCTTCTGAGTAGGGCTTCCTTGCAGCCCTTCTTCCCGAGGTCTGCATAGATCCTAGAGCAGTATTCTCCACTGTGACTGCAGAGTGGAATCACCTGGAAGGCTGTAGAAAACACCAAAGCCTGAATCCCACCTGGGTACTCTGATGTGATTGGCCCCAGGTACAGGCAGAACTTCTACAGTATTTAAAAGCTTCCAGGTGGAGCGAATGTAGCATCACGGCTGAGAAGCATGGGCCCCGAGGCCTGGAGCTGAGCGACCCACAGGTGGAGGAGCAATTGTGTCACCTTTGGTGGGAGGTGGGCTGAGAGGTGCTCGGCAACCAGGTAGAGCCAGGTCAGTCCTATCAATTCCCAGCACAAATAGCTTCTGTGTTCCTAGACATCATTAGTGAATCATTTCTAAAATTTCACCCAGATTTTATTTCATTAGCTATAAGATAAATTTTTACTCCTCATTGTTTCACTTGGTAGAATAAGAGACTCTTCTTAAGCTCAGGGTTATGACTTAGGGCCAACGTGGAGCTCTAATTATTTTGTTTGATGCAATATTGCTTAGCGATGAATAAAGCAAGCTCTAGAATCAGACAGACCGAGGTTAATATCCCAGCTTTGCCCCTTCTGAGATCTGCAAATGAGAAGTAAGATTAAGAGTAAAGCCGATGGGGACGCCTGGGTGGATCAGTCAGTTAAGCGTCCGCCTCCGGCTCAGGTTATGATCCCAGGAATCAAGCCCCATGTCAGGCTCCCTGGCCGGTGGAGAGCCTGCTTCTCCCTCTCCCCCTGCCCCGTCCCCCTGCTCAGGTTGTAATCTCACGAGATCAAGTCCCATGTGGGCCTCCACACTCCAACTCAAGCAGAATCTGCTTGAGACTCTCTTTCCTTCTTCCTTTGCCCCTCCCCACTTTGTGAATATGCTCTCTCTGTGTGTCTCAAATAAATGAATTAATCTTAAAATACAGATTGAATATGGTCTTTGTTTTTTTTTTTAATTTAATTTTATGTTTTCCGTGTTCCAAGATTCATTGTTTATGCACCACATCCAGTGCTCCATGCAATACGTGCCCTCCTTAATACCCACCACCAGGCTCATACAATACCCCACCCCCTCCCCTTTCCTACAAAACCCTCAGTTTGTTTCTCAGAGTCCACAGTCTCTCTTGGTTTGTCTTCCCCTCCGATTTCCCCAAACTCACTTCTCTCCTTTACCCAATGTCCTCCGTGTTATTCCTTATGCTCCACAAGTAAGTGAAACCATGATAACTGACTTTCTCTGCTTGACTTATTTCACTCAGCATAACCTCCTCCAGTCCTGTCCAAGTTGAATATGGTCTTTGTAAAAATTAAATGGGCTTCTGTATGTATAGTCCATAGCCTGATAATTGGCATATAGTCAAATACTCCATTATCACCTCCACATCTCAGTACTAATTTTTAAAATTGAAACCTTTCTTTAAAAATTGGAGCTTTTGTTTTTTAGATTCACTCCATCATTTAAGGCAAATTAGTACTTTCAACAATAGTTACATTCTACACTTTTGTGTTAGTTATGGTTCCTTTGGTTATAAAAAGCAGAAATCAACTCTGGCTTTCTAAAGGGGGGGAAAAAAAAAAGCATGCAAATTTTGGGGGAGGATACTGGGTATACAATAACAACCGAGTCAAAATGAAGCCAGGAATCATCAGAGCAGCTCCAAATGGGACTCTTGTCTCTCTTCCAAATTCCACATCTCCAAGGAAGATCCTTGTAATGTGATTAATTTGTAGACCAATTTATAGGGAATGAGGTTACTGAGATGGTATATCAGTTTTCTACCGCCATGCAAAAAGTTACCAAGAAAACATAGCAGCTTGAAAGAATGCTCATTGATTATCTCGGTTTCTGTGGGTCAAAGGTCTGGGTATGGCTTCACTGGGTCTTCTGCTAAGGGTCTCAACAGGCTGAAATCAAGGTGTCAGCCAGTCTGAATTCTTGTCTGCAGGCTCCTGGGGAAAATCCATTTCCAACCTGCACTCTGGTTACTGGAAGAGGTCAGCTCCTTGTGGCTGTAGGTCTGTTTTCTTGCTGGCTGTCAGCTGGGGGTTGCTCTCATCAACTTAAGACCACCTTCATGTCCTTGCTCAAAGCCACCAGGTGAATCTCTCTCCAGTCTGCTGTGATCGAGTCTTCTATAATGTAACATAAACACAGAAATGACTATCCCATTACTTTCGCAGGTGCTGCCTACATTCAAGGAGAGGGATTACACAGGGTGTGTCCACCAGGAGATGGAGATCTGAGGGGACTAGATTGAGTTGAATAGAATCACCCCAAATTTGTGTCTGCCCAGAATCTGTGGTTGTGACCTTACCTGGAAGAAGGGTCTTTGCAGATCTCATCAAGTTGAGATGAGTTCAGATCCCATGAGTGAGCCCTAAATCCAATGGCTGGTATTTCTTTTCTTTCTTTCTTTCTTTCTTTCTTTCTTTCTTTCTTTCTTTCTTTCTTTCTTTCTTTCTTTCTTGTTTTTTTTTAAGATTTTATTTCTTTATTTGACAGACAGAGATCACAAGTAGGCAGAGAGGCAGGCAGAGAGAGAGGGGGGAAGCAGGCTCCCCGCTGAGCAGAGAGCCTGATGTGGGGCTCGATCCCAGAACCTTGGGATCATGACCCGAGCCGAAGGCTGAGGCTTTAACCCAATGAGCCACCCAGGAGCCCCCAATGGCTGGTATTTCTATAAGAAGGAGAAAATTTGGACCCAGAGACGGGAGACACAGAGAAGAAGACTTGAAGATAGAGGCAGAGACTGGAGGTATGTCATCATAAGCCAAGGAACACCAATGCTACTGGCAACCACCAGAAAGTAGAAGAAGCAAAAAGGAGTCTTTGGAGGAAGCATGGCCCCATGGGACACCTTGGGTTTCTGTTGTTTTAAGCGTACCAAATTTGTGATACTACATTATGGCAGCCATAGGAAAGTAATACAGGGACCACTCAGTATTCTGTGGATCAAAGGTGGTTGTTTAAGAATGAAGTTGTGGGAAGAGGAGGAGCAATTCCTTGAAAAGAGAGGCCGGGGGCAAACAACCTCTTGGTGAGCCCTCCCGGTCAGACGCTTGATTCCCTCTATTTTTCAAAGCTTGGTTTTGCATGACTTTTCCTTTTTTTTTTTTTTTAAGAAAAAAAAAAGTACTAAAAAAGTATAAGAATAGTACAATGAACACTTGTATACCCTCCACCTAGATTTATTAACTGTTACTATTTTGCCTTTTTTTATTTTTTTTTTGCATAGTTTTCTCTTAGAAATCATGGTAAGAATAAAGGAAAAATCATGATCCATCTTTGAGTGGAAAAGACATGAACCAAAGTTGAAGTTTTCACCACATAATATTTACTTTGTGATTTTAGAAACATTATATTTACATACTTGAGCATTTGTTTAATCTCATACAAATGGACTTCGTGATGTCCTTTCTTAGAGCTAGTTGAGAATGGGTAAGGCAGCTCTGGAAGGTACCCAACAGAGAAAATGGCACCCATGGGTGCCTGATACATGTATGTTTTCAGTTCTTTCCATTGGTTTTCCTAATATTTTTAAACAAAAATTTTCTACTTGATTTGATAAGGACATCTCCTTCAGATCCCTTTTTCTGTCTCTGTCCCAAGTGTTCAGGCACTGGACACTGCTGGGAGACAACTGGGGCCACGTTCATATCTATACCTACATTTACCAACCTAGAGCCTCCACCTTCTTTTGTGGCATCTCTAGTCCCTTCAGAAGCCATTCCCACTCCCCACTACAACTGGGCATCCCAGAAGATGTCCCTCATGTGCCCTATGGCCCTGGTGACCATGGTACTCTGCTGGACCTCACCACCCCTACTTCCATCCCACAGGTATGGCCATTTTCTCTGCCTGTATCCAGTGTACTTGGCTTGTCACTTCATGCCACCAGCTGACCTGCTGCTGACATAGCATCTACTCTTTCAGTGGTCAGTGCTGAGGTCATACCATGAGTTATAGGAATGTGAAACTGGGATCCTACTCATTCCAGGGTCCTAAAAGCAGTCACAGCTTGTACACAACTGCCCCACATGGTCTGGAGAATAAAATCTTCATGTTTTCATTCCCAGCTCTTTTATCCTAAACTCAGACATAGACCTGAAGGTAAGTCTGCGTCTAGATTCAAGCCACAGTGATTAACTTGGATTAGAGGTCCCTATCTCTTTTAGTCTTTCAGGCTGATGTAACCAAAATTCCATGAACTGAGTGGATGATAAATAACAGAAATTTACTTTTCACAGTTCTGGGGATTCTGGGGTTCTGGAGAGAGCCCTCTTTCTAGTTCACAGATATGTCCTCCCATGACAGAAGGGACTAAGGAGCTATGAGTGAGGGGGTGTCTCTCTTATAAGGGACCAAATCACCTTCCAAAGACCCCACCTCCTAAGACCATCATCTTGGGGGTAGGATCTCAATATATGAAACCCAGGGGGGCGGGGGCACAAACATCCAGACCATGGAATCTTCCCACCTCAAGGGCTGCTTAAAGTTCTCTTTAGTCTTCATCTTTCCTTAGGGTGGGATCTCACAATGTGCTCTTCAGGCCTCCCCTACCCCAGACTCTATTATCCCCCTCCGCTGGCCTTCAGAAGTGTCCAAGGGCTCAGAATCCTAGCAATGGATTGTTTCCCCAAAGGCTGCTTAGAGACCATGTCCAAAGCTTCTACGAGCCATACTGGTCCTAACAGTTCAACGAATGTGCCCAGCGTTCTGGACCTACAGTGACTAGAAGGCTCCAACTCAAGATCTTCACTATGTCTTTATTAAAGTATCTTTACATCCTCTCCTCTTCATTTTCTATTTTCTATGTCCTTTCTTTTCATACATCTTTATCAAAATTTTAATTAAAAGCATCTATCTGAATGTCCTTTCCTTTTAACAACAGAAGAACTTCAGAATGATTACAAGAAAAATAAAGGCAGTAACACAGACACAAAACCAACCAAACAATGTATTTACTTCAGTAGGATTTATCGTCTCAGCACGGATAAAAAATATTATGGTTGGACGGAAATTAGTAAAAGAAACAGATTTTTCTTTCACGTAGTTTAAAATTTTCAGTGGCATAGGAGTTCCATCTACCATTTGAAATGTTCCACATGGGGCATATTCAAAGTCTAAAACTCCAACAGCAATGTAATTTAGTACTTAAAAAAGAACTATGTGTCAGAATATAGTACTATTGCCAGAGGAACATTCCAAACAGATAAAAGTCGGGCTAAAGATAAAACAGACATTTCAATTGAACAAACCTTTACAGATTTTAGTTCAACAGATCTTTGTTGTGTGGCCAACTCCATTCTAGCTATTGGGTTCTTGAACTCAGTAGTCAGAGAATTACAAAAATAAAATCAGCCTTGCTATCATTGCTAAGCTTTGAATTTTTTTTTTAAATTTAACACTGAGAAAAGAAAATGCAATGCTTCCAATTCATTACCCCAAAATTTTGTGCCAATTGCAGCATAATCAGGAAAAAGGGTTTCTTTTTCAATAAGGGACTTCTGAATTGTTTACATGGGAAAAAGGTTCTCAACTGGCACTATTTTAAAAATAGAATTTTACTGTATTTTGCAGTATTATCAATGCCAAATTAGCCACATCTCTCACATTTAGTCTGTAAATCAAGGGGTTAGTAAAATCTTATTACTGTTCAGTAAAGAACACTGTTTTTTAAATCTCATCTAAAATCTGTGAAGTAGATTTCTTTTGGCAGACAGGATTTGACAGCATACCAGGGAGCAGGGAGCATGTGTGAGGTCCTGTTCACGTGTGAGAGGCTGATTAAGGCTGGGGAAAGAGGGGAAACTGATTTACTTACACAGACTGAGAATTAATTATCTCCATCTAACACATTTAGCACTAAAGTGAGCCGTTCTCACTCAGTGTCAGATACTGCAGAGCTGGGAAACAGATGAAGGGTCCATGGCAAACATCCTTTTCCTGAATATTCTATGTATGATTAGTGAAATGATTGAAAGATGAATTCCAATACTGAGGCATTTATAGCATCCAGCTGTTCAATCTTCTCTGATTCATTTTGGGCTTGGTAGTCACCTCTGGTTTAAAACATGCACACACACACACACACACACACACACACACACACACAAACACACACACACACAAACCCTTTTAACATTTTAGAACAGGAAAATATAATCTGAAGTTCTCCTGAACCATCCTCTTGCCTGGCCCCAAATGTCATCTAATCAATACACGGAGATCCTTGAAAACACCCCAAATGTGACTCCAATTACCCAGCAACATATTGTTTAGTAGCAGATGAAAAACCCAAAAAGCACTGGAAGGAGAAATGTTTCAGAGCTCTGAAGCTAAACTGGGAATGCAAATTTGTGATGACTGAAGTTAAGTATTACTGTTGGGACTATGTTTTTTTTTTTTTTTTTAATCAACCTCATCTTTCCTCTGTCAAAAAGTCTCTTTCTTTAACCAAGTGTTTTGCCTTTTTAGTGGAAAATAAAGCTAAACATCATTTTACTAAATACGTACTTTCCTATTTTAAATAACCAGGTCCTTCTGCCTTGTACACAATGCTAGGGTGAAACCCATAGACTCACAATCTTGTGATCCATCTTTCTTGGCATCTATACAAGAAAATGAACAACAAGAATAAAATACTGTGACACTGAAATTTTATATCTGCAGTGAGGATGTTGGTGAGGGTCGCTGAATGTTAGTAATGTTACAGGAGTCTCCAGTGGCTCTTCTGGGAGGAAAAAGTAACATGATATGGGCAGAGTTGCCCTATAGCCTCAAGAATGGAGACTTGCAAAGGAGAAGCAAAGGAAAAAAGGCGCTCTCTTGCCCTTCTTCAACGTTCACTATGGGCAGAGAATTTGTACTTGGGGGCCGAGTGAAGATATCAGAACTTAGTGTTGGAGAGATGTAACACTGAATGAGGCTCTGGGGTGTCATTTTTAACTTTTGTCTATCCAACCTCAGTGCCTAATCCAATACCTATCAAATGGTAAGCATCCACAAAATACATGTGGAGTTCATTTATATTTTCTTTCTACCCAAATTCTAAGAAGCTCGCTGAGGTTTAAAGATGCAAAGGATATGTGAGAAGCAATGATATAAATTATAGTTGTGATGCTGGGAGCATTTTAAGAAACAAAATAGGGCTATAAAATTTGGGATTGCATTAGTCAAGATATATTAGGCTATGCTGCAGGAACAACCTCTCAAATCTTAGGGACTACACATAATAAAAAATTATTTCTAACTCATGCAAAGTCTGGTGCAGATTATCCTGGAGAAGTTATTCCCTTAGGAGGCTCTCTTCCAGTTGATGACACAGGGATCCAATCTCTTTCCATCAGGTGCTTTTGTCATCCTCTATCCACTGACTTCTGATCTATCTTTCCCAACTGGTCAACCATGGAGTGGAAAGAGAACATGCAGAATGTGCACCCACTTTTCATTGTTTCAACTCAGAAGTTAGACATCAAGCCTGCAACAAACTTCCATGGTTT
This sequence comes from Mustela nivalis, assembly GCF_964662115.1. Taxonomy (NCBI): domain Eukaryota; kingdom Metazoa; phylum Chordata; class Mammalia; order Carnivora; family Mustelidae; genus Mustela; species Mustela nivalis. Next base: position 48,970,094 of record NC_139031.1, read on the forward strand.
AAAACTAATCGTATGTCCTACCAGATATGAGGGACTGGGAAGTGTACTTTCATCACATACCCAGAGAGAGAGGGGGTTTGAGCAGTTGTAAACACTGTCTTTGCCATGAGAACTTGATAAAAGTACTGATAAAGTGTGTAACAAGACAAGATAGAGCAAATGGGTGGAGAAGCCAAGTTACAGTAACCATGTCCACATGCCCCCACAACTGTAGGAGGGACAAGCTAAAAATAGCAGCAAACTAGGGAGAGACAGATCAAGTCAGCGTAGTCACAATGAACCACAGAGAAGGCCAGCAGAAGTGAATTCCACGGGTTGCAGGGTGAAAGTCTGGGCTGCATAATTCCTAGGTCTCCAAGGAGAATCACCTTGAGATATTGCTAGCAGAAGAAAGTAACTTAGAGGTAACTTACCTATAGTTACTTAAGGCTTAGGCAGGCCTCCTAAGCCAAGGCCAGACACATAGACCAGTCTCATAGTTGTCAATCTATTACTTGTAAACCAGTGGGCTCCAGGAAGATGAAACTTAACTGTTATAAGTCACATAACATCAAACATATAAACAAATACACTAGTCACTTCCATCTACTGAGTGCCTATTTTCCAGGTACTTAATGTATAATCATCTCTCATCTTTACAATAGTCCTTCAACATGCTAATTTTCCTTAGTTTCTATGAGAAACCTAAATTTAGAGGGATTAGCTTGTCACACATTTTGTGAGTCATAAAGCTGGGATTCTGAACATGTGAATTTGACACTAATGTCCAAACTACAGGCATCTCTATGTTCATAGTCTCTGATACATGGACACTTACACTGCAGTATTATGAGGAACTATATCCAATACCTAGCACTGTATAACAGAACACCCCAAAATACAGTGACTTAGGGAGAACACTTCAGTATTTCTTATAAGCCTATGGGTTGGCTGAGTGGTTCTGCTGGTGTAGACTGGGTGTGGCTGGTGTCTGCCAGGCGCTTATGGCCAGTTGGCAGGTTGGCTGGTGACTGCCTGATCTGTAATGGCCTCAGCTGGGATGACTTGGTTCTGTTCCATGTGTTCTCTCACACTCCAGCAACCTAGCCCAGCCTTGTTCTCCCGGCAGTGGCAAGGCTATATGACAGAATGGAAGCACAAGGCCTCTTAAGGACTAGGAAGGAACACATCACTGCTGCCACCATATTGGCCAAAGAAAGTGACAAGACAAGCCCAGGTTCAAGTGTAGGGAAACAGAATCTACTTCTGGATAGAAGGAACTAAAAAGTTACTCTGCAAAGGGCTTAGATAGGAGGAGTAGAGAATTGGGGCCTTTTTTTGCAATCAACCTAGCACATCTCATATCTTAGGGGGAAAAAGGCAGATAAGAGAAACATGTTTGCTTAAAATGTAGTTTTATTAACTGATGAAATTCTATCAGAGTCTTCCAAAATGTGTGTGCTCTCTAGTCCCTTTGGTCTAAAAAGTGTTGAAAAAGACAATGTGCTGAATGGATAAATACCTTTTTTATTTAGGGAGGCAGGGCACAAAAATACCTACTTCCAGGCACCAGAGCCATCTAAATGGAAAACAGCCTTGCAGTAGAAGATTAAGAAAAAGGCAAAATAAAACTGGGAATTTGACTTCCTGCGTGCCCTGCAAAGAAGGGGCGGGAGGAATCGTGAATGTATGATGAGCAGCTGGCTTTTATTTTTAAATGCATATTATTGCTACCCAGCTTTTTTTTTTTTTTTAAAGAAAAATGGAAGGAGACTTATTAAGGGATTCTAACACATAGGACTATCATTTCAAGTAGATGCTAATGTGATTGACATGATCTTTCAGAATAAAGTCTTCTCTTCTTTGTGATCTATTTGTTATGTTTACGGAATAGAAAAAAGAAATATACAATGGATCCTGAAAGGTAAAAAATGTTATAGATTTTAGTAGGCCCTCAAGAAATGTTTGAAATCAGCCTGAATCAGACTTCTGAAATACTTTTCTTTCAGGGAGTTCAGTGTTGGTGTTCACAAGCATGAGGACCTGAGTCTCACACTCCTAATAACACTAAAGGCCTTTGCTCAGAAGGAATAATTCAGTGCCATCAATAGTAACTGGCATGCTGCAATATTATTTTTAGGTCCAGAGTCACAATTAAACTAAATACATAACATTAAGAAAGCTGCAGGGAGAGCCAACCTAAGGCCACATTGTAGTGAATCTAGAAATGATAAAGCAACTGATGCATAACCAGATTGCTCTGCAGGTTTTATAGTCAACTTAACGGAACTAATGTCTACACACTCTCACCAAGGACTGTAAACAAAACAAAACAAAACCTCAGGAAGATAGTAGAAATGACTAAAGCAAGCAGGGCATGAGGGAGTAATGGTAATTATGGCAAACCCTATCTAAAAGGAACTGATTAAAACTCAACCCCCCCCCCCAAAAAAAAAAACCAACAACAACAAAAACAAAAACCGAAAAACCGAAACCATTATGGAAGCCAACAAAGCAAGTCTGGGGACAAACTGCACTTGCAGTGGTGCCAAATTCCTGACTTTGACTCCACATCAATGCTAGATCAATAGATAGCTCTGGTCATAACTTCTCTTATTCCTAATCAACACAAAGATTAAAGAAATTTTTGTTGAGTCTCCTTTTCTACTCTTTCCATTAGAAAGTTAAAATAATACGACAAAATTATATGCCAGTTTCAAGAAGTATATTTATATGTGGTTATCAACTATGAGATTTTACTTGGGATTTTCTCTGAAGTTGTTTAATACTTATCAAGAAATGCAGAAGCAAGTTTTGGGAGATACAAAGATTCTAAATGCTGTATTTTCTCTCGAAACAAAAGCATAACTTTTGTCTGCATTACATAGATAGGTCTTAAAGAATATAGTGTGAAACCCAAATATAATTGTGTGGCTCAGTGAATGTTCAGTTTAATTGAAAGAAACAACAGAAAAGCACAAAAGAAATACATACTTGTCCATAGGTCCCCAAGTAAAGCCACCCTAGATATAAAGAAAAAATTGTTTTCCCCAATAAGAAAAATCACTAAAAATGTAACCAGTCATTGTTAAAAGCAATCCCAACAGTGTTCCAGAGTACAGCATCTTTATTTCCACCTAAGCTGTTGGAGAATCAGTGCTTTAAAAAAAAAAAAATAATGTATTATTTGTTTCAGGGGTACAGGTTTGTGATTTATCAGTCTTACACAATTCACAGCACTCATCATAGCACATACCCTCCCCAAAGTCCATCACTCAGCCACCCCATCACTCCCACCCGCCTCCACTTCAGCAACCCTTAATTTGTATTTACCCCAAAGATAAAAACGTAGTGAGCCGAAGGGGCACGTGCATCTGAATATTTGTAGCAGCAATGTCCACAATAGGCAAACTATGGAAAAAGCCTAGATGTCCATTGGTAGATGAGTGGATAAAGAAGATGTGGTATGTATGTGTGTATATATATATATATTTATATATATATATATATATATATATATAATAGAATATTATGCAGCCATCAACCCCCCCCCCCAAATCTTGACATTTGCAATGATGTGGATGGAACTAGAGGGTATTATGCGAAGTGAAATAAGTCAGTCAGAGAGAGAAAATTACATGATCTCACTGATACAAGGAATTTGAGAAACAAGACAGAAGATCATAGGAGAGGGGAGGGAAAAATAAAACAAGACAAAAGAGAGGCAGACAAACCATAAGAGACTCTGAACCTCAGGAAACCAACAAAGAATCGATGCTTTTTGATTCCACGAATGGTGCCATCGCTGGGATTGTTACCTCCAGGAGGTAACCATTTGTGTACTATGAGATGCCTATTTTAATTCATATTCATCTTGTTGTTTATCTTTGGTCTCGGTAACATAAACCCATACTGTTTTGCTTTTTAAAGACCTATAAAGATCTATTCGAAGATTTATAAAAGATTTGTAAAAGATGTTCTATGGACATCATCAACTGTAATCGAGACCTGATATTCCAGAAACAAACAACAAAACTTATATATTTTTTTATTTTTTTAAACATTTTATTTATTTGGCAGAGAGAGAGAGATCACGAGTAGGCAGAGAGGCAGGCAGAGAGAGAGGAGGAAGCAGGTTCCCTGCTGAGCAGAGAGCCTGATGTGGGGCTTGATCCCAGGACCCTGGGATCATGACCTGAGCTGAAGGCAGAGGCTTAGCCCACTGAGCTACCCAGGTGCCCCTAAACAAAATTTATATTAAGCATATTTGTGTTTTTTCTTAGATTCCACCAAGTGATTTCTAGAATCACTTGAAAATGGCATTGGTTGAGATCTTCGCGCCTTCCACTGTGCCTTCCCCCAAACAGCACTTGATTGTTGAACATAAAGTAAATGGAAGAGAGCCCCAACGATGAGAGGGACTTGGCTATGATTCCTCTCCCCTAAAGGACATTTTGAAAAACGGAAAAGGCCTCGGTTTAAAGAGGAATGTATGATAATCGAACTATTCCAATGCTATTTAGCCTTTTAGAAAATATCAAAGAGCTGGAGGTGGGGACGGCACTCTTAGTGCCCAACATAACCTCTTAACAATCTTCTCTTCTGCTTTCTGTCACCATTTTTCACACAAGCAACAGCTGCCACTCCATAAATCATTCCCTGTCCCAACTGCCCACTATGGAATTCTTCCCCCACATGCACCCAGCGCCGTGTCTCCCACTCACGGAGCCGACAGAGTGGCTCACAATCTGTCTCTTTCTCTCCCATCCACGCTTTGCCCTTGCCTCCACAGGACTCCTCCACTCTCTCCCCACCTATACCCCACCCTCACCCCCAGGGCCTCCATTTCTGCTCCCCCCAAAATCACTCTGGGAGGCATAGTCTAGTCCCTTACTCCAATTATTTTTCTTGGGGAAATCTGTCCGTCCATTATCCAGGTTCTGTCCTAAAATGGAAAGTCCAGGTGCTGGTATACTTACAAGTAAGAACCCTTCCTTCTTGAAAATCAGACAGAAAGGAGAAAGGCCTTGTATTCATTTTTTTATTGTTCCTGTGACACTTGAATAGACACACATTCAACCCAGTGTGCTCCCCTGCAGAACTGAGTAACTATGCCAAGGACGTTACAGGCCCCCACACCGCAGGAAAAAAGGAAAACTTGTCAAGCACATGTCAAAGTCCTCTTATTTCCCAACCACTTATTGTTTTATTTTATTTGCTCATGTTTCTTTCAAGATTTCTTGGCTGGAACTTTGTGGTAGGAAAAGGAATCTTTTCATGCCCTGCCATGTAAGATAAGAGGTCAACTGCTAAAAGATTTACCTTGTATTTACCAAGAGGAGGAAAGAATGAGATTCAGTGACTTTTAGATTTTTTAAAAAGGATTTTATTTATTCACTTATTTGAGAGAGAGAGAGGGAGAGAGAGCAAGAGAGCAGGGGGCGTGGAGCTCAGAGGGAGAGGGAGAAGCAGACTCCCTGCTGAGCAGAGAGCCCCATGTGGGATCGTGACCTGAGCCCATGGCAGATGCTTAATGGACTGAGTCACCCAGGTGCCCCAGTGACTGTAACATTTTAAATGGAAAAAGAATAATAGTTTTGAATTAATTCACTGACTTTTCATCCATAATCTGTTCAGACAATCCACCTACATTTAGTGACTGCAGAGAATTCCTGTGGGTTATGAATACGGGCAGAACTTTGCAGCATGATTCTTCTGCCTCCTACGTCTTGGGCTGGGGGTAGTCAGCTGGTTGCTGGGCTTCCTTGAAGGATCCATGACCATTTTACTCACATGCCTAGTGTCTTGGGGGATGGCTGTAAGGTTGGGCTTCCAGATCCCTCTGGTCCTCTCAAATCGCCATATAATCTCAGAGCCTCTCCATATAGTCTTTACAGGGTAATTGGAATTTCTACATGATAGTTCAGGCTTTCAAGAGTGAGTGTTCAAAAAAAAAAAAAAAAAAAAAGTGAGTGTTCCAAGAGACAGAAAGAGATCTGCCAGGGTCTTAGGGACTGGGCTAGAAATGGGCACATTGCCACTTCCACTGTTTGGTCAAAGCTGTTAATGAGCTTTTAATATGAAGATTTAGAGTGCCACTAGCTGATGGCCAAGAATGGAAAGAAAGAAAGTTAAGAAAGAAAGAAAGAAAGAAAGAAAGAAGAAAAAGAGAGGAAGGAAAAGAAAAGAAAAAAGAAAAAAAAGAGAAAAGAAAAAACTGGCCATCTCTAACCCCCCACACCTCCTTACCAAGATCTATACCTGGAAGATTCAGCTCCACTGGTTTCTTCCACAGCAGGGGCTGGCAAACTCTGGCCCACTGACCAAATCTGGCCCACCTCTTATTTTCACAAACAGAGTTTTTATGAAATATAATCGCACCCATTCATTCATATATTGTCTAGGGCTGTTTTCACACTGCAACAGCAGAGTTGAGTAGTTGTGACAGAGACCATATGGCCCAGGAAGCCTAAAATATTTACTATCTGGCCCTTTACGGAAAAAGTTTGCCAACTCCTCCTATTCTGTAGCATAAAGAGAACCCAGTCATGATGGAGACAGTGGTAAAATGTACTCCTTCCAGCCCTGGTCAGTTGTGAGACAGAGAGGTAGGGGGAGGAGCTCAGTCACATGTGTCCCATTGTGCCTCCTAAGACTGAGTCCTCCAGGAGGTCATTAGTAAAAACTTACAGAGTAAGGGAATCTGAGATCACCAAGGGTGAAGGACTAGTGGCATGCTCCTCTGGTTGGCGGAGTGGGGGGGGGGGGGGTGGGGGGGGATGGGGCAGGAGGGGCAAGCCTCTAGAAGAGTTGCCCCCAGGCACTGCCAACACAACACAATACTAGAGCAGCGCAAGCAAGGCTGAGATACAGATGAGCTGGAGTAGCTCCGCAGTGGGGTCTGCTGAAGTTAGGTCCCGTACACTTGGTAAACAGGAGCACAGAAGTGTGCACATCCCAGGGAGCAGCTTGGAGAATTTACAACCAGGGAAAATGTCTGAAGCCCAAACACATCCTGGTGGCCAACATTGTAGAGACTGGACCTGAGGCCTTATTCCCCCGCAGAACAATGCAAGTCTAAAACTCTCCATATCCTATATGGATATATATCCTCTTTATATCCTTGTGGATATAGGCCCCCAGGGCAAGGAAGCTGCAAACTTCTCCATTCTCTCCAAGAAATGCGAGAGGAAGGGAAAGTTGAGTCCTCTGAGAGAGTAAGAGAGATGGTGGAAGTGTAAGACACTGTTCCATCGTCTGTGGCAAGTTCAGATCGTGTTTCTGAACCCCCACACCCCTGCAAATGATGTAGCCCTAAGGAATATCTAATTATTTATAGGAAATAGATAAACTACACTTTTCCACACACAACTGAGTGTAAAATATAAAATATTAGACCCTGTTACAGTGAGATTTCATGATTTTTTAATATTCTTTTGAGACAAAAATCATATTGTAAGGGTCATAACATCATTACTAGATCTTAACATCAAACTTCCAATAAGACTGGAATGAACTTCTTCTTCAGAGATGGAGGGCATTCTTGTGGTAGGGCATAAAGTGAAGTTTGGCCTAGTTCCACTGTGGCTGGGGTTAATGATGACTTTGGGCAATGCAGCGTTGAAAGGAAGCCATTAAGGCCAGATTTATCCCAAGAAAATAAAGGTAATAATAGTGGAGTCAATTCAGATGACTCCATGCAAAGTTTCTTTCTCTACCCCAACAGTACTACCACTCTGCTCTATCAGTTAAAAGGGTGTGGGTCAGGGGCACCTGACCAGTGCCCCTCAGTGGCTCAGTCAGTTAAGCAGCTGCCTTCGGCTCAGGTCATGAACCCAGAGTCCTGGGATTGAGCCCCACATGAGGCTCCTTACTCAGTGGGGAGCCTGCTTCTCCCTCTCCCTCTGCCTGCCATTCTGCCTACTTGAGCTCTCTCTATAAATCTTTTTTTTTAAAAAGGAGGTGTGGTGTGATATGGGTCACTTTTCTTGCTTGCTAATGAACAAATCATTGACTCCTGGAAAACATAGTGAAAGGTTTTTAGTTTTTAGCTGGTTAGTGCAAAAGTGTGATTCAAGTTCATGATTTTTCTCCAGCTGGTATGTTAGCTTAAACTGCTTGAAGACTTAGGGAAAGGAGAGCTTGGGTTAAAAATAAGAATAACATTTTTCTGGGAGTTCTAACGGATTCTTACAGAGCATAGTCAGAACCACCCCCCCCCCCCCCAAAACTGAGTTGTTAGTAGACAACATGCTTACCTTAGGCCAAATTTTAAGGCAGGCTATGTATTGCTGTGTAAAAAAACCAGTCCCAAACATAGTGGCTTAAAACAACATCAATTTTCTTATTGTTCATGATGCTATGGGTTGACTCAGCCAGGTCATTCTTCTGCTTCATATGATGTTATCTGGAGCCATGGTCATCTGAGAGCCCATCTGGTTTTAGAAAATCCAAGATGGTGCTGAATCCTGAATGGGAGCTGTTGACTGGGGGGCCTACATTTTCTTCTACACTGTCTCTCTTTGTGGTTAGGGCTTTTAAAAGCATGGCAGTTGGGTTTTAAGTGGGAGCATTCCAAGTGCAAATGTTCCAAGAGGAAGAAAGTGGAAGTTTCAAGTCTCTTATAGTCTAGACATAGAAATCTCAGAATTTCATATCTGCCATATTTAATTGGTCAAAGAAATCACAGGACCAGCCCAGATTCAAGGGGAGGAGAAATAAACCCTAAACTTTGGCAGGAGTAGCATGGGTGTACAGGGAGGGGACCTTGAGAAAGATAGAGAAGCAGAGACAGACAGAGAGAGATTGATTTTAAATAATTGCCCATAGGAGTTTAGAGACTGACCATGCCTCTAAAAGTCCAAAATCTGCAGGGTGGGCCACAGACTAGAAAAGAAGGGAAGAGTTGCAGTTGGGTCTGAGGGCAGGCTGCTGTTGGATTGCTCCTTGCCTGGGGAAGGTCAGTTATTTACTATGAAGGCCTTCACCTGATTAGATGAGTCCCACAAACAATATAGAGAGGAGTCTTCTTTACCTAAAGTCTACTAATTTAAATGTTAATCTCATCCAATAACACCTTCACAGCAACACTTAGAATAATGTTTGACCGAATATTTGGGTACCATGACCTAGCCAAGTTGACATGTAAAAGTAACCATCACAGAGACTGACCTTGGGAGCCTGGCTACCACAGTAGCCAAGGTTCTTCCTGTCCACACTCCTTCTGGTCACCCCTCCTCCCATCCCTCTCTAGTCTATTGCTTCTCTGTATCTTTCCTTCTCTTACTTTATTCCTTGTGGACTCTAGGCTCCTCTTTTCTGCCTCAGCCTCCTGTTCTATGGCCCTACGTCTCTTCTACTGCTTTATTTTTTCCTTAGGAGGAAAAGTTAATGGAATATTTTCAACCTCAGCTATTACTCAGGGATGCCTCATCAGTTTGGTGCTCAGGAAATTAATATTCAAATGACAACGGTGAGTAAAGTGGAAAGAAAACCAGGTTAGGAAACAGGCCCCCAGGTGTTAACAGGATGTGACTGGAAACTTTGCCTCTCAGACCCGGGGCTTCCACTCCTTTCTCCGATGTCACATTTCAGACTCTGCACCCATGTATCCATTGGAAAAGACCAGAGGACCCCAAGGTTCTCTTTCTCCTCCCAGGTACCATATGTTCTCTGCAACAATGGCCGTTTGGAGATAGTGCTGTTTTGGGTTGTTTTGCTTTGTTTTGAAAAAGCAGACATTTCTGAGTTGATAAAGGAAACAGTGGCACCTTGTCCAGACAGTGGGAAAAGCTATATTCTTAAGAGGTGGAACTTGTTCAATCTTTGTGGGTAAACAACTACTATTTATGTTAATGTGGGAGCATGAGTTGCCCTCTAAACTGGGTAGACAATGTCTCACAAAACTTGTATTTTACAGCTTTACCTAGTGTCTGGCAGCGGGATGAACACAAAGCAAGTATATCTATATTTGCAATCTCCAAAAGCAATCTCAGGGAGATCGTTCTGTTTGAATTTTTCTCTCTCCCTAGGAATGATTATACACACACACACACACACACACACACACACACACACTCACACACTTCAATGGATTGTTGAAGAGAAAGAACATCTCTAACAACAGATACAAGAACAAACATTATCTTAGATACCTAAGAGAAAGATAACAGGTGATGAAAACCCAGAGTCAGAAAAACTAGGTTCAAAATACATATGGGAACCTCTACAGATATGTATGTCAGTGCACAGAAAAAGTTCTAGGAGCAGAGCTACCCAATATAACCATGGCTCCACTGGAAGGGGGATGATATTTACATGGTGAGGGGGCATTTCATATTTTAATCTATTGTATTTCTGCATTGTTTACATATCTTATACCAAGCAAGGATTCATGTATGTCTTTGATTTAAAAAAAATTGCAGACTAGAGTATATATTAGTTTGCTAGAGTGACTGTAACAAAGTACCTCTAACTGGTTGGCTTAAACAGCAGAAATTTGTCTCACAGTTCTGGAGGCTAAAAGTTCAAGACCAAGGTGTGGCAGGGTCAGTTCCCGCTGAGGGCTTTGGCAGAGAATCTGTTCCATTCCTTTTACCTAGCTTCTGATGCTTTGCCGGCAATTTTGGCATTCCTTGACTTATAGAAGAATCACTCTACTCTCTGCCTTTATCTTTACATGATCTTCTCCTTGTGTGTATGTCTGTGTTCAAGTTTCCCCTTCTTATAAGGACACCAGTTATATTGGATTAGGGACCCACCCTGATCAAGTATAATCTCATCTTAACTAACTACATCTGCAACAACCCTATTTTAAATAAGGTCACGTTCTGAGGTACAGGCGAGGGAAGGGTAGACCTTCCATATATGAATGGGGGCAGAGACAATTCAATCCTTAACAGAACAAAACAAAAACGAGTGTCTTATAATTGCTTTCTAAATAAAAATAATTTTGAAAGAACTGTGGTCAGCACCCTGCTGTGCACAAGCTCTAGTAGGACTAGAAACCAGTCATTATCCTCTCTAAGCTTCCTGTCTGCATTTATAAAATGGGGCCAAGAATATCTGCCTTCATTACCCCGTGGAGTTGTGGTAAGGGTCAAATAAGGCACAGCAAAGAGCTTTACATGTAAAGGTCTCCGTTAAGGGGAATACAACCACACACAGACTGTGACTTGAAGACGAGATATCCAGTCTCAGGAAGCGTGCACCTCGAGCTGTGAGGAGAAGCAGACATGTGTCTAGCCCCTGTGATCAACGGGTGGCAGATGTCACATCTAGCATTCCTTCAAAACTGTAAGGTGCCAACATAAGTTGAACCTGGTGGAGAAGATAGCAGGAATAAAGTTTGGGTTTTTAAGGCTTCATTTTATTTTATTATTATTTTTTTAAGACAGATTTATTTATTTGAGAGAGAGAGAGCGAGCATGAGCTTGTGAGTGGGGGAGGGACAGAGGGAGAGAAACTCAAGCAGACTCAGAGCCCAACTCGGGGCTGGATCTCATGACCCCCAAGATCACAACCTGAGCCAAAATCAAGATTGGATGCTCAACCGACTGTTTTTAAGGCTTTAATTCAGTGTACAGAATGATGTTTTTCATTTGAACAGATTTCTACTTTCCAAACTTCAAAACATGGTCAAAGAGATGCACAAAAGTTAAGGAGAAACAGATTTGTGACCTTGGCTTAGAGCAATAGTTCTTCACCTTATCTGGGTTCCAAATTCTTTGGAGAATCCAATTAAATAAACAAACAAAAACCATGGACGCTTACCTCAGAAAAAGGTACCCAGACAGTTTTACACATGATTTCAAGTTCATGAACCTCAGGTTCAGCATCTCTGATTTGAAAAATGGTATTTAAGAAAGAAGACACCAGAAAATTTAAGAAAGGGAATATTTTGGAAGGAGCCTGATTTTTTTTTTTCTGTTCAATTAAAAAAGAATTCATCCTCATTCTTTGTTATAAAGGCTGAATTGGGTGCCTGGGTGGCTCAGTTATGAGCCTTTGGCTCAGGTTATGATCTCAGGGTCCTGGAATTGAGTCACACATTAGGCTCCCTGATCAGTGAGGAAGGAGCCTGCTTCTCTCCCTCCTCCCTCGTCCCACCCTCACTCCCCACTCATGCACTCTTTCTCCCTCTTTCTCTATCTCAAATAAATAAATGAAATCTTTTTTTTTCTTTTTTAAAGCTGAACTACAACCTTTTTCTACATATCCTATCTCTGCTCATGGCATCCCGCTAGTGCTGATTTTCTGACCTAGAACTGAGGTGTTCTGAGAGGCAATCTGCCAGATAACGCTCTTAACTCCTAGTGATGGCTACAGAAGCTGAGCCTTTGCCTCAGGGAAGAGGTGGCCAGCACTGAAAAAGCAGTCTTTTGGGGTTTCATAAGTTTAGGCGCTGCATGTCTGAGAGCATGGCTTCCAGCAAACCAGCCTGGACAGCAACTGGTATACAAAGTTTCAAAGTAAACAAAGTATACGAAGTTTCACCACTGTCAGGGAAGAGGAGTGCTTGGAATTTAGAGGACCCTGAAATAGGAACCTTGAGGCCTTGCTTCTCTTCTCACTGAGGTGGATAAAATACAATTTCCAGATAGGCTGAAGGAGCTGATGACAGGGCAGGTTTATAGCCTCGTTCCCTGGAGCATCTACTCTAAGAGATGGGCTTAAGCCCCCGGGGTCTTAGTATGAGGCAGAAGCAGTAGGAGGTTTTGCACACACCAAAGAGTGGCCCAGAGCTGGTAAAAGGTCTAAAGCAGATCCACAAGGTATCCTGCCTGTTGGGATGGCCCAGAAGTAGCAAACAATCCCTGAGAGTCTGTGAGGACATAAGAGAAGCTCAAGGTGAACTGGGTCTGGAAGGGCCTTGTGGCTGGGAATGCAGGACAACTCTGTCCAATGCACACGGATTGATGAGCAAAGGTCAGAGGGAAACTGCTTGTCTCTCCCAAGGCAGAAGGTAGGATGACCTCAGTGGGACCTTGGCAGTACAGACACTTTTCATTTCTCAACCTTCATCGCCCAGCTCAGATGCAACACCTAAATGACTGAGATAGGTGGGAACTCCAAACAGAAACAGAAATTAAGTTTAGCCATAAGTATGTACACACACACACACACACACACACACACACAAGAAATGTATATATTCATTTCAATATATATGAATGATATATATCTATATCTATATCTATATCTAATCTTTTGTTAGGTTTCTTGCTTTTGTTGTGTTTCAAGACATGCTACACCAAAAGGTGGTATCTTAGAATATTAAATATCTTAAGATGATGGAATTTTTTTTTTTTTTTTTTTTTTAATGGCAGAAGCAGGAAGGTCATCTGATCTCCCTCCCCTATCCTTTCATCCCTGAAACAAGTCTTAATACTCCCAGGTGGGGGCGCCTGGGTGGCTCAGTGGGTTCAAGCCTCTGGGAGCCCAACTTGGGGCTCAATTTCAGGGTCCTGGGATAGAGCCCTGAGTTGGGCCCTCTGCTGGGCAGGGAGTCTACTTCCTCCTTCTCTCTCTCTCTGCCTGCCTCTCTGCCTACTTATCTCTCTGTCAAATAAATAAATAAAATCTTAAAAAAAAAAAAAATACTCCCAGGTAAAAGCTACCCTCCTTCTGCCAGAAGGAAAAAAGTCTTTTTTATGACCAGAGACAGCAAAGCCAAAGCCAAAAATCTGTGTAAATAAGCCTATTTAAATATCTTCTTAGTTACTTCTTCACCATTTATTACTTTTAGCCCAAACCCAATTGTCTCATCAATTCTTCACACATTTATTGTTTGTTGTCTAAATGATATAAAAGCTTCCTTCTTTCGTCATTTCTTTAGGTCTTTTTTTTCTTGTGAAGTCTCCCATGTATACATAAAAACTCAGTAACATTTGTGTGCTTTTTTTCCTTGTTGTCTTTGTGAGTTTAATATTCATACCCAACAGAGACTAAGCAGACTAACAGAGATTAACAGAGTCTAAGAGGATTGAGAAAAATGTTTCCTCCCTCCAGTTACCAAAGCCCCGGCACTCCAAGTCCACTGCATTTTCTTGTAGACCTTTCTATGTTAAGGAAAAAATTGTATTACTTTGGACCCAGGATATCTCATTGTTCTTTTCTTAGAAAATCTATAAAAATTAACCTCAATTATACTTGTTACTGAGATGTCAGTAGCCTGAGTTTTCTCATTCTTATAGAATTATAGGGTTACCCTTTTTGGTAGTAAAGGGGCTTGAGCCATCAGCTGCCATGAAGCGAGAAATCCAGACCCCCTTGAGACATGTCTAGGGAATCCTCAGAGGGTTTACATAGCTCTGTTTCATGCTGGCTCTGATGTGTCTCCTCAGCCTTGGGTCTGTTTCTGCTCTGTGTGTGCAGCTTCTATTCTGTACTCGATCATCTCATGTCACAGACGGTCCCATTCCCCTCCATCCCACAGGACCACTGACACAAGGTTGTGCCTGCAGCCAATTTGACAGAAGGGTTGGGAGGGCACAACAGAGAGGAGCTACAGCACAGACAACACATAATTGAATGTTAGACATTGGTGTGGAATTCCTGCTCCCAGGAACACCTGGCTAGCTTTTGCTTTCTGTCCCCTCCACCTTCAGCCTCTGCCATGACATATTCCTCTGATGACTTTCTCTTCTTTTTCTCTTGTCTTTGTGAAGCAACGTAGCCCTTTCTTTGTTCTGCTTTCTTCATCGGTATTTTGCCCTGGGGACTCATTTCTCATATCTAAGTGGGCAATCAGCGACAACAAAAGGCCCTTCTTAATAGGGTTCCCATCACTGGCATTTGAGATAACAATTGTTCTTCTTTGCTGCCTATGGTACTTCAATCCTTCTCCAGCAAGAATAAGTGGCACAGAACCCACCTTGATTTAAGGAGCAGAATTTTCATTACGGTTCACAATCTTTCAACTGTTCTGCCACAGTCACCATCCACTTTCCAGACTCTTTCGAGTGGGAGGAGCGAACAGGAGCAGGAATACAACCCACCCATTTGCTCATCTGGGCCATCTCTCTTACTGATCCAGAGGCTGCAGACCAATCAGTTGTGTAGCAATCCACAGTCATCACTGAGCCCGCTGAAACGAAAGGGCAGCCGGCAGAGTCAGGTCTCACACACACAAAAACACAGCCCATGTCCTTCTGCAGGAAAAATTATGTACCTGAGCTCCTTAACTGTAGCAATGAAAAAGAAAGACATTCGGAGAAGAGAAACCCCAGATAAAAGATGGCTGAAAATAGCAGTCACACAAAGCAGGGGAGCTGCTTAGAATACTAAAAGCAAACACCAAGTCTACAATAATTACCAACATAAAAATGTTACCTTTATTCTCTTTTCAGGTTTCACATATCCATGCTGCACACTAGCATTTCGGCTAGAAGGAGTTTACTTAGGGAAAGTGAAATCTGCTATTACCTTTAAAATTATCTGGTTTAATCTTAAAAATGTTTTCAGTTAAGAGAGAAAACAAGGTTAAGGGAAGACTGGTACGGTTCTTATTACAGTCTGGAACAATGAAGGTAGAAGAGACAGGGAGGCACCTAATTTCTACCTTCACACCCGCCAGAGTCACATCTGTGGGCAGAGAGTGTGACTGCTAAGAAGGTGTGCAGGGAATCTATCTTAAATAGCGGCCTCATCAGCAGCCTGGGGAAGCCACAACAATCACCATGGGAAGCAATTCTCCTTAGTCAGAGTGAGCTGAGTCCCTGCTGTGTCTTCAGCATAGGGAGAGAGTCTTTTAAGAAAGAATATGAAAGACCTAGAGACTCCCCCCAAAAATGCTTCATTTATTTCTTCCTTTGGGAGTTGGCTCCTCTGCAATAGGGCGTTTGTTCTAACAGCCTATTTTACAACACATACATATAAACAAATTTTCATTTTTTAAAATGTTCTGGTATAACTGGCTTATAAAATTAGCCAGCCAAATCAGCTTACTAAACTAAAGAAGCTTAGTGTTTTGGGGAGCAAGTTTTGGTGCAGAGATGGGGGGGGACAGCGAAGTGCTCAAATGACCTTTCAAATAAGGTACATCAGTATAATGAAATACTATGCAGCTATAAAGAAGAATGAGGCTGTCCTCAGAGTTTTGGTAGGCAAAAATCTGTAGGATATATTGTCAAGTTAAAAAAAAAAAAAAGAACAACTGTGCTGTTTTAATAGTTTACAACCATTTGTGGAAAGAGGTAAAAATAAGACTATATATATATGTGTGTATATATGTGTGTGTGTATTATTTTATTTGCATAAGAGATACTGGAATAATATATAAAAACTAATAAAAATGAAGCTCGGGGGGCAGGACAGGGTATGATGGGGTAGGGAAGGTATAGGTGGAGGTAGAGTAGAAGCAAGACTTCCTAATGTATTTTTGTTTCATTGTTTTGATTTTTGAACCAGCTAATAAGCTACTCAAAAACATGAATAATGTAAATTAGACAAGCAATTTATAAATAAACCATTCCGTTTTGCCATCTACTGGAAACTTTTTTGTCCTTTTAGACCCGACTCAGAAGTTATCACATTGTCTTCATTAATAAACATTAAAAACTTCCATGTGTTCGGTGCTGAGCCAGGTGCCTGCCAGCCCCACCTGGGGATGTCCTCGTGAGGAGGGCACACACATCTCTGCCTGTGGGACACTGGAAGCTTGTCTGGGGGCCAGATCACTAAGCCAATTACCTGGTGTGGAAGGAGAAGACTCTGGAAATTTCCTGAATCCTCGTACCCTTGGCCTCCCAAACCTAAAACACTGACCTCTGGGCTCCAAAACACGGTGGCTCCCTCCTGACCTGGGATCACCACGTGTTTCTCAGGTCTGACTCTTGGGGCCTGTGAGATCCTGGGAGGTAAGAGCCTTCACAAAGATATCTGTAGAGCCTTGTAGCCCAGGCACCCAGCGAATGCTGTTTGAATGAAGTGATTGATGAGATGTTTCTCAGAGTAGGCAGAGGGCAGCAGGAAGAGATTGGGTGTTCCGGGGGAAGGAAGGAGGGCTTCTAATGATGGCAGTGACTGCCAAAGCTTCAGGAGGAATGGGAGCGTAGAGCAAAGTGCTTGTATCATCTTAGGACTAAACAGGAATAGATTAACTTATTCAACCAATGCCCGGGAGCTGGGTCCCTTCCTGACACCCAAATACATCAGCCCAGAACTCATCAGACTTTGGATCTAGACTGCTAGACTGCTAGAGTCCAGGCCAAACTACTGGTGTTATCTCCCACCTTAACAAATTCTCTTAGATCACCACCGCTCAGTCTCTGGGGACATGAAGATCACCAAATATTATAAATACAGATGAGGTCAAGTTCATGATGCATGGTATGAAATATCAAGAAATTGAGATTCAGGCCAACAGACAGTACCATGACTTATCTTAGAGATTTACCTACTGCACTGTGCCTGAAAGATTCTTAACTTAATCAATTTCAAACCTTAGCCCCTGGTTTTCAAAAGTGGCAGCTTAAATCACTTACTGAAAAGTAAAACATTTCTCCACATTTTGTGACTTTCTTAGTTATGGATTGCTTCCTAGGGTCAATTTTAAAAGCGATTTGCAATAATTGAGCCTCTAGACTCCTATTCACAGCAGCACGTATCAGGTGGATACAGCCTCCCGCTTGGTCATCAGAGCCAACTCCGTACTTACAAGGTGGTTCCTGCAGGGTAAGCATTTATTTATGTGACTTTGCCTGTCACACTGATTCACAGAGAGAGGCTAGCCAATGAGGACAGTCTTCCCTCCTGCTTTTAATTACTGTAGTCCCATAGATGAATGAAAGTTCCCAGTGAGTAGACACAAAGGGCCAGAATCAGCAGGGGAAGGTTGCCTGAACTGTAAGCCTCATCTTTGGATCTGATAAGCCTCAGGCCAAGTCGAAAAGAACGTCACCAAGCTTGGTCAGCAACCTGGGGACCTCCAGCATCAGCATTAAGCTAATGAGACAGAGATAAATTAAGACCGTTTTCAGGATCAACTGCTGTCCTTGGGCCTCCTTCTCATAACTGGCTTTATGTTTTCCAGAGGCTGCTGCAGATGCAGATCTGGGAGGAAAGAGAAAATGAGATTTCACTAACAAGGGAGGACTGGCAGAGTGGGCCATCTCAGAATCTGCCTCTCTATTCCCAAATTCCATATGAGAAAGCAGGGACAGTCACAGAGTCAAGACAATAGGAGGGAGAATTGATCCCAATCAGAAAAGAATACATAGGGACACTGGGAAACACAGCTGTACAATAAACAGAAAACTCACACAAGATAAAAATAAGAATGATCTAATAGAAAATGAATAAAGTAAGGGATGGGAAAAGGCAGTAAATAACACACACAAAGGTGGTTTCGAATGGATGAAGGGATGCAGAATTGGACAAAAGAAGAGATATGTAAATGGCATTGTAAACAGAAGAAGAGATGGAAAATTTATATATCCTTTGTATATACTTACTATATATAATTTATACATACATATATTTGTGTATATATATATATTTAATAGATACATTTTAAAATAAAGTATACATTTATATATAATATATAAATATAAATTTATTTAGTAAATATAAAATATATTTATATATTAATATATGAAATAAGTAATATACAGTCACTATAATAAAAAGAACACACAAAATATAGAAAATTAAAATCTTCTATAATTTCTACCTATATACCTTCCTTCAAACAGCCACTGCTATTTGGATATTCTGCAGGTTTTCCCTTGTTTTCAGCAAGTATGCAAGTGTAGGCATTATCAGGTGGAGATAGATTAGGGGAAGTGAGAGCAGATGGACCACTTGGGAGGTGATTTGGACACTGCCAGGGCCTTGGTGGATCCTCTGGAAGCCCCCTGCCATCCATTCATGTGCAGGGTCAAAGCTCTGGCAAACTGGGCCAGAAGGCAATCCTTTGCTTTGAGAGCCTGTGGGTGGCTCATGGGGCAGGATGGAAATCCTAGAGAGCTAATGCCCCAGGAGTGAACTTCACCCATGTGGGATGGGCACTGGAGGATAAATATCCAGCTTCCTCTCCCCTCAGTGGTCTGTTTTGAGGTGTGTCCCACAGAGTTTCTCTAAGGGTCTCCGGTGGCATTCAGCTCCAATTGCCCCCAGTGGTAACTAGCACATCAATGCACACTTTGTTATATATCCTTTCTTCTTTGCCTAGCTTTCCCACTTCCAAAACAAACAAGCAAAAAAAGCAAAAAAAAAAAAACAAAACAAAACAAAAAAAAAAAACCAAACTGATTTGTATCCAAATCCTTGCCTCAGGATCTGCTTTGGAGAAAACCTAAGCTAAGATTGAACAGAAGGCACCAGCAAGGGGCATGGGGGAGTGGGCAGGTCTGTGATAGACTTAGGAGGCCGTGTGAACATGACTAACCCATGCAATGTGCAACAGAGGGAGTGAGGCCGAGGGGCCTGCCACAGCTGGACTGATACTAAATTTCTACTTTGTTTTGAAAAAAAGAATAATTTCTGGCATTATAGTTCTAGCATTATAGTTTAACATTATAGTTATACTCTGTAGTTTAGGTGGAGTGAAAAACTAAGAGAATGGATAATAGAACGGAAATCTAGATGTAGAAGGAATTTAGGCTCAAGATTATGGGGAGAGAAAGTATAAAATGAGAAACCACTAAGAAGCTCATGAGAATCAACTGAAGGGATAGGAAAATGGAAGAAAAGTGACTGAATGAATGAGGTAATGCATAAAACAAGGTGAAGAATGGATGGGGAGTGAGGAAATAGAGCAAATGAGATGGGGAATAAGGTAGTCAATGAGAGAAAAGATTACACAGTAAATTAGAGATGTTCATTTTATAGGCAAGGAAATGAGGGAATGAAAAGGAATAGTAATAAAATTAATCACGGCAACCGACACTAGGAAAATAGATAATGAATAAGTAGGCAGAAAGAACGATCGAAGGATTGGCAAAATAAGAAGGGGGGAAAAAAAAAGATGGCCCCAAATGATTGAGTGATGGAGACCATGAAGATGGCAGTACAGAAAGAATAGGCAGCCCTAAAGTTGGAAATAAGATTAAATTAAGGAATGAAGGAACATCCAAGGAGAAATTAGCAGAATGAGAAAAAAAAACATCTGCTGTACAGGAATGAAAAGAAGGAACGGGTACTTCTCTCCAAACTTTAATCAAAACCTTTTGTGAAGTTCTGAAGTTTTCTCCTGGAGCTGCCTGCCCCTTCTCCCTCCAGCTGGATTCAGGTGGCTGGATTCAGCCCCGAGGGAGAGAAGAGCCGGGAATTGTGGAGACAGTAAACAGCACAGCACAGCACACCAGCCAAGGATTACAAAACTCACCGACTTGCAGAGATGCAGCCAAAGATAATCTCCACATTAAAGTTCTCCAATAAAAATAATACCCTAAAACTTAAACTTGACTACATCATTTTCATTTGTCTGAACTTCTTAAAAGTCAACATGCTTTTCTCCTAACATTAATTAGTTTTGCTGTTATAATTATAATAATATAATTTAACATATTATTAAATAATGCAATAATTATATGGTGGTAGATTCCTAAATGTCTCCACAAATCGTTTTAGCTTGGCACACAGCCATCCACCTAACTAAAGACAACTTTTCCCAGCCTCCCTTGCTACTAGGTGTAGCCTTGTGACCATTTGGAACAATAGGCTGTGAGCAGAACTGAAGCATACGACTACTGAGTCTTGCCTTCAACAGAACTGGCTATGAATTCCACTTTCATTCTTCATTCCTGCTGGCTAAGAGATAGTGAAAGTGGGAGCAAGAGCCACTTCAACCCAGGAATGGAAGCCACATGTTGTGAGGGTGGCAGACAGAACAGAGCCAAGCCAAGTAGAGCATTTCTACCTAATCTGTACCACATGTTTCTAGATTTTATGTGAGAGGCAAAGTCTCTTAAGTAACTATATTTTGAAGTTTAATTGTTATGTTAGCTAAACTAGTACTCTAATTAATGCATTAACTGATCTTGAAACCGAAAGATACCACTATCTGCTTATTAACATGGCAACACACACACACACACACACACACACACACACACACACACACAATGTACTATTCTAGAAGTAGAAATGGACTTATTCACATTCTTGTGGGGTCTTCCTCATGGCCATTAAAACATGTTTAAACTCTTAACTAATTTTCTCACTTTCTATATTTCAGGAAGACTAACCTAGATCAAGAATGAGGACTGTGTGTCTAAAACAGCACAGTGGGGCTATGTGCTCTAATCTTTGAGGGGATCTGCTTTATGTTGTGAAATAGCATGAGGGGCCAAGAGAGGTATTTAAGACTTAAGAACAGGGATTTCAGAATTAAGGAGTCAGCGTTCTTAGCTCCACTACTTAGTAACTTTGTGACCTTAGAAAATGACTGACTTTGGTGCCTCAGTTTTATCATCTGAAGAAGGGGATGATAGTGCCACCTCAGAGATGTGGTGGGAATAACCTCAGGTAGCATGTGTAAAGAACTTAAAACAGTGACTGGAACATAGTAAGGGTCAAAGAAGTGCTTTCTATGACTGCTTTTGTTATTATTATTAGCATTTTGCCATCTCCAGAGTTGTTTGTAGAGCAGCATGGGCTGGTAATATCCTCATTCAACAGATGAAGAAAATGACTTGTTAAAACCCACACTGGTTTCTTAGAAAATGATCCCAGCTCTGCTAGTTCCATGGATGGATAATCTCATTTATTAGAAATTGAATTTTCCCTCAAGTTTTTATCTTAAAAGATGTCTCCATCACCAAGATGAAAAACTTTATGTTCCCCCTTCATGTTGTCCCTAAAATGTTAGCGATAAGCCTCATTATCAACCAACACTTGTTAAGAACCTGGGATACAAATATAACTAAGTTAGCTCAAAAAATGTGAAAGAGAGGGCACCTGGGTGGCTCAGTGGGTTAAGCCACTGCCTTGGGCTCAGGTCATGATCTCAGGGTCTTGGGATCGAGTCCCGCATCGGGCTCTCTGCTCAGCAGGGAGCCTGCTTCCCTTCCTCTCTCTCTGCCTGCCTCTCCATCTACTTGTGATTTCTCTCTGTCAAATAAATAAATAAAAAATCTTTAAAAAAAAAAAAAGTGAAAGAGACTTAACGTAACTTCCCCAAGTCACAGTGAGCATATGAACTTGAGATGAGAACCTTGGCAGGCTGGTTCTGGAATCTTTGTTCCTCTTTTTTTTTTTTTTTTAAATAAGCTCCACACCCAGCATGGAGCTCAACGTGGGGTTCAAACTCATGTCCATGAGATCAAGATCTGAGCCAAAATCAAGCGTTGGACACTTGACTGACTGAGCCACCCAGGCTCCCCTCTGTTCTTAACTCTTATATAACCCCTGGATGTTACCTCACAATTTAAATTAAAACTTGACCCTGTCCCAGGTTTCCTCTTTCATAGCACTAATCCCAGGAGAAGAATTCAATTTGCTCTACTGGGTATGATATCTGCCTATCAGCTGTGGCCACAGGACTGAGTTACTTTCTACACCTTGACTTGCCAGACCTAACTGAAGGGAGGCCAGAGTGGGAGTAGTTCCAAGAGAGAGCTTTAAGCGCACACTGCCACCCCAAAACCTGTCGTCTAGAGGTAAAATGTGCAAAGGAAACTTGGATTTGTGATTAAATAAGACAGTAAGTTGACTTGTTTATGGGAATAGATGAGGGAGAGAGACACAGAATTGGTTGTCACCACCATATAGGTAGGTTCACAGAACTCATAAGAGGAGATGACAAGGCTTAGAGAGAGAATATGGAGAATGTAATATCTACAAAACTGCAGTGAATGGGAGAAGACAGGCAAGTTAAAGCAACTGAAAGTCATGCTATCAAATATTCCAGAAAGGCAAAATGAAAAAAAAAAGAAAAGAATTCAAAACTGTGCTGTGAACCTGGCAATCTAAAGGTCTGGCAACTTTCAGGAGAGCAAACTGGGGGAAAACAGCCTGACACAGACAGCATAGGGTTGATCAGAGCATTAAGGAAGCAAGAAAGTAGGGACAATGAATGTAATTGCTTTTCAAGCTCCACTTGGAAAGAAAGAGAACCATAGGGCAGTAGGTAGAGGGAAAAGGGTACAGGGTACCTGTTCTTTAGAATAGATCTGGAGCAAGTTTTCCAAGCTGAGGAGAAAGGGTCCATAGAAAAGAACTAGTAGAAGATGAGAGAGAGGTTAATTGATAGAGATGTTACCAGAGCAGGGGGTGATGGGATTGATTACAGGCAGGAAGAGAGCAGCATCTTCTTTTAATTAACTGACAAGTTTCATAGCATTGATTGATCAAAGTCAAGTTAATGTGAGAAGGTACTGTAGGAGTCCCAAATACTGCAGTTGACCCAACAACACAGGGGTTAGGGCACACCTGCACAGTCGAAAATCTGTGCGTAATTTTTGACTCCCCCCAAATTTAACTACTAATAGCCTATGGCTGACCGGAAGCCTTAATGGTAGCATAAGCAGTCGATTAACACATATTGTTTTTGTTATATGCCTTATATACCATATCCTTCCAATTAAATGAGCTAGAGAAAAGAAAATGTTACTAAGAGAATCATAAAGAAGAGAAAATACATTTATTGTACGGTATTGTATTTATTTAAAAAATCTGTGCACAAGAGGATCTACACAGTTCAAACCCCTGCTGCTCAAGGGTCAACGACACATGTATACAGCTCATGTATATGTATGTACGCATGCATGTATGCATTTATTTTTAAAAAAACATGCTGGCTGCTTTTGCAAACTGAATTCTAGGACACAAAAGTGGAAACAGATTGTAATATCCCCTCTGTTCTTAAAAATCAGAATTCTCTGTATTTTAAAAAGGAATTGCAGCCAGAAGTGTTCATACTAATACTTCCAATTCAGATTCAAGACTACAAAGCTTCTATACAACCATCTCTACCTCACGCTAATTGGACAATTGTTCTCTGTAGAAATAAATGGTCACAAGGTGAAGCCTTCTGAATTCCGGTGCTTGTGGTGCCCTCAGAGGAAGTGCCAGCTCCATGCCTGATCCTCCTAAAATGAAGCCTGCCAATCCATAACCTGATGCATAACAGGTTCTTAATCACGTTCAAGGCCTCATCCTTAAAAATGAATGGATAACCAAGAACTATGAGCCAGCTAAGGAAAGCCTGCCATAGGAAAGAAAGGGAGCAAGGGAAAAATAACACAAGAACACATAATTCAAGAAATAACACAGAACTTAAAGGAGAATAATTATCCTTAGAGACATTTGAGAAGATATTACATCGTTAAAACCCCACAGAATGCAATGAACAAGGAATAAATAAAAATGTAAACATATAAAGTCTTGCAAATTTACATTCCACAGCATTTGTCTTAGGAAAGTACTTGAGGGTGTGCTCCAGAACAAAAATAAAAGAAAAACCAAGCAGGAGGGAGCTGCACTGAAACCTCAAGTGGTCTCGGTAGGGCAGCAAGAACCAAAGCCCACGAGTATTGATTCCAACCATGAAATGGCAAGACAGGTTCATCCTAGAACCCAGCATGAAGCCCAGGTGGCAGCAACTGGCAAATCCCTGCTCCTTTCCTAAACAGGGCTGAAAAGCAAAGGACCTGCTCGGGGGAAAAAGCAAAGGACCCAAGCAGATGCCTTCTTCTGGTACTGGGACCACTGAACTACCAACTTCCAGGAGAATGAGGGATGCTAGGAGGCGGGGGAGGGGGAAGCTCACACACACAGCTGAGTACCCGTAACTGAAGCAGAGTAATCTTTCCCACTCCTGGTTGTCATCTTTCCAGTCCTTGAAGCCTGGCTGGTGTTTGTGGTCTGTGCCACAGACAGTAGCGGGTCCAGCCCAAGGAGTAACAAAGGGAGAGGCGAGTAAGACAGCGGTGGCTGGGGGCGCCGGGGTGGCTCAGTTGGTTGAGCGGCTGCCTTCGGCTCGGGTCATGGTTCCGGGGTCCTGGGGTCGAGCCCCGCATCGAGCTCTCTGCAGAGAGCCTGCTTCTCTCTCTCCCCATCTCCCTGCCACTCTGCTTACTTGTGCTCTCTCTCTAGCTGTCAAATAAACAAATAAAATATTAAAAAAAAAAAAAAAAAAGACAGCAGTCGCTGGCCTAAGGAGCAAGCAGCCCAGTGTCTAACAGGAGGATGAAGAACTCCAGGAGAGAGGGGGTGTGGGGAAAATAAGAATCCAAGGAAAGTGGAGTTACTTAAGATGATAAAGAAGACACCCTAAATAACAAAGAGGCACGGGGAAAACCTACAGATGATTCGTTAATGATCGGGAACACAGGAGCACCTGTTTTAGACAGGGTACTGCTCTGAACAGTAACTTCTATTTGCCCTCAAATCTTCATAACAATTCAGAGATACGTACTATTCTTATTCCCATTTTATAGACGATGAGCCTGAGGCACAGAGAAGATGAATAAGAACTTGCCCAGAGTCCACGGTCAGTAAGCAGCAGAACCAGCTTCAGCCCCCCGCAGCGGGTCTCCGGCCCCTGATGCTCGAGGAAGAGTCTGAGATTGGAGGTACATTTGCAGTGCATGGCCTGGCTCTGCTGTGACCAAGATCTACTTACACACAACAGTGAAAGAGTGGTTTACAGATTGTCATCTTTTAGTATCAACTATAAAAATAACTCCCCAAATCGTTAACGTTTTTAGAACCTAATGTTCTGGCAACATACAACTAAAGGAGGAGTATCAGAGTTGAGAATGGGAAAGTCAGGGAGGAGAGGGGAGGAAAATGGTGGGGGGCCTGATATCCTCATTGTACAAAATAAGAGGTTGAGAGATACGCTCTGTGATTCATTTGCATGTTTACTGTCTGGCTCCGCAACACTCGGATGTATGGCGGAGACCTTGTCTAGCTGGTACGCTGCCATGTTTCCAGCCCTTACGAGAGTGCAAGGCAGATGTCAGGCCCTTAATAGACACTTGTGGAATGATAGATGGATGAGAGAGAGAAAGGGAGAGAGAGAGAGGGAGGGAGGGAGGAAAGAAGGCAATCAGAGAATTGCATATTTAAATTTGCAAATGTGATTGGTAGAGGGAATAAAAATAATGCTAGAATTTTCCTGGGAGGGTATGGGAGGTATGAATATTGCAAGTCATCTAAATTTTTATCTACCACAGCTGTCAGTCAGTAAACAGTATCTACAGTTGATCAATTAGGACACAGTGATATAGGAGTATTATTCAGAAGAACGTACATAAACACAAAGGAACGAAAAACCAGAAAATTTAGAAGTACGAAAAGTGGCTGGCTTTGGACAGAGGGTGTATCTACTGAAAGGTAAAGCAGGAGGTGATTGAGTCATTATAAGCCCGTTTGTATTCTTTTTTCTCTCTGTGCATGTATCACTCTGATTTAAAATAAAATTTAGAAACAAATGATATAAAAAGTTATAAAGTTTATATATACATATACATAAACTTTTCATTTGAGAACAGTTTCATATTTTACAGAAAAATTGTGAAGATCAAAACCTGTTGCTCCCCCTTCCTGTGCTCTTGCTATCAAATAAATAAATAAAATCTTAACAGATTTAAATAAAATCTGTTAAGATTTTATTTATTTATTCATGAGAGACAGGATTGGGAGCAGAGGCAGAGGGAGAAGCAGGCTTCTTATGGAGCAGGAAGCCCCATGTGGGATTCAATTTCAGGACCCTGGGATCATGACGTGAGCCCACGGCAGGCGCCCAAATAAAATCTTAAAAGAAATCAATAAAAACACAAATCAGGGGCGCCTGTGTGGTGCAGTTCATTAAGCGCCAGACTCTTGATTTCTGCTTGGGTGGTGAGTCTCAGGGTCGTGAGATGGAGTCCCAAGTCCAGCTCTGCACTAAATGTGGAGGCCGGTTGAGATTCTCTTTCCCTCTCCCTCTGCCCCTCCTGATCCTTGCACTGGCTTGCTCTCTCTCTCTCTCTCTCTGTTTCAAAAAACAAATTTTTAGAAAAAATAAAAAAACACAAATCAGATTATATCAGGCCCTTGATTAAAATGCTCAATTGACTTCCCAACTATTTTCAAATTAATTCCAAACTCCCTATCATAACCATAGCCCTATGCTGTTTGGTCCCCACTTTCTGGTCTCCATGGCCCAATTCAGTCTGACCCTACTCCTTACTTTAGACTGCCTACCAGACTGCGGGATCTGCCCGCATCTTCCCTTTGATGCCATCTCTTTCTTCCCTTCTTGCAGTCACACTCTTCTACTTTCTGTTCCTTAAAGATGTCATTTTTCATCTTAATGGTTTTACTGCAGCTGTTGCCTCCTATCTTTGCCAAGCTGGTTCTTTCTTGTCATGGAGGTCTTAGCTTACATGTCCCTGACTATGTACTCAGAACCTGTCCCAAGTCATCCTGTTTCATTTTCATCATTTTACTTATGATGCCCTTAGTGATTTCACATCTGTATGGTCTGCCTCCAACCACCTAGAGTGTTCAAGCATTGTGAGAATGGTCTTTATCTGTCTTTATACAGCTGTAATACCTGTATCCAGAACTATTCCTGATACAGTATCAGTGAAAACATGATTTCATGTACCTTCCTCTGGAGGTAGGGGGAAGGATATAAAAATACAGAGTCAGTCTGCCCCCTTGAATCTGAAGCTTCTGCGATAGTTTGAGTAGCTGAGAAAGGGTTAAAGCTAATGGTTAACTGAGAAATCACTAAATAAAGGCAACTTAGAGTGCACTTTCTAAAAGGAATTCATTATATGGCATTCTCCCAATAAAGCAGAGCTTTCCACTGCGCGGCTGTTCAGTTTACTTTAAGGTAAGTGAACCGTAACTAAGTTGGGAGCTTCATTATCTTTGCATGGTTAAAAGCACTATCACCTCCAATGGTGTGTTTTAAATAAAAAGCAAGCTTCCAGGACTTAATATCTGCACTAATATATTCCATGGTCAGGGACTGAGTTTGAGTGGGAAAGGAGCCAAACTCTTTTCCCCCTCCTCCTCCGTTGCACACAGCAGAAAGACTCTCAGGAGCTAGAACTAAACTTTCATCACAGTGTTCCACTGACCAGCACCAATGGGCTCTCTCATCTCATGCTAGAATGTAGCCAGATGGACTAATCAAAGCATGAGGAATCTCTCTTACTAACATGCAGACATGCAGACAAATTACAGTTAGCAGAAAAGGGAGAGCAAATGACACTTTGTAACTTGTTCCTTAAATACATAGCATAGATCTGGTATGACCTGGGTTTCATTTTCACACAGCAGCTCTGTATTCAGAAGGGCTAGTATCGGGGGCACACAGTGCCACGCACCGCACTTTAGCCCTTGCCTGACTATCTGATGCAACACGGGAGCTTCAGGCCCCATCAGTGTCCGCTTCATAGTCAGCTTCTGGCCTTCCTCCATTAGCCCCACGGACTGAACGACTAAACCGTGAAGAGCTGATGCTGTGTATAGAGCTTGGGGAGGCTTTGGGTCCAGAAATCCCATCACCTTGAGCCTCTCTAATTTTCTATGATTACCTGATAATGGGAATTGTTACTCTGGTTCACGGTTCACTATTTCATTCTACTATTTACATCATCGTGTTGTTACTGTATCGTCTATTGTTATCTACTATTTATTTCGCTGTGGCTTGCAGTTCGGTCCCGCACGGCTCTAGCAAGCACACCGCTGCTACCCGTGCTTCATGCCCAGATTTTGACATCACATGGGAGATTGTTAGAAATACAGGCCCTTATTCCCACTCCTGACAGACTGAATCAGAATCTGCATTTTACCAAGATCCCCAGGTGACTATTGTGCCCACTGGAGTTTAAGCAGCACTGCTTTCATCCATCAGACCTGCCCCACACCATGCAGATGGCAGCTACCAAAGCTCCCATACTGTTCACAGCTTGGCTCTGAAGTCTCCCCCATCTTCTGTTTCTGACCCTACGGCTTGTCTTTCTTTATATGGCCTCACCGCTTATATATGGAATCTGACACGACTTCTGTGGCTTTGAGCTTCTCTTCCCTCTTTAAGCAGGTGTAGATTTTGTCTCTGGTTCTACCACCAAGAGGAGCAGGAACACTTACAAGAAAGCAAGGCAGCTGAGAGAGGAACAGAATCCATTTTTAAAGTGTCTCAAGTCAAAGGAGTTTACAACTCTCCTGGGAGACAAAAGAAAGCTGTGTCCCCAGGATTCAGGAACCAGAGCTGCCTCAGAGCCCTCAGCAGCAATCATTTATGGACATTTACACCCGTGTTCCTTTGTCAATGTCTTCAGCTACCATCGAACCCAGCTGCTGTATTTCTTAGATCAAATTGAGTGTGAGAGAGACGGGGAGAGAATCTGATGGGATAGTCCAGGCCATGAAGTGCTTCTCTGTGCACCAGGGCTATGCTCCAGACTGGTGCAATCAGCTGTGGTTCAGGGTGAGTTTGCCATGTACAAATCCCGCAGGTCGGGCTGGGGTGATACCGGTTCTCCTAGCTGGGAAAGTGTTGGGGGAGATGAGCATCTCTAATACAATACCTTAAGCCACAGTGAGAAAGAAAGGCATGTACTGAACTTTGGGGTAACTTTTATTTCTCTAGGTCAGCTGGTCTGTAATATATCCTGAGACTTCTAGGCTCACTAGAACATGATAAGTAGTTTAAGATGGATTCAGATGTATTTGTAATTGTCTTATGTAGTAAAAAGCAGATCTGATCTTTGGTCATGCTGGGTATACCATTTCTTAAGACAGTATAAAACCAGAAACATCATATATAATATAAAAAAAATCTAAAAATGAAATGACCTGTGGGAAAGTGTCAAATACATTAAAATATTAGTTCAGTTTAGGTTTGACTCAGAAGATTTTAATATTCCATTTCAAAAATTTTAAAATGAATACAATTCTGGGTCAGTCTATTTCAGTAAATGTCTTATTTAAAACTTTCAGTTTAGTGAAGAAAAGATTATGTGTGGTTGGGTTTGAAGTTCTGTCAGTGAGGATGGTTCATTCCTGTTTTTGTATACAGGCTACTCCCTACAAGTTCTAGATGTGTATATAGTAATACAAACAGGCCATAATTATAATTCTCTAAAAGGAAGGGGAGAAAGCTTAAAGCCCTTCTTATTTCCCCTGTTGCCACACTGGTTTCGAAATAACCCATCTTGATTAATGGGTTAGCGATATTTTAAAACTCTTTCTAGTAAGAGAGAAGCCAAACTGTCCTTGGTTAGATGATTCCAGTATGTTTTCCCCACAGGACATTCTTTCTTATAATTACCTGCCATTCCTCACATGGCAATTTACATTCTTAGCCTTTTTTTCAACAGCTTGGGAAAATGGTTGGTTATTGTCTTTTGTCCATTGAGCAGATGAAGAAAGTCAACTTTCTTAAGTCTAAGATAAATAAGCACATTTTTGAGTACAGAGTCCTAAGTGATAACAGAAGGTATAATTAACTTGTTCTCAGTCAGATGCCTAGGTGGCCTCAGAAACGTAGGTATGTGGTTAAAGTGAATCTTATAGCCATACCTTAACATAATATTGAGTAGTCTCAAAGAAGCTGCCCAACACACAATTAGCAAGCTGAAGACACACAAAACTGCTGTCTTTATTGAAAGGATATTGCTCCACCTGAATGAGTTCCCAAACAAATGGAGACAATTGAACCACACGTCTAAGATGATGCAAACCTTCATTAGCCATAGTATAGCTTCGCTGTATTTGTTAAGTGAATGAGTGTGGGAGGGGTGGTGTCTGCTCATCTGAAAAACAGAGGAGAAAAGACTAGAAGTGAAATAGGACTATACTGATGTAGAATTCATGAGAATTTGGACAGAGAAGCGTAGAAAGAAAGGAGACATTTCAAAGCACATAGGACATAGAGAATTTTAGGGGACATGTTTAGCTTGCTCAAGAAAATAAACAATTCTGGTTCTTCACATTTGATATGTAAATCTTAAATGATCCTCCTTTCTTTTTTGAACTTAAGTATAGTTGACATGTTATGTTAGTTAGAGGTGTAACACTGATTCCACAAATCATTATGCTATGCTCACCGTTAAGTATAGACACCATCTGTCCCCATACAATGCTACTGACTATATCCCATTGACTATATTCCCTATGCTGTACCTTTTATCTCCATGATTTATTCATTCTGGTTCTTCTTTACCTCTTAAAGCAACTTTGCCAAGAATTTTATGTGGGGCAATATTGTTAATGATATACTTAAAAATTCTGTGCTTAAAAGTAATAGAATATTCTAATGCAGATTCTAATTTAATGTATTCTTGTCCATTTGCTTCATTTACTTAGACTTCACTATACCGATGTTCCAGAAAGAAACGCTTGAAGACACTGAGGTAAAAAAAAAATTTTTTTTAGAAAATGTAACCTCACTAATAGGGACTCTCTTCCCAGCCTAATCTTCAAGGAGAATGGAATAGTGAACATATACAACAAGCTGGGAATTTTTTTTCAAAGAGCCAGTTTGGACTTAGGTGAACTAATGTCACCTTCCTTGAGTATTTACCCAAGTCCTCAAACTTTGGAAAAGGGACAACGTCTAGTCTCTTGAAGACCAGCTTGGATTTCTTAAGACAGGAGGGCAAAAGGTTCCATCAGAAGTTAGGTTTATACAAAGGGATGTTCCATGAGGCTGAGAGAAGGGGCATCTGCTGTCAAGGTCTTCAGATGCTCTTCCGAGCTCACTCACCCTACCCTCATTCCCCAGGGAATGCAGTCATCCTGGCCTGGGCAGTGGCTCTGTGTGGTCCAGTCTGGCTCAGGCTATAGCACTGGCTTCCTTCTGGCATATGAGACAAGGGCCCTGCGATCATTCTGCCCAAAGTGGAGGAATCTTGGTGACAAGATGCCACACCATGCAACCCACCGCTGCATGTGGCTGCTAATCTCTGGGTCCAAGGTTTCATCTGTTTGGTGATTCAGTACACCTTCCTTTAAAAGTCTGACTAGCAAGATTTCAGCCCAGTCTGCCTTGAGGGACTCTCTTTAAAATGCTATTTATAGTACATAATCAACATAATCCTATTTGCAAGTACAGTATCATACATAATGAACCATTTGATTTGCAAATTGCCTAATGCCATTAATCTGACAACTTTTGTGCCAGGTCAGACTGCCTGAGCAGGCTGCCTTCAATGATAAAATCTCAAGGCTGCCCCCTTGGTTTATTTCCAGTGTGTTGATGTGGATTATAGGAAGAGGATGCTCTGTAAAGGAGGTGTTCCCTGTACCTTGGTCGGGCCTCTTGCAGTTTGTTACAGGCATCAGATGGTATTAGATGAGATGCTGGGTAACAGGGCTCTGTTTCTGAGTTGGTATCTCTGGTCTGTGTGACTTTGGACCTCTCAGCTTCTGGGGGGGATTGGACTAGTTGGACACTCGGTGATTCCCTCCTCCTAGGCGACCTTCCCAAATTCTCTGAGTGACCATCTTCCATCATTCTCTCAGTCTTGTGTGTGCACTTCTACCACCTAGCCAATAGGTGTTATATTGAAGTTACTTACTTGGTCTGTTTCCCTCACTAGGATGCAAGTTCTGTTAGGGCAGGCACTGGGTCTCATTCACCTTCAACCCCCAGCATTAGGAGGTAACTGGACATACCTGCTGATCTGAAGTGGGCTAAGGTCTCTTCAAGCTATGAAAGCCCATGATTCTAAGTTAGGCACTATTCAAAGAATTGCAGAGAGAAGTCAAACTGGGAATGTATTCAGGTAATATTGGCTGATAAATCTGATCATAGGCAGTGACTTAAAAAGTTGAGCTAATGATTCTCATCTTTGATTACACATTAGAATCATCTGGAAAACTTACCAAGAAACAAAAACAAGGCTCCTCCCCTCCCCAGGGTTCTGATCTAATTCCTCATTGTTTTGACCATTTCCTTTTACCATTCCCATACTCTTCCCCCTTGCCCTCTGCCCCCTGCCCCTGTCCCCCTTGATCCTGTGTACAGCCAGGGTTGAGGAAACCTGACTGCCCCAAACCTTGCTCAAAGTCGGTATCAAGCTATTACTATCTATTGGATTTTTTAGCTTCATACATAAAACATCAAAGTAATACATGCTTATTGTACAAGAAACTTAGAAAAATCCATACAAGTAGAAGATAAGATAAAAATACCTGTAATTTTAATACTCAGAGATATTTACTTTTTTACATTTTTATCTCCTTCCCAACATACATCTTTCTCTCTAAGAAAAACATAGATTCTGCTTTGTAACTTGCTTTTTTTCACTTAGTGGTATATTGTAAACATCTTTCTGTGTCAATAAAAACATTTATTTGCTACTATTGATTAATTTTTCATAGGCAGAACAAATGAGTTGTGCTTCCTTCAACCTCCTTCTCTACAGACCTAGATATATTTAGAATTTAAATTTGTGCTGAAAATGTTTTTCTTAAAATCTCAAACAACCATTTTCTACACACTGCATCTAGTAAGGAATATTTTCTATTTTTTGGCTATTTAGTCTACTGTATCAGTTTTGCAGATACAGCACTAGTTCTGAGAATAAAAGATCATGCCAAATTGGATTTCTATGATTGTGTTAATGCAAAACAACGTGTTACTTAGATTCTAAATTTCCCTGGAGATTTTTCATAAAAAAAAAAAAATACCGGTTTGAATTCTGTACACAGGATACACAAAACCATGGTACCCAGACATCAAACAGTAAAGATTTTTATATGTAAATATAACACTAATAAACTTAGTCTTTAACTGAAATTGTAGTCTAGAAACAGAGCACTAACAAAGTTGTAACTGAGTCTTCGTAAAGGGTAAAAAGAAAAATAAAAAAATTAAAAGAAAAAAATTACCAGAGATACCTGTGGAAATTGTGAGATTATCCATGGAACCCCTGAATCTCTTAGAGATTCTGAATCAAGACATTTTTCTTTCCCCATGCAACTCCCCACCACCCAGCACAAAAGTTTCAGAAGCTCTGGAAACCATCTGCTCTAATGAGCCACTGTTACTAATACTGACACTAAACACTAACGCAGAGTGGATTTCACCTGGTCTGTCCCAAGGTCACCACTTGCTTCCTTGAGGGTATATGAGAAAGTCCATAGACATACCATTCACCAGACTCACTCAATGCAATGTCCTTTTCCTGAGTATACATTCATCCCTTGCTTACTGTCTTTAATACATTTCTGAAAACCCTGTCACTGAGTTGAGTGAAAAGCTATTAAACAGAAAAGTATTTTCACTCATCTTAATGGAAAACATTATGACTAATTTTATTCTTACCCAGGATACCTAACCACATTTCACTAACACATTACAAAAGGCAAATTATTTTAAGTAATATACAACAGTATGAAAAGAAATACATGTAATCTGTGGACGAAAAGTGTTGAGTTTACCCACGGACAAAGAGAAGACTGGTCAGCAAGGTGGCGCTGGGCAGAGGAGGCGGTGTCAGGTGAGTGACGAAGTAAGGCAAGGTTGCCCAGGCTCAGGGGCAACTCATACTGCATTTAACCCAAAACTAAAGCACCCAAGAACACCTTTATGGCAACATAAATGTGAGAGGCTTTGGAAACATGTGGAAATGGTGCATGTGCCCCAAAGACTGAAGATTCATCGAAGCCGCATCCTTCCCACCCCTGTCGCTTGGCACACACATCACAGCAAAATCCAAACATGAGGCACAATTTGCATTTGTTCCACATGATACTAACAAGAAACTCCTGTACTGAGTGTGGTTTTGACTGAAACCGTGATGTTGAAATAGCCCTTCCCATGGTATTTATTTAGTGTGTTTTTGAATGAAAATCGGTATACCAAAATAAAAAAAAAAATTAAAGAGGTGCCATTGCCTGAAAACTGGTTTAATTTTTCAAAAGCCATTATGGTGAAGTGTCATTAACTGAAAGTCTGTCAGGTGAGTCTGGATAAATATGCCCTAGTCAGAGCCGTGTTTTGGTCCTTTAGAAGTGAGTAATGTAGTTCTGGACATTTCATTTGTATGGGTCATTTCACCCATCTGGATAAAGTCCAGGATTTCTCATATAGAGTCTGCTTTTTAATTTTCCTAATTTTAATTTCCATTAAAGAGAGTTTACTCGTAGCTCAAAAATTTGAATGCAAGATGGATTTAAGATAATTGTGGAATGTATAATGAATACAAAAAAGGGTTATAAAAAAGCACACAGCACTTATAACATTTTTCAGGAATAGTTGAGTCTCACCAAATGGTAGCAATCATTCACTTTTTCAGCTAGTCCTTTGTGGCAATGTTAATAGCTCAGTCCTATTTGTAGTCATTTCCATATTTTAGGCATTAGGTGTTCTATTTTGTTAGAGCGTGAGAACTTTTTAACATTAGGAAATAAAAATTCTTTAAGTATGATTTGCTAGTTGTTTGACATTACTGTTAATTGGAGTGGCACCTTTAGTAAGGGGACGAAAGATGTACATTTCCAAGCACAGAAAAGACCTCTGGTTTTGTCATTTAACAAGTATGATTACTACGTTTTAACCAAGTCAGAAAAAGAATGAAGCAGCAAAGAGCAATTTTAATTTTGCCATTTTCTATGTGGGAAATAGAAATAATATGGCTCTTTTTTTTCTTATGAAAAGAAAACATTAGTAAGAATCAAAAATAAAGCATTTCTTTCACAGTCCAAGCAACTAACCAGCCTGCTATGAATCCAGCGAGAGCTACAAGGGAAAAGAGGCCTCCAGTGATGTGTGTTTTGGAGGGGAGATGGGGGATGGGTTTGGAGAGCAGTATATTTTGAAGGTCTTGTCTTGCTACTCTGCATTTTTACCTTGAATTTATTGGGTGTGTGCTTTTCCTCTCTGTAATACATTATGCACTCCCTCTAGTGTCAGAATTTGTATATGATCCAAAACCCAACTTGACAAAGTGCTGCTATAAACATTAGAGTAAGGTTCAGGCTCCTAATTATGTCATATTTCAAAGATATTAAAGGCCACCTAATAACATGAGGAACAGCCCTGCAGGAAGATGCTCTTGCTCAGAAAGAGAATGCATATTTTAACCTGTGTTATGAGGAGACTTCTTCCAAGGTTTCCTCTCCTCCTAAGAATGTCTATAAATAAGCTTAGAGCATTATTAAAGCCTTAAATTCCTTTGATAATCTGAAGTATTTATTAATTCTAAATTCTATAGCAACAACCAAAAAAGAAAAAAAAAAACCACATAAAAACGAAACAAAAGAAAACAAAATGAAAAAACCCAACCAGAGATGAAAGAAAATCTCAGCTGGAAAGGAAAGCCTGTGCAAACATCATACAAGGTGTTGTCATTAAGATTTTTAGGACCAAAAAAAAGATTTTTAGGACAGTATTAGCTAATTTATTTCCACGTTCCTTTTAGGAACTGGGAATAATAATGGTTGTTGTCTGTTCCAGTCACATCCCATAAGCTGCTGCTGGTGGCCTACCCAGCATAGATGCCCTTTCGTTTCCCTAACAGACCTCTGTCTGGGTCCATCTCTTTCCCACCCAGCCCAGAAGCCTTGAGGAAAGCGGACACTGTCCCTGGCTCTGAAGGACCCATGGGTAATCTCCACTTCCCTTCCAGTGATAGCTCAGGGACAGACATGTGACCCAATATTGGTCAATGAGATGCATTAAGAAACATTCGTCTTCAGTCTTCTGGTCCAGCTTCCAGAAGTGACACTTTTCTTTTGGATGCTGATTTGAGGCCTGGAACTGCTGCAGCCCTCTTGTTACTCAGTATGAGAATGAGGCTGACCCTAGGGGAGGCTAAGGGTGATGCAGTAGGTCCTTCCTGGACAAATCAGCTCCAAAGTCTAGCCTATTGATGTACTTCTAAGTACAGGAGCTAATATATGCATGATTGTTTAAGCCAGTTTAATTTGGGGGCTTTTATTACTTACAGCCAAAATGATCACCAAACTTAAAACTATCATCATGTTTAATTAAACAGTCTTCTTATATTGAAAACCCAATTACATATAAATCCAGTTTTACATCCCTTTTCATGTCAATCCATGCA
Source organism: Mustela nivalis (assembly GCF_964662115.1). Taxonomy (NCBI): domain Eukaryota; kingdom Metazoa; phylum Chordata; class Mammalia; order Carnivora; family Mustelidae; genus Mustela; species Mustela nivalis. The sequence goes on from NC_139031.1 coordinate 49,007,041, forward strand.
GAAAAATACACACAATATAAAGGTCAGTTGATGAGGACTGTGTTCATTACCTAGCATTGCATATCAAACCACCTCCAAACTTGGTGACCTAAAATAACAGCAAAAGTTCACTGTCTGTCAGAGCTTCCACGGGTCAGGAATTTGAGGCCAGCCTAGCCAAGTGGTTGTCGTTGAGATGTCAGCTGAGATTGCACTCATCTGAAGGCTTGGCTGGCGCTGGCCCATCTCTTTCCAAGATGGCTCGCTAACACAGCCGGCAAGTTGGTGCTGGATGTTGGTGGGAGGCTTCAGTTTCTCCCCAAATGAACCACTCCCACAGTGCTATTTGAGTGTCCTTCAGACATGACCTCTGGCTTCCCCAAGAGCGGATGATACATCCCAGAAAGTAAGAACCAGGTGGAAACTATTCTTTTTATGAAACAACCTCAGAAAACATATAGCATTATTTCTACCATCTTCTAATCACTGGAGGCAAATCTCTGAGCTCTTCCTACAATCAATGGGAAGCAAAGAGGATCTATCTTTTGAAGGGAAAAAAGTTAAAGGACTTTAAAACCACCGTGTGGATACTCATCTACAGAGAACATACTGGGGATCTGCGTTGACCTGTATATTCCTTAGGTGTCTAGGAGTACAACTGCAGTAATACAAACAGCCACTGCTTTTTATTATCCACCAGGCTCTCTTTATACATACTAAGCCATACAGTTTTCACATCAGCTCTATGAGTTACGTGCTATTCTTATTTCTTTTACAATTATGGAAACCGAGTCACAGAGCATTATGTAACTTGTCTAAGGTCATATAGCAAGCAAGTTTGAGATACAAGAATTGAACCAAGGCAATCTAGCCCTGTAGTCTGTGCTTTTAAATACCTCATCTTTTCTCCTTGCTAGTCCACACCTACAGGTCAGGCACATTTTTGGCAATTATCTATATATCACTGGCTCTCTGCTTTTTCACGAAGACCTTAGACCCCCCACATAGTCTTTCCAAACATTCTTAGCAGTTGCCAACGCTTGTATATTGTGTACTTATGAGAGACTATTATGTGGCATCAACCATGTCTTTCCTTTCTTCTCTCTGGCTTCCTTTCAGGTTACTGTTACATAAAGTATCAGCATTGCCCTCCACATGGTCACTGTATAGAGGGGCATTGAGCCAAGCCACTGATTGTCGTATCTCAGAGAGTTTTTAATGAAACCACCTTTTTTGTTTTCACTTTGATGATGCCCTGTACTCCATCCACACCCTGGTGTACTATCTCCTTTACTTGTATGCAAAGCCCATTCTCCTCAGGCCTCCTACAGAGAACCTGCTCCTCCTGTTCTTAGGAAGAGTTCTCTTGGAGTCTCTGTGGTCATGCAAGCCAACTCTGACAGACCTTTCTAACTGGCTCACCAGACATGTCTGGATGGTCTGAACCCCAGTGGGAGACAGAGCTTAGACCCAATAAGAGATTTCTATCACATTAAAAAGAAAGAGCAAGCTACAAGATAAAATCAAGTTTCAAGAAAATGGGGGTTTTCATAATTCTCAGGTATAAATAATTCATTGCCTTACATTTAAATGATATTTCTCATTGGATACTTCAGACATTTGAGATATGCCAGTTAGTTTCAGATATTCCCATCTCTAACACATTCTCCTGAGGACTCTTCAGTTGTTCTTCATACAAATACTCAGTAAGCAGCTACTGTCTTCCAGGCACATGCCACACAAAGGGAAGTCAGCATGAGCAGACATACATGGTCCCTGATTGCATCGAGGGGTCACTAAGGGTGGGGGTGGGTAACGGGAGAGGACACTGCTATTTACAGATGCTACACCTGAGACGGGAACTTGTGGCTGTGAACACGTGTTTGAAATCTTTTAACTTCTAGATCGGACACATTTCACTGAAAGAAAAAGTAAAAGGAGGTCCACTGAGGTTTGTTATTGCAATTCTGGCTTGAAAGCCATGTCTGCCCCACAAGGGCATCAACACAGAAATTACAGGTAGATTTTTTTTTTTTTCCCTGGGAAAGAGGAATAGATTTGTCTTCAACTGAGTAGGGGAAGAGGCTCCAACCCACATCAATTTCTCTGTGTCTGATCTATAGCGTTAATAATCTGCACCACACTACTTAATGCTTGATTACTGCTCATGCACTGTGTGGTACAATTTTAAGTGGTTTCAAGTCCATTCACAAACTGGCTGTCCAAGAAGCTTACTCAGCTCCTGAGAGGCAGGGAGTTTGGGTCTGGGCTCAGGCGGGCTCTGCAGGGTACCCTCAGTGAATGTAAATGGAAGCTGATGATCCAGCAGGTCCCATGTATCTCTGGCTTCCCTGGGGTGTCCTGCCCCTTTTCTTCTTCAAACCCATCACTCTGGACTTGGCCTTCTCACCCCATCATCCTCCCTTTGTCTGTACCCATTTGGAGTCTGTTTCTGTTAACTTTTCTCAACCCTCTGACCAGTTTGAAGATGACTTGCTTTCCATTCATTCACATAGTATATGTTTACTGAGCATTACTATATACCAGGCACTGTGCTAGCTACTAAGGACACAAAAGCAACTAGAATATGGTTCCCTGCCTTAAAGGAGGGGGGAGATATAAGTGAATCTGAGATTATAGGATCACATGATAAGCACCAACACAGAGGGAGGTGCTGGGTGTTGTGAGAGCCTTTAGGAATGGCAAGTAAATCAGATGGGAGCATTAAATCAGACTTCCCAGGGATGAACATTTTAATGGAACAGTTTGTGATAAACAGATGACCCTGAAATAGTCAAGCTTCAAGAAGCCTAAGTAACCTAATCCAACTATCATACTACAGATGAAGAGAGAGACCTTGTGAGGGGAAGGTCATTGTCAAAGCTTACACCCCCAGCTGCCTACAAGGCTAGAGCTAAGACTATGGTGTAGCCTAATTTCCTGATAAGGGGGAGGAGGTTGTGGAAGGATGATGAGGCTATAGTTCCAATCCAGAGAGAAAATGGAAACAGGAAAGCAGTTAGTGTAATAACTCAGGTGAGAACTGAAAGAAACAGATAAAGGTGGCATGGACCAGATGGAGGGGCTCAAAAGTGATTAGATTCTACCTACATGTAAAGGGAAAGCTGACAGAATTTGTCCATGTTCTAGATAAGGTATGTGAGAGAAAGAGAGTCCAGGAAGGCTCCAAGGTTTGGGTCTCAGCAATTAGAAGTTTGGTTTTCAACAACTAAGATATAGACAATGGTAGAAAAAAATAGAGAAGAATGAAGATTAGTTTAGAACATGTTATTTTGGAGATGCCTATTAAATATCCAAGCTGAGATATCTAATCGGCAGCTGGATATGCAAACCTGGCACTGGGCTGGAGATCTACATTTTGGATGCATTGGCATGTAGATGGGATTCAAAGCCACGAGAAGATGAAATCACTTAGGGAACGAGAAGACTCAGCTTTGGACACTCCAATATTCAGAGTGGGAAAGATGAGAAGGAACCAGCAAAGGGAGCCTCAGAATGAGTGGCTCATAAGGTAGGAAAAGAACCAAAGACAACGGTTTCCTAGGGTCCTGCTAGGAGCATATCTCCAGGAGGACGAAACAGTCTACTGTCAAATTGATGAAGGATAGTTGGAAGGCGGGCACCAGGGACAACGGGCCCTCCCTGTCCTAAAGGAAAACCACCCTTAGAAGGATCTTACACCATCCTGAAAGGAGCCCTCCACCCTTTCCCATATGATAGATAGGTGACAAAAATCTGATTGGATGACAGGTGCAGGGAGGAATCATCATATTAAAACAGCCAGTCAATAAGCCCTTAGATTTAGAAACTCTGGTGGCAACCCTCTCCTGTCCCCTCCCTCCTCTGGAGTTTTGTACTATCACATTGCTGTTGCTCAATAAATCTTGTTTTGCTGCCCTCCACTCTGTCTGGTCTACTTCTTCATTGTTCAAAGTGGCATGGTCAAGAACCACAGGCACTGACAGAGGAAAAAAAAAAAAAACCCTGTAACAAAATCATGCTATGTTTAATTAAATGATTAGTGAGAAATTCCCATTGGCTTTGGCAAGATGGAGGTCACTGAAGACCTCAACAAAAGCAGTGTTGGTGGAGTGAAGGGGACAGGAGCCCGAGTGGACTCAAGAAAGAATGACAGCCAAGAAAATAGAGACAGAGAACTCTTCAGAAGAGTTTCCTCTAAAGGGCAGCAGGGAAACAGGTAGTATCTGGAGGAAGATGTAGAGTCAAGAAGAGTTTTCTTAGATGGGAGATTACAACCTCTCTGTTTGATGGGAATATTCTAGATGAGGGGGTGCAATTACTGATGCAGAAGAGAGAAGCTACACATAAAAAAACTACCTTCAGAGTAGGAGAGAGGCGGGCATGAGTGCTAGAGCACTGGGTGATCTCAGACAGAGCCATGGATGGCTCACCATTTTAACAAGGAGAGAAGGCTGGTAAGCGTGGGTTCTGGTGGTGAGAGTGTGCAGAAATTTGTTTCTGACCATTTCTGTTTGCTCAGGGAAAGAAGCAAAGAGAGAATGTGGGGCAGAAGTTACTGGAAGTCTGAGAAGAGAGGAAAACTGTGAGAGTCATTTAGTAGAGGGGGTCTGTAATTGACTAGAACAATAGAGAGGGGCAACAAGATGACCTTAGGGTTTTGTGCTCTTATATTTACAGTGAGGCAATCAGCACAATTGTGTATCTTCCTTCAGTCATTCAACATTCAGCTGTTGGGGGACGTGTGTGAAGTAAGCAGAGGGTTGGATTTAACCAGGTGTATTAACCTATGTTTCCCAGATTTGACACTTGGGACCTTGGTGACCCTTGAGAGACAGCTCCTCCTAGGGCTGCCAGTTCCTAAAGATAGTAAAGGACAGGCCTGGGAGCGTGCCTTTCGTAAGCAAACCAACTAAGCGAGAGCCCACACCCTAAGCACCTCTCTCATACCCAGGACCACTATTACTCAAGGGCAGATACCAGATTAGTAGGCAGAGCCCCTACTCCCCACAGTGCTCTGAAAATACTCAAACTAGCCAATCCTAAACCTGCCTACCAGCCTCATTCATTCCTGCCTGTGGAAACCACAATCAAGGGCTCTTGCTCGTGTTTTTCCCTAGCTCTCTCCCTTCTGACCAACCTGGTGATTCTCTGTGGGATTCCCCCTGTGACAGAGGTACCTGCTTCTCCTGGGATCTATGAAAGAAATGGTCTTTTCAATGGCAATTTCAATGGCAATCTTTTCAAATGATCTGTTTGCCTCACCCTACTGAATAAGAATAAAATGTACATTTTAAAATACAGGATTATGTGTTGCCTGTTGTGGGTCAAGGGAGTGAGTATAAAGATGGGCCAGGAGATCTACACCAGAAAAGAAAGAAATTCAGCACATAAGGGATAAAGGCAGAGTAAAAGTAGTAGGTGGGGTCAATAGATTGGGGGTCTGAGTTGTTGGAGAACTACTGGAACCCATGTACTGGGGTGGGTGAGATAGAAAAATAGGGGGTGTTGGTCAGACTGTGGCATGACTGAAAATGAAAATATGGAGAGAAGGCACTTACTGACAACGACTTGGTATAGGTACAGCCATGGGTATGGATTGCTGGCAGTAGAGATGGAAGTGTGAAAGAATTGTCTTCCACAGTGAGAGGAGGTCAGGGATGAGAAAAGATTTTAGAAGAATCACCCATATGGATCCAAAATCCACAAGAATTATATCAAGGAGAATGTTGAGGGGGATAGAGTGAATCGGTACTAAAATTCTCAAGGGGTAAGGAGGAGTAACCAGGAGGTGAGTAGATGACTGTGACAATGTTATCACAATAGTACATCAAACACGAATCTGAGCATAGAACCGCAGCCCACTTCACTTCTTCCTAGAAGTCAAGCAGGGGAGGCCATACCTCTTTTTTGGGCAGATAAGTAAAACACCACTTTCATAGATATCAGTTAGGGCAACTTCATTGAAGCTGCTGTTCCTTATTGTCCTAGAATTTCCCAGAGGTGCCAGAGGGACTGCCCACTATAGGTACATGGGGTGGGGGTGGGGGGATGGTGCAGGGGGAGGCATGGAAGGGGATTAACTGTCTAGTGAAAAGGAAAGCAAAGAGATGAGGCTCTGGGCTCTCTGCCTGAGACGTTCTATTTTTCATTGTTTATATTTGGGGTTTTCATTTGTGGTGTGAGGTACATATGGGACACATGTAACATTTTCAAACTTTCCTACCAAATGTTACATGTAACATTTTCAAACTTTCCCACACTTATGAATTTAGGATTCAAAAAGCATTTCAAACACATTCCTTGCAAATACCACCAGTTGACTGCACGCGTTTTATTGTGTGGAACAATTATGATAAGGGGCATAGGATTAATGTTATGGCCCATATAAACCTGCAAAATAATGGACTGAGTAATAAAGATAATTCTGGTCAATTTGAAATAAACTTTTCAGGAATTCTTCTTTTATTGGGAACAATTTATTTCTCCCATTTTATTTGCAAAGTTTTTATTCTAGTCAGTGATACTGGAGTTAGGCGGAGGTGTGTAACACATACAGACAAATATAACCATTGATTTTTTTTTTCACTGATATAATTTTATTGTGGCATATGTTTTATGAAGATGTTGTGACATTACCTCAGGAAAGGCTGACACATTCTCCTGATTCTACAATGTAAATATTTTGACTCAGCAAATGTTTTCTTCAGGACAAACTTTGAAAGTTGGCAAATCCATTTTGCTAAAAAGCCACCTGGATTATATGGTATTCATCCCCAAAGATGAAGCTTGACCACTGCAAACTTGTTTTTTGTTTGTTTTAAATCATAGAGAAAAACTTAGAGTCTTATGGGTATGCCTCTAGGTGAAATTGAGAAATTGATCTTGTTCTCATTTATTTTCTCTCGAGAAGGCAATCTTCCCCCTCCTTTTCAAAGCAAACTCCAAAAAGTGTCCCACCAGAGGAAATGAATGAGCAATAGCTCTCTTGCTCCAGTGCACAACGTACTGATTCAAAAAAGGCTTTGCTTATCTGGTATTTGGGTAAATTTGCTGGCGAATAATAAAATTGGCTCCCTCAGTTTTTCTCTGAAGTTCCAACATGCCTGGAGCAGCACTTGTTCCGGGAATTTCTGTGCAGATTAGATTTGAGCTCTCCGGGGTCAGCTGTGCAGAGTGGCACCTGCAGAGGGCACAGACAATTTATCTGTGCTTGTGTGGAAGCCTGGACTTGAAGTGCACTGTTGTTCCTTAATTACAACTCCCTGAGTAGGTTCAAAACATTCTTTGTAAATCTATGTGGGGTTTTTCTCCACTTTCCTTGTAAGAAGCTGGTTGGTGGACATTCCTCTCAGCGGTAATAAAGAGACTTTGATGCCAGCTGCCATCAACTGTCACAGATAGTTTGGGTCACTGGGTCTGGTGGTGACTCTCTGAACCTCAGTTGGAGAGCCATGATTAGACCACTAATCTTAGAATCCAAGAACAGTTGGACAGAGTAATATATATTGAGACCTGAATCCAAGGCACTTACACTCAATCATCTTGGACAGCCTGTTCTCTTACTCTTTGGTGGAGGTGGTTTTTAATTTAAATAGGATACATTTTTTTAAATTTAATTTAGTTTAACTTTTTAAAGATTTTATTTATTTATTTGCCAGACAGAGATCATAAGTAGGCAGAAAGGCAGGTAGAGAGAGAGAGAGGAGGAAGCAGGCTCCCTGCTGAGCAGAGAGCCCGATGCAGGGCTCGATCCCAGGACCCTGGGATCATGACCTGAGCCAAAGGCAGAGGCTTTAACCCACTGAACCACTCAGGCGCCCTGATACATTTGGTTTTAAATATTTACTTCTTTCACCACATATCTGGTGGATTCAAGCTTGACAGGTGATGCGTCAAGGCGTTAGAACACCACTGGGACTCCAAAGGCCTTAAGACCTGGCTCTGATACTAACAGGGCAGTCTTAAGGCAAGAATCTCTAACTTCTCTGAGTTTCCATCTTTCATTTACCTCACAGAGCTGTTGCGAGAGTCTAGTGAAACTTTGTAATGGCTCATCCAGATATAATGCATATTTATTATGAAAATGATTGTGTATACTTGAACCATCCGCAGAGATCCTTGTTGAGCCTCTCTCTGTGCAAATACACGTTAAGTGGTTCTTATGGGGTTGTCTAGAGACAGAGCCAGTGCCCAGTATAATTTCTGCCACATAATTCTTACTATATTTACTACTTGCTGAATGAAATGAAAACTTCAGGGACATAAATATGTGGGTTTAGAATTCCTGTGTCCTATGGATAGGACAGCTGGACTTTTACTGCAACTTCCACCAAATACGAGTACATGCCCACATCTATCTATGGTTCAGAAGGGTCAGGAGTGTTCCCAGATGCTACGAAGGGGTAGACAATCCCAACTGTGGGATGGCAGACATAAGACATGGAGCTACTTGGAAGGTGCCTTAGGCAAGAGAGGAACTAGTGAGGGATATGAGAGGAGGAAACTCTGAAAGCGTTTGCTTACAGTTGGCCCTGATTGTTCTTTATTAGAATGACTCCAGTCATTCCCAGGGCGGTCATGGGCCTTAGTGTGCTAGGAAATATCTGCCAATGGTTGGCCTAATTGGGAGTCACATAATTAAGGATGTTCTGTGATGTTCCCACAAATATGAAGCCTTTAGACCTCACCTACTTAATGGAGGTAGAAATATCTTTTCATATTCAATACATCAGGTTCTGCTAGGATATAGAAAGCTGAAAAGAATGCTGCTCTTTTTAACAGGTAAAACCTCAATAAACATCATAATTCTTGAAATCATCAAAGATCTGAGGTGTTAGGCAACCAAACAGCCTGAAAGCCAAGAAAAGACAGAGCCTTCCAAAGAGAGAAGGGAGGATGCACTCAATGGGGCAGACATGGCCGGAAGAGCTTCCAGGGTCGCACAAGTGAATAAGAAGAATTCAGTTAAAACTTTAAATAGTTGCAAAAACCAAGCCTGGACCAGACACAATAGGAGTTCACAGGTACTTGCAAACTCTTCCATGGACCTTGTCCTGTACTCACGGAGAAACACCGGGCACCAGGAGGAGACTGGCCTAGAGAAGGGCTGTGGCCAGTTCATGTGTTTAAGTTCTCTCCCACCTAGGAGGTGGAGTCACCACCCATCCCCTTGAGTGTGAACTCTAATTTCACTGTGGAGAATACTGGTACCAATCAAGGTCACCATTACCAGAAACTAAGGAGGACATCTCATCTCCATGATACGGGGGCACTTCACCTCTGTGGTATTTATCCTCCAAATCTATAAACTCAGTCTAATCATGAGGACATAGAACAAACCCAAGTTGACGGCTGTACTTCAAAATACCTGACCCATACTCTTAAATAAAAAAGGTCATTAAAAAATGAGAAAATATGAATGAACTGTCACAGATGAGATTAAGGACACATGTGGTCCCTAGATGAGATCTAGAACAAAAACATTATTGGTAAAAAACTCATAAAATCCAAATAATGTTTGTGGTTAACAGTAATTTATTAATTTTTTAAATTTTGTTAAGTATACCATAGTTATATAAGATGTTACCATTACAGGAAGCTGGTAAAGAATGTATGAGAACTCTGTACCATCTTACAGACTTTCTGCATGTGTAAAGTTGTTCCCAAATTAAGGGGTGGGGGAAGGTTTGACTATAAGGAAAAAGGAAGGAACTTTTAGGGGTGATAGAGATGTCCAAACGTGTGTGTCAAAATTTACTGAACTGTATCCTTTAAAAAAATGAATTTATATAAATCATACCCCAATAAAACTGACTTTTAAAAAATATATAGGACATTACTGTTGTGGACTTACGTGGCTATGAGGCTTAGTAGACAATTAAAGTGAAAGCCTCACTGTAGGAAACTTAATCATGACTTTGTCCTTCCCTTGTTAAGAATCTTAAATTTCAATATGGGGGGAATCCTATTTACCACAAATTGCTTTTTTTCAAAGTGTAAACTATGGGAGATGGTCCAAGTTTTCACCCTCTGTTAATACAATAGGAATATTTATAGACCTCCCCCTCCCTCCCCCACAGAGTGAAAAGAGCAACCCGTGAACCACACTGCAACAGAAATTCAGGGGGCAAAGGTAGGCCAATTTCTTCTCTAAATATGCCTCTTCCTTTCGGTAAAACAGCTGCAACCACAGGAGTGAGCCTGCAGCAACAGGTGGCTCTTCAGAGCAGAGGGGAGAAGAACTTTGAAAAAATGTTTAAAATACAGCCAACCAACCTTATGTATGTGGCGTAAAATTACAATATAAAATAACTTAAAGTTATTAGATACCATTCACTTCTATCCCCCAGCCCTTTCAGGGAGCCGAAGATATTGGCTTCCCAGAGATATTCTATGGAAATGTGAGACTATGCATGTATTCTTTTCAGTGCAAATGGTAACATGTTAGACCCTCCTTTCCTCACTTAATTTTCTTTTTGTTGTTTTAAAAAAATATATACCTGCTTCATTACAAGATGTATTCGATGCAGTTTGTTGCAACACATGTAGGAAAGTTTGAAAAAAAAAAAAAAAAAAAAGAGAACTAAGCCAGGGGTTGGTTTGGTACCAATATTCATGCCCAAAGATGCTATACATCCAAAGAAGTGGACATCTAATATGTCTCTGAGCTTTCTAGCAGCTAATATGGAGGAAAACACAGTTATATGACTATAGTGTCTCTAACATAAAAGCTGTTTGCCCTTTATCATTTCTATGTATTCCTTCTAGGATAATTTTATGTTTTAATTTTATTTAAGATTTTATTTATTTATTTATTTATTCGTCTTTCGGGGGAAGGGTGGTGGAGAGCGCGAGTGCACAAGCAGGGGAGCAGCCAGCAAAGGGGAGAAGCAGGCCTCCCTCAGAGCAAGGAGCCTGATGTGGGACTTGATCCGGACCTGAGCCAAAGGCAGATGCTTAACCTACTAAGCCTCCCAGGTGTCCCCTATGATAATTTTAAATTTCTGAATTTAAAATAAAACAACATCAACACCAAAAACATTAAAAAAAATCATCATACTTGAGAAAAATTTCTTCTACTGGTCTTTCCCCCTTTATTGTTTGAGAGAGAGAGAGAGCAAGCACAGGCAAGTCGGGGAGAAAGGCGGAGGGAGAAAGAGAACACTAAGCAGGCTCCATGCCCAGCACAGAACCTGATGTGATGCTTGATCCCAAGACCCTGACATCACGACCTGAGCCAAAATCAAAAGTCAGATGCCTAACTGACTGAGGTACCCAGGCACCCCAGCAGTTCTCATTTTTAAAGTGATGGAGTGTAATGGAAAATCCTCACCATCCTTACGTCACCTTGCTTTCTCATGTATCTAGAAGATCAGTCCATAACTATACATACTGAGTTGACTCATTCTTGGGACAGTCCATAACCATACATACTGAATTGACTTGTTCTTGAGACAGTCCAGAACTATACATACTTGAGTTGACTCGTTCTTGGGAACGTGGAGTCCATGGCTACATAGTAGTCTATCCTGTGGATGTACTACGATTTATTTCACCAATCCACTATGTGTAGGCATTTTGAGTGTTTCTAGGATTTTGCTCTTTCAAACCATGCTGCCATAGATTCCCTTGTGCACGCATCATTTCACATACCTGCCAGCATATCTGTAAGGTAAATTCCTACAAGTGGATTTGCTGGGTCAATGTGTGTGGCTACTGCTCATTTTGACAGCTTTGCAAAATTGCTCTTCAGGCTTAGTGTACCAATTTATACTCTCCACTTGCACGTGTGACTGAGTCTGCTTCCCCAAGCACGCCCTGCTCAACATGTTATCCTACTCTTCAATCTCAAAAAACAACTACTGCATGAAAGGGAGCATCATTGTGTATGCTTAAGTATTTAAATGTTTCTTTTGTTTTCTGTGACCTGTCTGTTCATATCACCTGTCCATCTTTTTTAATAGATTATTGCTCTTTTCTCTTTTGATTGTAGGAACACCTTATGTATGAAGGAAACTATCCTTTATGCAATCTCTTACAATTCTCCCCAGTGTGCTAATTATCTTTTGAATAGGTTCATGGCATATTTTTTTTTTTTTGCCATGCAGAAAATTTTTAGTTTTATGACATAAAACTTATCGATAGTTTCTTTTACGCCTTTATGGATTTGAGGTTATATTTGGTAAGGCTTTCACCACTCTAATATAATCTCCACTGCTTTCTTCTATTTCTGTTGTTTTCATTTGGAATTTAATTCGTGTAAAAAAAAGTAGGATATCTGTCCTCTCCCTGATGACAATCCAATAATCTTAGTGATGAATGATCCATCTCTGTCTCCTGGTTTGAAATGGGGATGAACAGCTTCTGGAACTGAAGGAACCCCATGGTAATCTGCAAAATCTTTGTTGGTGGCAGCTGGGACCTCCAAACACTGCTTTTGTACTGCTCTGACAGAAGAATGAAGGCCTCCACGTGAGGCCTTCAAGGAAGGCCAGTTTGGCTCACATCCCTTCTCTCCAAGCAGGAGATGGCAGCCACTGGAGTTGGCCGATGCCCCAGGAATCCTACCACGACTGGGAAGGTGCTGCAGACTCACGCTCTCATTTCTCCCCATGCTCTGGGCAAATAAAATTTCAAAAATACCCTGTTTCTTTCTTGAGGGTGAGTTCTCCAGAAAATGCGGTCTTCTCTAGGTGTTCCACTAGAGGGTGCTTCAACAATACATATTTCCCTACTGGAAAACACATGCATGTTGTGTGTGTGGGCGCCACACATGCATGCCAGCACCTGCTAGTTCTGGGACAATTTATGACATGGGAGTATGACTGGACTTGTAATGGTCTCTCAATCCTTCCACATATCATCAGATGGCTTTCCCAAAGATTCACCATCCTCCCAGTGAGCTGCTGGAACTCAAGAGTGTGGGAAGTGAAGATCTACCAGAATTGAAACGGTTAGCAACGACAGGAAAAGGGGCTCATGAACTCAGTTTTTCTCTTTCCCTGAAAGAGGTTTTAGGGAAGATTTGGGCTTTTAAGGATCTGAAATACAAGGAAAGAGAGAGCTAAATCTCACTACAAGGCATAGGTAAGAAAGTATCCAAAGTCCTGGACTTACATATGCAGTGGGAGGGGCCATAAGTGGGCCCATGCTCCAAGGGGAGTCCGGAGCTTGGGGGCTGTGGGAAGTGGGGTAATGGGATGAGCGTGGCTGCGTAACTCGGTAGTTTGAGACCAGCAGTCACAGCGCAGGAGGTAAAAGATGTGGATTTTTAAAGAAATTTCCCTTTTAGGAAAGAAATTGAACAGTTGACTTAAAAGATTACTTTTGCCTGAAAATTAAAGCAGAATAAATAAGAAACCTGGAAATGGGGAATTTGATGTGAAGACCCTGAAATATCACAGGACAAGAATGACAGGGTCCCAGGAACTGACTTTTAAGCTAAAAATAACAGGTGTCTATTGTCAGCAGTGGTCTTGAAATTTTGCTGTGTACTGGAATCATGTAAAAGGCCTTTTAAAAAGTCATGATTTCTGGGACCCACGCATAAGCATTTTTAAAAAGTTTCCCAGGTGATTCCAACATGCAGCCGAGTTCAAGACAGCCTCCCTCAGTGGTTCTCAGACTTAGAGAACATCAGATTTACTTGGAGAGCTTTCTAGAACACAAATAGCTGCCCCACTCCCAGAGTTTATGGTGCAATAGGTTTGGGGTGGATGACCAAAACTGAGTACTTGAAATGTGGTTACTCCGAACTGAGATGTGTGGTGAGTTAAAAATACACACTGCATTTCAGACTTAGGGCCAAAATAAAAATGTAAAATATCAATCTTCTGTTAAAAATCATAATACCTTGTATGTAGTGGGTTAAAATGTATTATTAAAATTAATTTCAAGGGGTTGCCTCGGTGGCTCAGTTTTTATACGTCTGCCTTCAGCTCAGGTCATGATCCCAGGATCCTGGGTTTGAGCCCCACATCAGGCTCCCTGCTCAGCAGGAAGCCTGCTTCTCCCACTCCCCCTGCTTCTGTTCCTTCTCTTGCTGTGTCTTTCTCTCTGTCAAGTAAATAAATAAAATCTTTAATTTAAAAAAAGTTAATTTCACCTATTTCTTTTTAGTTTTTAAAATGTAGCTACTAGAACATTTAAAATTACATATGGGCGAACATTATATTTCTATTGAACTGTTCTGGTTTAGATTAACATTTCACAAAGGATAATCCTTAATCCACCTGCATAAGAATTTACCTGTTGCGCTTGTTATAAAGAATTTCAGGGGTGGGTCAGGGAATCTGCATGTTAGATGGTAGCTCCTTGGGTGAACCTGCCACCGGATAGATGAACAAAGAAAGGATGAATAAAATGAAGCTTTTCACCTAGGATTTAGTGCAATAATGACATGGTTCAGTGCAAATGAGGAATCAAGAAAGAGAATATTGAGGATGCTCTGTTTCACAAACAAAGCCCAAGCAGGGGTGTAATCTATCTAGACTGGTTGAACTGCAGAAACAGGAATTTGGAAATCTGTCTCCTAACTACCCAAAGTGCAGACCTTGGACCAACAACATCACCATCTCTTAGGAGTTTATTAATGGTGCAAATTTTAGGCCTCACCCCATCTACTGACTCAGAATCTGCATTTCAACCAGACCCAAGATGACTCAATTCAATTGCACACTTAATATTTTTACCGCTTCATCAGGGCATCTTTTACATACCATGATATTCACCCATTTCAAGTGTACAGTTCAATTTTTAGTGAAGTTAGCAAGCTGTACAGTCATTGCCCTAAGTCATAAATCAACATAAAACATTTCTCTTGCCCCCGTGAGATCCCTCATGCCCATTTACTGTTCATCCCTATTCCATTCCCATCCCAGGCAACCACTGATCTGTCTGTAGATTCGTGTTTTCTGGATATTTCATATATATGGAATCATACCATATGTGGTCTCCTGGGTGTCGCCTACTTCCTGTATTTAGCATAATGTTTTTTGAGGTCCCTCTCTGTCATGCACTGTCAGTACTTCATTTCTTCTTATTGACAAATAACATTCCATTGTATGGATAATACTCTGTTCTGTTATCTGTTCATCCGCTGACAGACATTTGTTGTTGGGTTTTTTTCAATTTTGCAATTATTGTGAATAATTCTGCTAAGGACTTTTGTGTGCAAATCTTTGGGCAGACGCAGATTTTCACTTCTTGCATAGATGCTCAGGAGTAGAATCACTAGGTAAATGGTAATTCATGTTGAACTTTGACAGGCACCACCCTGGGGCAATTTCTCTATCTGCTACAATCAGGATCACCCCATGTAACGGAGGGTGCGCAGACTGTGGAATTGTTCTGGTCTAGGTGAGGCTTGCTTCTATTTTGTGTGATGTGGGGCAGGTAACTGATTTGGTCCATGAAACAGGCTTACTAATAGACCTTACTGCGAAGTGTTACTATGAGATTTAATGAGATAGAAGGGCCATTTACAGACTTTTTAGAGCCAAGGGAACTTGAATGAAGGCTGTTTTTGTTACCTTTTTATGCTACCAACCCTCTCCAAGCCCCCGTTTCTTCATCTGTAAAATGGTGGATAATAATACAGTCCTTGTGAAGTCACTGTGAGGTCTAAATAAAGTAATACACACAATGATCTTAACATAATACTCAATAAATGTTAGCGTCTACTGTACAAAGCACCTGGCTCAGAGTGGGTGCTCGGGAAATGCTAGGTCACTGAAAGACGGTTTCTCTATCTTGTATGTTTCCTGGGGAAGAAATGAATCAGCAGGACACACACATGTTTACACATGCTCATGTTCTTTTGCTTGATGTGGTATAATCAGGGGTTTCTCATTAGTTAAACATGATACAGTCATACGTGATTAATAGACTCCAACGTCAAGCGCAGGACATGTGCCCGTGACCCTCAAGTTTCAGTTCTGGGACATGCAAATAAATACTGACTGCTCACAGGCTCAGATTAGTTTAGGAGCCCCTTGAGCCTCATAGCTTAGAGACAGATTCACCAGGTAACTACCGGCTGGCCCCCTTGTGTAGCAGAGCACAGAAACAACCTGCGGCAGCCAGACGGGTCACATGGATCACTGAGCCTGACCAACCACTTCTTCAGATAATTCCAGGACCGGCTTGCAAGAAGAAAGTGAATCCTGTCAGTGCTTCAGCTAACCTCTGTTACCTAGACCTATGCCTGTAATGACCTGCCCTCCTGCTCAGTCTAATTTTTTAAAGAACTCTTGCAAAAAGACAGGCACAGCAATGTCCAGTAACGAGAGCTTTTGCACAGGACCCCTTCCTTAGATGACCTCAGGCGCCCCGACCATCCTCACCCATCACTTCTGCTTGGGTGGCTGGAGGCTAAATGACTGACTGCCTCCCTCTCTGCAGGCAGAAGATCTCCTTAGTGAAACCGTCTTGCATCTCTGCTAGTCAAGCTATGTCCACAGTCTGTTCCGGCTGTGAAGGCCTGCTCAGTGGAGAAGCAAGAGAATCACTTTCTCCACTGCTCCAGAAAGCCACTATGTTAGTCTGCTCCAGCTGCCCTAACAAACTAACTCAGACTCTACAGCTTAAACGGTAAGTTTATTTTCTCCCCAGAGGCTGGGAGGTCCAAGATCAAGGTCCAGCAGTATTTGGTCTCTGGTGAAAGCGCTTATCCTGGCTCGCAGATGGATGCCTTAGGGCCCCATCTCCATCCATAGCCACAGTGTGGGCCTTCAGGCTTTAACAAACAAATATTGGGGGGACCCAATTCAATCTATAGCCACCACTTAACAGAAGGACGGTTTGGAAAGATCCCATTTTTTGGTGACTATGACTGCTGTTGCCAGTTGGTGGGGGTGGGAATATGTGCGGCTAGAATGAGAAGCATCTGCCAGAAGGCGATGTGGGTCAGCATTTAGGAGCTGAGACCCACACCAACTGTGTTCACAAGGATAAAATGGTTATCATCTCAGACAGGGAGGCTGAAAGTTCCAAAGTGGCGATCATATCATCTTATGCATTAAAAAAAAGCAAAACCCTTAACTCAGGCACCAAGTGCCTAGTTTTCATTGTCTATGTGACTGCCGCTGCACTGCTGTCTCTCAGCATTTAGCAGAAGTATTAACACGTATTAGATCTCTGTTGGGGCTTAATGACAACAGGAATTATCCCAATTCCGAAGGCAATTATTTATCTGGTGACCTTTCACAAAGTGGCAAGTTTTCCTTCAGGATTTTTTTTTGCGGTGACTGATATTTCCAATAAACTTGGGTCTCTCCCCTTCCCCCAATCAATTGTTGGTATTTGACTGTCATGAAACTAAAAGCTGTGAAATTAATCCTGCTGCGTGAGCTATGAAAATGGGGAGCTGAGAGGAGGCTGTCGGTCCCTCTCCTACAATATCTGTACACCATTATGATACAGATTATGGGGAACATTACTGAACTTGAGGCGTAATGGACTGCTGCGATGATGGGAACATGTGCTGCTGAACACAGAATGTCTGGAAGGGTTAATGCCAGTTTCTTTAAAGCAGCCCTGCCATGATTGCTGGGTCATGTTGGAGGATTTAATTTGCATTCACTTCCCCAATTTCCATTCCAATTAACTGTGACACCATGGACAATTTCCTTGGCAATCTGTACAGATCTCAAGGTGAGGGAAACAGGTGCCTAGACTAGCCCATTCCACCACGCAGACTTCAGAGGGGCTTTTATGTATTGGTTTGAAACACTGCTCTAATTTCTAAGCACCTGCTTAGAAACTGGGGAACTACATTTGTGTCTCTGTGATCAGTGGTGGCTGCTTTCAGAAACACAAAGAGGGAAGTCACCATTCTCATCTGTGACTTACAAATGAGAATACTCTTGTTGGAGAGTTTTAAAATGTAGATTTTATCATTATACAGGTATGGCAAGGCCAACAGATCAGAAGATGACTGCCCTTGAAAAAAGCTGGTTACACTCATAGAACCCAAGAGAAGGGGCCTGTGAGGAAAAATGGGGTCGGTCAGAATGCAGAATGGGATGGGGTGGGGGAGACAGGAGTGAGAGTGTGTTTTCCACAGAAGGGAATGAGCAGAATAGGGATACAGACAGAGGCTTGGCTAATTTGGGTAATTCCAGAGGATTCTGAGGCAAGAGGGTATCCCTGGTTATCCAGTACCTGGTCCTCAAACGATTAGATCAGGTGGCTAGAGGTCCAGAGTGTGAGGCTTTGGAGGGCTTAATAAGGAGGTGTTTGGGGTCTGAGGGGTACATTGGTTGGTTTGCATATGAAAGGCACAGTGGGAGGTGAGTACTTTATTATCTCTAGCAGTTAAAGAAATGGGGAAAAAAAAACGTTCCATGCTCAAAGATCAGAAGAATAAATATTGTGAAAATGTCCATGTTACCTAGAACAACCTACACATTTAATGCAATACCTATCAAAATACCATCAACTCTTTTCAAAGAAATGGAAAAAATAATCCTAAAGTTTATATGGAACCAGAAAAGACCCCAAGTAGCCAGAGGAATATTGAAAAAGAAAAGCAAAACTGGTGGCATCACAATTCCAGACTTCAAGCTCTATTACAAAGCTGTCATCATCAAGACAGTATGGTACTGGCACAAAAACAGACACAGAGATCCATGGAACACAATAGAGAGCCCAGAAATGGACGCCCAACTCTATGGTCAACTGATCTTCAACAAAGCAGGATAGAATGTCCAATTGAAAAAAGACAGTCTCTTCAACAAATGGTGTTGGAAAATTGGACAGCCACATGCAGAAGAATGAAACAAGACCATTTCCCCACACCACACCAAAAAATAGACTCAAATTGGATGAAAGACAACAAATGGTATTGGAAAATTGGACAGCTGCATGCAGAAGAATGAAACAAGACCATTTCCCTATACCGCACAAAAAAAATAGACTCAAAATGGATGAAAGACCTCAATGTGAGAAAGGAATCCATCAAAATCCTTGAGGAGAACACAGGCAGCAACCTCTTCAACCTCAGGCGCAGCAACTTCTTTTTAGAAACATCGCCAAAGGCAAGAGAAGCAAGGGCAAAAAATGAACTATTGGGACTTCATCAAGATCAAAAGCTTTTGTACAGTAAAGGATATAGTCAACAAAACCAAAAGACAACTGACAGAATGGGAGGAGATATATGCAAATGACATATCAGATAAAGGGCTAGTATCTAAAATCTACAAAGAACTTATCAAACTCAACACCCAAAGAAAAAATAACCCAATCAAGAAGTGGGCAGAGGACATGAACAGACATTTCTGCAAAGAAGACATCCAAATGGCCAACAGACACATGAAAAAATGCTTAACATCACTTAGCATCAGGGAAATATGAATCAAAACCACACCAGTCAGAATGGCTAAAATTAACAAGTCAAGAAACGACAAGTGTTGATGAGGATGCAAAGAAAGGGGAATGCTCCTACACTCCTGGTGGGAATGCAACCTGGTACAGCCACTCTGGAAAGCAGGAGAGAGATTCCTCAAAAAGTTGAAAATAGAGCTACCCTACAACCCAGCAATCGCACTACTGGGTATTTACTCCTAAAGATACAAATGTAGGGATCCGAAAGGGCACGTGCACCCCAATGTTTGTAGCAGCCATGTCCACAATAGCTAAACTATGGAAAGAGCCTAGATGTGATACACATACGCATGTGCACACTGGAATATTATGCAGCCATCAAAAAGTCCCAAATCTTGACATTTGCAATGATACGAATGGATCTAGAGGTAATTATGCTAAGCGAAATAAGTCAATCAGAGGGGGACGGTTATCATATGATCTCACTGATTTGAGGAATTTGAGAAACAAGACAAGAGGATCATAGGGGAAGGGAGGGAAAAATGAAATAAGATGAAACCAGAGAGGGAGGTAAACTATAAAAGACTCTTGGTCTCAGGAAACAAAGTGAAGATTGCTGGAGGGGAAGGGAGGTAGAAGGGATGGGATAAATGGGTTATGGACATTGGGAAGGGTATATGCTATGGTGAGTGCTGTGAATTGCATAAGACTGATGACTCACAGACCTGTACCCTGAAACAAATAATACATTATATGTTAATAAAAAACTTAAAAATAAAAAAAGTATCTCTAGCAGTTGGCTAGCCCTTGGAGGGGCAATCTCTCCAAGATCAGCAAGGCCCCAGACTACAGAGCAGTGAGCTGTTAAGCATCAGGACTCACAGGTAGGCTGGGGCAGAATGATAGATGCAAAGCAAAATACAGAGGTTTCTGGTACTGAACTGTGGAATCATAGTTCCAAGTTAAAAAAGGTACTTCAGGATCATCCTACTTTCCTATATGGATGAGGAAACTGGAGACCAGAGAGGGCACATGGCATACTCCAGGTCATAGGCATTCGTGACTTCCTTCTCCAGTAAGTCCCTTTCTCTACCATCTTGTCTTACCCAGCTACGTTTCAACATTTGACCCTGGACCTGCAAATGTGTGCCCCCTCATCTCTATGCACATGTGCACAGGGGAGGTTTTCTCATTCTTTTGTCCATGTCCATGGACATGCACTAGAGCTATGTAATGGATTCATTTTGGCTTGGACCAGTGTCAAAGCAAAAGAAAACTGCTGGAACAGATGCTTCATCAAACCATGCTGGGAAGCTATGCTTTAGAGAAAAGAGCTCTCTACCAAAAATAGTCAAACCTTCTGAAAAGAGAGCTTCATTCTTCCACTTTTCACAAATTCAACCCAAGACCTCACACCTTTTTCATAATATGGCCTCAAGTCTGTAACTTTTCCTTTGGTTCTGTGACAGTAACCAGCATCTACTGTCCAGAAATCTCTTTTTCCCCCAAGGCGAGAAAGTATAACAAATTCAGCAATTTGTAATTTTAGTTTGCAACTGAGTTTCAGATTTATAGCATGAGCTTGTCCCTGAGCTTGGTCTGCCTGGTGGGTGAACAGCTCACTCAGTGGCTCTCAGACTTGGATGCACATTAGAATCACCTGGGGACACTTTTAAAAACCCAATGTCAGAGCCCCACTTCTCCAGATACTCTGATTTAATTGATTTGGGGCCCAGGAAATGGGATAGTTTTTAATTTTCCCCAGGTGATTCTAATGTGCAGCCAGGAATGAGAATCCCTGAGCCAGAGGGAGACAAATGTGACTGACAAAATCAACCAACAGTGACCGAAAAAGTTGACAACCCAGATTCACCTAGGAAGAACGATCCCTAGATCTGAAATACCAAAACCACTAGCCGGGGGTCTTCTCATTTCACACAGGATCCTCCTGCTCCTGCCATTTGACACAAAAGCTGATGGCGGTGTACTCCCCCCCCCCCAGGCCCCCAACCCCACCCCCCACCCCCGCTTAAAATCCTTCAATGGTTCTCCATTGCTTGAGAATAAAGTAAAAGTCTGCAGCACAGCTGTTCTGCTTTTCATTGCTCCATAAAACACCACCCCCAAATTTCAACCATGTTATTACATTCACAGATCTGTGAGTCAGGAGCCTGAATAGGACACAACAGGGATAGTTTGTGCTCTACAGTGTCTGGGGTTGCTTGTGGGAAGACTCAAGAGCTAAGGTCACTTGACAACTGGGGGCTGGAATCATCAGGCAGAATTTTCACTCCCATGTCTGCAGGCTGATGTTAGCTGTCTGCTTGGATCTCAGCTGGTGCTGTGCAGCTGAGCAACTACTTGTGGTCTTTCCATATAGCCTGATGGTCTGAACACCAGTATGGGGGCCGCAGCTTAGCTGGACATCTTAGCTGGTGGCTCAGCACTCCAAAAACCAGGTGTCCCAGGGACAACGCAGAAACAGCATTGCCTTCACTGACCTAGCTTTGGAACTCACAGAGCGTCCTTCCCCCAAATGCCAGGTGTCAAGGCAGTCTTAAGTCCCCCTGGATTCAGCGGGAGGGGACATAAACCCACCTCTGGATGGGAGAGGGTGGCAAGGACACATTGCAGAAGATGGGGTGATATGGGAGATACTTTCGGAGCTACCTTTAGAGAATATAATCTGTAGCGATAGCATATAAGGCACTGCCATTGTTTCTCTAGCATCACATAATCTTTCTCAGACAGGCACTTCGCTCTCATCAGGCAGAGGGATCTGCAGTCTTCAGAGTGTTTTCAAGGCCCCCCTTCCCCCACTGTTTTCCCTTTCTCCCCCAGTGGCTGATTCCCCTGCTCATATCCCCAGTCCTGACGCTCAGCCACCCAGTGGGGCTGGGCTCAAACATCTCCTTCTCAGGGGGTGTTCCTTCTCCGCTCCCTCAAATGGGCCTCCCTCCCTCTCTCTCCCCCTTGATCTCCCTCATCTCACGCTTGCTGTTCACTTATTCTCTCTCTCTCCCTCCCAGATCTCAGCTTCTTCAGGGCTGAGGCTCTTTTCCTTCAATATCCTCGAAAGTTAGCAGTGCTCAGCACATAGTAGGTGTCTGAAACATGGAGTTTTTATGATCTAGTTCTTCTTATGGGAAATATATATCTGATAAAAGTAAGACTGAAAAATTATACTGGCCTCCTAGACTGCAGTATTTCTCCAGTATTTAAGGAGTAGGAAATCCTGTGGGGACTGAGACTCACTAGAGGTGATCCCGCTTTACACTGTCATACCGGAACTGTTCCTTAGCCCTAGGCAGCCATTTACATCTCTCTTGGCCTCTCATTCCCATTACAAAAGTGCCTCCCTTGAGTTTTAGTGAATAAATTTGTTAATGTTGGTGAAGTGCTTAGAAGATGGAAGGAGCTGTATGTGAGCTAAATATTATTAATAATAATGGTAGTAAGATTGATTATTCATTTCCACAGCACTTCTCCTATTCAGGCTGTGCAAAATTGGAAATTGGTTGTGTTAAATTGGCTTACCTGCTCCATTTGGCCCTGTCAGGAAAATCAATGAGACACACATGAATATTCTCCTATGTACATAGCCATTTTCAAAGTTAGACAATCATCAATATTTATTGTAAGCAGTTATGGAGAAAATGGATGAATATTTAACACATGAGAGCATTTAGGTATTATTAAATGTACTTGGCCAAGCAAATTTTAATGCTATATTTTGGCTTTAACTCACAACAGAAAATCTATATTTTTAATTAAATACATGGGCATATTTGAGAGGCTGTCACTGGAAAGGTCTCTTCTGAAATCTGAAGTCAGAGACCAGCTTTCAAAGGGCAAAAGCTCTGCTTTGCCCTTAGGCCTACCCAGAAATTCCATGCAACTGGAAGACACTGCTTCTAAAGATTTCCTGGTTTTATTGATTGACAGCCTAATATCAGAAGCAGGAACTTCCCAATCTAAGGCCACACATGCTTCAGTGGGCTCTGGATCCCCCCATATTAAGACTCTTGGCAAACTTACGTGGGAAGAGACATTGGCCACTGTGTAGTTTGAAGTAATAGACTCTTATCCCTAAAGCATCACAGAGACCACAGTATGGAAGGCTAAGGGAAGAGTACTGCACGAGGAGTGAAAACAAGTGTGCTCCAGTTTGGTCTCAGCCACTTATCAGCTGTGTACATGGGACATGACATGGGACATGACTTTGCCTCTAGGGGCCATCTCTGAGGCCTTACAGTTTTCCTCATCTGTAAAATAAACTAGAAGATCTTAAAAGTCTTTCCAGAGCTCATTTTCAGTATATTTACAGATATATTGAATCTGACAGTATAAAGCATCCACATTTGCTTGTAGCTTCTCTCAAAATTCTCAGTGAAGAACCCCAGACACTAGGCTCTTTTCGTTTTTTTGACAGAATCCAAAGTGGCTGTAGCTCCCAAATTTCACCCAACTGGGCCCAGAGATTTTGGCTTCTCCCAGTCCTTCTGAGCTCCAGTAAACCACCACGCCATGGAACACTGGTTGTAAGAAATTTTCTATGAAGGACCAGACAACTAGACAACTCTGCCCATGAAAGTGACCACAGAAAACATCTAAACAAATGGGTATATCTCTCTTCCAATAAAATTTTATGGGACACAAATTTGAATTTCATGAAATTCTCATGTGTCACAAAATAGTATTCTTTTTTTAGATTTTCCCCAGCCATTAAAAATGTAAAAGCCATTCTTCATTCAAGGACATACAAAACCAGGCTGGCTGCCCACTGCCCATGGTATAGCTGAGAGGACTGGTTGTCCTAGGCCTGCACTTCCCTTTGGGGAGGGCCCACCTGTATGTGAGGGAAGTGACATGAGACATGTTCTTCAGGGACACCCTTTATCACAGAAGTCACAAAGAAAGTGACACTACATGGCTATGGCATCCAGGGCTGACCTAACTGGGTCTCAGAGACTTTAGTTCCCACCAGCGCTTCTGGGCTTAGGGCCAGTGGGCCTTCAGGAACTAGCTGCTCTTGTCTGAATTCTGTTTCATCAGAGAAAGGGCATCATTCATAGCCTGGAGCCATCATCTAGAGTGCCAGGAAGCTGTGGGGCTGGAAGATGGAGAGCAAAATGGGGCAAAGAGGAGGAAAGAGAAGGTACAAAACCCACAACCATATCTAGAACTCAAGATACATCATCTATGAAGTGGAAAGGGCCCCATCTCCACCCTCTCATTGATTCCCGGGTCCAGTCAACAGCATAGAGGAAATGAGCTCTCCTAGGGAGTGGGTCATGTTCTGAGTCTCATGTCCCACAGCTTGGGAGTACCTGTAGGGTACTCCCCATGTCTCCCACCAGAAGCAACAGAGCCAGGATGAGTCACTACTACCATGCTACATCAATCACTAAATCAATAATATAGTAATCATGTTCTCTAGAGAAACAGAAACAAGAGATAGAAAGATAGATAGATGATAAGATAGATAGAGATGAAATAAGGAATTGGCTCGGGAAATTATGGAGCCTGAGAAGGAAAGCTGATGGTGTAAGTTCCAGTTCAAGGGCAAGAGAAGACCAGTGTTCCAGCTCAAGTGGTCAGGCAGGCAGAGCTCCCTCCTACTGAGCCATTTTGCTCTGTTCAGGTCTTCAGAGGATTGGATGAGGCCCATCCACACTCGGAGGCAATCTGTTTCGCTCGGTCTACTGATTCAAATGTGTACCTCATCCAG
This sequence comes from Mustela nivalis, assembly GCF_964662115.1. NCBI lineage: Eukaryota > Metazoa > Chordata > Mammalia > Carnivora > Mustelidae > Mustela > Mustela nivalis. The sequence goes on from NC_139031.1 coordinate 49,032,077, forward strand.
AAACACCCTCAAAGGCACACTCAGAATGTTTGACCAAATGTCTGGGCACTCCATGGCCCTGTCAAGTTGAAACATAAAATTAATCATCACACCCTCCTGAAAGCATTGGGCTCCCCCCACTGTGGATCTGTTTATCTCCAGCCATGCCTAATATAAACTTGATCAAGATAAGCTGAGTGGCAACCATACCACATTATCCTAGGGCAGTCACTCTTTCTCTCCCCTAAATGATAATTACATAATCTGTTCCTCTCTCCTCAACCCCCAGCACTTTCTCCCCACTCGTCTCTCTCAGCTAATGTCATTGCTTCCTATTTCACTGAGAAAGTAGAAGCACTATGAGAATTGGCAAGTTGTCAGTACAGTATCTACCTACCTGCCAGCATCTGCCCCTATGCATCTGTCTGCATTCCTATTCCTGCAGAGGACCGCCCCCCCCAACAGTCCTATCCATGGTCATCCCTCCCTTTTGGCCTGTTCCTAAACCCTCTCACCTACTGAAGCCCACCCCTCTAGCAATTCTTCCTTCTTTTGCTTGCATCATGAATTTTCCCCACTCTTCTGGATTATTTCCACCAGCATAGAAAATGTTTTATTTCTCCCATCTTAAACACATACAGACATGCATACATATTCTCTCTCAACCCACTTTTATGTCCAGCTACTGTTCAATTTCTTTGCTTCTTTTTTTATAGGAAGGAGTTGTCTCCAAGTTCTTGGCCCTTGATGTACAGAATTTATCCAGTTAGGTAGATAGCTGGGCTCTTATCATCACCACCCACATTACTAACTCCAGGGTAAATTCTCAGTTACCTTTCATCCACCAGCAGTAGCTGACACAACCTATTTCTCTATCTGCCTTAAAACCTTTTCTTCCTTTACCTTCTGGGACCACACATACTTCTCAATTCCCACCTACTGCACAGAGAGCTCCTCCTTAGTTTCCTTTGTTGGTTCTCCCTTATTTCTCCTTAGTCTTGGCCTCCTCCCTAGAACCCTTATTATCTCTGTTCACACTCACTTTCTAGATATCTAGATCTCAATCATATCATGGTTTAAATACCATGAATGTGCTAACAATCTGCAAAATAAATCTCTGGTCTGGACATCTCTGTTGAACCTCTGACTTTAATGCTGAGCTGCCTACTTGAATCTATCCTTAGATGTTCAGTGGATATCTCGTATCTAATGGGGTTCAAACCAAACTCCTGATTCTCCTCCCTTCCAATCTTTTATATATTAGTTCCCTGGGGTTATTCTAACAAAGTAGCACAAACTGGGTGGCTAACCAGAAACTCATTGTCTCACAGCTCTAGAGGCTAAGCGTCTGAAATCAAGGTGTCAGTAGGAATGGGTCCTTCTGAGGCTGTGAGAGATGCATGCCTCTCTCCTAGCTTCTGGTGGTTTCTGGAAATTTGGGGAGTTTCTTGGCTTGTAAATCCCTGCCTTCATCTTTACCTGATGTTCTCCCTGGTGTGTATGTCTTAAAAAAATGTCTTAAAAATTTTTTTTTAAATGTCTTAAAAAAATTTTTTTTAAAGATTTTATTTATTTATTTGAGAGAGAATGAGAGAGAGCATGAGAGGAGAGAGGTCAGCAGGAGAAGCAGACTCCCTGCCAAGCAGGAAGCCCAATGTGGGACTCGATCACAGGACTACCGAAGGCAGTCACTTAACCAACTGAGCCACCCAGGTACCCCCTTTTTAAAAAAATTTAATTTATTTATTTGACACACAGAGACAGTGAGAAAGCGAACTCAAGCAGGGGGAGTGGAAGAGGGAGAAGCAGGCTCCCCATTGAGCAGGCAGCCCAATGTGGGGCTCAATCCCAAGACCCTGGGATCATGACCTGAGCCAAAGGCAGACACTTAATGACTGAGCCACCCAGACACTCCCAAAGTTCCTTTTTTTTTAAAGACACAAGTCACACTGAATTAGGAGCCATTCTTCTCCAGTACAATCTCATCTTTTTTTTATTATTATTATTATGTTAGTCACCGTACAATACACCATTAGTTTTTGATATAGTGTTCCATGATTCATTGTTTGCATGGAACATTGCCATACGTGCCCTCTTTAATACCCATCACTGGGCTAACCCATTCCCTCACACCCCTCCCCTCTAAAACTCTCAGTTCCTTTCTCAGAGTCCATAGTAGAGACTATGGTTCGTCTTCCCCTCCAATTTCCCCCCCACCCCCTTTATTTTTCCCCTTCCTTCTCTTAATGCCCTCCATGCTATCAGGATGACCTCATCTTAACTAATTACATCTCCAACAGCCCTTTTCCCCAACAAGGTAAGGTTCTGAGGTATGAGGAGTTAGGACTCCAATGCAGGAATTTGGAGAATGCCACAATTCAACCCACAGCACTCCCTAGCCACACTCTTTGATGGAAACTCCATTCTTTGTTACTTAGATCAAAAACACTGGAGTTATCCTTGAATCCTCTCTCTCTCTCTCTCTCTCGTTTTTTTTTAAGATTTTGTTTATTTATTTGAGAGAGATAGTGAGAGAGCATGAGAGGGGAGGTCAGAGGGAGAAGCCGACTGCCCATGGAGCTGGGAGTCCGATGTGGAACTCGATCCCAGGACTCCAGGATCTTAATCTTCTCACCAAATATATCAACAGGTTCAACTGGCTCTGCCAGATCCAGAATCTGACCATTTCTCACCAACTTCACCACTGCCACCTGATTCAGGAACCCCTTGTCTCTCTTCATCATCACAGCAGGAGTTCTACTCTTGCCTCCTACACTCTAGTTAGTAGCCCTAATAGAGTGACAAGAATGATCCATTTCCAATGTCATTCAGATCATATCATTCTTCTACTTAAGATACTCCAAATGAGGTGACATCTACTTAAAGCAATGGCCTAAGTCTTCATGTAGGCCCTGTTCTGTCTGGCCCCTTTTTGTTCCTTGAATGTATCAGGAATTCTCAATTCCTGCAGTATTTTTCCCCAGGCTTACTTCCTCATCTCCAACTTTTGGCCAGAATGTCCCCTTTCAGGAAGGCTTTCCCCAAACACCCTAATTAAAACCCACAGCCCTCCCCTATTTTGGAGCTTATGGCAAAAGAAATGAAGCAGGTGACACGTGTGCCCAAGATATCCTGATTTCTGGTATAATTAACCTCCTATATGCAAATTGTTTTAAGTAATTTGTTCTCAAACTTACCTGGCGTGTGCACAAACAAGCAGACATAAGCAGGTGCTCAGATCAGGTAAATTTTTTTCATGTCCAACTGTTTCTTCCTTCTAGAGTGAGCCAGCTCAGAACTGCCAGAATGTACAAGCCATGAACTGGCAGTAACCCATGCTGCACGAGATCATAAATCTTGCTCAAGGACAGACAGCGTAGCTAGCTCTGCAGCTCATACAACATTCATGGAATCTGGGCCATTGTCAGCCTGGAGGGTCTTGCAGCCAGAGGACTTGAGACTGTCTCAAAAGCAATGAAATTAATGTTTTTATACTCTGATCTCATAAAACACCCAAATCTTCAGTATGAATTTAACAGAGAATTCTGAAATGCTTCTTGCAGTGTGCATTTCATACAGCCTTTGGCCTTGTTAGGTTCCTCAAAACTCTAAATGTTCTGCCAACCAAGGTTGGAAGAGGGAATTCACTACTCCACCCTGCAGAACTTCTTTCTCAGCCTCATTATCAGAGATGGCAAAATACCTCCCGGCTGCAACGGCTGTTCTCCAATGGCTTGCTGTGCTTCCTAGTGCATACTCTTGCTTCTTTGGGTTTTCTCCTATTCTCAAGTCTGTTGCACACCCTGATGCTTCCTTCTTTCTCTCTTCCTCCCATAAGCCCTCCCCCACACCCCATCCTGTTGCCCTGCAGGGTTTGTGAATGGGAGAGGTTAGTTTTCACCTACTTGCATTTTGGGGTTTATGGGGTGACTCTTTACTGTTTTTGTTATAAATGCATCATCCCCCAGGTAATCATCCTCTATCCCAAACTTCCCTCTTTCACATATTATGGTAGGGTTTATTATCTGAAGGATAATTCAAACTCACAGAGGGCAAGAAACTTGCCCAGGGCCTCGTGGCTTGTAAACACCAGGTATGGGGTTTATGCAGTATGTTTAACTCTCAGCTTTCTCTCTCTACATTGTGCAAAACTGCATCTCTTATTTAATTAAGATGCTTATTATGAACATTGGCATTGGACAGGTTGTTTACTCTCTCTGGGAAAACTATTCTTCTTCTAATTTATTCCCTTAATCCTTAACTTTATTTGATGTCTTCTATTTTCTCCAAATCCATTTGCTTTGTGGAGGAACATATTCATTTTGGTGATTTTGTCAGTCACTTTTGTAAAACATTTCTAACTATTCTCCCACTTCTCAAAACTTCTTTCCTTTAACCTCATAGATCTTATTACTGCCTTTGAGACACAAGCATAGGGACTTGAATATGACTTGTCTTAGATTCCAACCTTTAGGGGGAAAAAAAGAAAAAGAAAAAGAAAAAAAAGAAGAAGCAGCAGCATTGACCAGCATCTCCCTCCCTCCTTTGGTTCTGTCACTACATTTCTACTTGCCTATTTGATTTCACACCATCTGCTCCATTAAGAGGAGGTTCTCAGTAGAGTTGTCACAAGCATTACAAAGCGTTAGCAACAGCTGGTTAAGCATATTTATGCTACAGTAGAAACATGAGGGTTGGATACAATAGCACAATATGAGGGTTTTGTTTTTTTTTTTGGCAAGGAAGAGTAATAGACAACAGATGTGGTACATGATGTTTTAGTGCTAGAGACTAGCATGACCTGGGCGTATCTCAAAGGCAGTACAAAACCCAGATCCAGTCATGTGGAAATAAAAATCAGAGCCTGGACAATAGCAACTCTAGAAAATCTGGCAGAATGATAAACTCTAGGGATTGGGCAAGTTGATTAGATATGAGAGACTCAGAAAGACACTCAACTTCTGTGTGCCTACTTCCTTATCTGCAATATCAATATAACAGCAGATACCTCGTAAGGCTGTAATAAAGATTAAGCGAGATAATAAATGCAAAGCACTTAGTTCAGCATCTAGCACATAGTAATAATAGCTCAATGAATATTAGGCATGACCATTATTATCCTTTTCCTCATATCCGTATGTTATATGAGAGTGAATATTTCCATTGAAGTTTGTGGTAATTTGAGAGGAAGGTATGAAAAGATGAAGAAGAAAAATGGGTTTTATTAATTTATCCATTCACTTAAGAAGTATTTATCAAGTGTTTCACATGTGTTAGACATAGTCCTCGCATTGAAGATACAGCAGTAAGAAAGACAGAGAATGTCCTTGTCCTCACGGATACTTTGTTCTATTGAAAGAAGACAAAAAATAAGCCAAGAGAAAAATTAATAAAATACACAAACAAAAATGTCAGAATATGATATGCATTCTACAAATACATAAAACAGATTGCTCTGACAATGACTAGTTGTATACTTTAATTTGGACGGTCTTGAATAATAAGCAAGAGATCATAATGTGAAGATCGGAAGGTAGAGCATCCTAGACAGAAGAAACAACAAAGTGCAAAGGCCCTAAGGTAAGAAGAAGCTGGTGTGTCTGAGGAGTGGAAAGGAGCCCAGTATAGAGTATAAAGGAGTAAAGAGGTGAGTGGTACCTAATGAAGCCAGAGAAGTAGGTAGGACCATGTTAAGTAGGGCTTTATAAACCAGACCAAAAAGAAGCTTGAATTTTATTCTAATAGAGATGAGGCAACCAGAGTAGTTGGTACTAGATTAGTTTTATTATAGTAAACAACTGTATTAATGGTACTGGATTAGTCTACCACAGTAAACAACCATTTAAATATGAAACAGTGATTTTCAGATATTGAATAAGAGGCAGAGTAAAACTTCAAACCCTGAGAGAAGAGAAACTCATGAAGTGAGTCTCCTGATCACCTTGGCTTCCTGTGTGGGTACACTTTCTGGAATACAATGTAGAGATTTAGAGCATGAACAGAGAATCGCAATCTCATTGAGCTGAGTTGGCAGAGATCAGAGGGTAGGGATACTAGGGCAGCTAGACATTTACAAGGCTGAGTTCCAGAAAGACAGGAACTATGCAAAGAAGGAATTCAAGAAATTTGCACTGGAGTCCTCTTAAGTCTTTGGCCAAATATTCAGACACACATGCAAAGAGTAAGACCTTCCAAGGTCTGGCTGAAAACAGACATTGCGGAACTACGAGCTGAACAGAAATGTTAACGGGCAAACAGTACCCTAAAGGACAGACTGGAGACTGTATAAAGAAAACAAACAAACAAACAAAAAAACCAGAAACTAGAAACTAGTTAAACTGAAGCTTAGAGAGAAAAAAGCCTTGGGGGGGAAAAAAAAAAGGAAGAGAGCCTTAGTGATGTGTGGGATATTATCAAGCAGGCTAACTTGCGTAATTGGAGCCCCAGTGGGAAAAGAGAAATATTTGAAGAAGTAACACTCTAAGAATTTCCCAATTTGATAAAAAATATTAACCCACAGATCCAAGCAGCTCCAAAATCAACAAGCAGTATAAACATGAAGAAAATCATACCCAAGCACATCACAATCAAATAGCCAAAAAGCAAAAATAAAGAGAAAATATTAAAAGCAGTCAAAAGAAAACAAAAACAAGTACACACTACATGTACGGTAACAATGGTAAGAACTAGCACTGTCTTCTCATAAAGAAACAAGGCAAGCTAAAAGGTAATGGAACATGTTTAAAATGCTAAAAGAAAAAAAGTCACCTAGAGTGGCTGTACCAGCTTGCATTCCCAACAACAGTGTAGGAGGGTTCTCCTTTCTCCACATCCTCTCCAGTACTTATTGTTTCCTGTCTTGTTAATTTTTGCCATTCTAGCTGGTGTAAGGTGGTATCTCATTGTGGTTTCGATTTGTATTTCCCTGATGGCTAGTGATGTTGAACATTTTTTCATGTGTCTATTAGCCATTTGTATGTCTTCTTTGGAGAAGTATCTGTTCATGTCTTCTGCCCATTTATTTTATTTATTTATTTATTTATTTTTAAAGATTTTATTTATTTGACAGAGAGAGATCACAAGTAGACAGAGAGGCAGGCAGAGAGAGAGGGAAGCAGGCTCCCTGCTGAGCAGAGAGCCCGATGCGGGCCTCGATCCAAGGACCCTGAGATCATGACCTGAGCTGAAGGCAGCGGCTTAACCCACTGAGCCACCCAGGTGCCCCTTCTGCCCATTTATTGACTGGATTAGTTGGTTTTGGGTGTTGAGTTTGAGAAGTTCTTTATAGATCTTGCATAACCGCCCTTTATCCGTACTGTCATTTGCAAATATTTTCTCCCATTCAGTGGGTTGCCTCTTAGTTTTGTTGACTGTTTACCTTGTTGTGCAGAAGTTTTTTTTATCTTGATCAAGTCCCAAAAGTTTGTTTTTGCTTTTCTTTCCCTTGCTTTTACAGACATGTCTTGAAAATTCACTACAGCCAATGTTGAAGAGGTTACTCTGTTTTCCTCTGGGATTTTGATGGATTCCTGTCTGACATTTAGATCTTTCATCCATTCTGTGTTTTTGTATATGGTGTAAGAGAATGGTTTGATTTCATTCTTCTACATGTGGCTGTTCAATTTTCCCTGCACCATTTATTGAAGAGACTATCTTCTTTCTATTGGATATTCTTTACTGATTTGTCAAAGATTAGTTGTCCATAGAGTTGAGGTTCCATTTCGGGGGTCTCTATTCTGATCCATTGATCTATGTGTCTGTTTTTGTGCAAATACCATGCTGTCTTGATGATCATAGCTTTGGAATATAGTTTGAAGTAAGGCACTGTGATGCCCCCAGTTTCAGTTTTCTTTTTCAACAATCCCCTGGCAACTCGGGGTCTTTTCTGGTTCCATACAAATTTTAGGATTGTTTGTTCCAGCTCCGTGAAAATTGTCAATGATATTTTGATAGGATTGCATTGAAAGTATAGATTGCTCTGGGCAGCATAGACATTTTCACAATATTTACTCTTCCAATCCATTAGCATGGAATGTTTTTTCATCTCTTTGTGTCTTCCTCAATTTCTTTCATAAGCGCTCTGTAGTTTCTAGAGTATACCTTTACTTCTTTGGATAGGTTTACTCCTCGGTATCTTATGGTTTTTGGTGCTACTATAAATGGAATCAATTCCTTCATTTCACTTTCTTCAGTCACATTGTTAGTGTATAGAAATGCAACTGATTTCTGTGCATTAATTTTGTATCTTGCCATGTTGCTGAATTGCTGTATGAGTTCTAGTAACTTGGGGGTGGGGTGGAGTCTTTTGGGTTTTCCACATAAAGTATGATGTCATCTGTGAAGAAAGAGAGTTTTGACTTCTTTGTCAATTTGAATGTCTTTTCTTTCTTTCTGTTGTCTGATTGCCGAGGCAAGATATTAAAAAGAGAGCTACCCTATGACCCAGCAATTGCACTAGTAGGTATTTACCCTAAAGATACAGACATAGTGAAAAGAAGACGCACATGCACCCCAATGGTCATAGCAGCAATATCCATGACAACCAAAACTGTGGAAGGAGCCAAGATGCCCTTCAACAGATGAATAATAAAGAAGATGTGCTCCATATATACAAAGGACTATTACTCATCCATTAGAAAGGATGAATACCGACCATTTGCACTGACATGGATGGAACTGGAGGGGATTATGCTAAGAGAAATAAGTCAAGCAGAGGAAGGCAATTACCATGATTTCACTCATATGTGGAACATAAGGAATAGCACAGAGGACCACAGGGGAAGGGAGGGAAAACTGAACAGGAAGAAATCAGAGAGGCAGACAAACCATGAGATACTCTAGACTTCGGGAACCAAACTGAGGGTTACAGAAGGGAGGGGTTGGGGGGATGAGGTAATCAGGTGATGGGTACTAAGGAGAGTGTGTATGGTGATGAGCATTGGGTGTTACATGCAACTAATGAATCACTGAACACGACTTCCAAAACTTATGTCCTATATGTAATATAGTAATAATATAGTAAATAGTAATATAATGTACTATATGCTGGCTAATTGAACATAATAATTTAAAAAATTTAAAAAACTAAACTACTTTAAAAAAAAAAAAAAAGAGAAAAGTCACTTAGAGTTCTGTAGCCAACAAAAATATCCTCCCCGACCAAATGAAGGCAAAATGAAAATATTTTCTGATAAGCAAAAGGTGAGAGAATTTGTCATCAGCAGCATATTGTACCATAAGGAGTATTCGGAGACTTAGAAGTATTGTTGGTTTAGAGAGATAGGAGTAAGTTGGATAAATATGAGATAAGACAGGAGATGAGGGAAGGAGAAATAGAGGAAATATAAGAGAATCACAGTAATGCCTTCATCAAATTGCTAAGTCAAAATGCCCTTCAGGAAAATGAAGGAAGTAATATCAGACAGAAACTCATGTATAGGAATGAAGAGTTCTGTTTATTACAAATATGTGAATAAATATAAAAGACTTCACCCCTTGCTTAATTTCTTAAGAAACAATTGTTTAAAGCAAAATAATTTTAAAAATATATCATGGAACTTATAACATATGTAGATGTAAAAATGTATGATAATAATTGTACCAGGGACAGAAGGGGGTAAGTGGAAGTCTAGTGTTGTAGACTTCCTATGTGTAAATAGTGTAATATTTTTCCAAGCTAGATTGTATTGAGTATAATACAGTATACCTATTATAATCTTTGAGAACTCAATAAAAACAAATGAAAAATAAAAAATGAAGTATAGCTAAAATGTCAATAGAAGCAATAAAGTAAAATAATAAAAAACAATAAACCCCCCAAATGGAACAAAACCAGAAAAATAAAAAAATGGAACAAACCCAGATAATACAGATAGAAAAAAGTACCAAGATGGTAATCTTTTTTTTTTTTCTTTTAAGATTTTATTTATTTATTTGACAGACAGAGATCACAAGTAGGCAGAGAGGCAGGCAGGGTGGGGGGGGAAGCAGGCTCCCTGCTGAGCAGAGAGCCCGATTTGGGGCTCAATCCCAGGACTCTAGGATCATGACTCGAGCCAAAGGCAGAGGCTTTAACCCACTGAGCCACCCAGGTGCCCCCCAAGATGGTAATCTTAAACTCAACTGGATTAACAATTATGCTGAATATAAATGGGCTAATTACTCCAATAAAAAGGTAGATATTATCAGACTGAATAAGTGACTGAGATTCAGCTAAAGGCTGTTTACAACATATAGGATTTAAATATAAAGATACAGATAAATTTAAAATAAAGGAATGAAAAAATACACAATGTAAACTGTATATAAGAAAGCAGAAATAGGTACATTAATATCAGGCAAAGCAGACTTTGAGTCAAGGAGTATTATTAGAGATTAAGGGGATATTTCATAATAAGAATCAATCCATTAAGAAGATATAATAAATTCTAAATGTGTATGCAAAGAATAACAGAATTTCAAAATACATGAAGAAAAATTGACAGAATTAAAGGGATAAATAAATCTATAGTAACAATTGGAAGACTTAACATTTTTCTTTCAGTAGTTGGTAGAATAGATAATGGGAATCCACTGGCAGATTTGGGTTAGGGCAAACATGATCTTATTTGATACTTAAAGACCTTTCTGGTTGCAAAGTGAAGAATGAATTATAGAGCATACAGGAAAAAAAAAAGAGACTGTTACTATAGACCAAGTGAGAGTGATAGTGACCTGAGATAAGGTTGGAGTGATAGCACCAAAGAAAATGGACAGATCTGAATGTACCCTGTTGAGACAGCTACAACCAGCCAAGTACAAGAGCCTTCTGGGCATAAAGTTACTTAATCTTTGGCTCCAATTCTCATGCAGTGAAATTGGAACAAAGAACAAACAGTAATTATTCTGCAAACCCAAGTCTAATATGGTCCTGCCCACCTCTGGCTAATAAATAAAAGCAATCAAGTTCAAGGCAGATCGGGAGTAGATAATTTTGCTGATGTTAACACTGCCAAACCTGCATTGGAAAGATTTTTTGAGTACAAACAGAGTCAAGATTATAGTTTTAAGCTTGGTGCTTTCAACAACACCGGAATTCCTAATTTTATGGCCTGCAATTGTCTTAGACATTCTTGGCAGGACATTTCAGTAGGTACCTTGCTTATAATTATTTGTGCTGGGTCCACCTGCCCATCTTTATTCTTCATCAAACTTTCAGGTCGGCAAGCAAGCTAGGAATGGACCTACCAGTGTGGACTACTAAAGACTTGAATATGTTGGGTAGAGGCCTTTCCTAGATCTAGTGATCAGCGGGTCCTCAGAAAGGATATCACAGGGCATAACACCCAATCCTGTTCACAAAGAAAAAATGTAGCCCTCTCAGACTGGGACCTGCATACAACCCCACTGCAATTTATTGGTATTTACTGAACATTTTTGTGGGAGTGGGGTCTTTGTGTGTACTAGGCTATAATGACCGAATGGTGAAAAGCCAGAAGTTTCCCTGCTCTCATGAAGCCTACTACTGAATGAGAGGGAAGAGCCATTAAGCAGATAATCAAGAAAATAAGTGACAACAATTATACCATAAGTGATGAGGGAGAGACAGTTAGGGCAAGTGACCCAGAGGAAATGAACCTTAATAAAAAAGGAACTGGATGAGGATGGGAGAACAAGCATTCCAGGCAGAGAAAAATGCAAAGACCCAGGGAAAGGAAGAACAGGGTACTCAAATGGTTGCAAGTAAGCCATGAGGCTAGACTAGAGAAACAGAGACACAGAGAGAGAGGTTAAGAAGCTTCAGGACTGGGTAGGAGCCAGATCATGAAGGGATTTTATTTCCTATGAACAGTGCAACAGTGGGAATCTAATATAAAGCTTTTAGCTTTAGTATGGTATATTAATACACTTTGATACAGTGTAATTAATATACTTTAATACTGTGTGTTTAATACATTGTAAGAGAAGTTTTCAAAGATGGAGATCTGGGAGCTTAATTTATCATTGCAGGCCAAAGTTTGAAATACATTCATTCTGGGCTTTAAGATTCATAGAAAATCACCACAGAGTACCAGAGTACCAGTGGTACTCTGTAGAGAGTACCAGTATCTTGTGGAGGCAGAAGGCCAGTGGTGGACTGTGATGGAAGCATCAAGCTAGCAACAGTTTAGAGGAGCCTCAGACGCCATATCTCGGGAGCTGAAGGAGCCACCTGGAAAACCAGACTGTACTGCCCATTAACACAACATCCTCTATCTTTGATCCAATTACTGAACTAGAAAGGGGAGTGTTTAAGACAAATGGAGTTTTTAACATTAATCACCACTTAATGATGGCAAAGCCTGGGAGATGTCAGGTTCCATTTGATAGATTTAACCTGAAAGTGATATGTACACTGACAGTTGAGGAAATTAACGGTTTGACTTTATGGAGGACTGACAGGATAAACGGACTCTGACAGGCTAAATTAAGAGGAGGATGTTACAGAATGTAAAATACCAACTTCATATTTTGAATGTAATGCTTTGGAGGTTTTTGGTACTGGTTTCTAAGTCTGCACATATGTTTAAATAAATGAAAATTCAGGAGAGGACACTGCCTTGAAGAGATTACATTATAGCAGAGCAATGAATAAATAATTTACAAGTGACATCTTCTAGCCATGCACTTTTTAAAAATTGCACAGATTTATAAATAGTCAAATAAAGTAAAGCAAAATGAACTAATTTCAGGCTTATATTTTCAATTTCAGTGTACATGTAAATTTCTTGAGGCAGAAATCTGTCTTACATATTTTTGCATTCCCAGTGCTTAGCACATTGAAGAGCATACAGCTGGCACTCAATAAATGCTAATTGCAAAAATGTGCAACACATCAATCAATATCAGTATCGATATCAGGCAATTAGCAAGAATTTACCATTTTTAAATTCACAGAATACTGGGTAATAAATTATTTTTATGTACAAAAACGAGTTGCAGGATTCCATGGAAAACACACTTCACTAAACTACTAACCTCCAGAATAATGTGGATAAAAGGTTTTAATCAGAACAATACAGTATTTTTCAGAGCCAACAATATGGAACTAATTTAATTATTAGTTTTTCTGTATGAAGAAGATATGCTGTTTCCATTTCCCATCTATTGTTTCCAGTCTTATTTTCAGTGTGATCAATTCCTTTGCTAAAAGAGAAACTCTTATAGCAAAGATATGATTCATCAGATTTTACTCTTTATAGTTTTTGCACGTGTTTCTGTTTGAGGCCACTATTTGTACTGAATCCAATTCATCCAGCTTATACTTTACAGATCTGAACTTTGACAAGGACACGATTTTCATCATTTTGTAGTCATAATAAATTTCACCATGTGCAGTTTTAACTACTGTCAGTTTTATTTTGTATCAATTTTTTCTTCTAATAATATCCATTATGAATTGGATAAAAAGCCATCAAAAATTGCAAACAATACTGTAAAATGCAGAGATGTAGAGAGGTCAGAGCCATGGTTAGATGGAAGTGGTCTGAATGAGTATGAGATGAGACAGGAGATGGGAAAGTGAGAGGAAGAGAACAAGGAAATAATACCTTCATCAGATTATTAAGTCACACATGTCTACCGTCATTAAAGGAAACACTTATTATTTGAGATCCTATACTTGTACATTTCAATGAAGATAAAACTTACCCCATATTTTCACTAAGAAAAAAAAATCACATTAATCTGTTAGGAAATATCGTCAATGTTGAATCGCAAACTTCTTTCAATATTTTATAATAGTTCCTTATCTTGAATGGGGTCCCTCTTCTTTTTCTTTGTATTAAGATTTTTTTTTTTTTTTTTTTTTTTAAGGAATCTCTAAACCCAACATAGGGTTCATACTCACAACCCCAGGATCAAGAGTTGAATGCTCCACCAACTGAGCCAGTCAGCCAGTGCTTGAACAGGGTCCCTCTTCTGAAACTCATCTTCCAAACATAGTACTTCAAGCACATTTCAGAAGTGAGGACCTGGCCTTGGCATGCAGGGGCTGTTTAGCTAAGGCTGGAAACAGAGCCTGAAAGACCTCATGCACTACTTTCATTCTTATCCATGAAAACACCCATCTTGGGGGCAATTGCTACGAGGTATTACCTTTTCCTCATATTTTTGACCACAGGCTTCTTTGTGAAATGTCTATACAGTCATTTGCCCACTTTTATGATAAGTGGTCATCTTTATTAATTTGTAGGTGCTCTTTATATTTTTAGATATTAATCTTTTGTTTATCATAAGTGTTATAGATACCATTTCCCAAGGTGTGGCTTGTCTTCATGCTCTGGTAGCTGTTGATGAATAGAATTTTGTAGTTTTAATATACTGAAATTCAGCCATTTTCATTTAAAGATTCTTTAAAAATTACTTTTCTACTCTAAAGCCATGAAACTCTATAGTATATACTAAAAGTTTTATTGTTTTGTCTTTCATATTTAGGATTTTAATCTACTTAGAATCAATTTCGCATATAAGTTATTTGGAAAAGGTCCAATTTCTTTCATTACTTAATTTCCCTACACCCATTTCTTGAGAAGACAGTCTTTTCTTTGCTGATTATAACTGATTTGTAGTATTGCCTCTGTCATATGTCACGTCCATGTATGTATATCACTTTTGTGCTCTTCATTCTTCTTATGTCTCAGGCCTCTCTTCTATCCCTATGTATCCACCTAGAGTAAATTCTTTAGAATTTCTGCTGGTGACAAACAATATCAGTATTTGTTTGTCTAAATGTCTTTATTTTCTCCCGCATTCTTGGAAGGTATTTTTGCTAGGCACGGAGTCCGAAGATGGCAATTATTTTATTTCAGTACATTATTGCTATATATTTTGGCTTCCATTGTTGCCATTGAAAAGAAAGCTGTCAATCTAATCATGGCTCCTTTGTAGGGCAACCTGTTTTTCTCCTTCTCTGGCTGCTTTTAAGATCTCCTCTTTGTTAACACAAAACAAAACAAAACAAGATCTTCTCTTGGTCTCTCATGTTCTGTGGTTTCACTGTATGTCTAGGTGTAGTTTTTGTTTTGTTGTTAGTTATCTGTTCAGAATTCATAGAGTTTCTTCAACAAAGTATATTTTATCAGAAAGAAGTAAAGTTATTTTGTCCCCTCTTCCCCCCTCTTTTTTTAGACTGGGAAGGTCTTGAGTACATGTACTCCAGGGAAAGAAAAGCTGAAGATACAGAAAAGAGGCTAAATGTTGATGGAGTGAGGTCTCCAAGGAAGAGACAAAGCATGGGCACATGGCACAGGTAGAAAACAGTGCCTCAGTCAGAGGAGGAGGAAGGGATATGGATATTGCTAAGGAGTGAGCAGAAAGTTAATTGTATTTTGCTTGATGGGTTCTACTTTGTCCGTGAAGATGGATCATTCAGCATTTACTAATTGTGTTAGGTGCCAAGAACATAAGTGGTGAGCAAAACACACATACTTTTTTGCCTTCATGGAGCTTACATATGAAAGGGAGAAACAGACAGTATATAAG
Organism: Mustela nivalis; assembly: GCF_964662115.1. Lineage (NCBI taxonomy): Eukaryota > Metazoa > Chordata > Mammalia > Carnivora > Mustelidae > Mustela > Mustela nivalis. The sequence continues at coordinate 49,047,557 of NC_139031.1, forward strand.
TAACAACTAAAAAAACAAAATAAATACCACTTAATGAAAGTGTTATGAAGGAAATTTACAGTACCTTGTAATAAAGAAGGGAGTGGTTAAGGTTGGCATCTCTGGGTGGTAACTTTCAAGCTGAAATCAAGAGAACGAAAATCCAAGCATCCGGAAAGAATTTTCTAGGGATAGTGAACAGCAGGTAAAAAGGCCTGCGGTGGGAAGGAGCTTTGCGTGTTTTAGGCTTTCAGAAGGTCAGAGTGGCTATAACAAGGGAGAAGGGGGGTGGGCAAGGCAAGATTAAAGAGATACTTTGGGATAAAAATCATCTGGGACTTAGTATTTTTGTACAAGTTAAATGAGTATTTACTAAATATCTTTTCTTTAAAACAGAAGTGACTTGATGAGACTGTCCTTCTCAAACTGGATCATCTCAAACTGCTTTCATTCCATCCCATTCCATTCCATTCTATTCCAGGTAAGACTAGTCATTAATCTAGTGTGCAGGCTTCTCTCTATGATATAATATCATATATATACATAATTTGTATATGTTATATACACGTGCATTTATGTATATGTTTATAAGATATTTCGTCTATGTCTTCAAAATATGTTATCACTAAATTCATGTATACCCATTGTTTCATCTTGATTTTCTCATTCAACAAATACCTCATGTAAAGTTTCTTATGGCAGTTAATGTATCTATCTTTTTTCTTTTTAACATCTCTAATATATTAAACATTCCTTTAAGTTGTGATGACTGTTTCCTATTTTTGGTTGGGATAGATAATGCTGAAACCATCTTATATGTATATCCTTACATATTCATGCAGATATTTTTATAAGACATTTTAGAAGTGGAATTTCTTAATCAAATAGTATGTGTATGTTTTAAGATGTTTCCAGATTCTTTTTAGAAGTTCTTATTCATTAACATTTCTCCTGGCAATATATGAGAGTACACTTTCTCCTTATTCTTGCTGTGTTGCTTTTTCTCCTGTCTGATGAGTATGTACGTATATATGTGTATATCTATTTTTATATGTGTGTACATATGTATACACACACACTTGCATATGTGTATATATATTTTTATATATGTATTTTAAAATTATAGATACATACATATATGTTTATGGGTGTGTGTATATAAAATTTGGTACTTTGTAATGAAGTGAGCATCTTTTCTGTTTGTTTGGGGTTTTTTTTAGAAATTTATTTATTTTTTTAATAAACATATAATGTATTTTTATCCCCAGGGGTACAGGTCTGTCAATCGCCAGATTTACACACTTCACAGCACTTACCATAGCACAAACCCTCTGGGGTTTTTTTGTTTTTTTTTTTTTAAGTGAGCATCTTTGCATCCATCTGCTTACTATTTGGACTTTCTCTTCTATGAGTTACTTGTTCCTTTGCCCATTTTACTGATATGTCACTTGTCCCCTTCTTGTCATTCTGAAAGGTAGCTTTACATAGTAGAGATATTAACTGTCTAATCTCTACACTATAAATATTTTTTCAGGTATTTTCATTTTTAATGACTGTATATCTTTCACTATAGAAAAATATTATTTTGTATGTCATTGAACATATTTGTTGTTTTTAACTTCCAGATTTAGTCTTGATTAAGACGTTCTCTTTCAATCCCTCAATTGTATATGAAGTACTATTTATTTGGTAACACTATGATTGCATTTAAGTCTTTAAACCGCCTATAATTTATTTTTGAATTAAGTTTCTTCCAGATTAATAATCAGATGTACCAATGCTAGCTATTAAATAACTCATCATTTTTCCCATTAGTGGGCACACTATCTTTGCCATATGTTAATTTTGCAAATATGCTGACATCTATTTCTGGAATCTTTATTATGTTCCACTGCTTTTTTTACATCATTATGTTCCACTGATGTTCTTGTATATTGATTTGATCACAGTGACTTTACATTCTAATGTATCTTGTTCTATTTTACCGCATGTCCTAATAACTAGTGAGGCAGATTCCCATCAATGTTCTTGTTATTCATACATCTCATAACTATTCTTGAGCATTTATCCTTCCATTCAAACACTGACATCTTTTCCTCAATTCCCCACTCCTGTCCCTAAAACCAAAACAAAATAAACAAACAAAAACAACCCACAAAAAATCACTGGAATTCTAACAAGAATATTAATTTTATAAATTAATTTTAAAAAGTGACATTTTTATACATTAATTTTCTTATTCAAGAACATAGTATATATTTCCCTTTATTCAAATCTTAGTTTGTATTCTTCAAGAAGATTTTATATTTATATTCACGCTATTCTTGAGTCCTTTCTGTTGAATTTTTAAACCTTAAAATCTTTTTACTTATATGAAATTATCTCCTAATTTCCATTTATAGTGCTTATTGCAATTTTAGAATATCTATCTTATTTCTGGCTTAGCAAATGATATTACTTACTCTACTAAATTTTCTCAAAGTTGCTTAGGAATGCATTTAGACCAAGCTGTGTCAGCCTGAGGAGGCGACAGAATGAGGGATGAGAAGTTTATTTGGGCCTGATTTCTTGAAAGGGCTCAACACACAGAATTCCATGTATCCGTGGCTATGTGCTACAGTGCCTGCACTCCCTGACCACAAGCACATCAAGGAGGGGCTGAAAGTACTGGCAGAATCCTTCCCATGCTGGAGCCCAAGAATGAGAGGAGTCCCTCACTTAGAAAGGCTTCCACTCCATGCCCCACCAGCCCACATCAGGGCCGTGTGCTGGCTGCACTGTCAACTCACATGGAAGAGAACAATCTTCCTTCTACCACTGCACAACTGCCATAACTCGGAGAACTGTAACAACTACTGATGAGCCCCCGTGCGCTGACAAACAAAACCGAAGTCATCTGGGGGTGCAGAAGCCCGGAGGTGAATACTGCATTGATCAGAGCAAAGAGAACCGTGTTCAACGAACCAAGCCGAAGAAGGATGAGAAAACAAAAGTAACAACGAAGAGCCCAAGAAGATTAGCATGCATTACATAGAAGAGCTTCTGAAGCGAAAAGATGATTTCCCAAATAAATAGTTGAGTAGATTAATTAAATAAAGAGAAATCAGTCTTGGGATGAAAATTAATGTCTGAAGACACATGGAAGTAATATTTCAAAGCACAGAATAAAAAAAAATACCTCTGAGTAAAGGTAAGAGAGTTGGAAAATTGACCCAGAAAATCTAAGATATGGTTACAAAAGTAGAGAAATAAATAGAGAGGAAAAAAAAGTACAGCTAAGTTTCACTGCAATGTGATCAGTGGGGTCTTAAAGGTCAGTGGGAACAAGTCTGGGGGCTGTGGCTGGCTGGGACATCTCAGTTGATAGCAGCCCTTCTTGGCATCATCCACTTAGTCAGTGCCCATTTTGTCCATCTGACCTGGGGACACTGGACCAGGAGAAAACTGGGCCTACTTCTTGAGGTGAGGTTGACTGCAGTCTCTCCACTTGACAATCTTGTCATTACCTCCGCCTCTCCCCTGCTGTCTGCCACACAGGGCACAGAATTTGGGGGCACTCCTGTTTGAGATGGGGACTCCTGGACAGATGGGGACAGTCATACCAAGCAGTGAGATGGGTGTGCACATCATGGTACATAACGGTATGGACCATGGCACAGTACATACTGTACTGTGATAAAGGAGGTTTGCCTTCTCTAAAGAAAACCCTGCTGACTGAAACCACTTACAGGGTTCCAAACAGGTTCAGAAAGAAATGCCCCTGGTATAGCACAGATTTGTAGAATTCCTGAGCTAGGAATAGAATAAAATTTGACAAGCTCCTAGCCAAAAGTAATAAACAAATGACAGAAGAAAAATGATCAGACTGTCATTTGTAACATAGGATCTTAGAAGATGGTGAAATAATATCAACATCATGTTGAGTAAAAAGGACTAAAACTCAAGGAACACATTCCTACACAAGACAGCATCCTCTTTCAGGGTAAAAGAAAAGGGGCAAAATTCAGATGATGTATCCCCTAACTGCACTGATCTCCTCTCAAAAATATTCAAGAAACATCTTTAGCCCAAAACAAATGACCAAGAAGAACCTTTGAGATAGAGGATGATGAAAATTTGAGAAGACAGTGGTTAGTCACAGAAGTTGTCAACTGGATGAAATTTGAGTTAAAAAGGAGTCTGACTTGGGTTTCACACGCTATGGTGGGCTAGAGATCCTGAAACCTTTATTAAACATTTGAAAATATTAGATAAAATATTCAAAACCACTTTCAAATGTAGTCTAAGCTACAACAAAGTGCAGATTTTTCAATGGCTGGAATCAAGTGAGTTCACAAGTCCGAGTTAAGTGGAATGTGATGTCATGGGTTTCTCTCTGGGGACATCTGCCCAACTCTGATGGCCTAGAATTTCCGCTTTATCGACTATGTGCTGTGGAGACAGGAGACCAAGCCCAGCCTGTGCACGGTGGGGAATGTAACCAGAGACCCCTCACGAAGCCCTAAACACGAAGATTTACAAGCACGAGAAAAGGTAAGCTTGAAAAATTCCACCACACAAAAGAAGAGAGAGAGAGAGAGAAATTTCTGTCTCATCCAGACTTGGATGAAGAAGAAATAAAAAGCTCCTTTGAGAATGTATGACTGTAAGCTGACTGGCACGCCGTTTTCAGGTCCAAATTTACACAACTGGTATGGTTAAAAAACTGCAAAGTAAGAAGTTCAAATGGATGTGTATCCCCAGGTGTCCAATGAAAACCAACAGAAATGCTTTCAAGAGAAATACACTCTCGACTCCTCAAAGAATTCCCCCATATTAAGTTCTAGTGGAGGCAAAGTCAGTAAAAATACAAGGTAATGGGACTATAGGAGCCAAATAAGTAGAACCAATAAAATATAAAATAAAACAGACCTCAGAGAACGAAAATATTAAAATTGGCAGAAAATTAACATGGATAGCTCTCACAGGCATAACATAAAATGAACGAGCAAGTTACAGAGTGTCTACGGTTTGGTACTCTATATGAGGTTTTTTAAAGAGAAAATATACTATACAAAAACATGTTGGGGCACTTGGGTGGCTCAGTGGGTTAAAGCCTCTGCCTTCAGCTCAGGTCATAATCCCGGGGTCCTGGAATTGAGCCCCACATCGGGCTCTCTGCTCATCAGGGAGCCTGCTTCCCTTCCTCTCTCTCTCTGTCTGCCTCTCTGCCTACTTGTGATCTCTGTCAAATAAATAAATAAAATCGTCAAAAAAAATGTTAATATTTCTTTAATATAAGGAATGATTAAATAAATAAAAATTTTAAAATACTAACCACATAAACAAAAGCTATCAGACAATTAAGAAAACACCAGGTCTAACTAGTTTTGCAGATTAGTTTTACCAAAATGTATAGATCACATAATTTCCAATCTTACACAAATCCTTCCCAGTAAAACAGATTCTCACCAGTCTCATTCTGAGAGTCTACTACTACTTTGATATTGAAAACCAGACAAGGACAAGGTGAGAAAAGAAAGTTACGGTCCTATCTCCCTTCTGAACATGGATGTAATAATCCTTAGTAAAATATTAGCAAACCAAACCCAGTGAGGTATGAAAAAATAATCCATCATGACTAAGGAGAGTTTATTCTAGAAATGCAAGGGTAATTTTACATTATAAAACCCATTAATGCTCTTCACCTTATTAACAGAATCAAGAAATACAATATGATTATGGCAACAGATGAGTTAGTAACTGTTAAACACAGCACTCCACTCATCACATCTGCTATGCTTTTGTTAAATTTAATAGGAGCAGAAAAAGCAGTCAATAAAATGTTTTAAAAATCATGATTAAAAAAAACTTTAAAAACGAGAACTGAAGGAAATTTCCATAACACTATATAGGGTATTTATCAATTTATTTTCCATTCGACATTATTTAGTATAACAAAAGATGCATTCACCCTACCATCCAGAAATTTCATGTTTAGGTATATACTTAGGTATAATTACCAGGAGTATGGACAAGGATGGTCAAAGTAGCACTGTTCTTAAAACAAAAAGTCAGAAACAATTCAATTGTGCATCCCGAGAACAAATGAATATTGGTAAGGTCATATGACCAACTATTATACAACAGTGAAAAATAAACATACTACATGCACTAACGCAGACCGCTCTCACAGAGGTGACACTGAATGAAAAGAGCAGGAGTTTTGGGTTCAGCTGAATTGTGTCTGTCTTTTTTTTTTTTTTTTAAATTTAAGATTTTATTTATTCATTTGACAGAGAGAGAAAGAGAGTGCAGAAGGGGGAGCAGCAAGCAGAGGGAGAGGAAGAAGCAGGGTTGCCGAGCAGGAAGCCAGATTTAGGGCTCGATCCCAGGACTCTGGAATAATGACCTGAGCCAAAGGCAGATACTTAACAAGTGAGCCACCCAGGTGCCCCTCCCCGCAAAATTTCTATGAAGTTCTAACTCCTAGTACCTTAGAATGTGACTGTATTTGGAGATAGGAATTTTAAAGAAGTAATTAAAGTAAAATGAGGTCATACAGGTAGATCCGAATCCAGCAGGACTGGGCATGTTTATAAGAAGAAGAAATTAAGACACGGACAATACACAGATCAAGAGGTAAACGGGTGAGGACACAGCAAGATGGCAGCCGGAAAGAGCCTCAGAAGAAACAGATCTGCTGGCACCTCGATCTTGGACTTCAGTTCTACAAAATTCCAAGAAAATAAATTCCTGTTATTTAAGTCTTCCACCCTGTGGCATTTGTTAAGGCAGCCCTAGTAAAGTAATAATAGAAAGTTACAGAGTATGTACAGTTAGGTATTCTTTACAAAGTTAAAAAGGAAAAAAAAGGAAAGTAACCTCATTATTTAAGGATCCAGACACATACAGTGCAACTACAAAGAAGAGTAAAGGAATTATAGATGGATTGTGCCCACCCCTTCAGCTCCTCCTTGATGTGCTTGTGGTCAGGGAGTACAGGCACTCTCACACGAGCCACGAACACATGGAATTCTGTGTGTTGAGCCCCTTCCAGAAATCATGTCTTTCCAGCCTTTGTCTGGGGAAATGGACAAAGGGGAGAGGATGAGGGAGTGGGGGCTTGTGCAATGGGGTGGAATATGGGGCAATTCATTGGGCTTAGGAGCCTCAGAAGAGGGCCATGTTCAGGGAAGGAATTTAATTTTAGTTTAGTTTTGAACATGATAAATTTAAGATACTTATAGTCATCTAGATGTCAAGAAACCATCTGAATATACAGGACTAGACTCAAAGGAGATTTCCAGACTTTGGATATAAATATGTTGGTTGTTGGAGTAGTTGATAAACAAGCACTAGTGAGGTCAGGGGAATAGAATATAGAGGAAGAAGAGAAGAGGAATTAGGATAGAGTCTTGAGCTTCTCTAATATTTAATGGCCACTGAAGAGGATGAGCCTGAAAAGAAGATAAGCAAGAAGTAACCCAAACAGTTAGATGAAAACCAGGAGATTGAGCCATCTTGGAAATCAAGGGGGGAAAGAACTTAAAAGAAAGTTAAGTAGCTAATAGTGTTGAAGGCTGCTAAGAGGTGAATTGGGGGTGAATAAGAATAAATGGAAAACTCTGGATGTGTGGGAAGTAGAGGGGAAGGTAGCAGGCAGCAGAGGACTGACAAAGAGACTGGTTAGGAGATGGTTGTGACCTAGGTATTGATGATGGGGATTTGGATGAGATGGTGATCGAATCAATAGGAAGGATAGATTTGCAAGAGACGTGTTCTGAGGTAGAACAGGGAATACTTGCCAATGGATTAGAAGCAAGAATGGTTTCCAGGTTTCAAGGTTAGTGCATCTGGGTGAATGGTGTTGCCATTTACAATAATGGGAAAAGACATGAGGAGGAATAGATTTGAGGGCAGAAATCAAGTTCTGTTCAGGCCATGCCAAGTTTGAGATCTCTATGGGATATTCAATGGCTATATGAGGTTCAGGTTTGGGGCACAGAAAAGAATCATGGTAAGAGACATAGGTTCTGGAATCTTGACCATCACAATAGCATTTAAAACCCTGGACTGGAATATATCAGGCCCAGAGAAAACAAACATGACCACCTACCGAAAAACAGTGGAGTAGAGGCTCAAACAGCTTGTCAAGAAGGTGGGAGACTGATGAGAATCCCATGAGGGACTTCATGGCTTCAACAAAGCAATGATGTCCCTTCAGTTGTACCTGTACACAAAGCTGTCTGATTTTCTCCCACTGGGCTCAGCAGTTTGAGAATGGGAGTTAAGCTAGAGACTTTAGTCCTTTAGATGCCAACATTTTCCTTGGCACTTAAATTTGTCTCCTTGGTTTCCCATACTCCAAATTGCAGGCTTGGATCCTGCAGAAAACTAACCGGGTGGGAAGAACCAGGTGAATATCGACCTGACCTGGAGCATTGCTGGAGGCTAATATCTTCCTTCGGGATGTTGCACAGGTGTGAGTCAAGCCTGAGCTCATGGTGCCCATTTGGATACTTATCACCTCAGTCGATTTCCCCAAACCTACCAGCCCTTCCTGTTTTTCTCCCAGCAGTCCCTTTTCCACACACGTTATGAGGGTCCTAAATCAAGAATTAATGATTCATGGTCAGGCCTGCCTAAGTTATGACTTTCATTCCCTCTCCCACAGACTGTGGCAAGAGTCTTCATAACTGGTTTTCTTACAGCTGGTTCCTTCCCATTCCAATTTGTCTTTTGGTTGACAGATTCATCTTTTTGAAACAAAGCTCTAATCTAGCCTCTCAGACCAAATACCTCTAATAGCTCCCTATTAATAGTGATTTTCAGACTCTGCACAGCAGTGCCTTAGGGGTTTGCAGAGAGTGGGTGCATGGGTTGGGATGTCTGTTCCCCCTTTGTCCTACCTGACTGGCTCTGTGTCTACACCTATTTTACACACCAGCCTCTGGTGTGTCATTACAAGCTTCATGGAATTGGACTTTGTTATTTCCTAGAGAATAGAGCAACCAGAAAGCAAGACCCTTCAAAATCTGAGTTTAGTTACATTTCAGACCATCTTTTCTCCTGCTTTCTTTTCTGTATTTCCCTGCTCTGGTTTAAAAGAGCTCCATTCTTTTTTTTCTCCTTCCTTCCTTCCTTCCTTCCTTCCTTCCTTCCTTCCTTTTTTTCTTTCTCTTCTATTTGCCTTCACTCTATTTTGTTGCATTGAAAATTAATTCTTTTGACTTGTAATATAAAAATAGGTTCTGGAATCAGACAGGCATGTGTTGAAATATTTGGATTTATCATGTACTAGCTGTGTGAAACTTGACAAGTTTTATCTCTATGCTTCAGTTCTCTTTCTGATCTGTGAAAGGGGAGTAAAATTAGTGCTTCCCCAAAAGGACTGTTTAAGAGGTTAAATTAGACACTGTATATAAAGTGATTAGCACAGTGCCCAGTTTGTAGTAAATGAAAAATTACTGCTATCAATTTTATTATGTAAAATATTATCTTCATTATTTGGATTAAGTCCAAGTGTATCAATAAAATAAAAAGCAACCATAGTTTTGCTTAGCAAAACTATGCTTTAGATTTGAATCTAACGTTGGGTTATGTCATTGATGTCACCCAGTTGAGTTCAATTTTTTCTTCATGTCAAGAATCACTGAAAACATTGACTTATATAACGAGGTTAAAGTGTAAACTTAAAATGAGCTCTTCTTAATAACTTTATGCATTTGCTCATGTTATGTCCTCCACTTTCACTTCCCTTCCATCCTTCAAATGTCTAAATTCTACCTATCTTCTAAGCGTCAAATGGTCCCTTCCCCAACTGTTCCTTGATTTTCCTCTGTTGGAATCACCTCTCCTTCTTCTGGAATCAGAGGCTACTTGGTCTGCCTCACTCTTACGGTGTTTAATTCCTACCTCCCAGTAGTATTTCTTTACAATGCGTAAGAATGCAGTCCTGGAACTTCAGATGCGAATAGATTCCCATCTCCTTCAAAAACAAACAGTTGTTAAGCACCTATTATGGGCCAAACACAATTCTAGGTGCTGGTAGAACAGGAGAAAACAAAGTAAAGCCCCTGTCTTTTTAGAACTCACATTCCAATAGAGGAAACTGGTAAATATGTAAAGTCAGATAGTAATTATTTTCATGGATAAAAGCAAAGGAGGACAGGAAGACCAAGAGAGCTGGGAGGAGGGAGCACTCTAAGGCCATGAGGGAAGACCTCATGGAGAAGAATGTTTGGGGTATAGAGATCATCAACAAATGTGAAGGTCTTAAGATGAGAGCATGTTTGAGGAGCAGCAGAGGCTGGCTTGCCTGAGCAGGGTAAGGTTGACAAGAAATAAGGTCACAGAAAGAGAGATATCCCAGAGACCGATAAAATAATTCTGACTTTCACTCTTTTATTTATCCAATTAATTAATTGAGCGCCCACATGCTTATATTAGCAGAAAGCCTATTATCTCACTTTTTAAGGCCTCTTTTCATTCCAAATTGTTCAACAACTGAGGACTTATTTTGTTTGAAGAGTTAGCCCTGCTTACAAGTGTCAAGAGAAAGGTCACTTTGGTCACTGTTAGTTTTCCCACATGGGATCCTCATGGGACACCTGGCCCAGGCAGCCCGATGGATGCTTGCCCTCTACTGTGGCCATGCTGCTGTTGGTCTGTGTGCCCAGACCACAGTGAGGCCTTGAGTTGGAACTAAAGATCACAGTCTCATATGCCACAAACCCATCGTCAGCCATTGTTAGTAAAGCTTAGCCACCTTGCCAAGGAGCTGGCCTGGAGTAGCCACCTGCCATGACTACAGACCAGGCTGGCCCCTGACCTAGCACACACTAATCTGTAGATGCTGGCATAAATTCAGCAGACCTTGCATCTAGCAGAGTGGCCCTGTACATATTTATGAGTCAAACAAAACTATATCGGTTCAACACAAATGCACAATGTATGGATATTGAGGCTCATCTCGGTGTGATTTCTCTCAACACAGAGAAGGAGGGGGGCGTACTGTTTGGATTCCATTCACCAGGCATCACAGATTTATTTCTCCTGTGTAAGGGAGGCTTACTGAAAGGTAGACTCTGTCTGATTTACGTGTACATCAGGTAAACTCCACAACACCCACTTCAGTAAATGAAACTTAGAAAACGTTTGTGGAATGAAACGATCAAATCAATCTTTCATTTCTTGTGAAGTGTTTTAAAAGGGATGACCAGTGAGAAAATAATACTCCCATTCCCCTCCCAGCAGCTGATAGTTGTGGACTAACGCATCCAATGGTGTTTTCAGATTTTATTCACAGACTCTGCTGTACCAGATGATCTTGCGTTTTCGCTAGCTGGTCAAGAGACAGCCTTGCAAGTAGGCCAGAAGGCAAGGAAAGGAGGAAGGAGCCAAAAGGAGGTACCACATTTGTATTTTGTGAGCGTGGAAGAGAGGAGAGAGAGGGCAGAAGGCAGGAGAGCCTGCTCCCCCAAAATGGCTCCTTCCAAGAACCTGAACACAAACACAAGGGCAGGGGTGGGATTGGGACTAGGAAAGCCATCAACACCTTCTGGGGGCTTAGTTGAGCCATTTCATATCTTGAATTCAATTGGCTGGCATGTTAAAGACTGCCTGTTCCCTTTCTACCTTGCTCCAGAGAATCAGGCACACTGGCCTCTGAAGACCCAAAATGGGACAGATGATAGAGAAAACACTCCCACAGCTCCCTTGGGACTGCCATCATTCCTTCTGAGAGCCCTGAAGACCTAGATTTATCTACTGTGTGATTTTCTCTTTAAGCTGTCCCCTGGCACTCCATTAATTAGCAAGTCTCTTATTTAAGCCCACTCTCTCTTCCTCCTGCTTGTGATCCTGCAGTGAAGTCATAATGCTGAATTGGGTGCCTCCTAGCAGTTTCCATGACAACCAGCTATAATCACCCAGGTAAAAGTTTGCACCTTCACTATAGGCTCCTAGAGAAGAGAAGCAGGATAATGAGAGACAAGCTCTTATTCAAATACAAATACCTTCAACAATAGCTCCACAAATTACTCTGTGAAAGAAACTGATTTGCGTAGCTGCTTTTTGAGTTAGATCTGACACAGTTTCCTCCCTTACCCTCTCCCTGGCTCATGTTTCCATAAATCACTTAAGGGAGTATTTTCTCTTTATCTCTTCATATTAAATATCATTTTAGATGTCTGCTTCTGGTAAAGAAACCAGAATTATGATATGCTAATCTTTTTGGCATTATACTTAATTTGGAATTATTAATCTTTCATAATTTGTAATATCTTTTCACCATACATCCCCTCCTTCCTCCAAGTAAAGCATGCCCACCCAATACCAAACACATACAAAAGCCACTTAAAGAATGGTCCAGAGAGGCTAATGGTGAAACCCCTGCTGCTTTGATCACATCAAAGGGCAGTGGTCAAACGAGTTACACTGAGGCCCATGCATGTAATTCTACTCTAACATACAAATTAGGGCTGGCCGGCCTGGGATCTGACAATGGCCTTGTCATCCCAAACTACTGCAAGGAAGTTTCCTTTGTGCCAGTTTCTGAAGTGCTACGAAAGTGGTAGAGCCCATGACATAGACTATAACTTAGGTGAGTGACTGTGCCCTCCACCCTGCACCCATTTCCTCACTCTCGGCAATTGTTCCAACTAAGTAGGACTTTCCGGGAAGAGGACGCATGCCAGGAAAAACACATTAGCGCTGCTCAGTCACTCCATATCACACTCAAACTGCTGCCTCCTTTAGCTGAGTCATGGTGTGAGAAGCTGTCTTCGTACTGCTGTTTAGAATATAGTGTCAGGGGCATATTTCATGGACATCAACCCGTCTTTGGAAACCCCAGGTGGCAATGCACAGCATCCTATACTCACTACTTTCTTTAACTTCTTCATTTTCAGTCCACTTCTCCGTCTTGACACTATTTCTAGATGGCTGTACATGAGTGACAAGGAGACAGCTGTAGGGAAAGGACAATGGCTATGTCACAGTACTAAATGTAACACCCATCCAGGCAGGAACATATCATACATGGTTACAATCACCTTTGGTGTCCACTGACACATTGGGAGTCGTTATTGGATGTTCAGGAACAGAGTTTCAGAATATAGTAAAAGTGGCTACTACTGTGTCTTGTTAGAAGTACTTGCTGATTCCTGAAGTAATGTGGTGCATCGCCTTTGTATCCGTTCGTCAGTGGCTGACCTCCCCATTAGGTACAATACACACAGTGCCAAGAGGGCATAATACTTTTAGGGAGCCATGAAAATGTTTTAATTTCTTTTTAAGTCAAAAGAAAAAATAAATATAATTCAACTGAGATTGTATCTTTCTTTAAACCCATGTAATCAAGAATATAATTTTGAATATTTTTTAATGAAATAAGGGGCCCACAAAGACAAAAGTACCTAGGGCACGCAAAAGCCTTAATGCAGCCCCTGAGACTGTCACTGTTGTAAGAGCCTTTGAACAATAAATCATACACATGATGATGATAGCCTAAGACACTAAGGACATGGCATGAGATAGTAGTTTATAGAACCAGCGGTCAGAGTGAAGTATAAAGCTATTTGTCCTTCTATCAGGGTGTGTGCGCGTGTATGTGTGTAGACATTCATGTGTGTGCACGTGATTTCCTGAAGGTCTTCTACAAATCCACGTTCCCATTATCACTTCCCTTAGTTAAGTAGCTTTCTTCTAAAATCTTTCTGAAAATTTAAGAATTGTCCCTTATTCCTTCAGACACTCAGGAAACTACGTAGGTCCTTTCTCATTATGAAACAGCTCATGTTCCCAGCTCCTTGGAAAGGCTGGAACAACGATTTTGAAAGCTGGCTATTTTAGCTAAGAACGTTAATCATGCTGATTCTGCTGTCAACTGAGGTTCTACCATCTGATCTTCCATTTCCCTTGTCATTATCATTTATGCTCTACCCCTTGACATGACACATAAGTCCTTTTTATTATATTACATATTAAATACACCAGAACACACTAAAAACTCTTCATTACCCAGTAACATACAAAGCAGGTCCATCTTGATCTCCTCTTGAAAGCATCTGGTTACTGAAACACCCAAAGGCTCTGGTTAAGGTTTACCAGCTGAGAAATGAAGAGGCATATAATATAGCCTTCACTCCATGAAGGCTATAATAACTCCTCAAGAAATCAAAAGAACTCAGTTGTTTTGTTTTGTTTTGTTTTGTTTTGTTTTGTTTTTGCAAAGGCAAAGTTCTGAGAGGTTGGGTCCATTCAGTAAATGAAAGTAAGGAAGAAAGGAAAATGACTTCATTGAAAAGTTCCTCCAGCCGGGTCCTATATTTGTTTCTTTACCAGATTATTCTTCCTTAACCTCATGACCTACCTGTTATCTTTATTTTACAGGTGCAGTAACCATCTTTCAAAAAGTGAAGTAACTTGCCCTAAGTCACACTGCTATTACTTGGTAGAAATAGGATTTAGATTTTGTTTGTGTGATACCAGGGTCCATATTCCTCTTACCACACAGTGGATTAGCAAACTTTTTCTGGGCTGGATAACAACTAGTCAACATTGCTGTTTGGGCTTGAAAACAGCCACAGACACCAAGTAGGCAAATGGGCATGGGGGTTTACCTGTCAAATTTTATATACAAAGATAGGCAGCAGCTAAATTTGACCCAGTAGCTGTAGTTTGCCAGCCTCTGCTTTACACTGTAGGTCTCAACTCCGGCTGCCGTTGGAATCACTGGGAAGCTTTAAAAACTTTTGATGTGCAAGACTCAGCCTATGTCAATTAAATGAGAATTATTTTTTTTACTAATTTTTTAAAAAAATATTTTATTTATTTATTTGACAGAGAGAGACAGCCAGAGAGGGAACACAAGCAGGCAGTGTGGGAGAAGCTGGCTTCCCACCAAGCAGGAAGCCCGATCTGGGGCTCGATCCCATGACCAGAGCCAAAGGCAGATGCTTAACGACTAAGCCACCCATGTGCCTGGAGAATCATTTTTAAAGCAAACTTTCCAGGTGATTCTGACAAGTAGCCACAATGGAGACCGTTAAAGAATAAAGGCAGCCAAGTTAGAGGCAACAAACCATCTATCCAAATCTAGTTTTTCTTTCAGGAGCCAACCAAAATCCTCCTGCCTCAATTATACCTTCCTTATTTTGATCAGAAAAATTTAGCCTTTCTTTATCTGAATTCCTACAAGACCCTGGTGCAGAATTAGTCCTATTGCAACAAAGTTTGTGTCATTGTCCAAGTGGTTACTCAAATATTCTACTATTATTTAAATTTCCCTGTGAGTAATCCTTGTCATCTCCAACAGCCTATAAATTGTGGGCTTACGGCTTTACTCCAAACACCTAGCACAGGACCAGATACAAAGTAGGTGTTGGTAGGTGTAAGGACCTTTCTTGAGGGGGAGAGAAATGAACATGTTGGGGGTTTGAAAATAGATTTGGCTTGAATATAATAAAGTTCAGTAGTTTTCCCTATTTTTCCCTTTTTCCTTACTCTGTTCCTTCTTCACTCTTCCCCACCTTAGTTAATATCAACGCTATCCTTAAAGATCTTGGAATTGAGGTTGACTTTTTTCCTTTCTCTTTTTCCCACACTGAAATCAGATAGGATAGACTAGAAGTTCTATTTTTAACATATTTTACAAAATCTGGTCATTACTTATCCCCTACACTGATACTGTCCTGCTCCAAGTCACCATCTCTCACTTAGATTATTGCCAAATCCTCTTAACTGGTCTGCCTGCTTCTCCCCTGGCCCCCACTCTGCCTGTTCTCAACACAGCATCCAGAACATTCCTGTTCAAAAAGTTTAACACTGCTTACAATTTTCCAGTGGCTTTTTATTTCCCTCAGAGTAAAAACCAAAGTCCTCTCAAGGCGTGCCATCTCCTAATATTCTACCCATTTCTCACCCAATCTTGAGTGCTAAACCTTGGCCTCTTTGCTAAACCTTGAATAAGCCATGAACGCTCCTATCTCAGGGCCTTTGCACATGCTGTTTCCTTTTTCCCTGACCTCTAAACCCTTTGGTATCTATATGGTCATCTCTCACTGACCTCAAGACTTTGTTCAGAGTCACCCAGTGAAGACTTCATGACCATGCTAACACTGAATCTCCCTTTCTCCTTTGATAAACTCCACACCTCTTTATCTTACTTTCTCTATTATCTCTCCATAATGCTTTTTTACCTTCTGCCTTACTATACAATTTACTTATTTTCTTTCTTTATTGATTCTCTCTCCTAACTAGAATGTGAGCTGCATGAAGGCAGGATCTTTGCCTGTTTTGTTTTCCTGTATCTCTAGTGCCTAGAAAAATGCCTGGTACATAGTAAAGAACATTTATCATTAAGTAAAGGACAGACTATCAGCCTGATAGGCAGTTTTCTGAGAACACATATGTTGGTGTGATGGGCATCTGTGATTTTGGTCCATCAGGCACCATTCATCTCTCTTACAGTAATAGGAGTTTTCTGATCTATATGATACCATGTTATTTGAGTGGAACAATTTCTTTCTCCCATGCCAGCTCCATGAGTAGATACATGATCCTGGCCCTGGGTGCTTCTTGACTGTAGTTATAGGACTTATTAGTTTAGCATTAAGTATATCTAATCCAGGTCAATCCAAACACTGCTTGTGACTTCTCTGCTGAGAGATTGGGGAAGATTATTTTTCTGCTGAGGTTGCTAAATTGATAGAATAAGAGTCTGGGGCTGTTTCTTACCATATGGCAAAAGCCTATTCAAAAGATGGACAGAGAAATGAAGCTTAACATTATGAACTCTAGACTCACACATTCCTAAAATGAAATCTGCTTTAGTGCTTCAGCTGTGTGACTAAATAAATTCCTGTCATTATTTAAGGTTGGGTTTCTGTCACTTGACACAAAAAGAGTCCTGAAAAATAAACCTGATGTGAAAAGACTCAATCTTACTGCTAAAAACATTTTTGTTGTTGTTTATGTTTTTCAAAGACTGAGGACCTTGAAAAAACCAAGGGACTAAAATAAGATTGAATAATTATGTAATTTATGAAAAGATAATACAGAGGTTTCTTTTACTGGTTTGGTAGGGAATCAAGTTTCTAAGGTTTCATAATTTACTAATGAACATATTCAGCATTATTAATTTTTTACTGAGCTTTAAACTATCAGTTAAAGCATGATGTAAGTCAGATTCTGGAGCTATGGATGAAGAAAAATATGAAGGGCCTCCTTTTGCTAAGTTGATTGCAAAATAAATGACAGAAAGGGCTTTTACCTTAATGCATCATTCATCTTAACTCTCCCTACATACTACCTGCCACATGGTTGAGATTCAGGAAATTTTTACCCAAGGAAATGAAAAAACAATTAAATTATTAAGAAAGCACATTGTTCTTCACATTTTGTTGGGTCCTGGACTTCAGTTAAAGCTATTCCCTGGAAGAACGCTCACCTATGCACATAAAACATACACACACACACACACACACACACACACACGGCTTGCATAAAATATTTGGGTTTTGCAGTGTCCTTAAAGCACTTATAAACGTGCAAGTTATCATGGATCCTAGGTTAAGAATTGCTTTGAAAATCCCACTGCAATATATGGCCCAGACAGCACCTATGTCTAGAATTTTTGTACTGAAAAGGTGACAAATGTGATTAAACATGGACTATTGAAACAAGTTATTGGACTGGCAGTTCAGTGGCTAAGTGGCTTGGAGTTAGAAGTAGATTGTTTTTGCCAACAAATACATGTACAACTTCAGGGAATTTAACCTTTCTGAACTTGCCTTAGTTTCCAAATGTATAAGATGAAAATAATAATCCAATCTTCCTCATGTTTGTAGCAATGACTACATTAAGTACTGCATAAAGAGCTATTAGCATAGTTCCTACTATATAGTAAACATTCGATAAATGTTAGCTGCCAAGGGTTTAAACCATTTACAAAATGTAGTATTTTAAATAGAATGAACTCATTTTGTCTACCATAGCTCAGGTGGGAATGCTGCCACCCAACAGAGAAGTGACTATGGGATCTTTCGTAGCTTCTTCAGATTCCGTCTTTGTGATATGAAGTTATATTCTCTATATATTATGAAAAGCTGAGTTTTTTTTATCACCTGTGAATAATAATGGTAATCTCTCGATCACTGACATCTTTCTATAAGTAGGAACACTTGGACCAGCCAAGGGTTAAAAGTTCAAAGTTAGTTAAAAGCTGACCCAGCAGCTTCTGGAAGACCCAACCATAATTGCCATCTACCCAATTTCTAGCCTTTCTCTGTAGTGAATACTGAAGATACTTGTGTGCTGATAACAAAACTGATGATACTAACTGTTCAAACCACAGGGACTTCTTCATTAGCTTGGGCAAATTTCCTAATCAAAAATGTGCTTTAATACCATTAAAAGGAGTATTTAAAAATGTATGGAAAATGCAATGAGGTAATTTCAACTTTTCCGTCACCAATTAAAAAGTGTCATTAGTTATTTGCTCTGTTCTGCACTAATTCATTCAACAATATTTAGGATCTGTTATGTGCTGGCGCTGCTTCAGGTTCCAAAGGTCAAGAAATAACCCCTGCACCTGGGGTTAAGAGTGTTCTACGGACTGCCCGCTCCCTCCCTTCTGTAACTCCCATCAGTGCCTGAAGACTCTGTTATGAGAGGGTTCCTGATAGTAAAAAACTGGGGTCCCTGGGTCAAGGCTTAGCCCTGAAGCTGTGTGAAGACAGACCACTCTTCATTCTCTCCACCTTAAGTGGTCTTGCTCTGCATCCAGGCTCTCAAACTCAAACGCCCTCAGGAGCCACAGAGAGAGCCTCAATGTGAAGGTGGCTCAGCTTAGGAAAACAGGAGGGTCAGAGGCTCCTGCAGTGACATTCTTATCCTGATGAGACACCACCTTACAAAAGTTAGAATGTCAAAAAGTAACAAGGCAAGAAACAACAAATGTTGGAGAGGTTGTGGAGAAAGTGTAAGAGGGTTCCTCTTACACTATTGGTGGGAATGCAATGTGGTACAGCCACTTTGGAAAGCAGTGTGGAGGTTCCTCAGAAAGTTAAAAATAGAGCTACTCTATGACCCAGTAATTGCATTACTGGGTATTTACCCTAAAGATACAGATGTGGTGAAAAGAAGGGCCACATGCACCTCAATGTTCATAGCAGCAATGTCCACAATGGCTAAACTATGGGAAGGAGCCAAGATGCCCTTCGATAGATAACTGGATAAAGAAGATGTGGTCCATATATACAATGGAATATTACTCAGCCATCAGAAGGGACAGATACCAAAGTTTTACATTAACATGGGCAGAACTGGAGAGGGTTATACTAAGTGAAATAAGTCAAGTAGAAGAAGTCAATTATCATATGGTTTCATTTACTCGTAGAACATAAAGAATAGCATGGAGGACATTAGGAGAAGGAAGGGAAAAATGAAGGGAGCGGAAATCGGAGGGGGAGATGAACCATGAGAGACTATGGACTCTGGGAAATAATCTGAGGGTTTTAGAGGAGAAGGGGGGCATGTGTTGGCCTGGTGGTGGATATTAAGGAGGGCATGTATTGCATGGAGTGCTGGGTTTTACACACAAACAATGAATCATGGAATAGTACATCAAAAACTAATGATGTGCTATATGGTGACTAACATAACATACAAAAAAATAAAATAAATAATAAAATAAAATACAGTGTTTGCCAAAGCAAACTCATCTATAAGCCACTTGTTTCTAACCACTGCTGTTAATGAGGGATTAAACCAGGTGTCAGCAAACCTTTTGTCAAGGTCCAGATCATAAATATTTTTAGCTTTGCTGACCATATAGTCTCTGTCACAAATACTCAACTCTGTCATTATATTGTGAAAGCAGCCATAGACATACATAGACAAATGAGCATGGCTGGGTTCTAACAGGAATTACCCTGCTGGTCCTAGTGTCCAACCCAAGCTAAATCACACCTAACTACCTCCTTTCTCAGAGAACAGAAGAAGTGGGTCATAATCATTTTCACATCCCTAGGACCAAGCAGTACATAGAGCATGGCAAATACACAGGAAATATTGGCAGAGACAACAAATTCAGGAGAAGGTATATTCTTGATGATCAACCTGGTACACAGAGCTTAAACCTCTTCTCCCAGAAAAGGCTGAAGGTCAAACTCTCTCACTTGAAAGCATTCATTTCTCTGTCCAGGGATGGACTAGATAAGCCCTGAAGTTCCTTCTAAGCTTTAAAAAAAAAAAAAAAAAAAAAAAAAAAAAAATTGAAGAAAACTCAGAACTCAGAAAATAAAGCCTCTTAAATGTTTCCTTCATCCTATCCTAGCTCCCAAGTGCAAACTTAAACAAATGAGAAGACTCCAAGTATCTAACTATGTTTCACAAAACACAGAAGACAGTTCTTTCAGAATGACCTTTCCAAGGCTGGAAACTGATTTGCCTGCTGCCGACACCACCATCGTCAAGCTGCCTGACTAAAAAGGGCTACACCGTTTCCAGTGCAATAGTTTAACCATCTTAACCTGTGAGCTGCTCTCCAAGTAGAATGTAAAAGGATTCCCTGAGCAAACCACCCACCAATGCTTCTAACTTCAGCAAATAAAATGAGAAGCTGCTCCGCCAAACGACAAAGTTCCAGAAGCCAAGTATCAACAGCACAGCTTGAGCATGGCTTGTTCATGGAGTTAGATTTATTCAGAATAAAGAGAATATATTCTATCATGTCCTTTTTAGGGAGGAAAACGAGGGGAAAGCAAAGCCAAAGGGAAAAGCCCCAAGATCCTCTGATTGCAAAGGCCAAATTACCCAAAGGTCATTTATACCAAGTGTCATTATAAATAAAGGAGTCTAGGTCAGTTTTAGAAACACTTTAACAGAAGAGAAGATGGCATACATGCTCTTTGCATTTGGTACCTCTCTTTTGTTTCCCGACATGTAGCACTCATGAAAAACAGTCTCTTTTAAACAGGAGCAGCTCAGCTTGTTTGTTGGGCCAAAGTCTCTTCAAAACCTATGTAAGGAAAAGAAACAGAACTCAAGAGGGAATTGGAGATTTGAAAATGCACTATTTTCATCCAGTCCATTCCCTGGGTTTTATAGTCACTGGGTCAAAAGGCTAGGTGAGGATTTTCTTATTTCATATGTAGATTATTCCAGAAGGAATATGTTAAAACACAAATGCTTTAGTCATACACCTGGCCTCAAGTGAGCTCTGCACCCACATGCCCAGCTTGGTTGAAGCCAGGCCTTTCCCAAGAGCTTTGTCAAGGGCACTTTGGGGTAAAGGGTCTGGTGTTCTGGGTTTGGTTTTGTTTTGAAGTAAAACAGACACGTTTTATTTCCAAAAAGAGTAATAACTTTTTTAAAAAAAGATTTTATTTGTTTATTTGTCAGAGAGAGCAAGAGAGCGAGCACAAGAGGGAGGTGGCAGGCAGAGGGAGAAGCAGGCAGATGAGGAAGCAGGCTCCCCGCAGAGCAAGGAGCCTGATGTGGGATCTTGACATAAGCAGAAGGCATGCCCTTAAGTGACTGAACTACACACACATCCCAAGAGTAATAACTTTTTAAAAAAGTATAACTTATTTGCCCTATGCCTCAGTTTCCTCATCTGTAAAATGGATGTAATAATAAAACATGCTTCACAGAGTTAGTGTCTGGATTAAGTGATAATACCAATAATGGAGCCCAGCATGGGAAGTAACTGCTCAGTATATGTTGGCCATAATCCTTCGGTGGGAGTTCCACTGGTGAATAAGATGCATAAGAGTATCAGGAGATTTTTGGTAATTTACATCTTGCTCTCCCACTTCTAGGGACAAAGATTTTTAAAGTTTGATATTTTAATCTATGAATACATAAAAAATTAATTCTTCTTTTTGGTGAACCAATAAGGAAAGTCAGAAAAAGCAAATTTATATTCTCTTTCAAATTCCCATGATGCTACCAGGGTCAGAAATGTTATGTTTCAACAAGATGGCTTGGACAGATGACAGTTTGATTAAAAACTTCCACTAAAAAATTACCCTACAACTCCAAGTCCCTAAAGCACAAGCAGGATAAGCCAAGTGATGACTGCCTTTAACAAATATAATGACATAATTGTTTATTTGGTGCAATTTTAATTCAGCCTTAAGGCTCTTTATAGCCAATTTCGATAACTGATCCCCTCTAATGGGAGAATAAGTGCCTTGAAACAAAGCAGAAAAAAAAAAAAAAGAAATTTGTTTCGACATTATGGGATCAATAAGTTCTGGAAACCACTAAACTATGCAGTGACAAGGCTCTGAGTATATTTAAAAATGTAATTTTAGATTTCAGTACAAAGTCTATTGTCATGGCTTAAAATGTATGAAAGCAGTTAATATTAGCATGTGAAAAATCACAAGTGTGACTTTATCCCTTGGTTTCAGGATGAAATTTATCTGCTAAATGCAGATTTAAAATGCTTTGCTGAAACATTGGTCATTTAATTGCACCATTTCTACTAAAAGCTCTTGAATATGAGTACTTACTTGATTCTGTAAATTACTACACCTAACTAAGTGCTTGCACCATGCAGCCAAAGACCACATTAAGTCCGGTTTTTCAGTAGGGTGAATCTCTCTCTGGGAACATCACCTGTGCAGGAATCTGAGGTCTGGGTTACTGTTTTATACATTGTTATTTGGCTCAGGCGCTGACCCAAAGAGATCCCTGAATTAAAAATGGTACTCTCGGGGCACCTGTGTGGCTCAGTGGATTAAGCCTCTGCCTTCAGCTCAGGTCAGGACCCCAGGGTCCTGGGATGGAGCCCCACATTGGGCTCTTTGTTCAGCAGGGGGCCTGCCTCCTCCTCCCCCTCTGCCTGCTTCTCTGCCTACTTGTGATCTCTCTCTGTCAAATAAATAAATAAAATCTTAAAAAAAAGAAATGGTACTCTCTTCCTATGGTGATGAGTATGCTGAAAGACCAGCAATCTCTACCTTTCCCAGGGTCAAGCATAATGACAGGGTCTGTGAACCTCCTAGAAATTAGGTAATTAGGTTTGCAATCTCACAGGCTCCAGGATTCTACAGTTGCCCACATCTCTTTCAGAGAAGTTTACCAAGTGCATTAGATAAGCATGTCTATATGTCACTAAGTGTCACATTCTTCAATACATGCCTGGTTTTCTTTTTGCAGCTCCCTGTTACGGAAGACAAGCCTATGGACTCTACTTCCTTAAGGTGAGTTCTCTTCCTGCCTAAGAGTTGCTAGCCAGGAGAGACAAGGAAAGAACAATGACATCTCCTTAGCATTTTTTATATTGTGTGTGTGTAGAGGGGAGGACTCTAAAATCCCAGCTTCCTGTTGAGACCTTTTGAGACATAGGAGCAATGATGCATAGTAATGATGAAGAACAGATCTAGATACCCAATAATTCCCCAAGGCAGACAAACAATTAAACTGTAGATTAGATTATCAGGGACACTTACCTTATTGCTAAAATGGGCAGCCATGAATCTCCTTAAGGTATCAAATTATAGGCAACTGACCTTATTTTGAGGAACTGTCCTCCTCTAAACACCCTTTCTGACCTCAGGCTTTGGAAATCTACACACTCTTGACATTTTTGTCTAAATGTGGTGATACCAAACAGCTATCATATCCATGTGTAGCTTAAACAAATTCTACTCCAGAGAATCACACAGAGAGAAAGAGAGACTGTATAATACTTCCAGCCATTCCTCTCATTTAATGTGTGCCCCAGTGTCAGGAGGGGTTGAAAACCTGCTAGTCACTCAATGCCTTTGCTTCCTTCTCTAATAATGTATCTTGCTACATGAGTGTGATTCCTGTATTTAAAAGATGGATATTTGGGGCGCCTGGGTGGCTCAGTGGATTAAGCCGCTGCCTTCGGCTCAGGTCATGATCTCAGGGTCCTGGGTTCGAGTCCCGCATCGGGCTCTCTGCTCAGCAGGGAGCCTGCTTCCCTCTCTCTCTCTGCCTGCCTCTCCATCTACTTGTGATTTCTCTCTGTCAAATAAATAAATAAAAACTTAAAAAAAAAAGATGGATATTTTTCTTTTATCATGGCCACAAAAATGGAACCAGCTACCCCACTGATGCTCAGCTAAAGAGACAGCAACCTGCTCCCATTGCTGAAAAGTGAAACGGGTGTTGGTGATCTTACCAAGACTGACATGGTCTCCAATGTGGTTTTCTCCTAAAGGGTTTTTAAGGGTAAAAGTGACTGGAGGCAAAGTTTCACTTTTAATGGTATAAAAGCACATTTTTGATTAGGAAATTTGCTCAAGCTAATGAAGAAGTCCCTGTGGTTTGAACAGTTAGTATCCTCAGTTTTGTTATCAGCACACAAGTATCTTCAGTATTCACTACAGAGAAGGGGTAGAAATTGGGTAGGTGGCAATTATGGCTGGGTCTTCCAGAAGCTGCTGGGTCAGCTTTTAACTAATTCCACTTTGAACTTTTAACCCTTGGCTGGTCCAAGTGTTCCTACTTATAGAAAGATGTCAGTGATTGAGTTTGGCAGCCACATCATACTCCCTAAATTAGCTTTCAACTCAAATCCTCAAATCTTCTTCATACCTGCTATTACTAAACCATCCCCTCCCCACCCCCAACATGCATACCACATACCTGTACTTAACTATCCCAAACTTGGTGATTTGTATCAATAAATTCCCTGGAAGTACTGTGAGTCCTGGCTTGTTGTATCAAAGTGCAGGATCTCCTATCTATTACTGTTAAAATTCATCTTGTTAGATTTATCCCAGTTCTCCCGCTTGTCATGATCTCTTTGGATTCTCATTCTATCACCCAATGCATTTGCTATCCTTTCCAGACTCCTGTCATCCAAAAATTAAATCAATGTGCCCTCTAAACTTTCAGCCAAGGCATGGATAAAAATGCCAAACAAACCAAGGCTGCATCATCCGATAGTTCATCAATCAATGCCAACAGCTACCCTGCCAGTTATGAATTTCCCTCTCATGGGACGTGCTCCCGAAGACAGAGCCAGATCTGTACCCAGAAACTGTATACAGTCATTAATATGGAGTATCTGGTTTCTCTGTTCGCAACACTACTCATAAGAATTGTGTACTTTTAAACCCAAGCAAATAAATAAATCCTTTGAATAAGGTGAGCAGTCAATACATTTTCTTAGCCTCAGTTCATGAAAGCTGGCTACAGAGAAAATGAAGGAGATGAGAATCTCATACAGTAGTGACTCCTGAGCCCCTAGAGGCCGTGCAGTGTATACCAGACTGCACACTGGCTTTCCTTCATTTCCTGAGGTCTGCCAAGCTTGATACCATGTGTCCACTTCATTGATATCACCTCTTCTATTCTCTGTCCTTGTGGGCTTACAGCTTTACAACAACCCATTTACTGTGATTTTAGTGGGCTTGGCAAGGACGCTTAGGTTAAATCTGGCTGTTTAACAAGAAATTTGGTGTAAAAAAACTTCTTTTAACATTTCTTGCTACTGCAGAATGAATGTCTTCATCCCCCTCGACCCCCATCGTGATGGTATTTGACGGTGGGGTTTTTGGGAGGTTATTAGGCCATGAGGGCTGAGCCCTCATGAATAGAATTAGAGCCCTTATAAACATCAGCCCAGAGAGCTTCCTCAACCCCTCCTGCCAGGTGAGGACAAAGTGAGAAGATGGAGGTCTATGAACTGGGAAGTGAGTTTTCACCAGAAACCAAATCTGCTGGCACAGCAATATTCTCTGTATTTTCCTCTGGAGTGTATTATGGAGAATGTTCTTGGTGTATTTCACAATGATTATGCTTTTTTTCCCTTGAGTAGATCCACAAAGATATCTTTCTCTTATCTTTACCTTGAGAACCTGGTGGGGTTCCTGGATATAAAGCTCACATAAATAGGGGGCCCCCACTAAAATTGTGATCCCCTCCCCAAGTAGTTTCTCACACTCATGCTAGTCCACATTCAGCTTCCAGCACTTTCCAAAATTATCATTTGAGTGTTTATTATCAGTTTATGGATCCAGTGGCTTCTACTCCAGGTAAGGTTTTAGCAGTATTCTCTTTATTCACCTGCCTCTCCAGACTTGCGGGTACCAGTTTGCCCCACGAATGTGAGTCCCAGAAAAATAACTGATTTTCAGTTTGTTCAGCTTTTTCTTATTCTTAGGATAAAAATGATGACTTTTGAGCTTTTATATGCTGGAGTTGAAATCAGAAGTCTACATATTTGTTGTTGTTGTTTTAAGATTTTATTTATTTATTTGACAGAGAGAGAGAGATCACAAGCAGGCAGAGAGAGAGGGCGAGGCAGGCTTCCCACCGAGCAGAGAGCCCGATTGGGGCTTGATCCCAGGACCCCGAGATCATGACCGGAGCTAAAGGCAGAGGCTTTACCCCACCGAGCCACCCAGGCACCCCTACATATTTGTTTTTAAGAAATTTCTTAAACTCTCTGAATCTCAGTTTCAAAATTTATAGAAATAGCAATTCCTATCTGCTAAGGTGATTATGGGGAATAAAGGAGTTAATACCCAGCACACAGTATTCAGCAAATGATCAAGTACCAATACCCATCCCATTTTACCCACAGTGAAGTCATTAGAGTTGTGTAGGCAGAAGTAGAAAGACCCGTAGTAGGGACAAGGTGGGGGGGGGGCTTCAGTATTAGAAGGGTCTTTGGGGGAAAAAACTTTTAAAATCTTTTGTATCTCTGTTACCTAGTTCTCTTGCTCTCATTTTCCAAATCTGGTCACTCCCAAGGAGAAAGTTAATTAATAGAATATGCAAATTAAGGAGCAGTTATAACACTAACTAACGTTTTCTTATCAACAGCTAATCCAGTTCTGTACATGTGTAAATCAAGACATCACTGTCTGCAGCTATGGAAACTCACACTGGAAACTTGCAAGGATGTTGCTATCTGAACAAAACTGAGATGCATAGAAATAATGGCTTCTGAAAGCCTCTTTATCTAACGCAGTGTCCTGAAAGGTCAATGGTGTGCTTCCAGATGAATGATGAATTTGAGCTTCGTCACACCCATAGCTTCATCCTGGCAAGTACTGGATGGGGTAGTGAAAGGACAGCCTGGTGTGCAGGCAGCCAAGCCTCCAGGCAGAGGTGTCCGTCCCTGAGCTAGAGCACTGGTTTCTTCACCTGACCTTCTGCCTTTTCAATTGCATAGAACTAAATCTCACTTTTCAAAATGGGGATCCACTGGATTTTGGTGTGCTTTGCTGTTGATAGTCATAGCTTGTTAAGCAGCTCCCCAGAGGGCAAAGCAATTGAGTAGTTCTAATTTTCAGGAAAGGGAGGTGTTCTAGTGAAGAAATTGCCACACTGCCGTCTCACCTGCCCCCCCACCTGCCATGAGGCGTTTCTATGCAGCAGATAACACATCTTCCCAAATATGCTTTGCACAACACTAACTTAAGGCATGTCCCTAAACTTCCAGGCACAGCCATGGCTATCCATCCCTTTATCATAGAAAAGACCCTGGAGGATCAAGAAGATAAGAGTCAGAGACTTGTTTAAAAAAAAAAAAAGCCCAAGGGTGCCTGGGTGGCTCAGTGGGTTAAGCTGCTGCCTTCGGCTCCGGTCATGATCTCAGGGTCCTGGGATCGAGTCCCGCATCGGGCTTCTGCTCAGCAGGGAGCCTGCTTCCTCCTCTCTCTCTCTGCCTGCCTCTCTGCCTACTTGTGATCTCTCTCTGTCAAATAAATAAATAAAATCTTTAAAAAAAAAAAAAGCCCAAATTACAAAGATGGCAATTTCTGTACAGGCCCAAATATATTTGCTTCCTAAAGAGTTCCTCCATCCATACTTCCCACTTTCACTCATTTTTTTTTCTTCTCATTTGTTTAAATGAGACCAAACTCTGGATCCTTTAAGTTAAAACAAAAAATTGTGCAAATGCATGGATTTTAAGTTGTTTGCTATTCTTTTTCGACATTAGTTATATTTGTATTAATTAAGAATACTGAGCTATCAATCACTATATTACAGGAGCAAGAAATTATCAAAATAAACTATCAGAATTACTTTTTTTTGTTGTTAAAGGTTATTGGCTTAGACAGCGTTCTTATAGGAAATAATCTCTGATTCAGATGGTTCAAGACACTTAATGAAGGAACTACTTGTAAAGGGAGTAAGGCTACGAGAACCAGTGGGGCACTCAGAGCTCAGTAACAGGGGAAACCATTTCCATTTCTAGGGCTGGAAGGACAGGTGAGCCCAGAGAGGGCTGGAGCCCTGGAGAAGCCTCTCCTGATAGCGTTACCCTGGCGAGGCTGTCAGCATAAAGAAACAGCCCAAAGCAGAGAAGTGGAGTCAATGCCCTCCCCCTTGACTCTTGGGTGAGGCAGGCCAGGCAAGGGCTCATTCTCAGGCTCACATAGAAGAGGGCCATACCTAGCAGAGAAGGTCTCTTTAAATTTTGTGCCTTGCGGGCTTTGCTTGCATCGTCACACATCCTGGCTCTCTGATAGACCAAAGGCAACAAGGCCATCCACAAGGGAGACTGGAAGGTGCATTCATGGGGTTTAGCCTCCTGGGGCACAGGGAAGGCATCAAAGAGAGAGTGAGAGTGAGAGACACAGAGAGAGAGAGAATGGGTCTTGGGGAGAGTCATAGAGTATAACAAGCACCATTATTTCCACAGGTCATTGGCAACAATCTGTAAGTGTTAGGGCTCTTTAAAAGACTCTTTTGTTCATATTATTTTCAAGGATAGATTTTGATAAAGGAAGAAAATACGCTGGCAATAGTCATTCACAGACAAAAGCAAGATTATATTCTTGTGACTACTTGTAATTTAGCATTTTATCAAATTAGACTATTGGAACTGGTTTTATGGGGGAAAGATCTCCATCTGCAGAAGGAAAAAGGGAATCTTTTTCATCTCTTCCTGTGACTCCTCTTGTTAATGATGAAAACTTCCATTTTTAAGGCCAGGCTCTGAAATTTCAGAGTCAGCATTATAAGCAAAAAATGGTCAGTTTGCAGAGTTCACTCTTACTAACAGAAAGGGGTCAAGGAATAAATGATATTTTACTGATACTGTACATCCACATCACTTTATTCTTCCACATACCTGATATACCGCTTTAAAAAAAAAAAAGATTTTATTTATTTATTTGGCAGAC
Source organism: Mustela nivalis (assembly GCF_964662115.1). Lineage (NCBI taxonomy): Eukaryota > Metazoa > Chordata > Mammalia > Carnivora > Mustelidae > Mustela > Mustela nivalis. The sequence continues at coordinate 49,076,650 of NC_139031.1, forward strand.
AGAGATCACAAGTAGGCAGAGAGGCAGGCAGAGAGAGAGGTGGAAGCAGACTCCCTGCTGAGCAGAGAGCCTGACACGGGGTTCGATCCCAGGACCCTGAGATCATGACCTGAGCCGAAGGCAGAGGCTTAACCCACAGCCACCCAAGTGCCCCACACCTCTTTTTTTTTTTTTTAACATCATTTTTAACATTTCACAGGAGTCACTCACTGTATGCACAATGATGAAAGCACAACGTGAGCAGATTCAAGGTGGAAGCTCCACGACTAGCTTAATGCCCTCTCCAGCAGAGGCACGCAGCTCCACAGACCCTCCTCACCTGAGAAGCCCATTCCTCAGTGGCCAGCTGGCACGCACCCCAGAGCCTACTGTGTATACTCTTAGTTCTACAAGTTCTACTAATAACAGTGCTGAAGTACAGAGATAACTCAAAAGGAAATGCTGTTAGAGCGAAGCACTTTTGTGTAATATCAGTCTCAGCGCAGAAATTGCCTCAGGGATTTTTAGGCTCTTCAGTAGTAGAAGGAACAGCTAAGAAAAGAAAAATATGTATCTGGTAGGGGTTGAGTACCTATCTCTGTCAGACACTGCTAGATCCACTGCAAGCATTAGCCGACTTCATCTTATCACAGCTCTGTGAAGGAGCTGCTATTTTTAGTCTTTTTTTTTTAAGTTTTTCTTTCTTTCTTTCTTCCTTGGGTCTTGCTATTTTTAGACTTTTTTAAAGTTTCTTTTCTTTCTTCCTTGGGTCTTGCTGTTTTTAGTCTTTTTTTAAGTTTTCTTTCTCTCTTTCTTTCTTTCTTTCTTTCTTTCTTTCTTTCTTTCATCTTCATCTTGGATCACCCAAGTTCCTCCTCCTCCTCCTTCTCCTTCTTCTTTTGAAGCTATACAAAGGAGTGGGGTACCTGGATGGTTGAGTGGATTAAGTGCCCAACTCTTGGTTTTGGTGGGGGTCACCGTATTGGGTGGTGAGATCAAGCCCCGTGTCAGGCTCTGAACTCAGCTCAGAGTCTGTTTGTGACTCTCTCTCCCTCTGTCCCTCCCTCTCATGCTCGCATTTTCTCTCTCTAAAATACATAAATCTTTAAAAAACAAACAAACAAACAAACAAACAAACAAACAAAAAACATGTAGAAAGGAGGATCACAGTACTCATGAGGGTAAAGCTGGAATGGGAGCTCAGGTCTGTACCTTCAGTACCCAAGCTCTCAACCATGGCCACAGCCCTCTGAGCCAGTGAGGACTGACAAATAAAACTTTCTATTTTTTTAATTAAAAAAAATATTTAGGAAAATATATATTTTTAGAGAACATTAAAGGACCTTTTAAAAAAGTTTTAAATTTTTTTTTTTACTTTAGAAAGAGTGATGGGGCACCCGGGTGGCTCAGTGGGTTAAGCCACTGCCTTCGGCTCAGGTCATGATCTCAGGGTCCTGGGATCGAGTCCCACATCGGGCTCTCTGCTCAGCAGGGAGTCTGCTTCCTCCTTCTCTCTGCCTGCCTCTCTGCCTACTTGTGATCTCTCTCTGTCAAATAAATAAATAAAATCTTAAAAAAAGAAAAGAAAAGAAAAGAAAGAGTGAGCACACACATGATGGGTGGGGCAGAGGTTGAAAGAGAGAGAGAGAATCTTAAGCAGGCTCCATACCCAGAACAACCCTGAGATCATGACCTGAGCCAAAATCAAGAGTCAGCTGCTTAACTGCCAGGTGTCCCTAAGGGCCATTTTTAAAAGACTTTAAAACAATGGAAAGCTTTGGAAGAAACTGTAAATATGTCTTCTCCTAAAAGAAGTAAAGTATACATTCTTTCCCATTTCATTTTTGAAGCATTTGTAAAGAAAAAAGAAGACTGGAGAGAATGCTACTTGACTGGAAAAATTCATTCAGGTGCTGGGGATTTAGGAATGAGCAAGAAAGACACGGTTCCATCCACACACACCTTCTATGGTAGTAAAAATATGTTTCAAAAATACTCAGTGAAAAAAAGCAGATCACAAACTGGCATGTAGAGTATGGGTATGTTTTTTTTGTTTGTTTTTTAAAGATTTTATTTATTTATTTGACAGAGAGAGATTACAAGTAGGCAGAGAGGCAGGCAGAGAGAGAGAGAGGAGGAAGCAGGCTCCCTGCTGAGCAGAGAGCCCGATGCGGGACTCGATCCCAGGACCCTGAGATCATGACCTGAGCCGAAGGCAGTGGCTTAACCCACTGAGCCACCCAGGCGCCCATGGGTATGTTTTTTAAAGCAAAAGAAAATCTGTGTGGATGTGTTTGTCTTAGTCTATTTGACTGCTATAACAAAATATCACAGACCGGGTGGTTTATAAACAATAGACATTTATTTCTCACAGTTCTGGATGTTGGGTGACCCAAGATAAGCTGCGTGGCAGATTGTGTGTCTAGTGAGGCCCAAATTCTGGGTTTGTAGATGGCTATCTTTGTACTGGGTATACATGTGTATATGTATACATGGCAGAAGGAAAAGTTCTCTGGAGTTCCTTTTAGAAGGGCAAGTAATCCCATCCCAAGGTTTCCACCCTCGACCTAATCACATCCCAAATACCCTCCCTCCCCAAACCATCCCATTGGGGGTTAGGGTTTCAACACATGAATTATACCAGTATTTGCAACTGGAAGAATATTTATAAAGATTTTCCCTCTAGGGTGCAAAACAGAGACAATTTTAGCTTTATTCAGTTTGCTTTTATGTCATTTCTAAATTTTCTAGACTAAATGAATGACCATGAACTCTCAAGGCAGGGGCTGACTCTTCTTTGCAATGGCAGTGTTGAGCTTGGTGCTGGATAACGTTGGTACTCAGGAAGTGGTCGCTGACCCAGAGAATGACTGGCACTTTCCAGGGACCACAGGTTTAGAGGGCACATTCCCCAGTGTCCAAGCGGTTGGAGCTGAGTTGTGTATGGTATCTTCATGGATCTTACTGTCTTGTTTGTCTGAGTGTGCTGGGTGGATTAGTTGTCTGATGCAGGTAAAATCAGAAGATTAAATTCTTATCAGGTCATGAGATTGTGACCGGTTGAATCTTGATATGACTCTGTTTGGTATCCAGAGTATTAGACTCTTCGTCCTTCACACTGTGGTGATCGTTAAATTCAGTTGAGATATGTTAGGTGTCCTGAAAGAAGGGATACTGCATTGGACTAATAAGAATGTTAATGGATTTTGTCGCTTTGCTGAGTTCCTCAAATTATACTATTAGGTATAGAACATTATTTAGAAATTGTTAAAACACATAATTTTGGTCCATTGATTTTATATTATCTATAGTCATAATTTATATTATGGATTTGTTTTGTTCATGTGCAGGCTTTTTAGACCTTGGGAACAGCAAAGAACAAAGTGTTTAAATATTCACTTGCTGGTATGTGAAGGGCTCTGAAATGTAGTTCTGGCTCCAACAGATAAGCCAGTCAATTTAAGTTATATTAAATGAATTCACTTTTTTTAATAGAGCTTTAATTTCAGCCTGGTTGGAAAGGGGCAGGAATGATAGAGTGAAATTTAAAGTCTATCAGAATTTCTTTTTAGGACATGATTTTCCAGATTTGGGTTGGAAGGCAGGACAGGATGATCTATTACCGTCAGCGCTTCGGGGGTTAAAATAGAATCTCGGTCATTTACATCAATCCCAGAATTTCTCCTTCCCAAATCAGGTTTTACCTGGTGTTCTTTTAGATCTAATTCCAATGAGCTTTTATAAAGCTTTTCTTAAAAACTTTATTATTGACCTATGATCTACAAACAGAAAAGGTGATATGCCAGCAATAAGTGTACAGCTCAATTAATGAACCTGAAGTGAGTACACTTGTGTGACCATCACCCAAGTCAAAACAAACATTGCCAGTACTACATGAGCTCCCTTCTTGCCCCCTTCTATTCACCTCTCCCATCTCCCCAAAGACAACTGCTATCCTGACTTGTAACATCAGAGGTTATTCTGCCCGATTTTGAATATATACCTCTTCATCCGTGTGGTTGGGTGTGGTTGTAGGTCATCCATTTAATTGCTCAATAATATTTTCCTACTGCTGGGCACTAAGCTTATTTCGAGTTTGGGCATTAGGAATCTTCCTGCTAGGGACAATTCTGCTCATGTCTTTTGTGTCTATATGTACTGTTGGGTATATATTTAGTAGATGAATTACTAGATTCATTCAACATTGCTATATGATGCCAAATAGGTTTCAACATGGTTATAAGACTTCATGCTTTGCCAGTAATGTATGAGTTCTCATAGTACCATACTCTTTTTTTTTTTTTTTAATTTATTTGACAGAGATCACAAGTAGGCAGAGAGGCAGACAGAGAGAGAAGAAGGGAAGCAGGCTTCCCGCTGAGCAGAGAGCCCGATGCGGGGCTCAATCCCAGAACCCTGGGATCATGACCCAAGCTGAAGGCAGAAGCTTTAACCCACTGAGCCATCCAGGTGCACCCCCACATACTCTTGATCATACTTGATGTTGCCCATCTTTTTAATTTTGGCTATTCTGGGGAGTTTGTTCTATTTTTTTGTGAGTTTAATTTGTATTTTCTTGATAATATTAAGGATGTTGGGCACTGTATAAGATGTTTATTGGCCACTCATTGGTGTCACTTACCCATTTTTCTATTGCATTCTTTGATCCATTGTTTTAAAGGATTCTTTACATTCTGCACAGAAGTTATATGTGTTGCACATAACTTCTCTCATTCTGTGGCTTTTCTTTTCACTTTCAGTAGTCCTTTTTGACAAATCAAAGTTCTTAATCTTAATGTAGTCTAGTTTATTAATATTTTCATTTATTATTTCTTGTGTTCTATTAAGAAAATCTTTGATTATGCAAAACTAAGAAAATATTTTCCAATGTTAGGTTCTAAAAGCTGTATGATTTTACCTTTTACATTTATATGTATGATCTACCTGGAATTTACTTGAGTGTGTGATAATGAGATGGGATTTTGCAAGCTTTATTAGGTTTTGGAGGTCCCATACTAAATAGAAACTTGTTTTCTATCACGTAGAATTTTAATTCTGTATGTATTAAAAGACATCTTTCAGATATACTTAGAAAGATTTAAAATCATATATCACTCTCCTGTATTCCTAAAAAGAAAAATGTAAACAATATATTGACAAGTATATAGGTACCATATGCTTGACCCTCCAATTCACCTTCTATGCTTTTCAGTCCTGCTCTGTGCTCCAGGAGGCTGAATTACATGGACTTTTTTTTTTTTTTAAAGACTTTTTAAATCTATTTGACAGAGAGATCACAAGTAGGGAGAGAGGCAGGCAAGGGGGTGGGAGAAGCAGACTTCCTGCTGAGCAGAGAGCCCAATGCCGGGCTCGATCCCAGGATCCTGAGATCATGACCTGAGCTGAAGGCAGAGGCTTAACCCACTGAGCACCCAGTTGCCCCTTACGTGGACTTTTTATGAAAGGGCTCCTTGAATTTGGATTCTGGTTGATTCATCCAATGGAAGAACCAGAGGGAGATTAGAGGGTTGGAAAGCCAGTAACAGTGGAGTATTTATTCTCCTAGCTCCTTCCCTTCCCTCTATGAAAGGCCCCAGATCCTGTAGCCACCCTCTCCATCCAGCTACCTTGTCAGGGACCTAATAACCACCTTCTCTCCTTCGAGCAATGGAGTGGTAACTGCTCCCTGCACTTCTTGTCCAGAGGTACCCCCACTATATTTTGCTGATTGTCCTAAATCCTGCCCATACCTCTATAAATTTCCCCTTTATTAAACTCTGTTCTATTCCCCAATTTCACTGTCCTGGTCCCTGCTTAGATCTTGGATAATTCTGTGATGGTATTCCTAAAACTTCACCACCTGAGAATTCAACTCTCCTAAATCACTTTTCATCTTCTAGTCATCAATATCTGTGCTTTTCACCATAATTTTATCACTGAGTCAAAGCCACCAAGAATATTAGTGGTGTTGCAATTCTTAAATGAGAGTTCTACTATAGTTTCTGGGGATTTCTTAAAAGCTGCTGGTACCCACGTTGTAAGTCTTGATACATAGACCATGACAATCATATCACAACAGTTACCTAGCCAACAGAAATTGTTAGATGCTTCCTGATTACAGAGGTGTTAAAATTTTTTAACATTTATGTCTTACAATCAATGAAATCAATGAAATACTATAATAATGATGATAATAATGACTATAAAAATATTAGAATCTTTATACATGACATTATCTCCTTTAATGTCAATGGCAGTACTCTGTGGCAGCTATTATTATCCCTTTTTTACAGGGAAACTGAGGCTCAAGGACATTCAGGACTTTGCTCAGGATCACACCCCTAGGCAGTGTCAGAGTTGGGACTCAAAATCAAGTTGATCTAATGTCAAAGCTTGTAGTCTGAACCACTTGTCTGTATGGTTCTTTGGCCTCATAGAGATGATGAGAGGCATGGTATATTCAATACATTCCTAATGATCTGGCTAGTCCCTTGATCTCCTTCCAAATATTCCTAGTAATTCTCACCCCAATTCTAGGTCTTCCACTCTAAAGGCTCTGTTATCTACCACACCAAACAAGCCATCTATGAGAATAAAAACTAATTGTCCATGACACCATTTGCTCTCATCACACAGAAGCTCTAATAGACCCTTCACCCAATGGTTGATTATCCCTCAAGGCAAATGGACCCAGGTATGCTCCTGCCTTCCAGTGCATCTACAGTATTTCTAACTTCCATAAAGACAAAGCTTCATTTCAAGCAGCGAACAGGGAAGTAACTGTCTATAATGAGATTATGGAGCCATAGGGTTGTGGAAAGACATGACAAAGCTCTAAACATGGATAACCAACATGAAACCCACATATATCTTAGAGCAACACAAGAGCTTCTGCTCTGGGAATCAAAATGCAGCTTCTGAGGAGGTCATTAAGTACCACTGAACAGAATGAGTACATTCTTCCCATCACTGATGGTACTCAAGCATCACACTTGATAACTGTTCTAGTCTCAGTCCTTCTAAAAAGCCCTTGAAACTCCCCTTGACATCTCCCTCTCTACGGAAGATAGATATATAGTAGTACTACTAAAAGTCAGAACCGTGGACAGTAGCAGCAGCGGCAGCATCTCCTTGGAATTTGTTGAATTTGTTAAAAACACATATTCTCAAGGCTGACCCCAGATCTGCTGAATCAGACACTCTGAGGACCGGGGCCTGGCAGTCCATGTTTTAACAAATTTCCTCATTCACACGGAAGTTTGTGAAGCATGCATATACAGTATTTTTGTGAAAATTTGGACATTTATGGTGACCTCAATGTACCTGCAACTGGAATTTAGTTATTGGATTCAAAACTAAAAAATAGTATGCATTTATTTTTATATATCAAATGTTACAAAGGTATGTAAAATCCATCATTTCCTCCTCTCTGGTCCTAATTGTCAGAGGTAACCAAGGTTAACAGTGTGACAGAATTCGTTCACACTAATCTATGTTTATTCACACATACACAAATATATGTACTTCTATTTCTATTTGGATTTTGCCCCTTTCTTTCCACTTTTTTTTTTCTTTTGGTTGCTACAAAATTAAGTTCAAATCCAAATATACACAAGGCTTTGCAATCTGCCCTTTTCACTTGGACATCCCCTCAAGTCAATACATGTAGTTTTAAAATTTTTTCTTAGAAGTTGTAAGATATTCTAAAGCATGAATGCTCCACATGTTATCCAATCTTTTTTACTGATAGGCATTCAGTGCATTTTCAGTTTTTCACAGAGGCTGAATTAGAGGGCTCCCACTGTGAGAAAAATTTATGGGCTCAGATCTACTCATGGGCTGAATTTGAAGCTGAAAAGGCAGATATATGAGAATATTCTTATGTATAAAGAAGGGCCTATAAAGACTGCCTGAGCTACTCAAGCTTTGAGTATTCAACAAGCACTTGGCATCGGTCTATCATGTGCCAGGCTTTGTGCTAGTTGCTTGGGGATACAATGGTGAATCAAGATATGACCTTGATTCTCACAGAACTCACTCTCCAGTGAGGTGACATACAGGGACAAAGGACAATATTAATGCAGTATGATAAATGTCAAGACGTGCCAGGTAAGCTATGACCTGTCAATAGAACAGAAGTTGGTCAAATGAAGGAGGAGTGTGTTCAAAAGAGAGGGATCAGCATGGTGAGTTTGGGGGAATTTCAAGTAGTGTGAAAAGGAGAGAGAGAAAACTAGAGGTACAAGCAGAATCCTAATCACAGAGCTACTTCTGAGTTTCAACTTCTACCTGAAAAAAACAAGAAGTCCCTTTTTACTATAACAGAAGGGTATCTGTCCCTTCTATTATATAAGCATCTCTCATTATAAATTGAAAGAGTTGCATTAGGCAGAAAAATGAGATAAGAAGAAGACTTGGATACTTTAAATTGAATGTTATGCCAGACTTGAGTACATAAAATAAGGAACATTCAATAAACCCAGGCAGGGAGCACCCTAATCAGGACAGTTGGTTTAATTTATATTCCTGATGAGATCTGTGCTGTTGTCCCCATTGATCCTCACTCACTGAAAATCTAAAATCTATAATGTGGAAAAAGTACTTCCAAACAATATTTGCCGAATACCTAACAGGGTGTTAGATTCCAGGGATATAACAAGGTGGATATTTTTATTCACCACATTTCATAAGGATATGATGCTCATAAGAAGAGCAGACTTAGCAAAGGACATATGTCATGTGCATGTAAGCTGAGTGTTGGGGGAAGGATGATGAAAATATGAGAACACATGTCTATAAGGAGATGACATGAATAAGGCAGAAGACATGAGATTTTATCAGCTTCCATGTGAGAGAGAAGGTAAGATGGATTTCCAGAAAGTCTTTTGTAAAACTCTCATGGGGTCACTTTATAGATGACCAGAGTAAAAGATCTCTGGTATTTCTCAAGATGGCTACGGTTTGTTTGAGTGAGAAACTGCACTGAACATGGACCATGAGGGTGACAATTTTATTTGGGTTATACATCTGTTATCTTATTTAATTCTAGCAGAAATCTTTTCCATAGCCTGAAGTCTAAGCACTGTGTCAGAAGCCGTGTAATAAGGAGGATGCCTTTTACAGACTGAGATGTACATTTCCTCCTCCCTATCTCCAATCCATGTGATACCGACCCCAGGTTGGTTTCTGCCTCCGTTCCCCACAGAGGTCAATGATGTGGCCTGAAGGATGGCATATAGGGTGCCTGATTCCCCACAACCCACGGGACAATTATACTCCCTCATTTGTCTCTAGATAATGGCCACAGAGTACCCTAATTCCATACTGCATTTCTCAGGGTTCTACATACAGCCTCTTAGAAGATCTTTTTTTTTTTTAATTTTTTATTTTTTATAAACATATATTTTTATCCCCAGGGGTACAGGTCTGTGAATCACCAGGTTTACACACTTCACAGCACTCACCAAAGCACACACCCTCCCCAATGTCCATAATCCCACCCCCTTCTTCCAACACCCCTCCCCCCAGCAACCCTCAGTTTGTTTTGTGAGATTAAGAGTCACTTATGGTTTGTCTCCCTCCCAATTCCATCTTGTTTCATTGATTCTTCTTCTACCCACTTAAGCCCCCATGTTGCATCACCACTTCCTCATATCAGGGAGATCATATGATAGTTGTCTTTCTCCACTTGACTTATTTCGCTAAGCATGATACGCTCTAGTTCCATCCATGTCGTCGCAAATGGCAAGATTTCATTTCTAAAAGATCTTTTTTTAATATTTAACTAAAATGTGCTCACTATAAAGCTTTCATACAATATGGAAGGGTGTAAGTACACTGTGGGAAGTCAGTGCTCACTCCACCACTGCCATACTCTCACAGGTAACTAATTTGATGCCTCTCTTTCTAAAATAATACACGTTATTTATAATAAAAATAGGATTTTACTATATACTTTGTAATGAAATTGCTTTTTAAAAAAACTTAATATATCCTGGATACCATTCCATTCCAGTACACGTAGAACCACCTTATCTTTTCAATGCTAGACAAAGTATAGATGTACCAAAATTTAATTAATCCTCTGTTAATGAACATGTGGCTTACTTTAAAATTTTTCTGTACCCAGGCTTTTTTTCTTTTTTAAAGATTTTATTTATTTATTTGATGGAGAGAGAGAGAGAGAGCACAAGCAGGCAGAGCAGCAGGCATAGGAAGAAGGGGGAGAAGACTTTCCACTGAGCAGGGAGCCCGATGTGGGGCTCGATGCCAGGACCCTGGGATCATGACCTGAGCCAAAGGCAGCAGCTTAACCTACTGAACCCAGGAGCCCCTCTGTACACAGGTTTGTTGAGATGTAGACATTGTTGTGTATTAATGCAATCATTCTATAGGATAAATTCCTTATAATGGAATTAATGGCCCAAAAGGAATGCATTTAAACCTTTCCCCACAGTCTTGCTCAAACTGGGTATTTACAGATAATTCTTTTAATTTGTGTCTTGCTTAGAGGAAGGCCTTTCTCACACCACTGTTATAAAAAAAAAAAAATTCCCTACATTTTCTATTCCACTGTTTTGTGGTTTTTAAAAATCCCAATTTTTTTAAATCCAGGGATCAGCAAATGACTGCCAAATCCAGCCTGCTGCCTATTTTTGCGAATAAAGTTTTACTGGAACAGAGGTACACCAATTATTTACAAATTGTCGAAAACTGCTTTTGAATACTTGAGACAGAAATTATATGGCCCATAGAGCCAAAAATATTTACCTGACCCTGCCTAATTAATACCTAGAATGTATTTTATTTTATCCTTTGTTATTATGAAGGAAAGTTTATCTTCTTTATTATGTTTATCTTATCAATTGTCATAAAAACCATTCAGTGAATGGTTCTTTTCCTCGCTGATGTGAAATGCCATCTTTGTTATATAACAACTTCCCATACATCCATGGCTGTTTCCTTTAGTCTCTATTCATTAACCAGTTGGTCTTTTCCTGCATGGTCTTTTCCTTCATTTCTTTAGCTTTATACATTTTTTCCCTAGAGTTTTATAATTTAAGTTTTTATATTTGGTAAGTCAAGTCCTTACTTGTCCCTTTTCAAAAAGATTATTTTCTTTTTTGCTTTCTCTTTAGATGAATTTTAGAATCTGCTTATAAAGATCTCAGTGGGGTTTATCAGCAGTATTTCATGGGCTATATTTTAGAAGAGAATTGAAATGTTTACAATATTCTCGGGTGGTGACCATTTCCTCATAGCTTCACACACCTACATCAAATATTATCATTTTTTTCACCAGTGCCAATTGATAAAAAATAATGGTGCTTCCTTCCAATCCCTAACAATAGATAAAAGCAGGTTTTTTAGCTTATTATTACTTTCCCTCAGTTTTTTTTTTTCCTTACTGTACGTTAAGATAAGGTATTGCCCTATAACTGACAGAAGCAGAAGACAGGATTTTACTACTTGACCGATACTACCTCACCAGAATTCTATGCTGTAGAAAACATTTTTAACAACTGGTCAATTGAAAGACATTGATCCCTAAAAATAAGATCTTCAGCAAACATCCTCCCTATTGACTCAACATTGATGTTCCAAAATGCTCCACCATTTCCTGTTGTCTACATCAGTTTTTAGTCAGCTACATGCTGAGTGAGCAAGTTACAAATACTCCTCTTCACACGGGCAAGGCCCACAAAGGGCAGCAAATGCAGCCCCATTCCAGTTTCTTTCCCACACTCATAGAATATTAGCCCAGCTTCCCAGCCCCCTTGTGTTCACCCTCCGCACTGGCAGGGCAGGAGTTGGATTCTCGGGTTGAAATCCCTCATATGCAGCCTCAGAGATGTGGATTTGCGGGCAGGAAGTTCCTTTGGGCATGCTCTTGTGACTGGACAGAGGGAGGAACTGACCTATCAGTGATAGAAAAAGCCTCTCCATGGGTCCTGTCCAGAACTTTGGAGCTGGAATGGCCCTTCAAAATTGTCCCAAATTAGGGCAAGAGGCCTGGGTCTTTACACCTCAGCAGTGAGTAGTCATGGGCAGGGGCTGCCCCAGAGAGAGGGCATGACCTTGGGCAAAACAGTTCTCAGTTGAGGGCAAACCCCATTGAGAGACTCAGCCAAGCGCCTATGGCTGCCAAGCCCCCAGCGCCTAAGGAAGTTGAATGCCTCCCTCCCAAAGATGGGATCTGGGCAGAAGAACCCAGTATCCCCTACAGAGCTACAGGGGATTCCTGACTTTTCCTCTCATCTCTCAGGTTTCTATGAGCTGAGAACTCAAATACCTTCAGAGGCACTGCTCAGCTTTGGTGTTTAACCTTTCCCACAAAACTCTCATGTCATAGGCAGGTAACTTTCATTCCTTCATGCACAACCCAGAATCACAAGCCAAGTATCCGGGAGAAACCACTCCAGATTTATGTTTTTACCACAAGCCCAAAACTGTATCATTCACATAAGTAAGAAAAAAGTATTCAATTTTTGTTTTTTAAAGAAAACCTTACATTGTCAATGAACTGGCATTATAGCCTGTTCCCTTGGCACATTTTAACATATATTAAAAAAAAACTGTACAGATTACAAGGACATTTTATAACGACTCAAAAATTGACTATGAAATTACTCATGTGGTCTTTGATAATAACAGCATCAATAATAATTATGACCATCATTTGTATGGTGCTTCAGAATTTATGAAGTGCTTTCATATCACTAACTTGCTGAGTGTCAGGTGAGGCAAGGATTGTTATGAAGAACTTGGCTCAGAGAGGTGAGTTGGCCCATGCCTCTGCTGGAGCCTGCCTCAGCCAGAGGATGCTGCAAGTCTGATTGTGCCTAGAGCCCCCCTACCTCCCCTCCACCTACTCTTTCTTCTCCTCTCCAGCTCTAACCCACCTTCACCTGGTCCACACTCTATGCTCTTTCCTGTTGATGCAGACAGTGTCCACGCTCCCCAACCAGGATCTTCCCTCTTGGGAAGGACCTGTGCCCTGCTTTACCTTTTTCTATTTATCTTTATTAAAACCTGATCTTAGAGCACCTGGGTGGCTCAGTGGGTTAAAGTCTCTGCCTTGGGCTCAGGGTCCTGGGATGGAGCCCTGCATCAGGCTCTCTGCTCAGCAGGGAGCCTGCTTCCCTTCCTCTCTCTCTCTCTCTGCCTGCCTCTCTGCCTACTTGTGATCTCTATCAAATAAATAAATAAAATCTTAAAACAAACAAACAAACAAACAAAACCTGCTCTTAGCTGGCTGTCCCTGGGAAAGGGACTCATAAACTATTTCATACCAAGCTATTAATACCCATCAATGATGAATACTGCCTTTTCAACCCACCCCAGATATGTATTATTTGCATTTTAACAGCTTCATATTGTGTTGGAATATGAAACAGGTTAATGAGGAAGAGGTTTTGGACAGGGCCTTTCTAGCTGCCTATCTCCACCCCATTCGTGTTATTTTACTGCTCCACTGATGAGGCATAAATTACACAGAGTACTGGACTTTAAGTCAGAAGAACTGGATTTTTAGCCCCTGTTCTTAGGTAGATACTTAAGTTTGCTGGCTTCCACCTCCCCACCTCTTAAGTGAGAAGATTGGTGTTTCACTTTGCAGGATGACCAGAGGGATGAATGGCACAAAAATCTCACTGTTCGGACAGTTTGTCAAAACTGTGGCTAGAGAAATTTGCAGTGGGGATGGTCCAAGGATGCTGCCAAGAACTCTCTGTCCCACGGATCTCACACCAGCAGGGCCCCGGAAGTTCCCCTGGTATATGGGAGCTACACTGCAGAACTGGTTTCTGCCAGCGGCTGAGACTGGTGACCAGCTCTTCCCTGTCTGTGGCTTGTCCTCGAATAGGTGACAGGGATCTCACTGAAATACCTCCTGAGGCACTTCTCCTCTCAGTGATCCATCTTTTAAATGCAGTGCCTTCTGTCATTAATGCTGTTTTATGGCTCTAGGGAAAGGGAGGGTGAGTACTTCCCAGAACAAAGAAGATAAAGGGGGGGGGGTAGGGTAGTGACATAAGAGCATCAAACAGGAAGGGCAAGCAAGCAGAGGACTTCTGCAAGGGAAAGAGCAAAATACACAGGAGGGGAGACTGGTTTCTGGAGTTCAGACACTGCTGTTCTTTGGGGTTAACTCAGTGTGTATGGCAGGGGGAAAGGAAGGAGGTAAGAATATATAAGAAGCCCAGAAGAGTAAAAAAGGTTGGTAGAATATCCTCAAGCACAGGTGCCCAGAAGTAGAAGAGATGTGGTGATCCAGGATATTGAGGGGACAGAGGGATAAAAAAAATCCCCTCTGCTTTCCTATGTCCTGAGCCCTGCAGAGAAGGAAGGGATCTGCAAGTTCCCAGGCCACAGGGAAGGCAGCCGAGCATGCCAGCTCATACTAAAGTAAAGGGTGACATGTCCCCCTAGTAGAGGGTTGGAAGTAGGCTGTCCAAGCTGCCAACTGGGATTCACAGCCAGGCCTCAGAAGATCTTCAGGACACTGAGGGGCAAGTGAAGTCTCAGTCAGATGAGACCCACTATGCTGGGGCCACCATGAGAGAAAAGACCACAAGTTATTCCAGCCAAGAACACTTCAACAGTGGATGGAGTAGGAGCAGAGGCCACTGCTGCCTGGGCACTGGTGGATATAAACGACAGCTTCCTTGGGGGCCAGGAAAAGTCCCCAGAGAAGGATAACATTTGGGCTAAGAGTCCTTAGTCTTTATTTCAACACCAAGCTTCTCCTTGCACTTGGATTACTTCCTGGAAGGGGAGCCTGGGTGGTTCAATTAGTTAAGCATCTGCCTTCAGCTAGGGTCATGATCCTGGGGTCCTGGGAACAAGCCCAGCATTAGGCTTCCTGCTCAGTGGGGAGCCTCCTTCTCCCTCTCCCTCTGCCCCTCTTCCTACTTGTGCACGCACGTGCTCTCTCTCTCTCTCAATTAAGTAAATAATATCTTCAAAAAAATTTAAAAAGATTATCTCTTGGAAGGAGGAAGAGGAACCTTTGAAGGAGAGAACCATCCAGATATGGAGTCCAAAATTTAAATTCATTATCTACCTAAAATAAGGAAAAGACTGAGTTACACTTAATTGGCAAGTTTAACACTACTCACATCAATGGGAATGATACTCTGCAAGGAAAGTTAGTTCTAGGAGGATGGAATAAAGAAATCCCCACCGTTACCACTGGTTTTTTTTCATACATGTGAGACACAATATGTGTCACAAATAAATGTCTTTACTATAGATGAGAAAAGCAACCCCCTAATCCCTGTCACATTCTGGCAAATCCCAATCTTAGAAAATACAAGGTTAACAATGTAGAACATCACTTTTTACTTCTCTAGTATAAGCAGTTTCTCTACAGCAACTTCATTGTATGCCTTCAGGATGCAGTTACCATTCACCATATTGTTTTGAAAAACCACCAGTTAGGTGCACCAGGGACTGATACTAGGAACAGGACTTGAAAATTCCCAATGAGTTCATGATTTCTAAAGCCCCTTCTAACTCTTGACCCTTGTGGAATTCTGACAGTGATTTTTGTCAGTGTGAAGCAACAGGCAGGGAAGTGGCTGTCTTTTCCATGGACCATCTCCCTTCACCCATTAACAGCTGAGAGGTGGGGGAATCAAGACCACCTCAAGGGGAAACACACGCAGTTATACATGGGTTTCTACACGGAAGTCATGACTCTAGAAAGATTCAAAAGGAGTTTAAAGCAATGACCCCATTCAGGTCTTCCAAAAACAGTGGCAGACGACTGCATTAGAGCAATCCCAAAATCTAAGACTTAGAGACTGTGAATCATCAACAAGCTGGGAATCGTGAGTGAGGGACAAGTTAGGGTCTGCATCTTTATTAACTTTTTTTAAAATTTCCCAATTGTATCCTTAGGAACTCGAGATTTCTGAAGGCCAGATTGGTTATGCATCTAAATTAGCTGCTGAAACCCCTATTGTCAAACCATGGAGGAAGGAAACTGTAATTTCTTGAAACTCACTATCTGCCAGGTATTTCATGCATCCTTCATTTAATTCTAATGGTTAGTCACAATTGGTATTCTTATTCAGTGTCAGAAGCCGAAACTAACGAGAAAGAGATTATGTCTTGCCCAGGTAGTAAGAGCTAGAGCAAGAATATAGCAATAGTACCTAGTACCTAGTCTTTCTTTTATTGCATACTCTTGTGGCAGGAGCTGATTTTCTCACTACTCTGTGGTGTCCTTAACTATTTGTGGTGTAAGTTTATATGCACCTTCCGTTCACTTGAATGGCAGCCTCCCTGATACACTAGTCTAAATATATTTGTATAATTCTCTCACTTATAGGCCAAGGGATATAGTCAGAATATAGCGTGGATAAATAAATAGATGGGAAATAGGAGAGAAATTTTAAAATTTAGAACATAAAATGAGAAGATTATTCAATAAAACGTCAAGAAACAAAAGAAAATAAGGGAGAGACAACATTTAAAGAGATAATGTCTATGAGTTAATACAAGACAAAAAACCTTACATTTAAAAACAACAAAAATCCCAAAGACTCTACCAGAAAAACGATTAGAAGTTACAAATGAATTCAGTACTGTTGCAGTATACAAAATTAATACAGAAAAATCAGTGACATTTGTATACACTAATAATAAAGTACAAGAAAGAGAAATTAAGAAAACAATTCCATTTACAATTACACCAAAAAGAATAATATACCTAGAAGTAAACTGAACCAACGAAGTGAGAGACCTATACCCTGAAACTATAAAATACTGATGAAAGAAGTTAAAGATGACACAAACAAACGGAAAGATATTCCGTGCTTACGGAGTTGAAGAACCAATACTGTGAAAATGTTCACACTACCCAAAAGTAATCTACAGATTCAGTGCAATCCCTATCAAAATACCAATAGCATTTTTCACAGAACTAGAACAAATAATCCTAAAATTTGTATGGAACCACAAAAGACCCTTAATTGCCAAAGCAATCTTGACAAAGAAGAACTAAGCTGGAGGTATTGCAATCTCAGATCTCAAGATATACTACAAATCCATAGTAATTAAAACAGTATGATGCTGTACAAACATAGACATATAGATCAATGGAACATAAATTCTTGCTTATATGGTGAATTAATCTATGGCAAAGGAGGCAATAGTATACAATAGGGAAAAGACAGTCTTTTAAATAAATGGTGCTGGGAGAACTGGACAGCTGCATGCAAAAGAATTAAACTAGACCATTTTCTTACACCATACACAAAAATAAACTCAAAATGGATTAAAGACCTGAAACCATAAAACTCCTGAAAGAAAATATAGACAATAATTTCTTTGACATCAGCCTTAGTGACATTTGTCTCAATATGTCTCTTCAGGCAAGTGAAACTAAAGCAAAAATAAACTATTGAGACTACACCAAAATAAAAATCTTTCACACTGTGAAGGAAACCATCCCCAAAGAGCAATCTACTGAATGCAAGACGATATTTGCAAATGATATATCTGATAAAGGGTTAATATAGAAAATACATGAAGAACTTATACAACTCAATCCCAAATCATCATCATCATCATCATCATCATCTGATTAAAAATGGGCAGAGGACCTAAAGAGATATTATGCCTGGAGGAGATCATGCCAAGTGAAATAAGTCAGAGAAAGTCAATTATCATATGGTTTCACTTATATGTGGAACATAAGGAATAGGAAGACATTAGGAGAAGGGAAAAATGAAAGTGGAGAAATCTGAGTGGGAGGTGAACCATGAGACACTATGGACTCCGGGAAACAAACGGAGAGTTTACAAGGGGAGGGGATGGATTAGCCTGGTGATCTGTATTAAGGAGGGTATGTATTGCATGGAGCACACTGGGTGTTATATGCAAACAATGAATCATGAAACATTACATCAGAAATTAATGATGTGGCACATGATGGCACAATGATCTTCCACTTGATGGAGTATTACTCCACTATAAAAAAGGACAAAATCTTGCCATTTACAACAACATGAATGGAAGTAAAGGGTCTTATGATAAGTGAAAGAAGTCAGGACAGGACAAATACCATTTGATTTCACTTATATGTGGAATCTAAAAAACAATAAAAAATAAATAAATAAATAAATAAATAAATAAATAAATAACAATAAATGGGGGGCTCCTGAGTGGCTCAGTGGGTTAAAGCCTCTGCTTACGGCTCAGGTCATGATCCCAGGGTCCTGGGATCGAGTCCCACATCGGGCTCTCTGCTCTGCGGGGAGCCTGCTTCCCTTCCTCTCTCTCCGCCTGCCTCTCTGCCTACTTGTGATCTCTGTCTGTCAAATAAAAAACAATAAATGAACAAACAAACAAACAAAAAAGCAGAAACAGACCTGTAAATACAGAGAATAAACTGATGGTTGCCAAAAGGAAGGGGATGGGGCTGGGAAAAAATGGGTAAAAGGGAGTGGGAGACACAGGCTTCCAGTAATGGAATGATTTAAGTCATGGGGATGAAAGGTACCGCATAGGAAATATAGTCAATGGTATTGTAATAGCCTTACATGGTGACAGATGGTAACTACACTTTCAATGAGCATACCATAACATATAGACTTGTTGAATCACTATTTTGTATACCTGAAACTAACGTAACACTGAGTATCAACTATACTCCAATAAAAATAAAAAATAAAAAAGTTGAAACTTATAATAAAAAAACCAATAAATCCTTAAAAGAATAAAATTTTAAAAATCCTACATTTTAACACACCATTTGGAAATTTCAAACAACACTAATCCTTAAAAACACCCATAGGGAAAAAAATCAATTACCTACAGAAGCATACCAATTTCAGTGATCACGGACTTCTAAAGCTCAACAATGGAGGTTGAGTCAATGCAATACCAGCTTCAGAGTGTTGCAAAGAAAGCAGATAAAATAGAAGGTGTAGAATACTATAACCAGCTAAAGTGCCATGCAAGACTAGACGTGAAATAAAGACATTTTCAGAAAGAGACTGAAAAGAATTTATCCTTTCAAGACCCTATCAACTGAACCCAGAAAGAAAAAAATACATCAAAAGTCGCAGAAGTGAACAAATATGGGTAAATATCAATAAACATTGACCATATAAAGAAATGGAAACATTTATGTTTAGCTTGGGAGTACAAACCAACAATATCATGCAATCATAAGTGAACTTTAAGTTCATTTTATACAAACATTGCAAAAAATTATTGGGAATGAAAGATGGTAGGAAAAATTGTTCACATTGCTAATTAACATGCATATATGAAAGGAGGAAAATGTTTTGTTAGTAGTTAAACTCATTCTAATGAAGTAAGTGTCCTTACTTCGTTCAGAAGAAGAGTAAAAAATATAATATGCAAACTAGTGGAGGAAAAAAAGAGGAGAAAGGAAACTAGATTTATTCCATAGAAGGCAAGAAACAGAAAAGAAGTAAAGAAAAAGCACTGTGAAGAGAACAAAAGAAGATGGCAGAAGTCAATCTAAATATATCTATTATCATGGTAAACGCAAATAGTCTAAACTTGCTAGTTAAAAGAGCTTACTGCTTACTTTAAAAAAAAAAAAAGACTGTTTTATCATAAGAAGTACAGTTAGTGGCTTGGACAACTTCATGGCTCAGAAAGTTTGAAGGTAATTGGGTCAAAGAAGATAGGAGAATACCAATTTTTAAAAAGCTAGTGTAGCTATGTTAGTATTAGACGCACTGGACTTTTAGGAAAAAACACATTTGGGGAATAAAGATGTGTCACTGCATAATGATAAAAGAACCAAGTCTTTTCTGACACCAAAGTCTATCTTAGCAGCTCTCCATGCTGCCTGGCCCTCATGACCACTGTGAACATACATAATGAAACAGTCGATGACAATTCTATTAACAGAAAGATGATTTTAAATCCCCACAGGAAGTCAAACTGGCCTGAGATGGAGTTCCAGCCACCACTTGCCAGCTTTTTTGCTTTATTTCATTTCACCTTTCTGTGCCTCAGTGTCCTTATCTGTAAAATGTGGCCAGCCATACCTGCCTCTAGTGGTTTGTATGAAAATTAGAAAAATTAAAGGAAATAGAGGGCCAGTTTCTACTAGCTTCTCAACAAACGCTAGTTCCCTCATACCTTATTTCTTATCACAAAAAAGCAAAACCTGAAAAACATAACTTCGGAAGGCAAATTGCTATTTAGGATTTCACATCGAAATCATTTTTCTTATAAAGAGTTAATTATCCATGAAATTAAATATTTATGCATTCACAGAACCAATGTGGCTGGTCTAGAAATTACGAGACTTTTCTTAATGTCTTCACAGCTGATGTTTTTCTATGGTGGGAATATTATAAAATTACTTTTTACAATTATCTAAAGAGAATTGTGTTTGGTAAGGTCGATTAGGAAAATATCATGCAGCTGAACAGTTAAATGCAGGTGTGGAAATGCTGAAGGTGGGTTTAGATGCTCACTTGTAGGTAGTTCAGCATTTGGAGCATATTTTCTATTAAAATGAGACCACAGGTGGTTAACTGTTTCCTAAGTGAGGTGACCAACTGTCCCGGCTGACTTGGGACCGAAGGACTTCCTAGAATATAGGACTTTTAGGGCTAAACCTAGGAACAGAATTTTTAGTCAACCTACCAGGCCAGCACCCTATAACTGATCTGCCTGCATCAGTCACAGTTGCCGGAACCATTCTTGAGAACCTGCTCTGCCAACTGCCAGTTTCTCCTGTTAGTGGGCAGAGCACTTGATCTCTGACAGTCACCTGCGGCCCCAGATGCCAAAATTCCTCCAGGGTCTGTGTGTGGGAGACAAAAGAAACGCTTCCTCTCTGTTACACTTTGTCACTTAGACCCCAATGCAGCCTGTTCTATGCCGAGAATATCACTTCTTCCAAAAACATGGTGCTTTTAGTTTTGTGTACTTACCCTTCTCACAGTGCTACCCAAAATGAGTCCCCTGTTTTCAGAGTGGAGGTAGAGGCATTAAGAGAGCATCAGATGCCATCTTATCCCCTCTCTGGTCTTTAAGCTCTCATCCTACCTCCCATTTGTATCAACTGAGATAATTGATGTCACTCTGAGATGACAATCGATGCCCAGTTTGAGATGGATGGCCATTCACTATGTCCCCAGACAGCCACCTCAGAATTCTACTTGGAGCTTGTTTAAGCATCTGCACAGACTTTCTTCTAGGAGTGTAACGTAGCTAATAATGACCTTGAGATCTGCAAAAGAGCAGCCTATTGAATAACTGCCATTCACAGGTCCACTTCAAATGACACTCCCACTCCCTGCACATTCTAGTGGAAATGAGTTCAGCCTCCCTCGTCTCCCACAGCAATTACTTTCTGGTCCTATTTAAACCTCAATCATGATCTGCCTTGTATTAGAGTCACTTAAGCATGTGTCTGTCTCCTTCATAAATTGTTAGGTCTTTAAGAGGAGAGAAACTATCCCACTCATCTTTATATCACT
Organism: Mustela nivalis; assembly: GCF_964662115.1. Lineage (NCBI taxonomy): Eukaryota > Metazoa > Chordata > Mammalia > Carnivora > Mustelidae > Mustela > Mustela nivalis. Next base: position 49,098,114 of record NC_139031.1, read on the forward strand.
CTCAGGAAGGAGCAGAGTACCTGTCACTATTCGAGACTATTCGATGAATGTTTCAGGAATTGATAACATCCTTGAGACTCTAGAAACTCATTAGAGATCAGCTGGCTCTGTTTTGACTTGGTCAATAATTCAGTCTGTTAGAAGGAATGATTATATTAAATATGTTCTGCCAACATTGCTTATTCTTGCATTAAAATTTATAGACCAGTTAATTTGGTAGGTCACTATGATTTGAAAAGATCTGGCAATGAGAGAAAAAATGTAGGAATCAGAATAAATAAAATTCAAATTTTTCTAGGCAAACTTTCATTGAAAATTCTTTCAAATGATGCTTTTCCCTTCAGTAGATAACACCCCAACAGTAAGGTGTTACTTAGAAAAAAAGGGTAAAATGTGATTTTTATATTCTACCCAAAGGCTCTCATTTCAACGTTAAATTGCCTCATAATACAATACGAGAGCAGCCAAGCCAATGAGTAAAGTCAAATTTCAAGTAAATACACTGAACAAATCAAGTTTCAAATTCAATTAACTTTTGGGAAAATAAAGAATCCTGAAATTAGGTATAGATTGGGAATTAAAGGAATCTGTGTCTTTATAGGGAAACACCCCAATCCTTTATAAGTTTAAATATCGAAATTGCTTAAAGACAAAAATAGTTGTAGGATGCACCATACATTAGAGTTAATAATACACATAATCTGCTAATATGACATACTAATAATCTTTTAATACATTAGCAATGTAAGTGGCAATAATTTGCAAAAGCTCCAAAATTATCATTCGCTCAAAGCCAGTGGAAAATAATTCATGACTCAAAAACTATTTCAGAGAGTTCTGGTACTACAATATGTCAAGTTTCTGAACTTGACAATCAGGGTAATCCAAGGTGAATCAAACTTCTGAGATGTCGGGAAAGAAGAGTCTATTCAACGAATACCTTTAAAAGCACCAAGAATTTGTGTTTAAATAAACTCCTGTACTTCTGTCAAGGCCCTGCTGTGAATGGTACCTGCACTTCCTGAAAGGATCACAAGGAATCCTTTGAGATTGTTCACCAAACAATCCATTTGCTGTGGCTCCTCTGGGATCACTCCCAGGCATCACCATCAGCTCCAGACAGAACTGGCTTTCACTGAGCACTTACTAAGTACCATCGCACACTAACACCCCAATTGCAAAGTGTTTCAATCCTGCAGCATTAGAACAAGTTTAAACTGATAGCTATTACTTAGCACACTAAACTATGAGCTCAGATGACACATACGATTAGTTATATGATATTCCACTCCAATTTTTTAAAAAAGGAAAAGATGCTGTGGGATTTCACACTGTACTAATTTTTCTAATAGAAGAAAAGGCAATCATTTAGTTGTGACAATATCATAATCCTTCTACCCATGAACCACAATAAAAGAATATTCTACAGAACCATCTTATTCAAAAGGCAGTTTTCCTTTATAATGATAGAAAAGGTATTTATTTAGTTCTGAGCGTTGTAACTGACTCCAGTGTTCTACAAGGAGGAGAAAAAAATATTTTCTGTTGCCTCAGGGTAATAAGTAACCATACAAACATTAATGCATGTGTACTGGAAAGAAAGGGGGGACAATGAATTGTCATCCTATTTGCTTTCCTGTCATCAGCAAGGCCACCGAGTCTGCATGTGGGCCCAGCTCTGACAGTCCATCAGGCATCTTCACAGCAGAAAGCACTGTACCACTGTATGCGAGTCCCAATCCAGTGCTGATTTTTCCTGCCCTTTATATCTGCTCCTCTGTCCTGACTTTTATCTAGACAGGGGGAAGAGATAGTAGATCCTAAGAAAGTCAAAATGTTGCAAAAGAAATAGTAAGTCCTTTCCTTCCTGAATTAGGGAGTACAGCCAACCCTACAACATTTATTCTCTGAATTTACAAATTTGTCCATAAGATCTTAATTGAGAAACTTAGGCTGAGAAGTCCAGTCCTGATTTGGCTGAATGAAGAATATTATCAGAGATGCCAATCTGCCCTGGAGCCAGCATATGGAAAAGCAGGTGGGTTTGGGGTGGGGAGGAAGGGAGAAATGCTGGAAAGAAAGCTGGAGCTGGGACTTGCTTTTATCCCAAATGGAAGCTTCCCTTCAAAACAGTAATCCAGTGGTCCAGACCTATCATGTGGTCAAATTCAAAGGATAAGCATCAAGAAAAATTTAAAAGCACTCAAAGTATGCATTGTATATACTGCTCTTTCATATCTGCTTGTTCTCTACTCTTCTCTTGCATTCCTCATCTAGCAGTGGGCACTCCTGCTCCGAACCTCAGCTCAAGCGTCAAGAGCTCCAGGAAATTTGGCCTGCTTCCTCCATGGTCCCCAGCCTTGGGCAGGAGCCACTTCATGGCTCCTGTAACACCTTCTGCACACTTCTTGTTAGGGAGGTGGTATCTCTGCCCCTGAAATGGGGAAAAAAAGCTATGAAGGGCCCCTTCCTCTACTCTCATCCCCATGCCCCTTTGCTTGGTGGAATCTGATGGATTCATTAACCACAGTGCACCGTGGGCAGGGACACTGTATCTGAAGTTAACTTGCATTTACTCATGCCCCTTCTTCCATCTACTGCTAGATGTGGCAGACTGGCTCTTCTTGTCTCTGCATCTGTTTGGCTAAGTGGATCTGAGCCTCTGCCCCACAGACCTCACTACTCCTGCCATGCTGCACTAGGATGCTGAGATGCTGATGGGGTACAGAGGTACTGCAGATGCTCAGGCCGTAGCTGGATGCTCTGATTCAGCTTACGGCAGCCCTGCATTTGGCCTCATTGGATACTTGCCCATCTGGCACTTTTTCCCTATTTTAGCCATTGATTCTACAGTTCCTTTGTCAGGAAACTGCAAAGGGAAGCATAAGTGAGTAGGTTCTAGCACCTCACTATACCCAAACTTCTAACACTCCTATCTTTGCACTTCCAATAATACACTGTAAATATCTGCCTCCCTCATTAGATGGTAAATTCCTTGAAAAACTATTATTGATCTTTATATCCCCAGTACAATGTCTGATACATAGTAGTTACTCAAATACTGTTGAGCGGATGAATGGATCGATGAATGAGTTTGACCATTCTTGGACCTACTTCACTGACCCAAACCTGGCCACTCTGCCTCTGTTCCTATCAGGTAGTCCCCTGACCACTCCCTACATAAGCTCAGGCTGCCCCACCTCTGTGTTCACCCAGCTCAACATCCTCATTTTCTATTAAGACTTTTCCAGCTAGTTCTGCCCACACTCATTTCTTTTTCTAAATGCCTTTGGCACAATTTAGTACTTTGCTATTCTCAGGTTGTTATAAGTGTGCTAAGGTTATGTTCTGAACCAGGCTATCTAAGACCTGGGTGTTGACTGACTTCTTCCATGAAACATCATCAGGAGGGCAAAGTTTGTGAATAGAGAAACTGTTATCTAGTCTCCCTACCTTGAATTAGGAGGGGAAAGTCACTTCCTTTGCCTAGGCCTCAGTTTCCTCCTCTATGAAAATGGGGGTATAATCATCTGAGTGTGTCACAGGCATTGTAAGTGACAAAATAAAAATACAATGGCATCTGCAAAAACCTTATGCACAATTTATACCTCTTAGAATGTAGAATTGAGTTTGGATCATCAGAGACCTTAATAAATACTTGGAGATTTGCTTGATAATGAAGATGTGATGGGTGATCTGGTACATTTACTCCTGTACCAAAGAGGGTCAGCAGGCTGTAAATATTTGAAAAATATTACTAGGGAATCTCCTGGAATGTAGTTTTGCAATTTATAAATGTTTACTATTATTGTATTGCTTGAAGTGAATTCGTTTCTATTAGGGATATCTTAGTCTGTTTGGGCTCCTATAGCAAATTACCATAGACAAGTGCCTTAAAAACGGAAATTTATTGCTCACAATTCTGGATGCTGGGAAGGCCAAGATCAAGGCAGCAGTAGATCTGGTATCTGCTGAGGGCTTGCTTCCTGGTTCATAGACAACCATATCCTTACTATGTCCTCACATGATGGAAGGAATACAGGAGCTCTCTGGGGTCCCTTTTAAAAGGACACTAATCTCATTCATGAGAGCTTCACTCTCAGGACCTAATCAACCCCACCTAAAGACCCTACCTCCAAGTGCTGGCTCTTTGGGGATTAGGATTTCAACATATAAATATGAAAGAAAACAAACATTCAATCTCCAGCAAGGGAGTTATAATCCAACACAAGAATTATCAAAAACGTCATCCTTATCCATTCCCCTACTATTACTTATTTGTAACATTATCTTAACTTGAATTCTGATCTCAGCAAAAACCTATGTAGAATGTCAGGTAGGATTTACAATCCCTGTGTCAGGAAATGAGAACTCAGAAAATTAGTAAATTTGAAGGTCCAATGGCATGGAAGCCACCGAGTCGGGGCCACAGGGCTCACATGGTATGAAGAGTCCGTCCTCTTTCTAGTAAGATGAGGTAAAGAGGTGAGATAGCAAGGCCTGATTTATAGGTAAAATAGAGACGGTTTAATATTAAGCCTTTGGGGCACTTAGATTTGGTAGGTAAGTTTAAACTTTTATTTTAAAATGAAATTCCCAGGTTATTTTTCAAGGGTTTATATATATCACTCCTATCTGCTCTGCTCCATGTAACTGAGCAACTGAGAACTGAGTAAATACTCTATAATTGGTGATGAATATTCAGATCACCTGTGCTGCCAAATGAATCTTTCAGTCAACTTGTTTTGCATCCTATTAACTTCAGTAAAGAAAATCTCCAAACATACTGGTTAGTAAAGAACTTCTGACGTTGTGTGATAAGAAACTGTGACTTATTCAACATTTTAAGATTAAAAAAAAAACACAAAACCACTTTACATATCGGGCGGTAGTCCCCTACACCCTCGCCTGCTCTTATCCAGGTTGCGGTGCGGGGAGGATATGTTTAGGACCCCCAGTGGATGCCTGAAACTGCGGAGAGTACTAAGCCCTAAATAGACTTTTTTTTCCCCCCTAGGTATACATACCTACAATGAAGTTTAATTTATAAATTAGGCACAGTAAGAGATTAATAACAAGGATTAATAATGAAATGGGACAATGATAACAACAGATTCTAATAAAAGTGAATTTGGCCTCTCTCCAAATATTTTACTACGCTGTACTCACCCTTACTCTCCCTGGGAGATGTGAGATGATAAAACGCCTACTCCACTAGCGGAAGCGAGGAGAATGACGTGGGCGCTGTGAGGTAAAGCTAAGCTACTACAACCTTCTGACGATTGGTCAGAAGGAGGAGCGTCTCCTTCCAGATGGCGGTTGTCCGCAGGCAATCAAAACTGCGGAAGGCGTAAGTGCAGATGAGGCTATTTAGTTCAAAGCCCAAAGAAAGAAAAATAAGGACCCAGTAGTGCAATTGCAGGATCATAGGGAAGCTATTTTTAATTTCTTCTATGGAGAACCACGATTCCATCAGAGAGGATGAATACCCAATTTTCGTGTCAACATGGACAGGATTGGAAGAGATTATGCTGAGTGAAATAAGTCAAGCATAGAGAATCAATTATCATATGGTTTTGCTTTTTTATGGAGCATAGGAATAACACGGAGGACATGGGAAGATGGAGAGAAGGGAGTCGGGGGAAATTGGAGGGAGAGACGAACCTTAAGACACTGTGGATTCCAAGGAACTAACTGAGGGTCTTGGAGGGGGAGAAGGGTAGGAGGTTGGGTGAGCCTGGTGGTGGGAATTGTGGAGGGCACCTACTGCATGGAGCATAGGGTGTGGTGCATAAACAATGAATTCTGGAGCACTGAAAAATTTAAAAAATAAACAAAAATTGAAAAAAAAATAAGGACCCACTTAGGAAAATTGCGCAGTGGTTTCATTGAAGGGAGTATCACTGACTTCAGTGGCAGAAACAGAATTCATTATATACAGAGAAGATTTTATATACTCTAAGATTCTCTAAGACGGAATGTATATAGGGGTTTTGTAAACCATTTTAGAACAGCACATGAAAATATTTTTTGCAGTGGTTCAAAGTACAAACATAGGAGGAGACCCATTTTACTTGCTTTAGAAATTACATGTAAGACTCTAATAATACAAATTTTAAGCTAAGCCCATGTATCGGTACATGAAGGCGGGGGAAAGTTTAATAACCTTTAGGTGAATTAATTAACATTCCCCATGTTGTGTGAAAAGGGAGTCATTCCTACTCAGTGTATTTCTGTTTAGGACTCATTCTAAGTGTAGTGGTACCCCCCCCCCCCGCCAAATGTATAGATCTGAGCTGTCTGATATGATAGCTGCTAGAAACATGTGACTATTGAAATTAAAACCCAGTAAAATTTAAAACTCAGCTCCTCCCTTGTACTTGCTACATGCACGTGCTCAAAAGCAACACACGACTAGTGGCTACTATATTAGAGGAAAGGATATCTTGCAGAAAGTTGTTAGCCAGCAATCCTTTCTGCTAATAGTATAAGCTAACAAGGTTAACAAGGATTTCATGCCCATGTGGGGGAAAGTTCAGATAATTATTCCAAATTAGCATGCCCCTGCTCGAAGTTTCCAAACACTTTTATTGTCACACACACACACACACACACACACACCTGAGTCTTGATCATCATAAATCATTGTTTCCTTATATCTTCCATAATCACTGCTTTAATATTGGTGAAACAAACTTTGAACCTGCTACTGGAGGGAGATTGTAATGTAACGAATACCTTAAAATAATTCTCACTATTGCAACCGCAGGTTTTTCATTGAGGAGCAGAACATTTTTGAATGCTTAGTACTTTATTTAAACACACATATATACAAGGATGACAAAGGGAAACCGCAGAGTTGAGCACAGTGGCCGCATGCATGGGGAGGGTTGGCAGACTGTAGTTTTACAGGATGAAATTTGGGTTGAAAAATAGGTAAAGACCGGAGAGCAAGTTTCATTTCCCATCACCACATAGAAGGGTCTTCCAGCCTGTCAGACATAAGAAGGAAAGCATGTGAGGGGCGCCTGGGTTGTTCAGTGGGTTAAAGCCTCTGCCTTCAGCTCAGGTCATGATCCCAGGGGCCTGGGATAGAGCCCCACATCGGGCTCTCTGCTCAGCAGGGAGCCTGCTTCCCCCTCTCTCTGTCCTCTGCCTGCCTCTCTGCCTACCTGTGATCTCTGTCTGTCAAATAAATAAATAAAATCTTAAAAAAAAAAAAAAAAACGGAAAGTACGTGAGAGAAGCTTCCCAACTTCCTGGGAGGCTTTCGAAAGTGAGACATTCAGTCCTGAACCAAAAGATGATCAGGAACTGTTGAAAAAGGCCCCTGTTGGCATTCTAAATAGGAGGTCGTGAGGGACACCAGAGCAGAAGACAGTGGCATAACATGCAGCAGCCCAGCTGAGTAGCTTCCACTCATGTTTATGGGAGTCTCAAATCTCAGAGGGAGTATTTAAAAGGCTCTGTATTTATCAGAGGAGCCAAAGAACTCTGCACTATTTCTGAAGATCAAAACTACAGGAATCACACAAAATGGTAACAAGAAAGTTATTGTTACACAACTCTGAATACCCGTCTTTTGTTTTCCCGCAAGCCTTTTTATGTAGTAAGATGCTATTTTTATAAAGAACTCTTTATAATAAAATAGCATTCACAAGCAACTTGAAGGCTGTCAACTTTGCCCACTGTGAGACTTTAAGCCACAGAACAAAGAGTAGCATCAAGGCTGTTAAGTCTGGATGGTTCTTTTTTTTTCAACCTAAGTACATAAGGTTTACCCTAAACTTTTTTTATCACAATAAGCATCATATGCATGCCAGTGAAAGCTTAAAGGCATCTATTGTTTAGTGTTAAAAATAACCCTTATGAACTTTCCACCTGCTTCCCTGGTATTTGCTGTTTACCTCTGGGTTGGTATCTCCAGAGACAAAATTGTTGTTTCCTTCAGGGAAAACAAACCTGACAACTCTACACTTGTACACTTGGCCCTGGCTGGCCATTTCACAAGACAACAGAGGGATGGTGGGAAGGAAAGTAAGTGACTCAGCACATCACCCAACTTGTTCTTTGGGGAGAACCTCAGTGAAGAGTGACAGGCCAGTCATGCTCCCTGAGCAAGTGTTCTAGTGACCTCTTCTGGGGAAGCTGGTTCTTGACATTGTCAAGATCTGGGTTTAAGGTCCACGAGCTCCAACAGAAATGGATGAAATATGCGCCCTGTGATCTTGTTCAGGGCAGGGGCAGGAAGGATAGGATATTAGAGCCAGGAGGTTATGAAATTGGAGGAAGGTCTGGCTGCTTTCCAGCAGCACTCATTGCTCATTGTTCACAATATTTCACACCGGCTCTTGGTAGGTACCTCTTGCCAAGACGAGTCCATACTCCCAGAAAGCCTCCACGGTCACAGACAAGTTATTAAGAATATTATGTCCTTAACATCCATTCCTTGAATGCGATAAATTATTATGTGATACTGAACTTAAAATAAGTTGAAAAGTAGACAACAGCTGCCCCCCACTACCATCACGCCCCCCACCCCCGCCACCAAGATTTACCTACAACTTTATGCAGAATGAGGAAGACTAGAGCAAGACCCATGAGAGTCTTATGCAGGACATCTAGACACTCCACATACCATACGAAAACTAAAGATTATCCCAGCCAAAGATGGACTGTTAGTCATTTCAGGGTAGAGACGGGGACTTACTCTATGTTCTCCTAATTCTAACCCAGTTAGAAATTCCATATAGAGTCTTTTCTGAGGTAAAAGTCTCTTATGTTAAAGATTTTCAAAGAAGCATCAAATAATCTGAAGTAGAAAATAATACCCCACAGAAGCTAAGAGATTTGCAAATCATTATGTGAAAACAAAGGTCCTCACTGCCCTGTGACCCATCTCTATGTCTGCCCAAATGCTACCTGGTTTGGAAGATCCATTCCAATCCCTCCCTCGCCCCCACCCCCACCCCAGGAGCCCTCTGGGATTTCCCTCTCCTGTGCCATCCTGAGCTCTGCAGCAATGTCCCCACACAAGCCCTTCATACCTAGTTCTGGGAACATTTTCTGTGCTTTCTCTCATCAAGAGGTCTGAAATCAGTGTCTCAGGGCTTGATCGTTTTCCATACCTAAAAGAAAGAAAAGAAAGAAAGAAGGAAAAAGGAAAGAAAGAAAGAAAGAAAGAAAAAAAAGTCAAGTCCTTAAAGCAAATCTGAAATATTCATAAAGAGGAAAAATATTTTAAAAAAAAAGGAAAATAGTGTCTCACATGGTTGGTCATCTGCTAACAAGTAATCTAGGTTTATGAAGCAGACATTATCAGAAATATGACTTCAAATTATATATATGTATAATTTTGCTTAAATAATTTAGCAGAATATTTAAACACATCAAAACTCCTAGTCAAATTCTTGCCTTTTAATACTACTACAAACAATACATAGATGGAGTTTCATAACTAAGTGACAGGAAGTAAAAGTACATTACGGAATGATTTTAAATGTTTCCATAATTAGTTAATTGGCTAGAGTTCTGATGACATACAGCACTTTAAACCTTAACAAAGAGACCAGATGATATTTCAGAAACAACCCTGGGGAGAAAAATCAGCAGACAGAAGTTCTAGACCCACCTGTGTCTTCAAATCTCAGTTTTCTCATTCATAAAAATCAGATCATAACTCACACTTAAATTGGAGTCTTTGTGGAAATCCAGTGCGAGCCACAATGTTTAGAAAGTGACCGAGTAAAACACAAATGCAAGATATGGCTGTTGAAATGCACTCATTCTTACAGAAAACTACAAACCTTGGTCCCATATTGTCCATATTTATTTGGGGTAACAAAAGCTAAAGCCTTTGCTCCTGCTTTGCTTTTAATTTGCCCCATAAATATAAGGAATCTCATGGATCCTGGAAAGACCATGGAATCTTACTGGTCTTTTTTCTCCTAGAGCCGGTTTTGGATAGGACTAAAAATGTGCATGTAAGGGTGGTGTAAGTTACTTGCTCCAGGTGAGTGCATACAAAGGTCTGAAAAGTCTGTATTTTTCCCTTTCTCAGAAAAGGGCTTGTATACCAGAAGCTGTATTATTCACAAATGAAAAACTAGCCTGGATGGATTGATTAGCTCCCAGAAAAAAACGGCAAAATAAAGCTGCCAGAAGGTATATTATCAAGTACAGTTAAATCTAAATTTTTAAGAAAGATTTCCTATTATTGCTCCTTTGCTGGGATTTAAGAAAGCAAAAAACAAACAAACTGCTCCCTGTCCCCATTGTTTGTAAGATTTCCTCAACATTTTCCAGAGTTGAGATATCAAACAATAGATCCTTGCTTACACCTATTTACTCTGTTCGTTAGTTGATTTTATTAACTGTCAAACTCTTAAGCAACATCAACTCATTTATCTTCGCCATGCTCCAGTGAATAGAACTGGCTAATGTTTTCCCCAATTTATTAGTAAAGAACCTAAACCTAGAAGAACAGGATTTGCAGTCCTAAAGCGGCACCCAGGACAGTCATGTTCACTATTCTTCGTCTCCTACTTAATTCTGGATTATCCTTCTTCTCTACCATGCTCTAACTGGCAAAGATAAAGTCTTTAGGGGAAAATTTTCAAACCTAGCTTCACGTTAAGAAGCCATATTCTACATAAGGGAAGCTTTTAAAACCTCTGTAAAGCCCAGGTCCTACCCCTGAAGTTCTGATTTAAAGTCTCAGGGTGCAGCCCAGCACTAGTGTACTTTAAAACTCCCCAGGTGACTCCAGTGTGTGACCAGGATGGAGAAAGACTAATCAAGGGCTAGGTTTCTTATCCTTGGCAACCTTTGTTGTAGGGGGCTGTCCTAGGCATCCTAGGATGTTTAGAGCCTAAAGTCAGCACCAGTTAGAACGACTGGTTTCACAGAGAATTGTAAAAGCCAAATGTGGTAGATCTATGCTCTAGAATAAATAGTGTGGCTTTCAGAAGCAATGAACCAGGAGCATAGAGCTTAAAAACTGAGTGGAAAAAGGGAACAAGGGGAATGTTATCAGACTACCATTTGTGCCACATAGAAACACATGTTCACAAATGATGCCATAATTTTCAAAAAATACAACCATGTGGGGACTGGGTGTGTGAGATGGGAAGGCAGTGAGAGTATGGAATGGAGACAATGGGCACAGAGGATAAGTCTCTGATGGTTTCTAAGAAGCAACTTATGTGAAATTGAGACAGGAATCTCTGGTTCAGAATCAACGTATTCCCACCTAACCTGAATCTCTTCCCATGAAACTCAGGCCCCTTCCCTTTCTTTTTCCCTCATCGAAGATGGAGATCACACCGGATGCTGAGGGTAGTGAGGAAATCAGTGGGAGTGCTCCAATTTCATCACCCCTAAAAAGAAAAGCCTTCATAAAATGTTTTTATGTTCATGACCTATAAAATGGAGATAATTATACTCACTTCAAAGCTTTGAGGTGAAGATGGAATGAAATAACGCCTAGGGAAACATTCTGAACCACTAAAGCTTTATACAGTGGATAAGCTTTATCGCAATCATCTTGGCAGAAATAAGTTCTACTGTTCTAACTGACAAACTAAATATCCAACAAGCTTTTTCTAGATAAATGACAATTAATATACTTATTTTTTAATTTCAACAAGTTCTTTTCTCTGTTTATATGATAGCATAAGCAAGAATTGGAAGCAATTCCCTTTCTGAGAAGTCTACTAGGATATAAAACATTATTGCTTTTTGCTAATTCAAATGAACCAATTTCAAGGTTCACAAACCAATACTATTTAATTCCAGCATTTTATGTATTCCTGATTCTGTGTAAACTGGCACTTTTTCAGAAGCTTTTTAGTATGTTATACCCCTTTTTGATGAAACAGGGGAAAATATTTATTTAAGAATATAAATTTTCCCACTTTGAATCCTTCTCAACTATTCCCTGACTTGTAACCAGTAAAAAGTATGGTAAAAAAACAAAAATAACACTTTATAAAACATAATTTAGACATGTTAACATTAAAGTTTTTAAATGGCTCACCCTTTTTAGCTTATCAAGGTCATTTGATCCCAATAATTAAAATGAGATATTGAATAACTTAGAACTAAGATGAATGAATTTTGGAAACAAATTTAAAATCCTATATCATAGTTAGGATGTGATTTTCTTTCTTTATTTCTTCCTTTTTTTTTTTTTTTCCTTAATATTGGATATTGAGAGTGAAGACATGGCATTTAAGTTTAGCTTTCTGGGTAGTCAGAATAAAATTTACGATTTCTCAAATTCCGTGTAATCCCTGGGTTTATCCCAGAGTTTCTCATTAACAAAGCACTAAGTGGGCACTTCCTTCTCAAAATTCACCTGCTAGAAGATGGGAAAAGTCTGCATTTTAAATCAATTGTTTTCATACTAAATCTCTATTAATGCCAGGATTTTTAACTAAAAGACTGAGACTGAATAAAGAAAAAAAAAATCACTGTACAGAAGAAAAGAAACTAGCTCTATTCGTCTTTTCCTAAATACTGTCATTCAATCTTGCTCTGGACAGCTTGGAAAATCTGGCAATGTCTTTGGCAACTCAGCTGTTTCCTGGTCGGTGGTGGTGGTTGTAGTTTTTTAACACTCAGCTCATTGTTCTCCCTACAGCACTTCCCCCAGCACTCCCGACCTGTTTGGGGTTTGTTTTTTGGTTTTTGGTTTTTTCCCTTGGGGGGGGGAGCGGGGTCCTTTCCCATCCAGTTTTCCAAACAGTCCCCCAACTGCTCTAAGAACAAAAAAGAACAGAGAGTGAGTGCGAGAAGATGGCCAGCCACACAGTCTAAGGAACCTAAATGGGGGGAGGAGTGGAGGCACGATTTTGTAACTAATGTTGCAGAGGGAAAGTGTTCAGTGCCCTACGCAATTACTCACTGAGAACTGAGTATGTGCCTGATACTGCGCTGCCCAGGGATGCAAGCAAGAAAAAAAAAAAACAAAACAAAACTCGGAGATTCCCCAGGATCTTCGGTTGCGGGGCAGAGCGCTCCCGGAGTCGGTCCCGAGGAGCCCACCCACCTCTGCCTGGTGATGAGGTTGATGTAGTGCCGCAGCGCTGAGTAGTATCTGGCCATGTCCTCCGCCGGCGCGTCCTCTCCGGGGTTGTCTGGCTTGGAGGGGTACGCCTCAGCCAGCGCGCCCAGGCACACAAGCAGGGACAGGGCGAGGGTCAGTCCGGATAGTCCCCGTGCCTTGCTACCCAGCATCTGCGGGCACAGAAGGCGCAGCGGAGAAGAGTGGGGTTTGAAAGGACACACGCCTCGAACCTCCCTCCCTTGTCGCCCCCACCATCCCCCCCCCCCCCAAGCCGCGCTCAACCCAGGCCCTTAGAGGGAGCGGAGCACCACTCCACGTACTAACGGCATCACCTGCCCTTCCCCGACCCGTCTGCCCCACCGGAAAAGTCCGTGCAAATTCTGTCCAAGTTGCCGGACACTAGAGCCGCGCTTAACGAGAGGCGCGGGGCTGGGGACCAGAGCCCGCCCGCGCCAGTGTAGATACTTTCAAAACAGATGTAGAAGTTCCTCCCCGTGGGTTAAGGAATTGTAACTTTCCTAACCTCTTCCCCAAACCCCCGTCGGAGGAGAAGTTTCTTCTCTAATACGTGCGGTCTGTCTTGCTGCAAGAGATAGTTGTGGCTGAGATTCCTTCGGGGTGACAATTTGGGAGAAGGAGGAGGAGAGAACTGTTCTCCGGGCCGTCGGTCTCGGTTCGGATCCCAAGGATCCGGGAAGGAGGCAGAGAGGTTCCAAACTCCGGGAATCCCTCACTCAGGGGGCGCTGCCCGGGAAACCTCCATCCAGACAGGGACCTCCGAGGAAACTGCCACCTGTCCAGGGTTGGGGGTCGCGTCCCCGTCCAAATCCTTCAAAAAATCACCCAGAGGGACGGCGCAGCCGGGAGGGTGCGCGAGCAGGGTGGAGGCGCGGTCGGAAACGACCGGAGGAGCAAGTGGAATTTAGCCTCCAAGAGCGGCCGCCGCGCGACGGGGCAGGAGAGGACAGAGCGCGGCGCGCAGGGGTTGGAAAGCCAGGCGCGACCCTCCCGGGGCCCCAAAGCAACCCCGAGGGTGAGCCGGAGCCGTCCCCCGGCTCCCGCCCCAAGCCGAGTGGGTCTTGGCACTCACGGTGGCCGGCGAGCGGGCGGGTGTGGCTGGGCAGCGAGCGCTCTGCAGTCAGGTGCGCCTCTCCGAGGGGTGAGTGCCGGCGGACCGGGTGCGGAGAGCAGGTCGCGACAGGGCTTTTATGGCGTTCCCTCGCAGCGGCAGGAGGGGCCTCGGGCAATCACGTTCGGGTGACTCCCACCCCGCCACTTCCCGCCCCCGAGTGGCGGAGGTGGGGCGGAGGAGGGGGCCGCTATCGTTCGAGTGGCGGCTCCTGTAGCCACTCCTTGACCCCAGGCCCTGCCGGGGGAGGGGGGTCTTGGAGAGGTGAGAGCGTGGCGGAAGCCGGAGTCCCTGCCCTCCCGTGGTACCCAAAGCGCGCTTTCCTTCACAGCCCGTCTGGTCCTGCTGGAGACAGGAGCAGCCCAGAGCTACTGTGTCGCCTGTCACCCAGACCACCAACTCAAGGGGTGCCAGGGGAGGGGATACATGAATCCTCTACTTGATGGAGCATCTCCGGGACTCGCGCGCCAGCAGCGCAGGACACAAATCCTGAGCAGAGACAACTTGGTGCACAGATCTCCTGCGCGGAAATTGCTCCAGGTCGCCTGTCCAAGTCCCGAGTTTGGTGGCTCTCAAATGGCCCCCTCCTCTCAGGGTCTTAGAATGGGCTTCTGTGGCTTGGGCCCCTTTTCCCAGCTTCTTTTTCGAGAGATCAGCCCACTCCCAAGTACTCGCCCAAACGCTGGGAGCCCGGCTCTATCAAGACAGAAAGAATGTGACGACTGCGAAGTCTCCAGTAATGGGACACGGTAAACCTACTTCCTCACTTTGCTGGGGAAGAGCGGCCTTGCGACCGTCTGGACACCCATTAAAGCGCAAAAGAATGAAAAATTCGGATCCAAAGCTATCGGGTAGTTAAACGAACAGGAATTTCTCCCTTGGATAGTTACAAATACTCAATAACGCCGATTGAGAATGTGGGCTCTGATTGAAATGAAACAGGTAAAAAAAAAAAAAAAAGAAAAGAAATCACCATTAATTTGCACATCACGTTAAACTTGTTGAATGAAAATGAAAGATTCAGAAACCATTTTTACAGGATCAGGATTTTATATCTTAAAAGTTACCTGAATAAATACTCCTAGAATTCCAACTCTTCTAAATAAAATGGCATGGCACTGTTAGGAAATTAAAGTCTTAAGGTATAAACTATTTTAATGTTAAAATCACAAATGATTCTGTTTAACTGACTTTTTGTACTGTTTCCACTCACTGAATTAAATATCAATTACTGCATAGCTAGCTCTGCACTCTGGTGCTCTCTTTCTCTCTCTCTCTGCCTCTGTGTGTGTGTGTGTGTGTGTGTGTGTTAGAAATTTTGAAGATCACATCCCTTTCACTTAAGTGAATGCTTCTCTTTCCATATTTCACAAACATAGGACAGGGACACAAATATCAGGCATAATTTCTCAGATTTGCTCCAGTGTACTCCTGTCTGGCAAAGTTAGAACAAACCAACTTCTCACTTAGAGCTCTTTCTTCACAAGAGGAAAAGCTCAGTCCAGTTTTCAATCAATAATCTTATTTTTAGAATTTATCACAGATACACATCAGTTATACCTTAGAAGGAGTCATTGAATTTGGGAAGGACATGCACCATTCTTAAGTGGGGGGAAGAATGAGAACATCTGATTAATTTAGTTTACTATTATGCCACTGGTATCCAAAACCAAGAGCTGATTCTCAGGGCTCAGCTTTAGAGGCTAAAACATGGAGCCTAGTGCCAGAGGTGTATCCTTATATCCTTACCCTTTCCCTCCAGTGCCAACAGCATCTGCTGGCCTTAGGTTCTGAGCATTCCACCTCTTCTCTCAAGACTGCACCATTAATTGCCTCCTCTCTGTTCTATAGTTTTCTATGCTTATACATATATACTTACAGATAATAAATTTGCGTGAGTTTTTGCTCCACGAAAGAAACAAATCCAAACAAAAACCATTCAAAAGCAAAAAGACAGTCACTCAGACAAGCATCTCCTTCCAACTGCTGAACCATCTCTTTCCTTTGTTTCAAAATCAAGTTTTTAAATTTATAAGTATATGTATCCTTAGCAGCTTTATTGAGATACAACTGAGTTATACTAATCTACAGATGCTTAAAATATTCCATTGGTTGTATTCTTATGTATATACTCTGTGAAATATCACCACAGTCAAGGTAGTGAACTATACATCACCACCAAGTTTCCTCATATCCCTTCGGTGCCAACATTTGCGCCATTTCCTGTCTCTCAGCCAGGTAATCATTTTGATCAATTTCTTATGCATCTTTCCTGACTTTCTTTATGCAAATAGAAGCAAAAGTGAATATATGTTCTTATATTTTCCTTTTTTATTATTAATACTATATCTTAGACATCTTCCCATTTAGACCGTAAAAGATGATTAATTGAATCTTAAGCCGCTCTTTTCTCCTTGGAGGAGGGGGGAATGGAGGTGAATGTTCCAAGTTCCAATCATGCCTTAGCTTTCTGATGCCTTAGCTTTCTGATGACCATCCCTCATCCTGAAGCTATCTAGTGTCCCTAAGCCACCAGTCTGCAGGTCAGCAAACAGAAAGACATTTTTTCTCACATCAGACACTCCAAGGGTCTTAGGAGCTCTTTTATCAGCAATCAGGGTTAAAGACCAAATATTAGAAAAAAAAGATACTCCTAGCACCCTTATCACTCAAAAAATCACAAGCGTTTTAGGAACTCTAGACCAGGAAATAGGAATAAACATGAAGTGTATTTATTATGCCACACGTAGTCAGATCAGGTCTCATTGAAAAAGTGACATTGAGTAAAGACTTAAAGAAAATGAGGAAATAAGTGGCGTCAAAGGAAAACGAAACAAAACTGGGCTAGAGCCATCAGAGGACAAGGAAACCTGATGTAAAGGCCCTAGGGCAGGCATGTGCCTCAGAGGGAGAAAAGGATGAAGATTAGAAAGATTCCAGATTTTTGGCCTGAGCACTGAAAGGATGGGGTTTCCTCCTAGTATAATGCAGATTACTGCAGCTGGAGTAGATTTGGGATTAGCAATGGGAGCTCCACTGAAGATGCCTTAAAATTTTGTTGTCTGCTAGACCTCAAGGTGAAGTGTCAGTTATTTATGTATGAATCTGGAGTTAAGGAGAGAGATCTAGCCTTGAGTCATAAATTCAAGAGTTGTTTTCTGTGACAATAGATCAGACTTTCCAGGGACTGAATAAAGGAAGAAATAAGAGCCCCAATTCAGTCCTGCAGTGGGCCAACACTGAGAGATTAGGAGATGAGAAGGGATGAACAAAGTAGCCTGAGATGGAGGGACAAGAGAGGTAGAGGAAAACAGAAAGAGTTTGGTGTTTCAGGTCCTTGAAGCCAAGGCAGATTTCTTCTTCAAGGAAGAGGAAGTGAGTGTTTGCATCAGCTGCTGCGGAAAAGTAAAGTAAGACACAGACTGAAATCGACCCATGTCTTGAGCAACATGAAGGTCTGACAAGAGCACTTTTGTACTGGCAAGGTTTAAAGGAGAAAGAGAGGAAAGATATTAGAGACAAGTCATCCTGGGAATTTCACAGCAAAGGGGAATAGGAAAAAACAGGGCAGTGACTGGTGAGAGAAATAGGGTAAAGAGAAAGGTCTTTCAAGGTCGGGGGAAAGGAACATGTTGGCCTGCTGAAGGGAATCATGGGGAAGAGAAAAAAACACATCAAAGGGGTGTTCTAGGTGTTATGTATCAGGGATTTCGTCCCTTTGTGAAAAGAGTTGCAAATATTTACATGTGGTTTATCCTTCTTTTTCTGACTTTGCTTAAGGTGTTGTTTTTGTCTTGTACAGGTTTTTAATTTGTAGTTGAAGGTATTTCTCATTTCTTTTGTAGCTAGAGTTTGGAGTCTTAATTTAAAAGACCCACTGGTGACTCAGGAGTTGTAAACTACGGCTTGCAGGCCAAATCCAACCCTTCACTTATTTTGTAAATGGCTGGGGTTTTTTGGCTACTCAACTACTGCCATCCTCCCTTTCTTTTTTGCTAATAGACCTCAATTAGGTTCTGGACATAGGTATTTCCAGCCAAGATTCTGGATCACGGTAACTCTCTTACCTCTGTGATTGGTTTTGGGTGAACATGTGATGTGTTTCTGGCCAATGAGCTACTGGGATAAATCAGCTGGGAGCCTTTCGGAAAGTATTTCTTTTCACATATCCTTGGCCATGATACTTCTTCGTCCTTTGAATACTGTTGAGAGCAGAGGTGGATCTTAGAGGTGTGGCAGCCATCTTGTGCTCATGAGGAGCAATATTATAAATACACAGAAGGGAACAGAATGCATAGATCAAAAGGGCTGAAATCCTTGATGAAATCAGTGAACTGCCAAACTAATTTTGGGACTGCCCACAATTGGATATCTCTTCAAGTAATTAACAGTTGTCCAAATGGTTTAAGTCCACTGTTAGCTGGGTTTTCTGCTACTTATAGTCAAAAACATTCTTAATTGACAAACTCAGCTTCTAATCTTGGTTTTCTTTACCATTTTCCCTTTATTATTTTTTGGTATTTTGTTCTTTTTTATTTAGATTATTTATTTTTTGATAATGGAAACCTAAATTTGAGCCTTATATTTATCTTTCTATGCATAACACATTTTCCTTGACTCCTCCTAGGCCTAACTTAGGACTATTGTATTAAAGGCTTGTGTTATATCTGCTTTTCTGTTGTCTGACAGGGTGGTGAGGATGGAACTGAGTCAGGGTCAGGGAAGAAGGGTGGGACCAGGGCTGTGGATATTACAGTTGGGGGATTTTGTCCCTGGAGACTTTCTCTGTTGTTTAGTTGAAAGTTTTTGTTTGTTTTAAGATTTATTTGAGAGAGAGAGAGCAGGTGGGAGGGGCAGAGGGAGAGAGAATATCAAGCAGACTCCCCACTGAGTGTGCAGCCCAATGAGGGGCTCAGTCTCACAACCCTGAGATAAGGACTTGAGCCAGAACCAAGAGTCAGACACTTAGTCAACTGTGCCACCCAGGTGCCTCTAGTTAAAAGTTCTGTACTGAAGTCTGTTTTAAATAATGGAGGGTATATCTAACCCAGTGAGAAGAGCCTTTGGATTTCAGGTTGTTTAACAGATTCGAGGTGAACCCAAAGCCTCCTGGTCTCTGAAAGACAAGCTGCTTTAGGTGATAAACTACCTCCCCTTTGTGCTCGTCTCTCCTGCTCCCCTCTGGGATATAGGTGGAAAAGGCATGAAAATAATAGGCAAACTAGGAGTTCATCACATGTGTCCCTGTTTATATTCTGTATTTCTCCCAGCTAGTAAAACAAATAAAGAGAAAATGTCAATTCTTAGCAGTTCTTCCTATCTCTATTGTATGAACAGCTATTTCTCTCTCACCGTAGAGCTAAATAAAGACCTTCCCGGAAAGCTTCTTCTAAGCTTCCTCTCCAAATTCTTTCCTTCAAATCACCTGCCTACTTCCCTCCAAATTGGGGTTATCAGTTTATTCAGAACTTGATGTCTTCACGTTTTTGTTCACTGTACTGTTTACTGTTTGTGAAGGAGTCAAGCAGAAATTATAACCAATTTCCAGAATGTTCTCTTTGTACACAGTATTTTTAAACTTGCATTATGAGACTGCTCCTTCCTTGGCTTGGTGGCTTTTTTTTTTAAGTTATTCTTATTTTTTGTGTGTATTTTGCTACATTGGAGAAAAGAAAATCTCTTGATCCCGTATGTTCTTCGCCAGCTTCTCTGTGAGGCTGAAACAGAGTTCACCGACAGCACCACTTCTATTTTTGTATATTTTTAGTAGTGTCTAGAAGTACATGTGCAAGAGAACTGGGGCAATTATGAAGATTATTTGGACCCAAATTACCCCAAAATGTATCTGAAACATCCAGATAATCACAGGAAAATATCATTTTTTAAAATTTGAAAGTGTTCTGATAATAGCTGTTCTCTCCTCCATTTTGCATGTGCAGGCACATACTGACGATTCTGAAATAGCACCCATAGTGCTGAGTTGAGACTAGCTTTGTGTTTCTGACCAGTCCCAGTTTTGTTTTTTTTCTTAATTGTTTTTATTATTAGCTCAAGTCCTATGCTTCTAGTCACAAGAACCATACAAAGCCAAATACTTCTCTGAGAAAAAAACCTTAAGCGTGATTGTGGGAATGACAATCATATTTCACCACACTGAAGGCAGATATTCTAGGAAAATACTGATTTCCTCAAATGCTGTATAGGGCAAGCTGTACCCGAGGTGATAGCACAGACTATTTGCTAGGCTTACCGAGGGGTCTCACCTTCAATTCTGATAGAGCTGGGTTTGAAGAACATTCAGTTTCCCGTGGGAAGATGTGTTGTTCCTGTTTTAGAGGATGTGGATAGTGTGGACTGGATGTCCCAAGAAACTCATTGCAAGACACTTCAAGCCTCTCAAAAAGACTCCAGAGGCCGGAATGTGGTCATCGGTATTCTAGCCTTGCTTGCTTCTAGGGTACAAATGTGATTTAGCTCCTATCCAGTTGCTTGAGATTTTGATTGGAAATTGATTTATAACACTGAGATGTCCCATATTCTCCATGTATATTATTAAACATAAAAAAACTTTTAAATAACTCTGAGTTATGAAAGAACTAAATTACTCAGGGACAGAAACAATCTGTGAATATCCCTTTTGTAACCCAAAGGGAGGCAGAAGTAGTATGATCTGGAGCAGATGGCTCGATAGAAGATTTCAGTTTCTGCAGCTTCCTAACTGAAGCAAAGGTAGCAGTGTTCTTGGTGGGCTGGTTCTGTGGTGAGGTTTTGAGAGGGAGTTGTTTCTGGAAGCTCAAACTAGGGTCTGCTTTTTTAGCACCTAATCCCGAAGACTCTATCCGTTAATAAATCCTTTTCTTCATGAAGCAACTGGAACAGATTCCAAACCTGAAATAAAAACTCTGATCACCTACAGGACCATGAGAGAAGTCATGGTATGAAGGTACATAAGGAGCCATGGAACTCTCTTAGACTTACCAACAGGAATGTTATCACAGAGCATGTCTCAGAACTTTCCTTCTCAAAGGATACTCTCTTGGGATGTATGTTTGGCTGAAAATAATAGACAACTCAGTTTATGCTGTCTAAAATCATAAAGAATATGTATCGTCTTACAAAATAAGAAGGTCTAAGATAAGGCATCTCTACTGAAAGTAATTCTGTGGTTCAGTTATATCAACAAGAGCCAGGTTCTTTCCCCTGTCCACTCCACTGTCTAGGTACGATGGCTTTGATTTATGGAGCAGCTGCCCCTACAATTGTTAAATGTCTACCCTAACTCTGGTTGCATCCAAACATACCGACATCCTTTCAAAGACAATAATTTGTTGGCTTTGTCATTCCTTAATGAACATCCCTTAATGAACGGCCCTCCCACCCTGGTCTCCTGCTATAACAAAAACTGTAACAATGAGTAACTTTGGACATCTGTCTTTGCTCATGTGTGTAGATGTAACTGTTAAAATCCTAGAAATGGAATTTCTCAGTCAAAGCAAGCAAGCATTTGAAATGTTTATAGCTCTTGTCAAATTGTCTTCCCAAGAGATGTGTCAATTATAATGTATGAGAGGGTATGTTTCCCCAAAGAAGGGTGTGCTTTCATAGGAGATATTCAGGGGTTGTTTCTGTGAATGGTGGATCAGAGGTACCTGAGGCAAGGCAGAGGAATAAACCTGCTTAAATTTGTGGTCCCTCCATTTGGCCTCAGGACAGAAGGAAAGACATTATCTTTCCAAATTGAAAATCCATGTTTGTGCCCAAAGTACTGGCCTCTTTGTAGTATGCTCCATAGTAGGATTAGAACCCAAGGAAAATGAAAACTAACTGAGCCACAAGGCAAAGCAGGTTAATGAATGGACCCCAAACAAAGCTAGAGAATGCTGTTGTTTCTATGAAGCTGATAAGAGTTATGGAAAGGCTGTTTTCACAGAGCTTTTTTCCAAACTCTCATGAGTTCCCTGGAAGTGTTTTTCAAAATACTGATGGATCTAATTATTTCACTGTTAGTTCAAGGAAAGTTTTCTTTCTTCTTCTTTTTTCTTTTTTAAATTAATTATTTTGGTGGGGAGAGAGAAAGCATGCATGCGGGGGGGTGTGGCAGAGGGCAGAGGGTGAGAGAAGCAGACTCCCTGTGGAGTTCCGAGCTCAAGGAGGGCTTGATCCCAGGACCCTGGGATCATGACCTGAGTTGAAATCAAGAGTTGGATGCTCAATCAACTGAGTCACCCAGGCACCCCTCAAGGAAATTTTTTTTTATCCTTAAAAAACTTTAAAGTTCGAATTCTGAAATGCAACTTTTCCTCTGATGGAATTCTGAAGGTTTTACAATAATTAGGAAGTAAAGACTTAGATCTTATAAATATATTTTAGCACCTTAAGAATGGATTAATTTGCAGTCTTTCCCAGGAATGTCAATGCATGATATTCTGAATTATTTTTTCTTGCTCTTTTTGCTTATTTGAGACATTAAGATACTGCTTGATTTTACATTTGGAAACACTTATTTTAATTGTTTAAAGTCTCTTTTTCAATACAAATTATTCTGGGTACTGGTGGAGATCATTTAAAACCAACTAAGTGAGAGGTCCTCCAGGAATAATTGAATGAGGCACACACTGTATGTACCTTCAACTGTTCCTACCAAATCTTCAGAGGATCCTCTCTCTCTCAGAAACCCATGGCAGCCTACTCATGAGAACATTATTCTTAAATTTCAATGTTATAGCTAATATCATCAACTCATAAGGTAATTGTCTCCAGTGGGATGAAATTAAGCCAGGAAATAAAGTTCTGTAGCCTCGTTTTAAGGCTTGATCATAAACCTGTGTTTTATCTTCTTCCCTTCCAATAGGTCACACACTACCTTCAGGCCCCACGGCGACAATAGTCCTTGAGCAGTGTGGTTTTCAGGCAAGCATGTTTTGCCCCAGTATTTCCTTTCAACACCCTTTGATGGCCATTTTATTTTATTTTTAGAACAGAAACTAGGATAGATGGCCCCAAATATAGTAATGACATCCCTGAATCATGGTGTCTTAATTAATTAATGTTGGAGAGTTATCTAACTAAGGCACATCCACAGGTCACATTCTGGGCCTCCAAAACCACTCCTAACAAACTCAGCATTTCATAGTTAGACAGTTTTCTGACTTTCTTCGGCTGGGCCTCTTTGCTAACTCCTACCAACTTTCTCAGTTAGCTCAATTATCAGGTGAATTTACCCTACTGAAATTTATTTTAGCATATATTTGCCATATGCTATGGACATTTTTGATTCACACATTGAGATGTAACTTAGGATTACGTTTTACACAAGTTCCATGAAACCTGATGAACCAGGACTAATACAAAGAAGGGACTTAAGTACTCCTTGTGAAAAGAAGTCTAGGTTTAAGCAAATCAGGGCCCCTACAGCAACTCCAAAAATGCCACCAAGGGACTAGGCTCTCTCCCTTCCTGTTTCACGACCATGAAGATAACTGAGCTACCATCAGCATGAAGCTCCAGCTCTGGTCTGGAAGAAAAAGGAAACAGAAGAGGCAGAACCAACTAACTTGAGCTTATGTCTTAGCCACCAGATATCACGTAGTGTCTTCTAGCTGCAAGGGACTCTAGCAAGGTGACATTTAGCTTTCCAGGTTCTGTGGTAGAAAGACATGGAAGGGTGGGTCTCAAGTGAGCCACTTTACACTGTGTACCCAGCAGGCTTGTGCCTTCTGGCATTTGGTCATACTCATTCCAGGTTTGGTTTTTATTGTTCATCAGTGAGAGATAACAGGTACCATTTCCCCTTCTGCTGCAGAGATGTGGCAATGAAGAGCAAGATGGTAACCTGTCATTATGGGTTGCTTAGAATTTTTCTAAATCACAGAATGAACACAATGATCAGATGTCAGAAAACCTGCATTTTAATCTTGTATTATTTATCTTAAGATGTCTCATCACTTCACCTCTCTGAACCCTACTCTCCCATCTACACAGTGGAGGAACTGGGCTTCAACCTTCTGTTCTTCTCTTTCTCATAGGATTGCAAATGTCTGCTATGAAACCAGATCTCCCCTATGTTACCATGAGGACTCGCAGACTCCAGGCCAAGAGAGAAAGTCTCACCAGGCTGCCCATTATCCTTATCTCCTCTCTCCCACTTATCTGTTAGGACCTCCCAGCACTTAAGGAGGGAGAACTGAGGGGTATTAGGAAGTTAGGACCTGTGTAGTAAACTGTTTCTCATTGCATCTATGTGACTTGTGCCTTAGGGGTATAAACTAGTCTAGTCTTTCTTACTAGAACTACAAGCCCCACTTCAGATAGTTAGGGCTTCTCTGGGATCACGAGAATAACCAGCCTAGAGATCAAGCCACCAAAATGGTAATATCTACCAGCTTTTAATTGCCTCTTGTCCCAGCATGTTCCAAGAGGCTGCCTTAAAGGCGGAGCCTCCATTCTTCATATAAGAAGCCTTTCCCAGGCCCTGCCTGTATACACAGCTCCTACTTCAGTCTCTAAAATACTTCCACAACTTATTTAACTGCCCAGAATCTCACAGTATCACTAAAGATGCTCACACCCATCTGGGGGTGTGAGGTTTATGGCTGATTTTCAGAAATTTTCTGCAGTGACTGTCACTGGTTTCTCTTTTCAACCTCACTCAGCCCAGGCATTTTTCACTTTGCAGCTGGGGTTGTGGGAGCCCCTGCCTCCAGCCAAGTTGTTGGACCTGCTCAAACCTGGTACTTTCCCAGGCCTGGGAGTTGATCCACAACACCTTCCCCATCTTTCCCAAACCCACCTTCTCTTCCAAGTCAAGGTCTTTATTTCTTCCACCTTGCTCCCTGCCCAGTCACCAGGAGCTGCAGACACCTCCGCTGAGGGCATGGCATCTATTAGTTGGTTTCCTCTTTGAGCTACAGTACTTTCTCAGAGTTCTGGTAATACCTCCTTTTGCTTCCCTTTGGTCTAATGGGTAACAGCCCTCCCTGTCACTGGCCTTGCAGGACCAGATCTTGTTTCCCTGAACCCTGCCTGCACCTAGATAAGCAGTTCCTCTACTGCGCAATTCCCATCTGAGGCTGCTGTCCACAGCTGTAGTCCTGACCCATCCACCTGACTGCATCATTTCAGCGGCAAATGAAAACCCCTCCATCTTGTCTCATTGCGTAGGAGGAAAACAAGAGAAAACACTATTGCCCCAGCAGTCCTGAGGTGGTGCTCTGTCCTCCATGATAGATGCTGCGGTCTGAAGAGAAGGCACTAGCAGTACATCACCTGCCCAGTGACCCGTAGGCAGGAGCCATGCAGCCCCTGTGCAGGGATTGACTCCCAATGACTCCCCAGTGACCACCATGCAGAGTTTTCTGTATCCTTATCTTCCTCTCTGTGCAAGCTTGTCAGCTTGGGAAGAATAGAATGAGACCTCTAACAACAGCTCTGACCGCTGAGATCAAAGAGGGTACATTAGAAAGAATAAAAGGCATAGATTATAACAACACCAAAAAAGGGGCACGAGGCCAAGAAAGAGCCCACTCAGTACTATGGGAATGAGGCTACTAGAACATCAGACTCCTGGGAAGAGAACTCCGGAATATCTGTGCCTGAGTCAATCCCAGCAAATGGTCCTGCTGCTCAGAGAAGCTTATTTCTGGAACTACATTGCTTGAATCACTTACCTTCCAGAAATCGAGTTACAAAGGGATCATTCCTGTCATCATTCCCGTTCTCGTGCATTATGGATACCCTCACCACAGGAAGGATGTGATGGGGGCCCCAACGGGAGTAGGAATATGTAGGGAAAATTTAGTGCTGCCCAGATGGACTCTGGTGTCATTGATCAAGTGAAAACAGTAATGCCTACAGCAAGACAGACAGAGGGGGCACTGAGAATAAACATTTATTTCAAAGCAGCAGTCTTTATGAAATATGCATGATATGGCTAGCTGGTGGTATCATGACTATTGCAAATATTTCTCTGCCTATTTGCAAACCCATCAATCACACTACCAAGTGGTACTGTGGGCAGTACAAAAAGGAATAATCACAATTAATTGATGTCTGCTGTGTATTAATCATTGTACTTGCACTCATCCAATTCTAATGACAACACTATGAGATAAATGTTATTATCTTCATTTTACTGAAAAGGAAACAAACTCAGAGAGATAGAAAGAATTTGTGCAAGTGCACATAATAAGGGACAGGGCAGGAATCCAACCATGAGCCTTAAGCTAAAGTGACTGATTGGAACTTCTGGTTATATATTAGTGAAAACAGGACATAGAACACCTTTATATTCATGTACAAAATGTATCATTGCTATAAAATATGACTGAGCCAATACAAGGTCCAAATGAGGTGTGAGGGAAATAAATTCCAGGCTACTCAGAAGGAGAGTGAGTTTTTGCTTCTGAGGCAGTCGCTAGGGATGTGAGATTTGAGCTCAACTTGGAATAGTAGGGAGGTTTGGGAAAGATGGGGAAGGTGGTCGGGTCAACTCCCAGGCATGGGAAGGTACCCCTGTTTGAGCAAATCCAGCACCTTGGCTAGGGGCAAGGGCTCCCACAAGGAAGTAATGAAAAATGAAGCTGGAAAAGAAAGACCGAGAGAGCAGCTAGGAGGGAGATGACAATAGAGGGACAGAGGACAGACTTCAGGCTGTCAGAAGGGAGTCAGGAAATGATGAAGCAATGTTTCAGAAGGACTGACCAGGCAGTGCCACAACAGAGGCACAGAGAAGGAAGAGGAGCAGGCCTGGATTTAAGGAGCCCAGGAAGAAGGTGACAACTGTCATCTGGCATGGAGTCAGAGAGGCCTGGATTGGGTGGTGGGGGGAGTGGGTATGAGAAGGAGGGATGAGTGAAGAGTCATTTTGAAGGAAAACTCAAGAGGCTATAGCAACTGAATCATACTAATATTAATAATAATATCAGCTAACATTTATTTGTTTGTTCATTTCCACAAACATGGCCTAAGTGCCTTCTTTGTATCAGACACAATTCTGGCCCCTAGGAATATAGCAATAAATATGACAGAGTAGGCTGCCATTTATATTCCCATGGAAGAGATATACAACAAACAAACATGCAACAAATAATAAACAGATGCACAAAAAACTGACCAATGTAATGGAATTTCACGTGGGCAACTTGAGCAATACAGACCTATAAAAGAAGGTTATGGCACTTGACAGTAAAGGGTGGGGAGTTTAGGTCAGAATAGGTGTCTCTGAGGTCAAGATATTTGAACAGAGACTTGAAGGAAGAGGGGAAAGAGAAAAGCACTATGGGCAGAAAGGGCAGGAAGTACAAAGGCCCTGAGGCAGCTGCAGCCTCCCAGTGATCTGAACCACAGGGCCAGGGTCAGCAGAGGAGACTGGGAGTCAGTCTGATGGACAGCAGGAGCTGAACAGGGAAGGGTCTTGAAGGGCATGGCAAGGGCTTTATGCTATTCTCTAAATGAGGTAGAAATGGAAACATTTTGGAAAAGGGGCCGAGATAATGTGATTTAGATTTAAAAAAATCATTCTGAGCACTTTATGTGAGCTGACAATGTCGTAGGGAGTAGAAGCAGGAGGCCACTCAGGAAGTTGCTACAATGATGCAGGTGAGAGAGACTGGGGGCTTGGACTCGGGGTGAAGCTGATGAGAAGCAGGAGGGTTTGGGACACATCCGAAGGCACAAGGCACAGAAGCCGGTGGTGGACTGCGTGGAGTCTATGGAGTATAAGGAAGGGGAGGATCAAGCAGGCATCTCTGAGAGGCTTTCTGCTCTTAGATTCCTCAAAATTTATCTTGGGGTACAGATTATCTGGAGTCTTTGATTTTCCTACATTTCCATCGTCTAATCCGTTAATAAGTCCAACAGACTCTACCTCCGAAGCAGATCCTGGAGCTGCCTAGCTCTCTCCACCTTCCCCACAACCACACTGGTCCACAACCGTCATTTCCTTCTTGGACTATTGCAAAGTGTATCTCAGCCTCCCTGCTTTTGCTCCCAGCTCCTTCTCAACAAGCAACTGTGTGGAGAATCTAGATTCCATTGGCCTCCACTGAAACCTTCATAAGTAATTCTTGACATAAGAAGTACTCAGAATAAATTCCAGATTTCTCACCCTGGTTTATAAAATCTTATGTAATCTGGCCCCCATGTTTGTTTGTTGTATAATCTGGCCCCCACGGCTTTGCCGATGAAAGCTCACAACAGTCCTCCTCTTTCCTCTTTTCTCCTTTTCTCCAGTCTTCAAGGCCCATCCTTCATATGACTCAGATCTCAGTTTATATGAGGTCTATCCTTATACCCTTATATCCTTATATCCTTAGTCAGCCTTCCTGCTCACCCAAGTCACTGTTGACTTTGAGAGGAAGAGTATGATCTCCTTCCCCTTGAATCTGGGCTGGCCTTCCTGATTGACTAGACTAATAGAATGCAGCAGAAGTGACACTCTGGGACTCCTGAAGCTAGGCTCCTTGTAACGTCTGCCTGGGCCTCTCAGAACATTCCCACTTGGAGCCCTGAGCTGCCCCATAGGAAGTCTGGCTACCTTGAACACCATCATGCCGGGCAGGCCATGTGGAGGTGCTCTGGGCAACAACCCAACAATCCCAGCCTTCCAGTCATCCGCCCTGGGCACCAAACTTCCCAACAAGAACAGCCATCAGCTGAATACTGTGCACATAATGCCATGGGGAGCAGATTTTCCCAACTGAGCCTTCCCCAAACTCCTCACCTCAAAATTGCGAGATAATTGTGGCGCCTCTGTGGCTCAGTGGGTTAACGCCTCTGCCTTCTGCTCAGGTCATGATCCCAGGGTCCTGGGATCAGACCCCACATCGGGCTCTCTGCTTGGCCGGAAGCCTGCTTCCCTTCCTCTCTCTATGCCTGTTTCTCTGCCTACCTGTGATCTCTGTCTGTCAAACAAATCAATAACATCTTTTAAAAAAGAATTGTGAGATAATAAAATGGTTGTTATATTAAGCCAGTAAGTTTTAGGAAAGTATGTTATATAGCAATAGATGACTAGAAAACTATCACAATATTTCAGTTCTTGTAGAACACTTACCACTATCTGATATTTTTCTTGTTCATTTAGTTACTCATATGCCATCTATATATCTACCTTATCTATCATCTATTTACTTTTTATCGATCATCTATCCACCCATTTACTCTCTGTTTTTCCTCCACTAGAACAGCAGCTTGAAAAAGAGCAGGGGTCTAATCTGTCTTGTTTATTGCTGTATCTTTAGCACTTAACTCAGCACTTGTACAGATAAGTGCTCCATGAACACCTTTGAACAAATGAGTCCCTGAAAACCCGACCCCTAAGGGCAGCCAAGGTGAAAAAGTACAATACACATGTCTACCTGTATACCCACACATTCAAATGCAGAGAAAAAACCTGGGTGAGCATCTCAAAATATCCTCCTCCAGATTCACGGAGCCGGCAAAAAGCAGAGCCTGGGTTGAGACCTAGAGAATTTGACTTTCCATCTGTACCCTTAAATACCCATGCTCATTTGTAAAAGAAAAAAGAGTGAGGGAGCAGTCCCTGGTATTTCCAAGTTTACCACCCTTGGTAGAACAGGAAAAAAGAAAGGGAAGCAGAGAGGGCAGCAGGAGGAGGGGAGCTCCGATCTCTCCCTCACTTCCGCGTTTTCATTTCTGATTTATCATTTCTAGAGCAGATGACTGCTACGGATTTAAAAATAATTATCTGACTTGTATTATCTTAGTTCTAACTTCGCTTATTAATTTTAATAGCTTCTGGCTTTCTGAGAGTTTTTTTAGTGAATCATATTAATGAAGAAAATATATTTTGGGGTTTAACCTGTATGTTTACTGATAATTTCCTTCTTATTTTATTGCATTAGTTAAAACTTGAAAAATAATATTGAGTAATAGCAGTGATACCAACGATATCAATTGTAGTCTTGATTTGAAATTCTCTCTCTCTTTTTTTTTTTTGCCTTTATATGTGATGCCCCCAAATTCTCATTTAATATGATGTCTGCTGCCTGTATTTTGTAAATGGTCTCTGTCAATTTTAAGGACAGTAGCTTTATTTCATTCTTTTTTACATTTTTTTAAAAAACTATGACGGGCTCTCTGATCAGCAGGAAGCCTGCTTCCTCCTCTCTCTCTGCCTGCCTCTCTGCCTGCTTGTGTTCTCTGTCTGTTAAATAAATAAATAAATTTTTTTAAAAAAAGACAGTCTTTATTGTTCTATATTTTTTTATTGCTTTTTCAACCAATTTTAGCAGATTACTTTAAACTGACAAATTATCAATTTCTCCCAGATTTTAAAATTTATTGCCTTATGCTTATACCTATTACTATTTTTTAATTTCTATAATCTCTTCAGGATCCATGATGCAATCTGCTTTCTCATTTCTCACACAGTATATTTTAGCTTAAATACTCAATCAGATTTGACAGAAGATTATTTTATTCTTCTACCCAAAGAATCAACTTTTGATTTTTCCTTTCTATTTTTTTTCTGTTTTCCATTTTGTTTATTTATGCTTTTATCCTTATTATCCACCATATCCTAGCTTCCTCTGTTTAATTTAGTTGTTCTTTTTATAACTCCTGATGGTTGAATAATTATTTCCTGTTAGTTTTTTCTTTAAAAAAATTTGCAGCTCTAAATTTTCCTTTGATGAGAAATTTATCTGTGCTGGTAGCCTTTTCAATGAACTATTTATACTTTCCTTCTTTCCAGATAACATATAATTTTAGTTTTAACTTACTTTTACATCCAGGGGTTATTTTTCATTATTATTCTTTCCCAAATGAATTTGGAAGGTCTGCTATTTTGTTTCATTTCTTCTAGTGGATACTTTTTCTTTTTAGCTGTCAAGATTCAACTTTTATTTCTTTACCAATATGTTAAAAATACTACTAACTACATCTTCCACCAAAATGTTTTACTTCTCACTCTTTCATACTCTACTTCAAATCATGTTTGGGCCTCTCTCAATATTCCTAAGGGCATAAATGAGGAATGATTATGAGTTGATATATTAAATCCACAATTATCTGTCCTAGAAATTATAAGTTGGAAATGAAAAAGTAAAGATGAGGGAGAAATTCTAGTCCCTATAGGGACAGAAACTGTAAAATATGAGAGACATAGAATATGTTCTGCACATACAGAAAGGCATATTATACTTCCCAAATTAATAAATGAATTTATCGTAGTTTCACCACAATCTCAAAATAATTATTTTTGGGGTGATATAAAAAATGATTTAAGAGTTCATATGGAGCGGGGTGCCTGGGTGGCTCAGTGGGTTAAGCCGCTGCCTTCGGCTCAGGTCATGATCTCAGGGTCCTGGGATCGAGCCCCGCATCGGGCTCTCTGCTCAGCAGGGAGCCTGCTTCCTCCTCTCTATCTCTGCCTGCCTCTCTGCCTACTTGTAATCTCTCTATGTCAAATAAATAAATAAAATCTTAAAAAAAAAATAAATAAAAATAAAAACGATTTAAAAAAAAAAAAAAAGAGTTCATATGGAGGAATAAATGATAGAGAATGGCCAAAAACTTTTTTGAAAGGGAAGAATAGTGAGGAGGGACTTTCTTCCCCAAATACTAAAAGATAATAGAAAGCTAATAAAATCAAAACAATCTGATACTGACAAAAAATTACTGAAAAAGGACAGAAAATCTAAAAATAGATCCAGAAACATGTAAGATCATAAAATAGGACAAAAGTAGTAATGAAAACATAAAATGTACATTAAATAAATCTCATATTAAAAAATAAAAATATTAAAAAGAGCATTTTGAAGAAAATCCATATAGCAAGCAGGGGGCAGGGACAGGGAAATGCTCCTAAAGCAAAGCAGAAAAACCAAAAGACATAAAGAAAAAGACAGACTTGACCTTATAGAAATTTGAATAATTTGTAGGCCAAAGGTATCAAGAACAAAGGTAAAGACGAAAGTTGGCTAGAAAAGCTTGCCCAAAAAAGAGAGAAGTTGTTGTAGCATATGTGACAGCTCAATATTTTTAATATCCAAATATCTCTTATAAATTAACAATTAAATGATTCAAAAAATGAGCAAGTAAGATCCTTGAGAATTTAATAGAGAAATGAAAATAACTGGCAAACATGGAAATACATTCAGCTTAACTAGTGTCACCAAAATGCACATTAAAAGAAGTCACATGTCAACGTGCTAAAATCATTTAATTTCATTGTTTTTACTTTTTGGAAATTTTTAAAAATAGGTTTTTTTTATTCATTTATTTGAGAGAAAGAGAGAGAGAGAGAGAGTATGGGAAGGGGCAGAGGAAGAGGGAGAAAGAGAAACTCAAGCAGATTCCCCGCTGAGCATGGAGCCCAATGCAGGACTTGATCCCAGACCCCTGAGATCATGACATGAGCTGAAACCAAGAGTTGAATGCTTAACCAACTGTGCCTCCCAAGCACCCCACTTTTTACAAAAAAGTTAGAGGGAATGGTATAATGAACATGTATATCCATTGCTTAGATTTAATAATCATTAATATTTTGCCACATTCCTTAATCTTCTTTGTTTTTTGATGAAGTATTTTTCATTGAGGATATCAGGCTGTTTCTCCCTAAACACTTTAGCATATCCCTTTTATAAAAAGAACATTTTCCGAAATAACCACAATGCCATTTCCATCAACAGAATTAGCAGTAATTCCTTCAAGCTTTTGTCACACAGCCTCTATTCTAATTTGCCCAGTTGACCCTAAAATGTCTTTTACAGGTCGTTCGCCCAAAGTGTAACTCAGCGGAGGATCACTGATCACATTTGGTGGTTTTGTCTCTGGGGAATCTCTTTGACTCTGTAACGGAATCCCCACCCCCACCTTTATGTCTATGGTAGCGATTTGATAGAGGCTGGGGCAGATGAACTATATAATGTCCAGTCTCCTGGGTTCCTTCCTTGAAGTTTTCCTTATGTTTTTCCCTGTATTTCAGACAAGAAACCTTCATAGATGATGCTGTGCACAGGCCCTAATGCACCACATCGCTGTGCAGATAATACCTAGTGTCCACCATTACTGTTTCTAAGATTATGCATTGGTTCAGGGCAGCAATAACCTGATGCTATGTTGTAACCATGTGTTTTCCCAGTTATGACCAGTATGTAATTTGTGAAGTGATATTCATCTTCCCCCTAATTGCTTTGGCATCCACTGATAATCTTAGCTTGAATGAATTATTTTCAGTATGGGTTGAAAGATAGTAATTTTCTAGTTTTATCATTTATTCAACATTTTATAGCTGGCATTAACTCTCTAAGAAGAGCTATCCTTCATTATCAAGGAACTATTGGGTAATTCTGATAAAGTTCACACCGAAAGGGCAGGATAAGTAATTAATTCCTTCTGCTTCATAACCGATTTTCAGAGGAAGAAGTAGTGCTAGGAACTACCTCCCTATATAACTTCCTCTTTTCTTACATTTTTAAAAAACAAATTGGATTTCTCTTTTTGCATTTTTGCATATCCCACTCACCTACCTACCTATCTAGAAAATAAGCAGTTCCTAATGTCCAAGAATAATCTGACATTTACAATTGGTCTTCAGTGTTATTACAGATTGATCTAATGCTTACAGCTAAACCATGCTGTTCTCCTGTTGGACACAGACAATTTCATAGAACATCCACTTCAGACAAAGTCACTTTGCCACACACAAAATGCCACTCCCTTCTCTCAGCTAATATAAGTGACCTCTGCTTCTTCAGCAATTTCAGCTTTATCTTGGCTCCGTTCTGCTCTCCCTACAGATAACATTTACTAAGGTATTCAGTCATCTAGAATGATTTCTGACACTTTCTAACAACACTCAATCTAGAATAAACTTCTGCTTCCTTAGGTTCTCCCACAAGTTACCCAACCAAAGACCAAATCCCAGAATAAATTCCTTCTAAAACTCTTTTATGGAGATGCCTTCTTCAGTGCGACCCCTTCCCCCATGGTATACACTCTCCTTTGCTATAATGAGTAAGGAAAATAAATTCAATTTATTCAGTGACATGTGTTCCTGGTGGTCTTTTGATGGAGGAAATTGAAGAAAAAACACATTTTATATATGATGTGTTGCAATATGGTGTTATTCAATCCATTACAGTTATTATTCCTTTTGATGTTTAAATTGTCCCAATTTCGTTGATGGGAAACCCTTCAGACCAGTTCATGTGACTCTTTGCCAGAACACCATCAATCTCTGAAAACATCCTTGTGTTTTGGCACACAAAGATATTCCAAGCTCACCTGGTACGTTTCCTGCCCTGGACCTAGATAAAATGTAAATTAGTAATATGAGCCAATGATTTCAAGGATATGGGAAGTCAAATACTTCCATACCTTGCTGGTTGAAGTTGAATTTTTATGTTTTGGGGAAAACACAAGGTATTTACTAATATTTAAAGTATTCAGGAGCATCTGGGCATCTTAGTTGGGCTTTGTTTTGGGCTGAGGTCATGATCTCCTAAGTTGTGGGTTCAAGTCCTGCATTGGGCTCCACACTTAGCGGGGAGACTACTTGAAGATTCTCTCTGCCTCCCCTCCTGCTCTAATAAATAAATACATCTTTAAAAAAATAGAGTATTAATTCTTATTGGCTCGGCAATCTCATTTTGGGGAATCTACCAGAAAGAAACAAAGTAGAATATAGGAATTTATGCACAAGGATGTTTAGTAGCAACACTGTGTTGGCAGGAGAGTAGAAACTGATTATCCACCAAAGAGAAATAGGAGACTAAATTATGGTATATAATATAGAGTATAGACTATTAGGCAGCTATTTTTTTTAAATGAGCTCCAGCTATAGCTAGAAATTATACATGAAATACTGATACACAAAAGAAACAAGTTACAGTGTGATATGTATAGGACAGTCTTAATCTGGAGGGAAAGAAATCACCCTGTGCTCTTGTTTTTGTTTGATCATGAGGGAAGAATTTTATTATACTGAGCCAAAGGAGTGGGAATGTATCCAAACCATCTTTGATTTTAGGATGCAGCAGATATGCATATTTTTTTTTTTTCATTTACCAAAAATTAAACTAGAGGGGGAAAATAAGCAAACAATAACCAAACTAAAAAACATGGAATTTGATTTAAATATATTTTACAGGTAATCAAGAGGATAAAGGATAGACGTTTTAGGGAGAGAGTCAGCTAGTTTCTTAACAAGGGCCTGGGTTTCTCTCAGGAGGCTATGTCATCAGAGCCTCCATCCTAAAATATCCCCTCTGCCATACTGAGTCCCAGGTCGTACAGGAAGAACTCTTATGGTGGCTTGGATGGAGCCAGTGCACTTCTTCACCCACACTTCCACAGAGAAAAGCACCAGACTTCTTATCAACAAGAAAAAAAAGTTCACTTTGCAGCCTCACGGACTGCCCCTTAACTGAAGTTTGCCTTTAGCTGTTCATCACAAAATGTACATACATATGGAAATTGTAGGGGATTGGGGACAAAACAACTCTGGGAAAAGTATTTAAAGTCATTATATTTGGGCAATTTAAAAATAAATTAACAGAGCTTTTCAAAGATAGGGGAACTAAAGCTAAATGGAAAAGAAAGCTGAAATGAGAAAAAGGTGCATCCTTGCCACGGCAGAAGGACTTTCCGCCCAAGGTAATTTCTGTTTTCCGGGTGAGTGGGTTTGCATTCTGGCTACACTAATGCAATGGTTCTATGTATGAGTAATTTTAGAGTTCTACTCAGCAATTCTAACTCCACTGATAAAGCCTTCTTGTGGACGAAACAGTATGTTTACCTTTACCAAAACCACATTGCCTACGACAGTAAATTGTGACAAACACGGGAAAGTGTATTACTACTGACAATGCTATAAATGAACGCAGGCTCTGCTCATGGCCATGAGTACTTTCAGTAATCACATATTACATAGTTTAAGTATAATTTTCTGATGGCGCAATAGCCCCGAGCAGTTCTTTGTTTGTTGTTTTTAGGACATGAAGCATTACCCAGAAAGTACACTGCCTGTGCGCCTGATGTTATAGGAACAGGAAGGCTATTAATTCCCCTCTTTCTCTGAATGCATTTCTCATTTATCTTGCCAGGGTTTCAACAGAGCTGAGAGGAGGCGACTCTCATGGTTAATCTCATGACCTGGCTTTAAGGTCTGCTGTTTGGGGCCTCCATTTGTCGCTAGTTCCTGCTTCCACACCCTCCATAATTTAGAAACCAGGGTTTCGGAAAGGGGGAGATGGTGACTATCAAAATCTTTCTCCACGCCAAAATATTTAAGTCTCAAGTTTCAGCAAAAGGCCCAAGGATTCTCTCTAACTTATCTGCTCTCTTCTGTTGGTGACTGTGGGGTTGGATGTGCTACTTGCTTCCCTTACTTTAACTCTTTGAAAATATCCTTAGTCAAATAAGTTTTGTCTTTTGTAAAAAAAAAAAAAAATATATATATATATATATATATTTTTATATCTTTTATATACTGTCCATGGGGCACTATTCTCCTTTCTCTTTCTTCATTCCCACCTCCAACCCAACACGAGTTGGGGCTGATGACAGCATTTGATTACACCCTCTATATCCCCTCTCTGCCTAATGCACACTCCCCTCTTGCCTTCCATTCATTGGATGGAAACCGCTATGTTGGACAGCAAATATTTTCCCCTTCTGTCTACTGAACCTAGCACATGAAACTTACCATTCTAGGTACAAATATTTCTTCTTTTCCATTTTAAATGATTTTTAATATAAACACATTTAATCTAAACTAGCACAGTGCCAAGCTCATAGAAGGCAACAAATATATATTAAACGAAATATTCTCAGTCATGAATCTGACTCTCACGTACGAAGCTTGGCGTGATGTTGCCAGCTGTGAATAGATGAGAAAGATGTGATAGGGGAATACAGATACATAAAGAGTCAAGGGAACATGCAGGTGTTGTAATCAATGTGCAATTTATCAGCAGCTGAATCACTTTCCTACTGGATAGAGACCTATTTTATCCAGAAACTGGTCCCTACTGGCTCTGACAAAGGCAACTGAAGGAAATGCACGCTGAAGATAACATCTCCCAACAGATTTTAGGGTCAATTCTATGGCATGACCTTACCTAAGCATCTAGAAAATAATTCAGGCTATGGAATAGCCTGGCTATGAAATAACTACTTGCCTCGGATAAAAATATATTCTGGACCTGTAGAAGAGAGGAGTAATTTCATTCATTTTTTCATGAGTGTATTTCTATGGACCATGACTAGCCAGTAAAACATTTTTACTGATTGCATCTAGTACTCATTTACATGGTTGTTTGCAAGTAATTACAACAGCAAATGACATTATTTCTAAAGGTCCAAGCACCTGATATAATTCACAGTGTCAAAATCTTATTTTGATCGATACAATCTAAATAGGATGTGTTAGAAAAAAATCCAAATGTTTTCTTTTAACCCAAAATGTTGGAGGCATGCAGCCACTCAAGTTCAAATTTCCGAAATGCCCAGGGAATTGCACAAAATCTCAGAGCCTTGATTCCTAAATCAAAAGATTTACACACATGAGCTTCCGTTGTGTACTGGTGGAGCCTTCCTCTTTCCATCCTTCCCAACTCAGCAGGACCTTCCTACCCTCTGCAGATGTGCCAGATGACTAAGGATTGTAGGGTTTGCCCCCATGCTGCCCCATCCTTCTGCCCTTAAGCATGGAGATTTCTGCCTCTATTATTTTTTAACTTCTTATTTTGAAATAATTGCAGTCATTAAAAGTAGCAAAAAAAAAAAATTACAAAGAATATCTCAATACTCTTCACCCAGATTCTCCAAATACTGATATTTACCAAAATATCTTTATCGTTCTCTCTTTATATATGCATATAGATACACACATATAGACATATACATATATAAATATATATGCATGCCCATTATATAGAGAGGAATGTTTTCATGAACATCCAA
The DNA here is from genome assembly GCF_964662115.1 of Mustela nivalis. Classification (NCBI taxonomy): domain Eukaryota; kingdom Metazoa; phylum Chordata; class Mammalia; order Carnivora; family Mustelidae; genus Mustela; species Mustela nivalis. The sequence continues at coordinate 49,136,243 of NC_139031.1, forward strand.
AAGTAAGTTATTAGACATGCTTTTCCCTTTATTCCTAAATAGTTCAAGATCTGTTTTTCTAAAAATAAGGACATTCTTTTATATAACCATAGTACAAATTACCAAAATCAAGAAATTATCATTGGTCCTATACTGTTCTCTAGTCTACAATATTTACACAAATTTACTCTTTTTCCAACTAAGGTCATTTATAGCAAAAAGAAAAAATTCAGTCCATATCTCTTTAGAGTCCTTTAATGTTTCATGAACTCAACAGTTTTGGTAAGTACTGGTTAGTTATTTTGTAGGATAACCCTTAATTTGAGTCTGCCTGATGTTTCCTCATGATTTGATTTCAGTTATGCATGCCAGGTAGGAAAACCACAAAAGTGATGTCATGTTCTTCTCAGTACATCAAATCGGGAGGCACATGATTTGAATTTCCACCATTATTGGTGGTGTTATCTTTGATTACTTAGTTTAGGTGTTGTCTCCCAGGTTTTCTCCACTGTAATGTTGCTGCTTTTTCCTTGGAATTCATAAAGAATTTATGGGAAGGTATTTTGAGGATATTTAAATATCCAGTTTCCCATCAAATTTTCATCTTTAGCATCCATTGATCATTCCTTTCTGCTGCTTCTTCAGTTTTTTCTTGTATCACAGTGTTTTCTCAAGGTAAACTGATAATAGCCGTCTTTTCTTAGATAAAACATTTTGGAATGGTTTGGGCAACTCTACAGAAATGCAATTTCTCCTGTAATAACTTTATTCATCAGAATACATCATCATGGGATGCCTGGGTTAAAACCTCTGCCTTCAACTCAGGTCATGATCCCAGCGTCCTGGGATTGAGCATCGCATCGGGCTCTCTGCTCTGCGGAGAGCCTGCTTCCTCCTCTCTCTGCCTGCCTCCCTGCCTGCTTGTGATCTCTCTCTCTGTCAAATAAATAAATAAAATCTTTAAAAAAAAATACATCATCATTGTAGCAGATAATTATTAAACCGGTCCCATAATTTAAGAGAACTGTTTAAGGATCCATTGAGTAAAATGCACTAAAAGAAATTACTTAAAAAGACATGAATTTGATAAATCTCCAAATGGACAGTCTGAGAAAGTGACTGAGGAGTGACTGAGAAAGTTAGTGGTGACAAGCTAACGCTGTTGTTATTTAAATTCACAATAACAAAGGGGACCTGAATGATCTTGGCATGTTTAAATCAAGACACACATTCCCTCCAGGAAAACAGTGAGTGAGGGAGTGAGGCTCTCAATTTGAGATTAAATATTGATGATTAATTACTTTCCACACCCTTTTCTCCTGAATTTGCTAGTGACTTGTTTCTTTGCTTTACAGATGTTTATTGGAATCATAGGGCTTTCTGTTTTATTCAACTCTGGGGATGTGAAATTCACAGGGCGGGCAGAGAAGAGTCATAGAAAAAATAATGGAACTCCTACTGGGCAGAAAATATTAAGGTATTCAGCCAAAGCAGAACTATATTCATTCAGTTCTCTCAAGATTACTTGAAAACTCTATGTGGCCATATTTTCTCTGAGGTTTCCGGTAGGATGTGGTTTTAAGCCTTCAGTAGGCAGAGAATATATCACCTCCATGACTAAAATGGAAGCTCTTTAACGATAGGCAAAAAGTACCAGGTACCTGGAGAGCACTGGCCTTCTTCAATCTTGGTCTACAGGTAACCACCTGGCCCCCATTTTGAGATTCTGATATTATTGGTCTGGGATGTGGCTGGCATTCAGGGCTTTCAAAAGCTTCCCTAGATGATTCAGATGGGCAGCCAAGGTCAGCAACCATTACTATAGAACATTTTTATTTTTACTTTGAGTTTCAAGAAACAAAATTCAGACCTTACTTATGTACATTTCTGTGACTCACTCGTCTTTCAAAGATCCCCCTATTAAGGTATCTCTAAGTGTATGAATGGATACAAAAAATCAAAAGCAAAACAACTTACCTAAGCTGTTTTGTACAGTAGGGGTTGCTAAAAAATTTCAGAGACTAATTGGGCCAAAGATATTTGCCTGATGTTTCACCTTAGAGAATAACAAATTAGAAATGTCTTATTTTTCACATTTAAGTTTCACTGTGTATGTCACGGCATTGTTTCCCTTCACACTTGTTCTCGTCACTGTGATGCTTTCTGTTCTTGGCAGCCGACTGAGCTGGTTTGGGATAGTTATTACATCTTCACTAACTGAGTGCTTCCTAGCTACCAAATGCTTTACATATAACTTTTTAAAAGAAACATATTTAAAGCAGAAAATTATCAGCTTTTAAATAGCTAAGTGAGAGCCAGAATTAGGACCCAGGTGTGGAAGACTCCAAAATCTATCTGTTGATGAAGAAATTGTGGGGACATTTCTCATCTGTTGATTAGTCCAAGCCATTCAGCCCATTATTTTCTGAGACAATTATTATTGGTTTAGAGGTAACCATCTGTTCTAGGCTCTCCTGAAAAAAGTAAGTATATTCCGTTGTTAAAGGATAGGTTAAGGGAACCTGGGTGACTTAGTCAGTTACGTTTCTGACTTTTGATTATGGCTCAGCTCATGATCTCAGGGTTGTGAAACGGAGCCCCAAATCAGGTACCACGCTCAGCTTAAGATTTTCTCTCTCTCCCTGCATATGCTCTCCCTCTTAAAAAAAAGGGGGGGGGGGCAGGTTAATGCCTCTCTCCTGCTGAACATAAATGAGGAAGCATGGAGCCTTTTAAAAATATTTTATAGAATTCAGCCATAAAACCATCTGGGTAGATTTATATCTTTCTTTCCTCTTTTTTTTCTTTCTCAGATTTTATTTATTGATTTGATAGAGAGAGACACAGGGAGAGAGGGAACACAAGCAGGGGGAGTGGGAGAGGGAGAAGCAGGTTTCCTGCTGAGCAGGGAGCCTAATGTGGAGCATGATCCCAGGACCCTGGGATCATGACCTGAGCCAAAGGCAGACGCTTAATGACTTAGCCACCCAGGTACCCCTGTGTAGATTTCTTTTTGAGGAGGCCTTTAACTAAAAATTTATTTTTTTTTATTTAAAGATTTTTATTTATTTATTTGATAGACAGAGATCACAAGTAGGCAGAGAGGCAGGCAGAGAGAGGGGGGGAAGCAGGCTCCCTGCTGAGCAGAGAGCCCGATGTGGGGCTCGATCCCAGGACCCTGAGATCATGACCTGAGCTGAAGGCAGAGGCTTAAACCACTGAGCCACCCAGGTGCCCCTAAAAATTTATTTTTAAATCAGATACAGTACTACTCAGGTTATCTATTTTATCATAGCTGAGTTTTGGTAGTTTAAGTTTTTTGAGAAATTATTCCATTTAATCTAACTTGTTAAATTTATATGTGAGAGTTGTTTATAGCATTACTTCTTATCCTTTTATTTATGTTTTTAAGTTGCTTATTATCCTTTTACTGTCTATGAGGCTTGTAATGATTTCCTCTCCTTCAAATTGATAATAGTAATTTGTTTCTCCTTCTTTCCTTCTTCCTTCCTTTCTTCCTTCTTTCCATTCTTGCTTGAGGCTTATTCATTTTTAAATTTTTAAATTAAATTTTATTTTCATTGAGGTATAGTTGACACAATGTTATATTAGTTTCAGGTGAGCCTTATCAGTTTTATTGCTATTTCAAAAGGCAAGCTTTTGTTTCACTGATTTTCTTTTTCTGTTTTCAATTTTATTAATTTCTGCACTTTATTTTTTCCTTCATTCTGCTTAGTTTTAATTTTGCTCTTGTTTTCTAGTTTCCTAAGGAGAAAGTTTATTGATTTAAGGCCTTTTTCCTTCTATAATACAGTTGACACTTGAACAACATGGGACTAGACATGCTGAACTCTGTTGCAGTCAAAATTTGCATGTAACTTTTGACTCCCCAAAAACTTAACTTCTAATATTCTATTGTTGACTGGAAACTTTACTGATAACATAAACAGTTGGTTAACACATATTGTGTATGTTAAATGTATTATATGCAGTGTTCTTACAATAAAGCTAGAGAAAAGAAAATGTTATTAAGAAAGTCATAAGAGGGTGCCTGGGTGGCTCAGTGGGTTAAGCCTCTGCCTTCGGCTCAGGTCATGATCTCAGGGTCCTGGGATCGAGTCGCGCATCGGGCTCTCTGCTCAGCAGGGAGCCTGCTTCCTCCTCTCTCTCTCTCTGCCTGCCTCTCCATCTACTTGTGATTTCTCTCTGTCAAATAAATAAATAAAATCTTTTTAAAAAGAAAAAAAAAAGAAGAAAGTCATAAGAATTTACAGTACTATACTGTACTACTAAAATAAAAAATTTAGATATAAACAAACCTTGCAGTTCAGACCCATGTTGCTCAAGGGTCAACTGTATAAGAATTTAATGGTATAAATTTTCTTCTAAGTACTTGCTTTCCAGAGTCCTCCTCATTGTGTACTTTCCAGGCTTTATAGCTATATTCAGTGGGAGAAAGATGAGGGAGGTTGCTTATTCCAAACCAGCTAATCTTTTTAAATAGAATTTTTACAGGAATCTTCCGTCAAAGAAATTCTCTATTTCACAATATCAGAGCACACATAAACTTCATTATTTAAACAAGATAAAAATATGGAACTTTTCTGCCAGAATTTGCCAGAAGTAGGTGCTTAAAGCAAGTAGTTACTGTGATAAAACTTTTTCATAATTAGTGCTTAGCTTTTGCATGATTTATTATTAATTATTGCTCCAAACTCTTCTGTTGGAGAGGAATATATTGTTAACTGCTCTTAAGAAGAAAAAACTAAGACCTTCACAAGAGAAGTCTTTTGTCTGAAACCTTTTCTGATCAGTCCTCTAGTTCAGAGATTCTTTCCTTCATTGTGACCAGTTTATTAACAAGCACATTAAGGGCATTCTTTATTCCTGTTCCAGTTTTTTGATCTCTAGCATTTGTTTATGCTTCTTTCTTAGGATTTCTCTCTCTCCACTTACATCCTCCATTTGCTCTAGCATGTGTCTATCCGTTAGAGCCCTCAGTGAATTAACCATATCATGTTTAAATTTCGGGTCTGATAATTCCAACATCCCTGCCAGGTCTTGTTTTGATGCTTTTTCTGTCTCTTCTAATTGTGTCTTTGGCCTTTTGGTATGTCCTGTCATTTTTTCTGGAGACCCAGTCATGATGTATGGGGCAAAAGGAGCTTCTGTAAATAGGACTCAGGTAATATGGTGGTCAGGTGTTGGGAGGGCAAGAGCTCCAGAGTTCTATGATTAGCTCCGGGTTTTTTAGTGAGCCTGTGCCTTCTGAACTGTGGACTTCATAAGTGTTTCTCAGTATCTTTTCCTCCCTGCCCTTAGGTAGAATAGGAGAGCTAGAAAGGGCTAGAGTGGGCGTTTCCCCTCACTCAATTCAGTGAAACTCTTAGACCCCAGCAGGTTAGGCTTTGGCTAACTAAATTTTTATTTGACAGAGATTGCAAGTAGGCAGACAGGCAGGAAGAGAGATAGAGGTGGAAGCAGGCTCCCTGCTGAGCAGAGAGCCCAATGCTGGGCTCGATCCCAGGACCCCGAGATCATGACCTGAGCCGAAGGCAGAGGCTTAACCCACAGAGCCACCCAGGCGCCCCACATTTCACAAAGCTTCTTTTGCCCCTTCCTCTGCCAGAATTCCTCGAGGAGAATTTTTTTCTTCCATATTTGTTGTGAAAATCTGGTCAAGCTCCTGGAGGTAAATCTCAGAATATTATAGGGACCCTCTATGAATGAGTCAGGAGTTTTGAACTCTCATACTTGTCTACACTGAGTCTCCAACAATTATTCAGTTATGGTTCAGGTTTTCCTTCCCTGGGCCCTGGCTCCTATGGTGATTTCTGCTTGAGAGTCTGTGTTTTGTGACACCCTGTATTCACCTGTTTCCCTAGTTTTGGGACAGGGCTTTGCCCTGTATCCTTCCCCTCTTACAAATACAAGAAGAATTATTGATATTTCAGTCTATTCAGCTTTTCACTTACTGTCTGGATGAAATGGCAACTTCTAAGTTCAGTACTTGTGATACTGGAACCTAGATGTCCTGGCTGGAGCCTCTAAGTGTCAGTCTATGCCCCTAATTCAAATGACACAGGAGAAAAATATGGATCATCTGTGGATGTTCCTATGGCCCACCTTGCTGGCTGTCTAGTCCATTTGGCTGGGCCTGGAAATAACAAGTGGACTCAGATGAACAGATGCAACCAATCTTACTGCATACATTTCTTTTCCAGTGTTTTAAAAGGAAAAAGTAAGGGAAGCAGCCAGGATTATGCCTCAAAATTCCTGAGGCCGCAAATTGATTCTCTTTACGCTCCTCAATGATACAAGGATACTTGATCAGTCTCTCTCAACCCCACCCTGGTATGATTTAATACTCAGTATTTCATCATCATTTCAGCATCATCCTTGCTACTAACCTATCTTTGTAGTATTGGTCAAGTGTCTCTCTTTTAATCATGTGGAAATCAACATAAACAATGGGCATCACTCAGAGGGATGTGTGACACCCAAGCCCATATGTCAGACCCTTAAATTCCGTACATTGTCACAATGATGTAGGCTGTGTACTTCCAGCCCCTCAATTGTATTTTGGTTTTTTGTTGTTGTTGTTGTTGTTTCTTTTTTTTTTTTAATTTATTTATTTGACAGACAGAGATCACAAGTAGGCAGAGAGGCAGGCAGAGAGAGAAAGGGGGAAGCAGGTTCCCTGTTGAGCAGAAAGCCCGATGTGAGACTTGATCCCAGGACCCTGGGATCATGACCTGAGCTGAAGGCAGAGGCTTTAACCCACTGAGCCACGCAGGCACCCCTGTATTTTGTTTTTATGCCCTTAGTAAAGATGAACAATAGGGAATCCCCTGTTTTCCTACCAAGATTCATCATATATTTCCTTCAAAATTACAATTCTATGATTTGATCTTCATGGTTGTAATTATAATAGCAGAGCTTTGGGACTTGTTTTTGAACATTTGAGCAAATTAAAATAAAGCCACCAAATAGAAAGTTTTGTTCTGCCAATGAGCAGCTTAGAGAAAATCACCATATATATTTTATCCTCAGAATACCTATTTTCAAGAATTTAAACCCAGAAAAAAAGTGAATTGAGCCTGAAATGTTGGTAAACCTCATTTCAACATTCTTGAGTGATTTATAAGGCTCCCCTGAAATCCTCCAGCATCCTCATCATAACCATCAATCACATTTAGGGAACAGATGCGCAGAAGTGACAGTCTGGAGAGAATTCTAGTTAACGGAATGTCAGCTGATTCAAGAGTTCACTCTCCGGGCAGTGTTTTAGGCACCGGGAAGAACTTCTCCAAATATTGACACAGACGCCCATCCCTTCATCTGAGATACAGGTGCACTCGCTGACCTGTCTGAAACTTCCCTCTTATGCCCGCACTCAACTCCTGGCAGCATCTGGACCACATTGTCACCATCTGGGTCATAATTTTAGAAAAACATGATGCTTAGTAAAACTGATACGATTATGATACAAAGAGCTGTCCACATCATAATATATGTGTAATGGGAAGAGACAGGAACTTACCTTTCCCAAAAAAGCTCTGATTTCCTCGGTGATGCCTGCTTCCTGGACCAATTGCTCAGACAGCAACATGGCTCATCTTTTTCTTGTCAACCAAGCATGATGTACTGAGAGGCAGAGATACCTTGAATTTCCCATGTATCCTAAATGATCAAAGAAAGTAGCAAAGTCTACAATCCTGCTTACCAGGACCTGGTGGGGACATGATTGTGCCTGTTCACGTGCAGGGCCATTCCCTGCTTTGATGCTTTTTCCAGCCTTTTATCCCTGTTCACATCAGTTGCACATACCTATAGACACGTGTGTACACCTTCCACCATCCATTGGCAGCATATGACTTTAAGAGCTTGGAAACTAGTGTGCAGATTCCTTGGGATAGTTACTTACTCCTTTTGAGCCTCTGTTCCTGTAAGATGGGGATAATGAAGGTTAACTTGCAGAAGCTTTGTGCCTGTCACGTCGTCGGTGCTCCGGAACTGGAAACCATCATTGGTAGTTCCCCTCTCCCTTGAGTATTTGACTGTTCTAATTGCCCAATAAGGTCACCCCATGTGTCTTTCAAGCTGTACCTCATGAAGCAAGGTCATATTAACTCCACGGGGCTCTGTCATACAGGACACACCAGAACATGCTCAATCAGCTTGTCAAGTAAGAAGCCAGTTCTCAGCAATTGATTTATTTAAGATTTATCCAGTGTTTAGGACAATAGTTCATGGGATCTGTTCCAGCTCAGAGGGAAAAAAATAACTGGGAGAAACAAAATTTAATATAAGAAAGGGAGGATATTCATCTCATTCTGAGCTCAAAAAACAGGAATTTTTCAAGAGATGTCATTGATTTTAATTAACTAGAAACATGTTCTAATGATGGTTTGATTTGTAAACTGGCTAATTTGTGAAGGAACATAGATGTGTGAGATATATATATATCTATATATAGATATATCCACAATCTCTTTTCCTGTGACCCTAGGTGTTTCTGTTATAACACAAGATTATAGAGCTGAAAGGACTCTTCTAGTCCCACAGCCGAACAAAGCGCTCTCTCCTTTGTTGATGGTTTTACCTCTACTGGCCCTCTCCTCTCTTGTTCCCCTGCTCTGGGAATAGTCCACACAGGAACTAACACGGCTTCCAGAGCCCAGTGTCACCCTGCCTATTTAGCAATCTCATGTGAGCTTATTAGTTTATCAAAACCCACGCCAAGTCAGGACAGAATGTCTGCAACATTTAACTTAGAAGTATGGAATCATTCCGGCCTCTTTCCCCAAGACCCTCTTGGAAAGGTATAAGACCAAGTTATTTTGTGCTGCTGTTTCAGATTTATTAGCAAAAACTTCTTAGTGCAGGTTTGATGATCAGTTTTACAGATTTAGACACTTTAAAGAAACTTTGACCTCAGAGGGGGCTCAGGGGGCTCAGTGGGCTCAGTTGGTTAAGTCTCTGCCTTGGTGCAGGTCATGATTCTGGAGTCCCGGATGGAGCCCCACTGGTTCCCCATGTGAGCCCCACATCATCACATGAGCCCTACATCACCACATGAGCCCCACATTGGGCTCCCTGTTCAGCAGAGTGTCTGCCTCTCTTCCTCCCTCTGCCCCTCCCTCTGTTCCTGCTCTCTCCCAAACAAATACATAAAATCTTCAAAAGAAGTTTTTTGACCTCAGGGTGTATTAGTCTTTGCAAGAGAGACTCACCTAAATGACCATAACAATAGATAGATCTATAGGCTAGATCACCTATGTATTAATTTTTAGGGTAATTTAGATGCAGCTAAAGAAGCCATGTCTGATAACCAATAATTGACAATCCCTCAATTAAGGGCTAGTCCTACGGAAGAAAGGTTGAGATGAAATAAAATGTTGTTTAAAGATATGGCATCAGAACAATCCATATTAGATGTCCCTGAGGCAGTGGTTTTCAGTCAGTAGTGATGTTAGCCCGAGGAGATATTTGGTAATGTCTGGAGACAGTTTGGGTTGTCACAGTGGGGAGGGGGTACCCCAGGCATCTAGTGAACAAAGGCCAGGGATGCTGGGGAACATCTCATGATGCACAGGGCAGCCCCCACAGCAAAGAATTATCCTCCCCAAAGTGTGAACAGTGCGGAGGTGAAAAGACCTGCTTTAAGAGGTGGTTCAACTCAAGTCTTAAACTTTTGTCATGTGTCTCTTTGGCATAGAGGCCAAACACAACAAAGTATCACTAGCAAAACTACTCAATAAATCAAATTAAATGATTAACTTCCCTGGGGCACCTGGGTGGCTCAGTGGGTTAAGCCTCTGCCTTCGGCTCAGGTCATGGCCTCAGGGTCCTGGGATCGAGCACCACATCAGGCTTTCTGCTTGGCGGGGAGCCTTCTTCCCACTCTCTCTCTGCCTGCCTCTCTGCCTACTTGTGATCTCTCTCTCTCTCTGTCAAATAAATAAAATCTTTTTAAAAAAATGGTTAAACTTCCCTACGGGACCATCAAAATGCCAGCTATCAAATGTCCTAGTTTTCCCCAGAACAAACAGTGAGTGCTTTCTGGCACATATTTTTCTTCCGTTGAGTGAAAGGTGACAACATCATTTAAGAATACGTATGTATTCCCTTTTAGGCAGCATTTGTATAAGAGGAGGGTCAGCTGGGAGGAAAATCTTCTGGTTGTGATCAAGCCATAAAAGGGGAAAAAACATACACCCCAGACTGGATGAATGTATAGAGAACTGTCCATAATCAATAACAAATCGTTACCTAATACCTCATGAAGCTTTTGGAGTTAGAAAGGTAATCTTTCTCTTAAAGAATGTTCTGCTATAGTTCAGGAAACACAAGCTTCTCACAAAAGCTTTTGTATTGCGGTGAGAAGGAGAGGGGCTGGGCTGGAGGCTGGGGTCTGAGTGGTCACAGCTGTAGGTGGGAGGCAGCTGGTGAGCCAGGGAAGAACAAGAGACTTTGGGGACATGAGGCGTGGAGGAGCTGGAGAGGACACAGCCCTCGGATGGGATTACTGCGGGCTTATCTCCAACTTTACCGAACAGCGGTCCATCCACTGTCCTCTCAGACCAGTCACAAGAGTCAAGCAAGTTGATCCCAGCTCCTCCAATCCAACAAAGCAGCACTTGCTCCTAGCTCCATACCCGGAACTGGCAGAGCCCATGGAGACTCACAAAGAAGTGCAGGCCAACTCGGGGCAGGCATTGCTGACATCAGGGGATAGCGGGAGGTCTGGGGCCATGTGCGGGCACAGAGCTGGGAGGCACTAGAGGAGACCTCTGGCCTCCCAGAGGTCTGGTCTTATCATTCATTTCTATTACCTATTATAAATCAGCTAGTACCTACAGAAATTGCTGCTGAAGGCTGGAAATCCCAACCCTTCTCCCCTTGGCTGTATCCCCGGGTACACAGAAGCAGTCCCAACATCCTCTCTGTTGCATGACTCTCTGCTCCCTCCCGGTCGACAGGGTGGATGATCCGGGAGGGCACTTGGCCTAAAAAAGTAAAAGGAACATTAAGCTGGGAACTGAAAGACACCCAGCCTGGGGCCAGAGGAATGGAGTCATGCTCCCAGTGGGGCTCTGGAGAGGAGACCTCTAAATGCCGTTGCTATGTGGGGGTTCCGGAGCTGCCCTTCTGGAGCCTCGGTGGCTCATGGGTGCTGCTAATTCTCTCATATTCCAGTATTATTCCACTAAGTCTCACTTTTCACGTATGCTAACCAGAGTCTGTTGCTGCTGCTTGCTACCACAGGACTTAAATGGGTACTTTCATGAACCAAAGCCTCATCAGAGATAAACCCAGCCGTAGGAGGTGCCCCAGTCTGAGGGTGTTTGCATCCTATGGGGGAGAGAAGACACACACACCAATAACCATCACACAAGGATAACAGAGTGGGGTCACAGAGGCACAATATATTGACTGCAGTGACTGAGGAAGGCGTCCCATAAAGGAGCACTGTAGCTGGGCCTCGAGGGATGGGCAGGAATCTGGCAGGAGGGATGGGGGAGGGAAACCCCAAGCAGAGTAGATACTGCAAACAACAGTACTGGGGTGTGGATGAGGGGAGAGGGGGTGGGAAGAGGAAGAAATGGGATTTGGCTGCAGCGTGGGAGGGGGCTGGGTAAAGCTCAGACAGCGGCTTAGGGCAAGATGCTTTCCCAGCAAGATTTTTTGTGGTCCTGCTAATAATATATAGCCTTGGAATAAAAATGTGGCTTCATATATTAACTTCTGTTTTTTGCTCACAGGACTTTTTACCCCCTTCTTTTTTAAACTTAAAGGAGACAAGAAAGATTCACTGAAAAGTACTAAACATTGGCCAAAGGAAAAGAAAAGACACAAGAAAAGGAAAGCCATCCAGTGCTCATGGATCAAAAGACTCGAACTTGTTAAGATGGCAAACCTATCCAAGGAAGTCTACAGATTTGGTGTAATCCCTATCAAAATTCCCATTGTCATTTTTATGGAAATTTTTTAAAAAGATAATAGAATTCTCATGGAACTACAGTATTTTCTTCCACTTCTTGGCCTTCTTCCGCTCAATCATCCAGACATTCCACACTTTGCCTCAGGTTACGGATGAGATCACAGAATGCAGAGAAAACAGCTGTCAATTCTTGGATTCTGAGTTTCCAAATACCAACATTCGAGAAGGGACAGTAGTTAACAGAGAAAACAGAACTGCCGCAGAGAGACACACCTAAAGAAAACAAGTGCAATAAATACCATTTTAATCCTAATAAAAAATAAAGAGGCACCATGTCCAGGACTGGCTGTGGGTTGCTGCTAATCCACGTGGCTTTCTGCCAGGCCACTTTGAATCACAAATAGAGCCAGATTATCCGTCACCAGCAAGGAGCTCAGAGCTGCAGGGTTTTAGGAAACCCATTCCTGAGCATTACATCCTGACTGGACTTTAGAAAAACCTCCTTTCTCTGATCTCCTCTTGCTCACAATCTCTCGCTCTCCTCCATCTTTGGGCCCTTCCATGCCAGTGACCCTTGGGCCCCCACCTTCAACCGGGCTTCACTCGTGACTGAACCTAGAGATGTCTCTGGCAACTTTTCTTCCAAGGCCAACGCCCACACCTCCAGACCCGACACGAGCCTGTTCTTGTGGCTGCTCTCGTTCTCAGTGCCTCCCATCCATTCTCCCCCTGCAGCCCTGCTGCGGGCTCAGCGTGGACACAGGGGCCACCCAGGCACTCACTCTCTCTCTCTCTCTTTCTCTCTCTCAAATAAATAAATAAATAAATAAATAAATAAATAAATAAATATCTTCTTAAAGAATTGCCTCTAACATAGAAGTTGAGATATCACTCAACCCTAGTTAGCTATAAAATCTGCCAATCTCTCCAACAACAGAAAAGACAGTGCCCTGTGGTCATTTGGAGTGGGCCGCTAGAGTCAAAACTTCTGGGTTTACATCCAGACTCCACTACTTATAAGCCCTGTGTAGCTCGAGGCAAGTCACTTAAACTCTCTGTGCCTTAATATCTCATATGAAAAATGAGGGTATGAATAGTATCTACCTAAAGGGCTGATTCGTGGATTCAGTGACTGAAGTGCAAAGCGCTTAGGACAGCACTGGGCACATACTTGTCTCCCAAATATTGCCTGCTGTTGGTACATGGGGAAAGTCTTTGCCTTCCAACCTATGGCTAAGAAACTCGGCGTAAACCTGACCTTGTAAACAGATATGCGAGGCTAACATGAAAATGGGAATTTCAGAGCTGTAAAGTTATCTTCAAAGGATTTTAAAGGACTCTCTTAAAAGGAATCAGGAAAGTAGAGTTAAGGCAGTAGTTCTCAATTTTGGCTCCAGGAGACACTGAGCGGTGTCCAGGAACGATGTTGGTTGTCATAACTCAGGAAACGTTACTGGAATCCACTGAGGAGGCCAGGGATTCTGCTGAACATCCTACAGGCACAGGACAGAGCCTCACAATGAAGAATTACCTGGACAAAACGTCCATCATGCCAACTTAATAAAAGAGGATTCCACTCTGAACCTGAGACCCCCGAACTCACAGGCCAGGGGCACTTGAGCCTTTCTATCATCCCGACTCCCCCAGGGGACGAAAACCAAATATGCAGCTGGCGGTGCTCAGGGAGCATGGTGTCCCTCTCCCCATGTTCCAGCCCCAGAGACAGCTCTGACATTAGCAACCTGCCGCCTCCATCAGCATCCTCTGGGATAACATGTTTTAAAATGTTTACAAAGTAACTGGGAAGGGCAAACCATCCTAGAACATTTGCAAAAACATCCGCTCGTGTCCATTTGTTCTCAGAATTCATGACCAGCATTAGAGCCACAAAGAACAGGGCTGGTGTTCCAAGTACCAGTACACAACCAGGACATGAAGCCCCTGCCCCGCGGCCACAGCGTGGTGCTTTACACGTTGTCCTCGCCAAGGTCAGGTGCTGTCATCATTACTTTGTTAGATACTGTGGTGTGGGTGTTACCCCCAAAAGGGATAGTCACACCATTTCATGTCCTGAAAATCCTCTTGTTAATATGCACTTAATGCCCACTCCACTTAAGGTGCAGGAGATTTTCCCCCTCCGGTTGATCAATGTTATTTTTCACATTTCCGACAGGAACTCTCATATTAATTATTGCTAAGCCAAATCCATTCACTTGAAAGCCATCCACTGATTTATTCATCTTTCATTCATCGATTCATTCCTGTTCACTGAACCCCTAGAACAGTGAGTCTTATTGCCATGTCCCGGGGGCAAACGTATGACAGGTCTTGTGCTTAAGGTTACAAAAACAAAAACAGCTCACAATTCGGTTAGCAGAGATGCAACTTTTTCAAAAACTATTACATACCCTATGACTCGGTAATTCCAACTTTCAGGAACAAGAGAAGTGCACATATGAGCGCAAAGATAGAGGCACAAAAATGTTCAGTGTAGTGTTAGGTGAGAAGAAGCTGGAAACAACCCAAATGCCGACCAATAGAATAATTGCTAAATCAAATGTAACTTAGGCATACCATGGAATTTGATGCAGTAATTAATAGGAAGGATCTTCTTCTACATGTTACAACACACATAGATCTCTAAGACATACAGTCTTAGAGGAAAGACACATCAAACTCTGTGGTGGTTACCTCTGGGCACATGGGAGGAGAGGGAATATGGATTAGGAGTGGTGGTCAAAGAAGACTTAACTTTAGTGCAAATAGTTTATTTTGGAGCACCTGGATGACGCAGTCAGTTAAGCATCTGCCTTTGGCTCAGGTCATGATCCCACGGTCCTGGGATGGAGCCCCATGCTTAGATTCCTACTCAGTGGGGAGCCAGCTTCTCCCTCTGTTGCTCCCTCTGTCTGTTTTCTCTCTCTCTCTCTCATTCTGTCAAATAAATAAAATCCTTTAAAAAAAAAAAAAGAAGAAATAGTATTTTTCTAGAAGGGGATTAATTGTGCTGCTCATACATCTGCATATAAAACTAAATTTTTAAAAAAACGCACAAACCACGGCAACTGTAAAGCAAAGTGGTAATTAGTATAAAGGAGTGAAAGGTTCTGCTCTGCTTGGGTGCGTCTAGAAAGACCTCCCAGGAAAAGCGACATGTGAACGGAGTCTGTAAAAGCCTTGACGTAGCCTGATGGGCTGAGAGGGAGGTGCGGATTATTACATACAGGGGATAGCAAAGATGCAGAGAGAGCCCCCCCACCCCCCACCTTGGAACATTTCCACATGACTGACCCATTCGGTGGAGAGGAGTGGACTGACCCTGGAGGAGACAGACACATTTGGGACGTGAGACTACTGGAAAATGAATGCTTTCATATATCTTACAGAGACGCTTTGAATTTTCTTCCACAAGCAATGGAAAGCCTACAAATGAGGGATGACATGACCAGATGTTGAGTTTAGAAATATCAATCAAGTAAGTGATTTTTCTCTCCAGAGGCTGTAGAGGACAGATGTGCCCATTACCCAAGCCATCTATAGCATCCCATCAAACCACCACACTGGTTTTCCTTCTGCTGCCTCGCACATCTGGACCCACAAGAATTTTTTGTATAAAGATTGTCAAGCATAAAGGAGAGTACAAAGTAAAACACTTTAAAACACTGAGGTTTTAATTATTTTTTAATAATAATACACCATATGAATGGAAGAGGGCACAAATCTTAGGAGTAAGTCTGATGATGCCTATTTACAAAGAAAACACCCCTAATTAACGAGAACAGAAATCAAGAGAGAAAACAATGCTAGCATTCCAGGTGTGTCTCTCCTGACCACTTCCAGAAATTGCACTCTTGACAGGTAACCACTATGCTGACTTCATCTGGAATTGATTTTTAAGAATAATGGAAGAATCAAGGTTTCTTTTCTTTTATTCACGCCATCAAATTAGTCTAGCTTTGTCTATTGACAAGGACATTGTTTTCTCCTCTGTGTGGCAATGTTGATAATTTTTAAAATGCCTTTCTGAATTTAACTACTATTTTACCTGGAAATTTTTCACATATTCCTTTGAGTTACATTGGGTCTGTAATTTTCTTTCCTTATCATAGTTTATTAACCTTATAAAATTGTTTGGGTAACTATTTCTTCTTTTTAAATTCTCAGATACACAGTTGGCCCTTGTACAACACAGGTTTGACCTGTACAGATCCATTTATACATGGATTTTTTAATATATATATGAACAGTACACTACTGTAAATGTATTTTCTCTTACGATTTTCTTAATAACATTTTTCTCTAGCTTATTTTATTGTAAAAATATATAGTATATAACACATATAACATACAAAATATGTGTCAGTCAACTGTTACCCAGGCTTCTTCTTACCAGTAGGTTATTCACTGTTAAGTTTGCGGGGAGTCAAAAGTTATTCTTAGGTTGTCAACTTCATGGGGAATTAGTGCCCTAATCTATCTCTGTGTTGTTCAAGGACCAACCACTTTATATAGTTGCCTTATGGTTTGGTCAAATTCATTTCTAAATTTACCTTGAGTATTTGGGAAAGAGCAAGGGAAGATTTTGACTGTTAGGTTTTCTCCATAGTATTTTGTTAATTCAAGTGTCCTTTTTTTTTTTTCTTAATATAATTTCGGTTATTTTGAAAATTTTAGAAAATTCACCACTTCGGGGTTGCCTGGGTGGCTCAGTCAGTTATAGGTCTGCCTTTGGCTCAGGTCATGATCTCAGGGTCCTGGGTTCGAGCCCTGTATTAGGCTCCTTGCTCAGCAGGGAGCCTGCTTCTCCCTCTGCCTGCTGCTCCCCCTTCTTGTACTCTCTCTCTCTCTCTCTCTGACAAATAAATAAATAAAATCTTAGAAAAAAAGAAAAAAGAAAACTCACCATTTCTCTGTGTTTTCATATTTATTGGCATAGAGTTGATCATAGTATTTTCTCATAATTTAAAAAAAAACCTCTACTGTATTTGTCTATGTTTTTAAAAAGAAAATATAATCTTTATTTAATTTTTAAAGATTTCTGTATTTTAGAGAGAGAGCCAGCAGTGGAGGGGTAGAGGAAGAGGGAGAGAACCTCAAGTAGACTCCCCGCTGAGCAGGGAGGCCACCATGGGCCTTGATCCCCCACCCTAAGATCATCACCTGAGCCGAAACCAAGAGTCAGATGCTTAGCTGACTCAGCCACCCAGATGTTCCCCAAGTGCAGAATCCATTCATTTTTGATAAATGTACAGACACATATAACTACCACCTCAACCCAGAAAATTTCCTATGCCCCACTTGCAATAAATCTGTGCCCCTTATAGGCAATCACTGCTTGTGTATTATTACTACAGTAATCTATAAGAGATGCTGACTATTCTTGTACTTCTTGAACTGGAATGACCAGTATGTATGTATGCACAGTATGAACAGTATGTCCTCTTTTGTCTTGCTGCTTTTGTTCAACATAATGTCTTTGTGATTCATCCACATTGCTGTTTGTATCAGTAATTTCTTCTGAGCAATATTCTGTTGTTTGCCTACACCACAGTTTTTGTCTGTCCACTGTCCTGATAATGGTTATTTTGATTGTTTTCTTTGGGGAGCACTTTGAATAATGTTACCATAAACATTTTTGCACAGGCCTTTTTCATTTATTTTGGTTAAAAAGCCAGAATTTGATTACTGGGCTATAGAGATATTATACTGATAAGTGGTAAAACCAGAACTGACTCTAGATCTGTCTGCTTCCAAAGCCCCATGACCTCCAGATTAGTTTGATCTCTGGTCCTTGCTCTGTCACTAACTAGTGGTAGGATTAGGAATAATTTGCTTTTCTGGGTCTCAGTTTCTTCATTTGTAAAACAAGTAGGTTGGATAAGGTGATTTTTGAGTTCTTTTCTTCCTCTAATATTTCAAGTTGTATTAGGGCAAATTTAATTGTCACTGCTCCTGAATCATTCCTTAGGACCACAGGGGCTCCCTTCTGGCCTTCAGAAAGGTTTCCCGGCATTGCTACAGAGTGATAAGAAACTGGTATCTTACCTCAGGTACCTGTAGCTATTCCATGAGCCAATCTTGGCCCAACTTCTTGACTTCTTTGCCACTTCAAACCTTAATAGACCTCAGATACTAAAATTATTACATATGCAAAATAACCTGTATGTAGTCTTTAAAAAGAAGGTAATCATCCCCACTTGACCCTTTGAATGGAGAGAAGAAATGGCTCTGACTAGAAGGCTCAAACTCAGTCGCCTGGGGCAGGCACTTCTGGCCCTTCTGGTTCCTTCTCAATTCACAGCTTGAAAAAGTGAGGAGTCCAGAAGTGGGAGCTCAATGCATACTCTGGGGAGAAAAGGAGAACTCTAAAAGATAAGAAGCTTCATGGAGAAAGCTGTAGAGAAAGAGTAAGTCTAAAAGTCCAAGTTTTGAAACCAGATAGAGGTGATGATTGCACAACACTGTGAATGTGCTAGATGCCGTTGGATTGTCCATTTTATAATGGTTAAATATGGTGGGGAGATCGGGGAGTCTGCTGTAACAGTTAAACGCTGTCTGCACAAAACAATTGGATTCTAACATTCTCTATTCATTCTGCACTAAATTTTTTGATAAAGAGATTAGAGTTGGGCTTCTAGAGTAATATGAGGCCCAAAGTGTGAAAACCATAAGTGAACAGCTTGGGGTCCATGCAGGGACCACTTTTGTTTTCCCAGTCTGCAATGTCTGAGGTTAAAGGCGGCTCTCTCGGTAGGGCAGGGAGCGCTCACCTGCCGCGGCAAACATGGTTATGTGCTGTAAATGCACTTGGAGCTGAGAAGTGGCTGACAAGCAGGCCTGCAGGAGTGATTCAAAGGCTTTACCAACCCCAGCTCTGACTTACAGTCCTTTCCATTGGTGAACTGTCCAGGCCTTTCATCTTACCCACAAATGCCTTCCTTGCATAGATGATCTCATTAAGGAATGGAGAAGCTTAGATACGCAGAGGGCTTTGCCATTAGATGGTTGTGAGTCACATTTCCTCGGGCTCAGAAGGGTTTTCTTGAGCCCACTTGGATTCTCCTCTGATGCAAGAGGGTTAGAAGCCTAGGTGTGAAACCACCACTTCAGATAGCAGGAAGGGCAATTATTTCTGGGGAGAATGGCAATTGATGATGTCTGGGGTCTCAGCTGTACACCTGACTACTGGGGGTGACTCAGTGATGGAGGGCAGGGCTCATCTCAGGGCTTCTTCGCTCACATGTCCCATCCTTGGAAGAGGCTGTGGACAAGAGTGCCCCTATGTGTCTTCTCCTGGTGGCCTGGGCTTCCTCACTGTGTGGTACCCTCATCACAGCTGGGCTCCAAAAGAGAGCATCCCAGCAGATGAGGCAGAAGCTGCGTTACCTTTTACGATCTAGTCTCCAAAGTCACTAATAGCCTTGTTTCCGCTGTGCTCTGTTGGGTGATGAGCGAGGCATAGATCCAGCCGCATTCCAGTGGAGGAAGCTTAAACGTCTTCTGCTCGACGGGTGAGTGGCAAGGCCATGCTGGAAAAGAGCAAGTGGATTGGAAGGTGTTTGCCCAGCCACCTCCAGAGGCTGTGACCTGCTACACTGTTAAAATCTATAATACCACCAAGAAGCCCCTTACTTCTCCCCGAACTCTACTTTTCCCTCCTCCCACCCTTCTGGAACCACTTGGCTCCCTGCCCTGCTCATAATAGACAGCAATGGTGTGCAAGTTAGTTTTCTTTTTTCTACTGTCACAGCTATTTCCACCTCAAGATACCCACTCTTTCATCTCCTTTCTGATTTCCTTCTTTCTTCCTCTCTTTCCTCTCCCTTTCTTTGTTCCATTTATCGTTGGGGGAGAAACTCTCAACTCTTAGAATGAATGATACCAACCAAGCTGCTGGGAGAAAAGATACAAATCTGGAGGAAAAGGAAGCTGGATGCTTTGACATGTTCTTAGATATAAGGAGGAGCAGGGCTCAGGAGGCCTTTTTTGGAATCTCTCTTAGCTTTTCTAGGTAGGCTACTATTTCTCAAGCACAAGGATTTAAGATAAATCAAAAACTCTGTTTTGTCATATTGCTCTTTAGTTATATCACAGCTTAAATAAGCTTTCATGGTTTGGCCTGGGGGTGTAGTGAGTTTGCCAAGTGACTACTAATGACTGACAAGTGAGCTTAAAAACCCCCAATCCTCGTAAGCTGGTGGTTTACGCAATGCTCCTAAGGCCCCTGCTTTAGCGATTGACCACTTGCTTAGTTAGGTACCTGGATAGCTGGACTCTAGGCCAAAAGAGGAAATCTTGACATGGAAGGAGACAGCCACACTCTGCGAAGTGCCTTGTGGCCAAAGTCTCTGAGCTGCCCACTAGCTCTCAGCCTCGCCCGTTGGCTTCCACTTACAGCTTCATGACCGAGGTCTGCAGGAAAAGCTGAACAGACAGATATCCCAGTGGCCCTGGATTAATCACATTTTACTTTTCAAGGCCCTTTTTGAAATAAACTGCAAACCCCATTAGATTTCTGTGAGTGTGTGTTCCAAATAGAGGCTAAAAGGGATAGACCTCTATCACTAAACCTACATGAAGCTCTGTACCTCAACCAGGGTTCACCTAGACTAGGGGGAATGATTGATTTGGAGGAAGTTTAAAGTGTGGGATAAATCCCACGATTGGACTTTTTTTCCCTCTAGCTTTATTGAGAAAAAACTGATATGTAACATAATATTACTGTATGAAGTATAAGGTGAATAATGCGGTTATTTGATATATGTATATATTACAAAATGATTACACAATAATGTCAGTTAACACATCCATCACCTCCCATAATTTTGTGTGTGTGTGTGTGTGTGTGTGGTAAGATCATTTAAGATTTACTCTCTTAACAACATTCAAGTGTATATTACAGTTATGTTAACTGTAGTCACCACGCTGTATATTAGACACCTAGAACTTATTCATCTTATAACTGGAAGTTTGTACTCTTTGACCAACATCTCCCCGATTTCCATCTCTCCCCCAACCCCTGGCAAGCCCACTTTACTCTCTTTTTTCATGAGCCTGGCTTTTTCTTTTTTAAGATTATATGTGAAAGTGAGACACACAATATTTGTCTTTCTCTGTCTAGCATCATGTGCTCAAGGTCTACCCATGTTGTCACAGGCAGGATTTCCTTCTTTTTCATGGCCAAATAATATTACCCAGTGAGGGGGTACATATATCCATCTCACATTTTCTTTATCCACTCACCCCATCAATGGACACTTGGGTTGCTTCCATGTCTTGGCTATTGTGAATAATGCTGCAGTGAACCTGAGGGTGCAAAGGTCTCTTCAATATGGTGACTTTATTCCTTTCAGATACATACCCAGAAGTGGGATTGCAGGATCATAGGGTAGTTCTACTTTTAAGTTTTTGAGGAACAGCCATACTGTTTTCCAGAGTGGTTGCACCAATTTACATTCTACCAATAATGCACTAGGGTTCTCTTTCCTCTACACCATGATAGGATTTTGCAAGTACTTACTAAGCTAAACCTTCTGGTTATTGGACCCAACCTAAAGGCAACTGTAACACTTGTAAGGACCTATTTTAGCCAGAGTGCTTCCATCCTTTAAACAATAACCTTGTTGTTTAACCCTTAAACTGTCCCTGCTCCCCTTCTCCCAGGGGACTGACTTAAAAACAAGTCCCAGAAAGCAGCCCCAGGTAACAAAGCCCAAATACAAGAGAGGGTCAGGCCAGGCGGAGACATCTGATCAGTGGGGGGATGCATACCGTCTCCCTAGTTACCAAGGAGAATGGGCCCCGCCCTCTGGATGCCTTTTGGATGCCAACTCTGACCAAGGTGATAGGCTAGTTCAAATATCTACTATAGGGTAAATTATAATTCAATTGGTCACTTATGTGTGACCTAGCATGACTGTGCAGCTTTCTCTGTGTGTTACAATTTCACCTGTGTGTGGCCAGACCCAGCCACATGGCCTTTGCCCTTAAAAGCTAGTCTGTGAAGCAGAGAGAGGTCACTCTCTCTGTAAGAGGCACAGCCCCGAACATTCAGTCTGATTCTCTATGCTTGGCGCGGAATAAAGCTTTGCTTGATCTTCGCTTTATATCAGTCTCACTCCTTTAATCACGGACCCATTATTGGGGGAACCTAACACACTCTGACAGGATTGCATGTTGTGACGAATGTGACACAATTATTGTGAAATTATAGAAAAATAAAACGATTGAGAATGGCACATTGCCACTATGATCTCCAATTTGCCAATGAAACAAAAGCATGAAATCATAGGGTTTATTTTTCCAAGATCACACAGGATCTTGAGCTTAGGTTTATAAGGAAAAACAGAGCATTATGAAAATCTCTAGCAGAGTCCCCACTTGAAGGCCATCTCTTATCATCAAGTAAGTGCCTGCATGCCAAAGAAGTAACCGTTCAGTATTGAGAAGACAAGAATATGTCCTCAGTTTTTCTCATATTCTTCATATTGTGTAGTGAAATAAGTGATCGATCTTGTCTGCTTCTTCACTAGTAAAGTGTGCACAATCTGTCATTCCATAGGTCCTGACTCATCAATGTCCCCTGTGACCACATATTCCCCCCTGAAATTTCAGTAAAGTCCAAAAACGGCCTCCTATGGAGATCACTTTAAATAACGCGCTATTCCCAGTAGCTTTCTATTAAAGGCCCATTTGTATCGGGGGAATAATTTTCTACTTGGAAAGCAATAGACACAACTTCCATTTATTTTAAGAGAAGAAAAAAAATGTCAGCACTAACAGGTTTGGAGTCTCCTGCTGGGATGTTAGGTTACTGAATTATTTTCCTCCAAGCTATTTGTAGACCCATTAATTGAGAAATTAGAGAAATAAGGGCACAGACGCCTATGTAATTAAACTGCCCATTTCGCCTTCCTTTACCAAAGCAGTTTCCAAGGATGTTAATTGGCTGGAGAATTTCTCAGCCGCCTGCTTGCACTGCTCCCACCCTGAAACTGTCCGGGTGCATTTTTTTTTTCTTTTTTAAAGCAGATTTAGCACTTTGAAGAGTTAATTACAAATCCAAGGAATATTTCTGTTTGGTGTGCCTCTGGGCGCAAGGAATGCTAATGGCCCCTTCCTGCCATTAAATGATAAAAACTTCCTATTGGATTTTCTGGATTGCCCACGGTTGAGGGGAGAGGCCTTCCTAAAAGCAGTCACCAGATTGTGCCTTTGTTTTTCCATAAGCCATTAATTTCCTCGCTCTTTTGCTTTATAAGGAAACCATTTGATTTCTGCGTCTGCAGTTCTCCTAGCCTGGTGCCTGCCATTCGTCACCCCCAAGCATCCTGGTGCTTCTGCAGACGCATTGCCCTTCTGATGAGAGTTCGGAGAGAAATGCACCCCCATCCCCCACCCCGCCGTCCTTGGCTTCTTTGTGTCTTTATCAACCCTGACTCATTCCTCTTGGTGTTTCATTGTCCTTTTTCTCCTGACTTTTATTTCTAAGGAAGAAAACACAGACAGACATGCTTTCCTTTAGGGGAAAAATATATAGATAAATGACCAAAAGGAAGAGAGAAAGTGTGTTTTGTGTAGTTTTGAAGCAACTAGCCATGATGACCGACAACCAAGCTTTTAATATTTTGTATATTGACAGTTGACAGCAACTATTTATTTGTCCCAGATCTTATGAGGCAGCCTCAGTTTCAAATTGTCTTCCTCAGATACAAGTGTTCACAAACGAGAAAGGGCAAAAAAACCACCTCCTTTGCTGATGAATATAACCTGATTTTTAATGTCAAAATATATAAACAAGATGATCATCTGAATGTGTATGAATAAAGGTTAATATTATAATTAAATAACACAGAGAGTCAATCTAACATTAAATTTTTTACATGCATATGTCTGCACACGCACACACAAGAACATCATTTCTTTGCATGGTAGAGGCAAATAATAAGCAGGCCAATAAATAAGTATAATTAGACCCATCGTCAAATTTAAAAAAAAAAAGTACAAGCTTTGGAACCAAACACACCTGGGACGGTATCCTGTCTGTCACTTAGGAGCAAGCTCCCACCTCACATGCCTGAGCCTCAGCTGCCGCATCTGAAAGGACAATATGACATTTGCCTGACAGGGTAGTTGTTAGATGAAACGAGCTGAGATTTATGATGTCCCTAGCACAGCGCCTAGCAGATAGAATTGCTTTTTTTTAAGAAGGCATAGTCTTATTAGTCTTTTAAAGGATAATCTAGCTGCTGCAGTTAAAACAAGACTTTCTGGAAGGTGCTGGGAGGGAAAAGTTGAGTAAGGAAGGAGAATGTGTTGCATTCTTTCCTGCCTCCCTTGAGAGAGAGGAGTCAGGGAAGGAACTTATTCCTTCTCCAGGGCTTGTATTAGACCAAACAAACCTACATTCCAGCCTCTGCATAGACATAGAAGCTAACTGCTCAGGAGTAGATAGACTGGGCACTCGAGTGGCTCCAGGTCACTCCCTGGACATCCCTTGTCAGAGAAGCCACATCATCTGTGTCCCCCTGGAATACAGATCCAGCTCTAGAACATCTCAGAGAAGATCTGGCCGTTTCCTGTCCTGACCTCACCTTCAAGTCTGAGGCAGGGTGGTGAGCTGCCAAGTTCACCTTCCTTGTCCTCATCCCAGGGCCCCAAAGGATGAGTGAGAAGCAACCTGCTACCCCAAACCACCTCATCCACAGCTACTTGAAAATCTCCTGTCTAGATTTGTTTCCAGATTCCAGATTCCAGGTTTTCAGATTCGTCCGAGCAAACTGAGAATCCTCACAGTCAATGGATTCCAAAGGAGGGTTCTAAGCTGCTGTAGCTAGGAATGGATGCCTCTCAAAACTCAAGTGCAGGGGTGCCTGGGTGGCTCAATGGGTTAAAGCCTCTGCCTTCAGCTCAGGTCATGATCACAGGATCCTAGGATCGAGCCCCGAATCAGGCTATCTGCTCAGCAGGGAGCCTGCTTCCACCTCTCTTTCTGCCTGCCTCTCTGCCTACTTGTGATCTGTGTCTGTCAAATAAATAAATAAAATCTTAAAACAACAACAACAAAAAAAAAAAACCTCAAGTGCATTAGCCTTGCCTGGTGGGCTTACTAAAATGCAGATTCCTTGGGGCACCTGGGTGGCTCAGTGGATCAAGCATCTATGCAACTCTTGGTTTCTGCTCAGATGGTGATCTCAGAGTCATGAGATGAAGCCCTTGGGTGGGCTCCAAGCTCAGCAGGGAGTCTGCTTCTCTCCCTCTCCCTTGCTGCTCCCCTGCCACCCTGCCCTCACATGTACGGCTCTGTCTCAAAGATAAATAAATAAAACTTTTTTAAAAATGCAGATTCCTAGACCCTTTGCCTAGTTGTTCTGATTCAGTAGATGTCTCAGTAACCTAAAAGAAAGAATGAGTTTTTCAGCTTATTGACTATTTGTTGGTTACTCTGTGCCAAGTCCCACTACTAAGTGCTTCACATACATGATCCACTCTTGTTCACCCTCAGTCCTACGTGGCAGGCATCACCAATACCTCCATACGGTTAGGAAATTGACATTTGGAGAGGTTGAACAACATGACTCAAGTCACCAGGCTCTGTGTCACAGGTCCCCGAAACTCTGTGCCACAGGCCTCCCTTGCCTTGGGTCACTGGCTCTCATGCTTACGTACTTCTGACGGACTCCCTAGACCTCTGCACAAACGGAGCTAAGTTTGTTTCGGACTTGGACTGCTCAAGTTCATGGTTCTAACCTTCTTTTATGAAACAAATCACAAAAACTTAAACAGCAGTTTCTAACCCACCTTCTGAGGAATCCAGGCCCCAAAGGTCCCACTTTGCCTTGTAAAAAAAAACCATGACTAGTCATGAAAGTTCCACTTCCCCAGTGTTCTTAACACCCTGCAGTGAAAGAGTTACTGCAAAGTTGCCGTTCCTTCTACTTATCTCTTGTTTCTGAAATCAAGACACCATAGACCATGACTTCTGTAATCCACCAGATTTTCTTTCTCTCTTTCCAGAACAGTCAAATCCTGTCAATATGCTTTTTCATCTTAGTCTGTGGATATGAGACTTTGAAGGGTTTGGCTTTATTATTATTCTGACATTTCTATTATTTTTCTATTTAATAAGAAACAAGTAACCAGAGGCTCACACACTACATTTTGATTGTTACCATTTCCCAAGGGTATTATCATAATGGTTTCAGATGGCACTCCAAAAAAATTATGTATTATTTTATCAGTTATTCTAGTTAGCATGGGCTTCGGGTATCAGAACTGAGCCCAAAGACAGAAAAATCCCTCGTTAACTTCACTCACCACAAAAATGTATATCCATTTGGTATAATTTAACAAGGAGACCTCTCAGCTCTGAGAAGGAATTTCTGTTTTCAATTACAAAGACCAGGGAGAGGGTACGGATAACTTTGGGGAGCAATTAAAAGAAACTTCAGATGTTTTATCTAGTAAAACTCAGGAACCTAATGATGACATGTGTAAGTGACGGGTTATTCCTTCCCATATCTAGAGGCTGTGTCCATAATTTAAAAAATATTAATTTGGGATGCAGTTGATGCCCAATCCCCTGAACTCTGGAAACCAGCTTATAGGA
Source organism: Mustela nivalis (assembly GCF_964662115.1). NCBI lineage: Eukaryota > Metazoa > Chordata > Mammalia > Carnivora > Mustelidae > Mustela > Mustela nivalis. Next base: position 49,162,777 of record NC_139031.1, read on the forward strand.
GCTCATCTTAATCAGATGTGCTCATTTTGTTGGGCAACAGGCAGGGTGTTGTTCTGGAACTTCTTTCTCAGCTTTAATAAAAGCCAGAATGGCTTCTAATATCCTTTGCAACAAATCATGTGCTATTTCCCTAAGCTGATACGTGACTGAGCTGAACATTTAATGTACCAGTGTGGGCGGAGGGGGCTGAGCAGTCTCAGAGTAGGGCTGAGCCTCTACTCTGCTCACCCCCCTGGTGTTCTAGTATGCGGCTTCCCATGCCCAAAGGTGCCATCTGCCGCCAAGGCATGCACCTGAACGCTCCACCACCCAGGTAGAATCCAGGTAACCTCAGGTTTATCTTTTCCCTTTTTTCTGCTTACACCACATAATAAATGTGTCTGTTATTACTAACAATAGAAAGAGAGAATTAGGAACAGGAAATGTGTCAGGAAATTAATCAAGGCATGGACCACGCGGAGCTAGCTTCTAGTAGATGATATTATTCTGTTTTAATTTATGTAGTTGATATTTTGGACATTCACAAGTAAATATTAAATATTCTTTACAAAATAGAAATAATTCTTCATGCTGTAAATATTGAGTTCCAAACCTCTAACAACCTAAATATAAAAAATGAATGGAGCAGTATCTCAGGGGAAGGGAAAAGCAGAATCTTTTTAGTTACATTAAAAAGTTATGTTAAATTTAAGAGAGGCAACAGTAATTGACAAGGGAAAATGCAGAGATTCGAAAGATGGTGCTTAGCTTGTCAATGCCACAGAAGAACCAAATACATTCAAGGAGAAAATGCTATAAAAAGGAAACTAGAACCTGCACTAAAAAGACTCCAATACATTTGAATAAAAGCATCATAAACTCAAACCACTTGGGTACATAGATTCATACATCCATTCATGCCATTGGAGGTTCTTCTCCAGGAACCACAGTGATTTTGCTCCTTCTCTTGCCTGGGGATATCTAGCAATATTGGGAAACATCTTTGGTTGTCATGACTAGGCATTGAGTGGACACAGGTTAGAGATGCTGCTAAGTGTCCTACAGTGTACAGTACAAACCCCAACCCCTGCGGGACAAAGATTCAATTCAAAATGTCAGTCATGCTGAGGTCTCAGAAACCCTGCTCCATTAGGACTGCGTTCAACCCTGAGCAACAGAAATTGTGCTGCAGTGACTTAAATAATTAAGAGGTTTCTTTGTCTCACACAGTACATAGTATAGAGGATGCCAACCAGGGGCTTGTGTTGCCGCTCTGTGACATCATCAAGATCCCAGGACCCCCAGCGGTGGTTGTAGAAGATGTCGCTTTAGCTGGGCGCATTACTGCCCAAAAGCAAATTAAGATTGCCAGTAAGAAAGCAGGGTCCTAATGAATATTGTATGGGCACATAGCAGGTTGGCCACAGAGAAGCTTTTCCCTTTTCATGATGCCTCTTGCACTAGTCTCTCTTAATTCCCAACAAAACTCTACCCAGTCACTTTCTACCCAAATTAAACTCTTCCGTGGAGTCTTTCATGCTGTTCCCAGGCAGTGCAGCTTCCTCTGGACCAGAAGCTTCAGTCTTTGGACAAGGAGAACCTCAGATCCATAAAGGGACCCCAAAGGAAGAGAAATGAGCTCTCTGCAGAGGAACAGTGCTCAGGGATTTGGACATGCTTCCTTGTGGACAAATGAAAATATTTCAGTAAGAAGCCATGGATATTTGATAGCAGGGCAAAGAGATGCAAAAGGGGAAAACTAGAGATTTTTTTTTTTAACTGAACAAGGTTAATGATTTAATGTAAAATCAACAGCAAATTCAAAAATATAGGGTGGGAATTTTACGAAGTTTTGCAACAACCACTGTATAATGAAACAGTGGGTGGGAAAGAGAACATAAAAGGTAGGCCCAAACATCTTGCTTATTATTATACAATATGAATATTAATATTGATAATGATAAGGATGACAAAAATAAGAATCATCAGACAGTCTTTGAGTCACTCTCCAGTCCCTTGGAGCCCATCACAAAGAAGGATTCTGAGGTCTCATCTTAACATAAGGGGTTGGGGGAGTGACATGACATAATCAATCATTAGTAAAATCTTCTCTAGATCTGGAAGGAGAAATGGTTTCAGATGATTCTTCCTTTCTATAACCCTGTCCATACATAGGCTGACCACAGAGATACTGGTTCTGAGGAGAGCTTGGTGAACGGAGGAAGGAATAACGGAACTGAAAAGTATTCCCACTGTGACACGTGTGGACGTTTTCTGAAATTGCCAAAGAGATTCCCAAGACAGGTTTTCTTGCCCGCCCAGAGAAAGCTGATGAGATGTATGTCAAGCTTTCTTTACATCGTGCTTTCACTGATCACTTGTACATTTGTTCATCATTTTCAGGGGCAGCTGTGACTTCCAAAAGACTTCCTAATCTTAAAGAGGCTCATTATGCTAATTCAATTATATAGTCCTCTAAATTGGAAGCATATTGGTCAATCTAAAAATGAAATCTTGGCAATCACAAAAAACAACTATAACAACAACAAAAAACTCACACATAAAAATACAACTTCTGCTAAGCAATTCTTAAAAGTCTGCTTAGTACAGAAAAGATCAGAATTTATGGAGCTTTAATGGCTCCTTAATAATTCGGTACTCTTATTTCTTTTTCCTTCATATTTATGACCTGATTTCCCTTGAAACAATATTTGCATCCCTCAGAAGACCCTATATGACAGAGAGGTTCATACTACTGTTAAGCGCTTTGGCCCTTACTGAGAATTGCACCCTGTTGGTAAGGACTGCTACTCAATTCTATGCTCTGAAGTGGTCCTTCAGATGTAGTGGGAGCTCAGTTAATCCTCATCAGTCAATTTCTGTAGCATTTGTGCAGAATGATCAAAATGGCATGGCTGTCCCATTGCACATGCATTATGTGACATTAGAGCGGTACATTTTAACTTATTTTCAAACCTATTTAGAGTGTACTTACCAGCATGTTTGATATAACAGAATATGTGTTTTGAAAGAAGCTGAGGGAGAATAAAAGATCTGGACGTAATGACCATAAGTGTGTCCTTGAATTGCTTTGCTATTTCAGAAGGGATGTAGGATGTACTTGAAAGGTCACTGATTAGTCCAGTTCCACATCAGTAAATCAGGTTTTAGAAACAGACACAGGAAAATAATAGCCAATGGAGTTTTACCAATACAATAAAATAAAACAGGGAAACATGATTTATAGATTATGTTCTCCAGCAGGATATTTTCAAATCTGACGGCATGGTACATTAACAGGACACTGTGGACATGTTTCCCTGGTCTCTGAACAGACTTGATTTCTAGATTGGATGTTTATTCTGCATTAAAATGTAGATTGATCTGGCAAAATCCAGTACAAAATTGTGTTGAATAAGCAGTACAGGAAAAGATGTTATGCTGAAGACAGTAGGAGTAATCTGTTTCTGTAAACATATTTTTGAAGTCAAACTTCTCCTATTTTGGTGAGATACAACGTCAAGACACAGTTTGATCACCCTAACATTACCCAGCCAAAGGCTTTGGAAAGTCCAGGACATAGATACAAGCCATTCATGATTGGCTTGGCTTGTCTGCTGCCCCTACTTTTCTGCTCTTTTTGCATCTTGCACACAACTGACACGAGTCTAAGGTCTTTAGTTTTATCACTTGGTGGACGCCATGGTTGCCTACCCAAGGGTCATTCTACCTTGCTAAAGAAATTCAGAGGAACCTCGGTTTAACCCACCACTCACCTACTCCTCTTACCCAGAGGAAGAATCCTGATTAATCTAAGCCCAGCATGGGTAGTTCCATTCTCTTTCACTTGAGTTGGTTTAGGAATGGCATGTGACACAATTCTGGTCAGTGAAATATGAGCTGAAGACCTTGGGGGATCCTGAGACTATTTCCCTCACTTTACAAAAGTTCACAAGACAGAGGCCTATCATCTTTTCCAGAAGCAAGGATGGTAGCAGCCATCTTGGGGCCACAAGAGCAACCAGCCTCTGAGGAAAAGCCAACACACTGAGGCGGCAGAGCAGAAGGAAGGAAAGAAACCAAATTCTTCAAGAGACTATTAAGAGGCTGAATTAATTCATCCTGCCCACTGAAGGTAACCACTATCCTGATACAGTGAACACTGTGATGTCATCCAGATTCCTTCTTCAGGACAAAGGTACTCATTTCCTCAGCTATCAGAAGTACACCTTCTCTAGAAATCACCTTCTTTGGGAGGTGCCTCACTCCAAATTGACAACTCTTGTAACCCTGTAATTATGTGTAGTTTTTCAGTTAGAGCCAGGCTTTATATCTTGTTCTTATTCAAGAGTGTCTTAGCTATCTCATTGACACTTTGCATATTTATGTAAAATTTTATTAGCTTGTCAAGTTCCACAAAACATCACTTTTATTGCACTCCATTCCTTATTGCATCTCTAACTTTGGTCTGAAATCATTTTCCTTATGTCTGAAAAAATGCTTAATTTTTAAAAATGTTTTTCAAAGATTTTATTAATTTGTTTGTTTGTCAGAGAGAGAGAGCACAATCCGGGAGCAGCAGGCAGAGGCAGAGGGAGAGGGAGAGGTAGAGGCAGACTCCCCACTGAGCAGGGAGCCTGATGCAGAACTATCCCAGCACCCTGGGATCATGACCTTAACTGAAGGCAGATGATTAACCCACTGAGCCACACAGGTGTTCCTGAAAAATATGCTCAATTATTTCCTTTGTTACATGTCTGCTGGTGATGTATCTCAAGTTTTGGGTGAATGTATCATCTTTGACCTTAATCCTTAACAGTTATTTTTTCCTGGGTATATTTTGCTAAGATTGTCATCACAATGAAAATACCACTTCAATATTTTCTTGATTCTATTCCTTCCACTCTGATGTCAGCTGTATAATTGTTGCTCCTTTGCAGATAATGTCTCTTTTTTTTCCTGGTTGGATTTAAGACTTTGTCTTTGGTTTTCTTTTTGTGTTGTTTTTTTTTTTAATTAATTTATTTATTTTCAGCATAACAGTATTCATTACTTTTTCACCACACCCAGTGCTCCATGCAATCCATGCCCTCTATAATACCCATCACCTGGTACCCCAACCTCCCACACCCCCGCCACTTCAAACCCCTCAGATTGTTTTTCAGAGTCCATAGTCTCTTATGATTCACCTCCCCTTCCAATTTCCCCCAACTCCCTTCTCCTCTCTAACACCCCTTGTCCTCCATGATATTTGTTATGCTCCACAAATAAGTGAAACCATATGATAATTGACTCTCTTTGCTTGACTTATTTCACTCAGCATAATCTCTTCCAGTCCTGTCCATGTTGCTACAAAAGTTGGGTATTCGTCCTTTCTGATGGAGACATAATACTCCATAGTGTATATGGACCACATTTTCCTTATCCATTTATCCGTTGAAGGGCATCTTGGTTCTTTCCACAGTTTGGCGACCGTGGCCATTGTTGCTATAAACATTGGGGTACAGATGGCTCTTCTTTTCACGACATCTGTATCTTTGGGGTAAATACCCAGGAGTGCAATTGCAGGGTCATAGGGAAGCTCTATTTTTAATTTCTTGAGGAATCTCCACACTGTTTTCCAAAGAGGCTGCACCAACTTGCATTTAAACTCAGCACACACAAAACAGACAATCATCAAAAAATGGGCAGAAGATATGGACAGACACTTCTCCAATAAAGACATACAAATGGCTATCAGATGCATGAAAAAATGTTCATCATCGCTAGCCCTCAGGAAGATTCAAATTAAAACCACATTGCGATATCACCTTACACCAGTTAGAATGGCCAAAATTAGCAAGACAGGAAACAACATGTGTTGGAGGGGATGTGGAGAAAGGGGAACCCTCTTTGGTTTTCTTTTATTTCACTATGTTATCTACATGTGCATTAAAATATGTATTATACATTTTATGACATATATGCATATCAAAGAAATACATCAATACAAGATCAAGATCTTGATCAAAGTTCATTGTGTATTGATGTATTTCTTGATTTTTTTTTTTTTAAGATCTTATTTATTTATTTGACAGGCAGAGATCACAAGTAGGCAGAGAGGCGGGCAGAGAGAGAGAGGAAAGGAAGCAGGCTCCCCAGTGAGCAGAAAGCCCGATGCGGGGCTCAATCCCAGGACCGTGGGATCATGACGGAAGCCAAAGGCAGAGGCTTTAACCCACTGAGCCACGCAGGTGCCCAGGCACCACAATGTATTTCTTGATTTATAGAAAACTCTTACTTGGTACCTCTTTAGAGATTGCTTATGCTCAATTCTTTCTACCCTCTCCTCTGAGATGCCAGTTACATATATGTTAGCTATTCTCATCATAATTCCTATGCTGCTAATTTCTCTTGCTTTTTTCATTGTTTTGCCCTCCTGTGCTTCACTCTGGATATTTTCTTCTGACTATATTCTATTGTAACAGTTTTCTCTTCAGTTATGTATAACCTGCTAAGCTTGTTCACCGAGTTTTTCATTTTAATTATGCTTTGAGTTTTAGAATTTCTATTTAGTTTTTTTAATCTATGTTACTTTTTTAATAGTTCCCACGTCTCTGACTTGACTTAATCTCCTTAAACATGGTAAGTACATTATTTTTAAAGTTTGTGTTTGATAATTTCAATATCTGGAGCTGTTGTTCTGTTTCCATTATCTGTTGCTTGTGCTCATTTCATTCTATGTTGTTTTGCCTGCTCACGTGTTTGATTTTCTCTGATGGTGTTTCACACATTCCATTTGAAAAATTGCTTGAGAAATTATTTGAATCCTAGGATAATTGTATCTTCTTTTAATGAAATTTTTCATTCCCTTTTGTCAGTCTTCCATAGGTATTAGTAACCTGTCATCTTCATCCATTCCAGGGATTAATAAGTCACACAAATGTTTCAAAGACAGACTACAATTCATATGAGGGCTGATTTGTTTCCACTCCCCCTCACTTGTAGGATATAGATCATCAGACTCAATCCAAAAGTTGCAGGGTGGGAGAAGGGAGATGTCAAGCTGACCTCCCACTTGTTGTCTAGAGCCATTTGGCTTTCAAAAGCACTGCTCAACCTCTCAGACATCTTAGATCAGCACATGTTAGCAGGGTCAAAGCAGCCCCAAATGCCAGACTAACTTCCGTGGATTTCTGTTTTTTCCTGGATATTAGTCCGGTGATTCTAGCTCTCTGATGCTTTTAAACTGACTTAAAACATTTTTTTCCAGTTCTTCTAGTTGTCCTCAGTGGGATATTAGGTCCAAGTTATCTAGTTCATCATGACTGGAACTCTAATAAACTATTTCCATCAGCATAGAAAGAGGCCATAATATCTCCAACTTAAAGAAAACCTCTCATAACATCTTTAGCTATTCCTTCTATTGGATATTTTTCTGTTCTTTACATGAAAACTCTTCTAAAGAGTTTGTATCTTGATACTTCTAATTCCTTACATCCCATTTGTCTTGAACCCACACAAACTACCAAAAAAATCTATCAACACTCTACCAAAAACATCTCTGGTCAAAGCCCTAATGTTTCCATGTTGCCAACTCGTATGGCTCTTTCTTCATCCTCATCTCACTCAATCTCTCTAAAGCATGTAACACACTACACACACTTTTCTTCACTTGGATTCTAGGAAGACCTTTGGTTCTCCTCTTAAATATATGACCATTTCTTCTGAGTCCTCTTGGCTGGATCATTTTCTTGTCCTAACCACTAAATGTTAGGTTACATTAGAGCTCAATACTTGAACTTTTCTATCTGCGCTCAATCCCTAGGTGATCTCATTCTGTCCCCTGGCTTTAATTCCAACTACTCCATAATGGCTCATAGATAGATAGATAAATAGACCGATTGATCTAGCTCCGATCTTCCCCCTCAACTTCCTCCTTGATACCTCCATTGGTATGTCAAGTAGGCATCTCAAACCTAACATGTCTAAAACAAAATTGCTGCTTTCCACCCTCTTCTCCCAGCCCAATCCTCTCTAGTGTTTCTCATCTCATTAAAAGGCACAATCATTCAACCAGTTTTTCACTCTCCAGACCTTGGTATCATCTTTGACAACAAATATATTCTGAATTTAATCACCTCTTGCCACCTCTAAAGATACCACTTTGATCTGTGTGTGATAATTAAGAATAGCTAGAGTTGCAGGTAAGAAAAAAACTCAACTGCAGTGGCTTAAATCATCAATCAGCAAAGGAGGCCCCCAGGATCAAATCTAGCCTGCCACCTATTTTGGTAAATAAAGGTTTATTGGAGCATAGCCATTCTCATTCTTTTACATATTGTCTATGGCTATTTTTGTGCTATAACAACAGAATTGAGTAGTTGTGATAGAAACTATCTAGTCCATCAAGCCTAAAATATTTATTATCTGGCCCTTTACAGAAAAATAGGTTGACCCCTTTCCTTAGGGGGTTATTATTAGGCTTGTATAAAGACCTTTATACAAGAGGACGATTGGTGCAGTGGCCCCATGAAGTCATGATGGATATAGGCTCTGTCTAGTTTTCTGTTTTATCTTTCTTGGTGTATTGCCTCATGGTCACAAAATGACTACTGCATCTCCAGCATCATAATCACATTCCATGTAGGAAGAAGGGAAGAGCATAAAGAGGAAAGGGGTGGGGAGAATCAAGATCAACCGTATGAGTCACCCTTCTTATCAAGAAAGCAGTGATTTTCCCCAAAGCCTTCTCAGTAGAGAAGTAGAGAAGGCTTCTCATTTCTATTTCATTGGCCAGAACCATGTTACGTCACCTTGTGCTGCACAGGCAGCTAGGAAATAAACCACTGGGCTTTCTAGCTCCTCTAGTGGACAAAGGAAAGGAAGAAGAATGAAAATAAGTTTTGGGTGTCATATGAAACCATTGTTGTTTCTTTCCTGGATTACTAACCAAGTCTCTTTTTTACAGCCTTACCCCTTTACAACCTATTAACCACACTAAAACCAGGGCTTTTCTTTCCAAAAATAAATCACATAACACCACTGCTTTACTCAAAAACCTCCAATAGTTCCCAATACACTTAAACTCCAAACTGTTTCAGGATCTGGCCCTGGATACTCTCCAGTCTTCTTCCTCCCTCTCCTTGATCCATTCTTACCAGTCACGCTGGCTTCCCTGCTGTTTTCAACACATAAATAGTCCTACCTCGAGGCCTCTGCTTGAAACATCCCACTCCCAGATCTTCGTGTGGCTTGCTTCCTCACTTTGTTCTGGTGTCTGATCAAATGTCACCTCCTCAGAGAGAGCTCTCCTGTCATATAAAACAGCCCCTTCTCCTCCTTACCTGCTGTATTTTTGGTCTTGGCACATGTTCGTACCTAACAGTATCATTTATCTTTACTTGCTTAGTTGAAGGTAGAATATGAGACAAGGCCTTTTTCTTTCTTTGCTATATCCTCAGAACCCGGAAGTGAGTCTTGGCACTGAGTGGGGCTAATGTTTGATAAATGAATGAGTAAATTCCTATCATGACCAGTTTATTTCTATTCCAAAAACTTGTTCTTACTGGTTTCACAAGGACACTATCATTTACTATCATTTGAGAGTCTAGAGCCTTATCTTGTTCCCATTTTTCTCTGGGTAACCCTGAGGATGTCAATCAATTTCTCAGGGTCTCAGTTCCATCATCTGAAAACCAAAGGGTGGGGAGTTGTTGCTGTCTAGGGTGGTTCTAGTATTCCTCAATTCTGTGTTCCTGAGGAATCTTTACAAAAGGACCCTCACCCATTCAGATACTGGGCTGGGGCGGGGGAGAGGTTCCTTGCTGTTTTTATACACACTTCCTAGGCCTAAGAACTTTGCTTCCCTCTGCTCTTTCTCTCTCTCTCTCCCTCATTCTTTTGAGGCTTGTCAGTTTCACAAAGATTTATTACATGGAATGGAAGCAAGGTAATGAATCCTTGCTCTTTCAGAGAACCTTTCATTTACCCTTCAATATAAACAATCAGAGCCATGATAAACTATAAACACTGGGCACAGTCGCTCATTCTTTCACATTGGAACTTCTGTTGCTGCTTTGTGTCTTGGACTATTTTGCAGTCTCTCCCTGTTTTTATATCCTACGTATTAGCTGCACTTGAATTTTCTGACTTATCTATACACCACCCTGCTGTGGATTTTAGAGCAGGAAAACAGGAAAACCACTGAAATGCAGCAAGTCCAGACCATAGGACCTCTGGAGATAACTGAAGAGGGAGAGATTTCAGGGGCCTGTGTCTGACTGTCACCTGCCCTGAGGGGGGCAGGACCAGAGCAAGAGATGGCTTGGCCAGTCTGCCCTACTAACGATAGTACAGTAAACAAAGCTTGAATCCCACAGGAACACTGAGGTTCAAGCTGCAGAAGAGAAAGGGAACTGCTCATTTAGGGGAACCAAGGCACTGCCCTGGCTCCTCTTGTGGCAAATGCTACCATGAGTGAACAGTTAGAACTGACTCAAATTGGGGCACCTGGGTGGCTCAGTCCTTAAGCATCTGTCTTCAGCTCAGGTCATGATCCCAGAGTCTTGGGATCAAGCCCCGCATCAGGCTCCATGCTTTTCGGGAGGCCTGCTTCTCCCTCTCCCACTCCTCTTGCTAGTGTTCCTTCTCTCACTGTCAAATAAATAAATAAAATGTTAAAAAAAAAAAAAAAAAAGAATTGACTCAGATCAAAAGGGCAGGTGGCAAATTCTCCATATATCTGGCTCATACTATTGATGGTCGATGGATGGATTAGGGGAGATGGTTCCTTGGAGAGCCCTCACCCTCAGCAACTGGACAGTATATCTCCTTTTCAAAGTGTAAACAGGGGTCAAATTATCTGTCATGATGTAATGTCACAGGATGACTTTTTAACCACAAGTGGGACAGAGATCAGCAAAACTTGTAAGATTTGTTATCATGTTCAAAATGACTTGAAACCCTCTAAAGTCATATACTTGTGACTCAGTTTATTTAGGCGCATTTTAAGGCGCAAATATTCATAATGTACTCTATTTACAATACACTCAGTAAGCCACTGTTTTCTTTCCTCCCTCCCTTCCTTCTTCCCTTCTTTTCTTCTTTCTTTAATATTTACTGACCACTGTCTTCAGCAATTTCTGAGAACTTGCAGTGAAGTCCAATGCATCCTGACTCTGCTGAATTTAAGATTAGCTTTGAAAATGTCACTTTTCCCATAACAAGGAGTACAGTCATTTAGAATAAAAGAAGATTCTCTATTCTCAGTCATACAAGTCATACGCTGTTACCTAAGAACAAAATATTCTCCTTGGTTTAAGTCTGCCTTATAGTAAATACTTGCTCTGTATCGAGGGATATTCATCAGCCATTGTCTTGCTACTTCCAGGTCAAAATTAATATTTGTGTGCTAATGTAATTCTTCATCTTGGTGATATTTCCCAGCATGTGATTAGCAAACAGAGTCTAAGCATATCCAGGTCAAGCATCTTATATCCTCCATTCTATAAAGCACTAAGAGTCAGTGCACAGAATTTTCAAAGCCAAAAGGAACCCTGGAGGCATGACCCCAGCCCCATTCTACAGATGATTGATAAGTGTTAAGTGACTTCTTCAAGGTCACCAGCCTTGGTGGACTTTTTTTATCTTTCCACCCAGTTTTCTGGCATTTTATACCCATTGCCTTTGAATTTGACACATAAGGAATAGTTTTTAAAAGTCTGGATGGATATAAATGTGACATTAAAAATACTATCTTAAATGTTTGGTGGGGGATGGGGGTGGGGATAGAGATCCATAGTTCAACACATTTGAATTCTCATTTAGGAGGAGGTTTTATTCAAAACCACTCAACGATAATCCATTCTTCTAAGGGCATTCTACCCTTCATGGGTGACACGAATTGTTTATAGTTAAAATAACAAACAATTAGTTACCAGAGAATAGAGCTACTTATTCACATTAAAGCTGCCAAGGACTTAAATTTCTAAAATGTAAGTTAAAAAGACAAAATACTTTTTATGCGGTTTTATTATTTATAAATACATATCCGCTATATCCATTTCTGCAAATACTCTAGAGTTATCTGTGAATCTTACAGCTGAGAAGAAGGAAAATAGTATGTCTTAGATATGGATCATGAATGTAGCCTCAAAATCTACAGATATCCATATGGGTCCAAGAAAGGAACATAAACACAGAGGAAAAGTCTGCCTAGTCAGAATTAGAGTTTTAAAAGACTTCTAAATTTAAGTCTAACTCCAACATAAGTGGATATTAGTAAAGCTAAAGCTTCTGAGTAAAGAAGATGTAACCGAAAGTACTCTTCAAGAGATACGTCGCCCCAGTCATGGGCAAAAGACCAGAATTTAGAATGTATAAGCAGATCCTGTAATAAGTCTGCTGTTATCTGGGTTTAGTTCCAAACATGAGACTTTCAAAACCGAGGGCTTCTATTTCTGGCCAAGTTAGAGGAACAAGTTCAAATGTTCCTGGTAAATAGAGAAAGACATGTACTTTGAGTGAACCTTTCATCAAACTCAAACAAGATAATCTTCTCTCTTTGATAGCTTCATAGACAGGTTCACCCATTTGGACGCAGCCAATTCAAATAACTTAAAACTGAACTAAATCAGGCCCATTTTGCTAGTCCCTGAAATGTGCTTTTAACAATTATTCTTTTCGCAACTCCCGAATGCACCCTGTACTCCTTCTCCCTCATAAATCACTCTGCACTACAACTCCTTTACACAGACCTTCAGGCCCATGCAAGCTTTTTCTTCTTCTTTTTTTTTTTTTAACTTTCACTCAAAGCCAGAACTGATAAACAGGTCTCCCGCACCCTGGTTTGTAATCCCTTCCTCATTTTACACAACTTTCGGAGCGACAGAGGCCAATGTGGTAGGAGGCAGCCATGGTAGGTATATCAATAAAAGATGTCAGCATCCTAGCTCCAACTGTGACACCTCTTTTCAATAGATAAACTTCTCACCACACTGAAACGTTCATTATGCCATTCAGAAGTAGAGGTCTAGTGTGACAATTTGCTATAAAGCGCCTCCGTGATTATAAAGAGAAAATCAGTCACTTATTCTGCTGGGATTGTTCATAAGACTGACAGACATGCTCAGTAAGGAGCGGAGAGCTTGCACCTGGTCAGGAAACTGCAAGATGAGACAACGGTTCCTCTGTTGCTAATAATTATGCCTTGGGTTTAATCATCAACTTCATGCCTGACAAAATGGAAGCCAGAGACTGGGAAATGATGAAGCAATAGGTATTTAAATCATGGAACATTTTTCTTTCAATTAGTATGGTGATGAGGCGCTCCATTTGTTCAGGATTCTAGCTGATGCAGACAGTATTTTAAATTAAGGGTAGCTGAAATGACGGCAGCAGAGTTGGGAGGAGTGACACACCACAATGAATATGTCAGTTCTCTATAGGCTGGAGATGGACTTTTGATGGTTTGAATCATAGCTCAGAAAGCTGAGATTGAATAAGAGAAAGTAATTTACTGCCTAACCCATGTTCATAATAGTTTCTCCTCCTTTTAGCTAAAGCAAGGAGTAGACTTACGAAGAGACAGACAGCATGGAAGAGGGGAAATGATGACTCTAGTCTGTAAATTCCATTTGCATATCATTAATCAATTTAGGCAGCTGGACGGTCTGGACCTATTACTTTGAATACTGTGTTAGCCAGCCCAGTTTATACTCATCTAATTGCTCCATTGTATAGAGAATGTACCAGGAAATGATAACATCGCTACTCTGGCTTTGAAGCTGGCAATTCTAGAATTCTTCTTTTTTCCAACAAATTTCACAATAACACTCAATCATATCTCTCCCTGAGAGTCTGCTTCTTGATGTCGTCTTTTGAATTGCAATTACTCATGAACACTCTTCCATTTTTTCCATCTCTCCTTTCCCGCCATTTGCAAAACCCCTCCATGCTAAGAATCACGAATTTTCATTAATTTGTATAACAGCATGTGAAATTGCTGCAAGGAGGTCTTCTTTGCCTACCCTGTTATGAATGTTGATGGTGGAACACCATCCCAACAACTCGGGAAAAACTTGAGGGACAGGTTTTATCTAGACAGCCATGTTTATTGCCGCACAGTGACAACAGAAAAGAAGCTTAATTAATTGAACAACTGGAAGATAGCTATTCATCTCAAGGCAGAAGATAAATAAGAAGACAAGAATAACTCTTGCCAGACAGAGATAAAAGACCCTCCATTGCAGTTACCTCTTAATTAGCCGTACATGTATGATACACTCTGTGGAATTTCCTGGGGCAAATTTTTAATTGCAAACCATGTTCTTGCTAGCCAAATGGGCATATAGGCGCTCCTTCCTATGATATATTTATTGCTGTGGGCTCTAAGAATGCTGAAGAGTAATGTGAATATTGGTCCAAGAATCTGGTGGTTGTATAATATATATATATATATATATATATATATATATATATATATATATATATATATCTGTTCTCATTCCCATAGGACATATAAAGAGCGTGGGATGTGCAAAGAGCTGGCCTTCAGAAGACTAAGTTTCTGCCATAACTAGCCATGTGATCTTGGGCACACCTCTTGGGGCTTCAGTTTTTTCATGAGTTAAATTTAAAAAGTGAATCACTGAAGTTCCTTCTACTTCTAACATTACATGATTTCAGGCCTTTTTTTAAAGTTAATGTGTATTAAGTTCATGATGGTTTGGATGCTGTCCCATCTGCCTCATAGGCATTCTCTTGTTTGTTCCTCCCAACAGCCTTTAGAAACAGGGACAATTATCCATCGCATTCATTATTCATTCACCCCATTTACCGATGAGGACACTGAGGCCTAGAGAGATAAAGTTAACAAACTACAACCATGGAATCAAATATTATTTTTATGAAAAAAGTTCCTTATTATTTTAAAATCAATCAGTACAGAAAAGCACAAATAATAAAACAAAAGTAATCTTTACCTTATAAAAATTATTAATATCAGATGAACATTATTCCAGATGCCTCCCAGTATACATATGAACCTACATGGAGCTGGATAGACAAAAGACAGAAAACATAGTGCTGAAGTAAAGTATATTATTTACATATATTACATTATATATAATATATATAAATTATATGTATGAAGTAAAATATATTACATTATATTTTATTTGATTCTAATAATGAAAAAAATGAAACCAAAGAAACTACTGGTCTTTAAGTATGTCTTCTGCCAGAGATATTATTTTCTAAAGAAACTTAGTAAGAGTCTCTTTATTTTTTTAAATCTTATTTAATTTTTTTTCAGCATTCCAAAATTCATTGTTTATGCACTATACCCAGCCTTTTTAGAAAAAAAAGAAATATCGTGAAAGACAGTGAGAGATGAGTTTCATCTACACATGCTTACTTCAGAGTCCAGTTTCAGACAGTTGTCTGCCACGAAAGGTGAGGAAAGTAGCACTTATTCCCATATTCTAATTTTCATTTGTTCTTGTCTTTTTTTTAAGCACCATCAAGATTTTTAACCTTCTCATTCTATTCTTATTCACAATCCCTGGGATTTCAGAATAACTCTATAATTCCAGGACTTGCAGTTTGGATTCTAAGTTCAAGTAGATTTATTGTTCACTTTTCTTTTTTGCCATGTAGCTTTTCCATTCCTGAGTACTTCTGTTCTGAGCCATGTCTTGGTTGGTTGGAATCTACTGTCAAGTAGATTTTTCAAGAAGGACTCAGTAAAGCTGAATTCTCCAAATTCTTGTGTGCTTAGGAATTTCTGCCTGATGTCTCTGCATACAGCAGACACTTGGCTAAATGTAGGATTCTTGGGTCATAGATAATTTTTTCTCAGAATTTTGTAGACATTGCTTCCTTGTCTCCTGAGAGTGCAATTATGGGCAAGTCTGAGGCCAACACAAGTTTTCCCCTGTGGGTGACATTTTTTTTCAGGCTTGTTGCCTAAATTATTCTTCTATATTTTTACTATAATAACTCAACACAATATACCTCCATGCTGAATAATCTGCATCACTTTGTTTTAGGGGAAAAAGAAGGAAATTATTTTATTCTGCAGATCCAGTTCTTTGTACATTTCAGGAATTTTTTTTTTTTTTTAAATCAGATCAAATCCTAAAAAAGACATGCATGAGACAGGTAAGAATATGCCTCCAAAACATTCAGAGGGTACCAGATAGGTTCTTCCCAAAATAAAAGCTTATATAACCTTTTAACTAGAAAACCATTTCACTTTGTCTAAAACTAAATATTTTCAGTGGTTTCCCTGATGCTTAGCACTGTCTGGCACACAGTGGACATTCTATAAAAATTTGGTGAGCAAGCATACAAAGATAACTACCATGGAGAGGGCAAAATAGAGACTAGGCCTGGAAGGGCAGGTGAAAAGACTTCAGAGCATTAGTGACTCCAGTCAACACCACTTGGAGCAGGAGAAATGTCCCACTCAGCCCAACCAATGCACAGAACCATGAGAAATAAAAAATTGATGTTATTTTATGCTCCTAATTTGGGGGGGGGGGTTATATGCCCCAAATAACTAGAATTCTGACACTCTTTTACCCCCCATGTCAGAGTAATAAATATGAACTCATGTTCCAAGATTTGGCTAATGGATCTACTCTTTGTCAGTTCTGTGTTCTTACTCTGCCCACTACAGCCCTATTTCCCCTTCTCCTTCCTGAAATTCCATAGTACTTTGCATTATAAATCATGTGCTTACTTCTCCCAAAGCTCTAGGCACCTGGGGGACAAGACCCTGGTCTAATTCATTTTTGCCTGTGCTTGGCACAGTATCTGGCACCTTGAGACATTCAGTCATTGTTTGCTGAACAAATGAACAAATGAAATGACTGAGAACATCTAACGGATGATATCTTCATACACTCTGGTTCCAAAAATACCCATGTAAGTTAGCAATGCCCAGGAAAGTCAACATAAGCAATCTCTATACCACACTAAAGTAGAACAATGAAAGATGGCAGACTCCATAGGAGACTAGAGGCATCCAGAGATTACATCCCTCACCTGAAGGCACTGTTTGAATCAAAACAAATCAGTTAACAACCATGCAAGTGGTGAAGACTATGTCTTTTGGCAAAGTGCCTTACAAGTAACAGCAAAGTCCTTAAGACAACGTCAGTCGTGGTTTACCACACACCATCTTCCACCTCAGCACTGCAAGGCCTTCTTAATGTCTGGGCACGTCCAGTTCCTCTTTCCTTTTTACCTTCCACACCACCTCCAGCATTCTCTTCCTAAACACAAGTCTGAGCTGGTTACCTCCTACTTTAAATCCACAGCATAATGCCCAGTTTCCTTTACTTGGCAGACCATGTCCTGCCCAACCCAACTCCAACATTCTCCTCTTGTGTTATATCCCGTCATTCTTCAGCACGCGTGACCAGATTACTCACCGTCTCCCGCAGAGCTGTGAGTTATTTTCGGTTTTCCGTGCCTTTAGACGTGCTGCTGCCTCTTCCCAGATGGCCGTTTTCTCCCCCAGAAAACATCCTTGCAGAATCTGCTCAAAGCTCACCTCCTCCCCAAGGCCCTCTTCCCCTCCCCAGCAGTCTTGCACACTTCGGCACTCACACACTCTTATACCACTCAATTACCATATATACATTTTTACATCTCTCTCTCCAAAACTCAACGTCATATTTGTATCTTCCTCATTCCCTTCCTCACCCCTAGCACCATCCCTGATAGTCACGAGGCCCTCCATGGAGGTTTACTGAATGCCAAAGTACATTTTTTTCCCATCCACATCCCTGGCTTGTTGGAGGAATATAGTGTCCACAAATCTCAGTGCTTTTCTTTTCTTTATTGTGGAAGACGTGGTGGGTTTGAGTTCTTAGTAATAATCTTTCTCAGAAAACCTTCATTTCTTCAGAAAGAGATATTTCAGATCCCTAGGCTATTCCCTACAGCAAATGTCTAACATGCCATTGTGCCGCCGGTGTGTGCAAAAGCTGGAATGGATTAGATCCAATTGATTTTCCGGGATAGGTTCCACCATGTGGTCCAGACTTCCCGTTTCTCCCATTTGTTCTCATGACAGCTCCAGCGGGAAGCAGCCTTGTGCCTTCGGGCTTCCTATACAGTTTCCATCTCTGTCTGCAAGGCTGTGCCTGCCCAATAGAGCGCACAGCAGTAGTTTAAGGAACGTAAAGGCTTACAGAGCCTTCCATTTTTCTCTTGCTCTGCAAGGTGCGTTCGATTAATGATATCATAAAATTCAAAGCTTCCACACACTCAGAACTCAGTAATGAGGTACATGATACACTGCTATTATACTGCCTGTTTCCAAAGAGATTTCGGTGCCTTTACTTTTAACGGATTACTGTTTTGTCACATTACCAGCCTTGGATATGTCTGAGGATCACCAAATAAATGCTGAATGGCATAAAGTCAGACATTCCTGTTATGACACCGCAGCCCCACCAGCAGGTGCAGCTGCGCTCACAGAGGATGCTTCCTAAAGCCTACATTGCCCTGTAGATGAGGACAATTACAAACAGCAGTGCAGGAAGTGGCCAAGAGAATTCCTGATGGACAGACCTCTTCAGCCACAGAAGAGGTGGGCACAAAGTGTGGACTGTAAAGGCTTAACACTGAAAAAGCAGAGCCTTCCAAAAACATGTTTATTCATTTGCTCTCTGGTATCTTCTGGGCATGTGCTAAGTTACAGAGCAAGGACTGTCAACAAATCAGGATAAGCCATCAGGGAATTGATAATGAATAGACAATTAAAATTCAAAAGGATAATTTCTACTCAACATCCAATATTAGCTTTCCATGCAAAGTGAGATAAGATGATGCTTTTAAATAAGTTATTATTGCAATCCACCCTCTCCCAAGTCAATAAGCTCATTCCGAAAGACACCGTGTAGTTAATCACTCATAGCATTTTCATATTGCTGCTAACATCATAACTTACTTGTTAATATTAAATTATTTGACAACATGAACTGGAGTTTATTTACTCTGAATTAGCTCCATAGATAATGAAAGTAAAGGCCAGTGAGACAACCAAATCCCTGACCACTCAAAGGAACTGTCTTATTAGCTTAACAATCACATAAATTAGCATTCTTAGAATATAGCCACATTAGCTTTCAGCTGGTGGTAGGACAGTACTGTGTAGAAAAAGCAAAGGCTTTAGAGAAAGTCTTGGATGTAAACCCCAATATGTGGCATTATGGGAGGTCATTGAAAGTGTTATGACTCAGTTTCCTCATACCTAAAAGAAGCAAGGGTTTAGTAGCTAGCTTCTAAGGTCATTGTGAGGAAATTTATGCAAAGTACATAGACCAAGGTTTGGGTTTAATAGATGCAATAAGCATTTAATAAATAGAATATCTGATTATCATAAAAAGAAGGAGAAAATAAGTAAGAAAAAATAAATAGAAATTATAAAATAAATAACTAGGGAAAAATTTCAAATATATCATTAATCAAGAATGAAATGAATTCCACATCCAGCTAAGATGGAGTAACAGGGTCCAAATTTACCTTCCCATCTGAAACAACCAAAACAATGGACAAAATGAAGGAAACCCTTGTTTTTACAAACTGGATATCTGGTAATGAAAGAAAGAACTCCCTGAGAGATGATGGAAAACAAATCAGGCATATGATTTCCCCACCGTACTGCCTTCAGAGTTTCCAGGCAGTGGCACAGAGAAGGAAATGCCAGCAAAGCCTGAGAGACTCCCTGAATTTAGAGGGAGAACTTGGGAGACAGGATAAATAAAGGCAGCTAGAGTTTGTGAATAGAGTATTAGAGAGGAGAGGGCTGTGTAGGGATCTGCAAGGGCCTCCTTGAGTATTTAGCAGAATGTTGATCAGTAAGTGCATATGAGGAAACTAGGGGGATAAAACCACCCTAAAGGATTAGAACAGTCCTCAGAGTTCACATCAAGCCAGGAATAATGTTTGCTGTCACCAGCCAAATTGGAAAACCTCATAATTCATAGGGCACTGGATAGAGTACTCAAAAGGGTCATGCCACATTGTAGACAAAATCAGTCCTAGACTAAATGCTGACCCATTCAGAAATCTTAAAAACAAGGGATGCATGTGTGGCTCAATTGGTTGAGCGTTTGCCTTCAGCTGGGACTATGATCCCAGGGTCTTGGGACTGAGTCCCACGTCAGGCTCCTTGCTCAGGAGGGTGCTTGCTTCTCCCTCTGCCTGCTGCTTCCCCTGCTTGCACTCTCTCTCTGACAAACAAATAAACAAAGTTTAAAAAAAAGAATCTTAAAAACAAGACTTAAGATGATCAAGCTGTTTCTAAGTAACTAAACTGCATGCTAGAACAAAGTTTAATAATATTTATAGGAATGTAAAAACATACAGAACCCAAGAGGTAAAATTCAGAGCATCTCACATCTAAACAAAAATGACCAGAAATGAGATGAAGAAAGAAAATATAACTTATAATATGGAGAGAATCCTATCAAACTAGACTGAGAACTGACACAGATGTTAGACAGCAGACAATGATAGCAAACCAGTCATTATAACTGTACTCAATATGTTAAAAATACCAGAGATATGGAAAATATAAGAAAAGCCCAAATGAAACTTCTAGGGATGAAAATTATAATATCTGAGATGAAAAATATGCTGGTTTAGATGAACCAAAAATTAAATGTTTCAAAAGGAAAGATTAGTGAACTTGAAGACACAACAATAGAAACTATTCAAAATAAAAGTTGGGAAAGTGATTTTTAAGAAATGAGAAGATCCTGGGGCACCTGTGTGGCTCAGTGGGTTAAGGCCTCTGCCTTCGGCTCAGGTCATGATCCAAAGGTCCTGGGATCGAGCCCCATGTCAGGCTCTCTGCTCAGTAGTGAGCCTACTTAACCCACACCCCCACCCCCACCTGTCTCTCTGCCTACTCGTGATCTCTGTCTGTCAAATAAATAAATAAAATCTTTAAAAAAAAAAAAAGAAATGAGAAGATCCCTAGTGGTGTGAGGGACAACTTCAAAAAACCTAATATGAGTGTAAGTGGAGATCCCAAAGGAGACATAGGAGGAGGGGAGTAAAGTAAGCAAATGACGGCTGAAGATTTTTCACATTTGATAAAAACTATAAAAACTCAGATCCAAAAATCTCAATGGACCCCAAGCATAAGAAACATGAAGAAAATTACACAGAGGCATATCATAATCAGATTGTTTAAAGCCAGAGGTAAAGAAAAACTTTAGAATCAGCCTAAGAAAAAGAGCACATTATGAACAGAGAAACAAAAATAGGGATGACAGTGTATTTCTTTTCAGAAACAATATAAATGATAAAAATTGTCAACATCTAAGTCTGAATTCAGCAAGAATATCTTTTAAAAAGTGAAGGCAAGGGCGCCTGGGTGACTCAGTGGGTTAAAGCCTCTGCCTTCGGCTCAGGTCATAATCCCAGGGTCCTGGGATGGAGCCCCGCATCGGGCTCTCTGCTCAGCGGGGAGCCTGCTTCCTCCTCTCTCTCTGCCTGCCTCTCTGCCTACTTGTGATCTCTGTCTGTCAAATAAATAAAATATTTTAAAAAAAGTATTAAAAAAAAAGTGAAGGCAAAATGAAGACTTACTCAAATATACAAAGTATGAAAGAATTCATCTTCAGCAGACCTGCCCTACAAAAAAATGTTAAAATTGTCCTTTAGACAGATGGAAATATAGATCTACATAAAGGAATGAAGAGCAGTAGAAATGATTACTACATTAGTTAATATGTACTTTTTCTTATCCTTTAAAATTCCTTAAAAGATAATTGATTATTTAAACAAAACTAATTACAACGTATCGTGAAGTTTATGTCGTATGTAAAAGTAAAGTACACAACAACAGGACAAAACCTAGAGAGGGAGAAACAAATATACCATTGTAAAGTTCTTACACTCTACAAGCAGTTTTATATCATTCAAAGGTTGACTGTGATAACTTAATGCTGCATAGCATAAGCCATAAAGCAACCAAAAAGTTATAACTAATAAACCAACAAAAGAGATAAAAGGGAATCAATAATAAGAAATACTCATTCCAAAAAAAAAAAAAAAAAACAACTACTAAGAACCACATTAAATGTAAATGGTTGGAATACCTCCATTAAAAACAGATTTCCAGACTAGATAGCAAAGCAAGACTGTACTCTATGTTGCTGCAAGAAGTATATTCTATAAAGACACAATAGCTGAAAAGTAAAAGGATAGAAATGTGTTATACTAATACTTTTTATTCAAAAATCTGGAGTAACTATTTTTCAAAAATCTGGAGTAACTATTTTTAGTTTTTTTCAAAACTAAAAATTTTTTAAAAACCTGGAGTAACTATTAATAACAGATAAAGTAGATTTCAGAGCAAAGAATATACAAGGTAGGTCATTTCGGTATCATAAAGAGGTCGCAGGACATAACAATCCTTAACACTTATGCATCTAATAATGGAGCTTTAAAACTGAAAGAACTACAATGAGAAAAAAAAATCCACAATTATGACCAGAGATTTCAATACTTCAATGACATTTATAGAACACTCCACCCTACAACAACATAATATACATTCTCTTCCAGCATACAAGAACATTAACAAAATAGACTATAAAACAACTACCAATAAATTTTTTGAAGATTAAAGTCATATAAAATGTGTCTTCTAACCAAATGGAATTAAATTAGAACTTAACAGCAGTGAATATCAATCAGCTAAAATACAAACACTATTATATTTGGTATGTGTGTGTAGACACACAGACACAGATATGGCTATGCATTTTTAACAAATGACAGATCTAAAAGAGAAAGATGCAGAAAAGTTGAAAATCAAAAAAAAATGAAAGGCATATATTAGGTAAAAAATTTTATAGCTACTTTCATAAGTAATAAGGATACTTTAAAGTAAAAATCCTTACTAGGATAAATAAAGTCTCTACATAATGAAAATATTTTAATTCACCAAGAAGATAAGATAGTTGTAAACTTCATGCAAACAAAGAGAAAATTTTAAAAAACCTCCTGGAACTAATAAGCAATTATAGCAAAACTTTAAAACACAAGGTTAGTATACAAATGTTAATTTGCTTTCCTATATATCAGGAATAAATAATTGGAATTTAAAGTTAAAAAATGCAATGCCCAATAACAAGTAATCTTTCTTGACATGTTTCTTGAGGTAAGTGAAACAAAAGCAAAAATAAACTGTTGGGACTTGACCAACATAGTCTTCTGTACAACAAAGGAAACAATCAATAAAACTAAAAGACAATCTATGGAATGGGAGAGGATATTTGCAAATGACATGTCTGATAAAGGCTTAGTATCCAAAATATATAAAGAATTTACAAAGCTCCACACCCAAATAATGAATAATCCAATTAAAAATAGGCAGAAAGACAAATCATAAGACACTCTTAATCTCACAAAACAAACTGAGGGTTGCCAGGGGCAGGGGTAAGAGGGTGGTGGGGTTTATGGACATTGGGGAAGGTGTGTGCTATGGTGAGTGCTGTGAAATGTGTAAACCTAGTGATTCACAGACCTGTACCTGTGGGGCTAATAATACATTATATGTTAATAAAAAAAACCCCTAAAAATTAAAAAAAAAAATAGGCAGAAGACATGAATAGACATTTTCCCAAAGAAAACATACAAATGGCTAACAGACACATTAAAAGATGCTCAACATGGTTGATTATCAGGTAAATACAAATCAAAACTATAATTAGAAATCACTTCACACCTGTCAGAATGGCCAAAATCAACAACACAAGAAACAACAGGTGTTGGCAAGATGTGGAGAAAGGGGAACCCTCTTGTACTGTTGGTGGGAATGCAAATTCGTGCAGGCATTCTGGAAAACAGTACATGGAGGTTCTGCAACAAGTTAAAATAGAACTATCCTACAATCCAGCAATTTCACTACTAGGCATTTACCCAAAGAATATAAAAATACTAATTCAAAGGGATACATGTACCCTTATATAGATAGCACCATCATTCACAATAGCCCAATTGAAGAAACAGCCCAAATATCCACTGACTGCTGAATGGATGAAGAAGGTGGTGTGTGTGTGTGTGTGCGTGTGTGTGCGCGTGTGTGTACATGCACATATGTACAATGGAATATTACTCAGCCAAAAAAAGGAATGAAATCTTGCCATTTGCAGTGACATGGATGGAACTAGACACTATTATGCTAAGTGAAATAAGTCAGTCAGAGAAAGATAAATAACATATGATTTCACTCATATGTAGAATTTAAGAAACAAAACAGATGAGTAAAGGAAAAACAAAGAGAGGAAAGTAAACCAAGAAACAGGCTTTTTTTTTTTAAGATTTTATTTATTTATTTGAGAGAGAGAGAAAGAGATCAAGACTGTGGACTCTGAGAAACAAACTGAGGGTTTTGGAGGGGTGGGGGGGTGAAGCTGGTGGTGGGTATTAAGGAAGGCATGTATTGCATGGAGCACTGGGTGTGGTGCATAAACAATGAATCTTGGAACACTGAAAAAATTAAATTAAAAAAAATAACCAAATAAATGTCTATCTTTTCCCCACTAGGAAAAACAAACAAACAAACAAACAAGCAAATAAAACAAACTTCTGCTCAGGAAAGATACTCTCAAAAAAAAAAAAAAGACAAAGCTACAAAATGGGAAAAAATATTTACAAAACATATATCTGGATAAAGAACTCTTATATACCAAGAACTCTTCAAACTAAACAATAAGAAAACAACCCAATGTAAGATGGGAAAAATATCTGTTCAGACAACTTAGCAAAGAAGACATACAGCAAATAAATGTGTGAAAAGATGCTCAATGTCATGTGTCATTAGAAAACTGAAAATGTGAAAAAAATGAGATACATAGCTATTAGAATGGCTAAAATTCTGGTGATTCACATACCTATACCCCGGGGGATTAAAAATATATTATATGTTTATAAAAAATAAAAAATCATTAATAAAAAAAGGAATGGCTAAAATTCAAAACACTGACAATACCAAATGCTGGTGAGGATGTGGAACAATAAGAACTCTCATTCATTGCTGGTGGAAATGCAGAACAGTTTAGCCACTTTGAAAGACAGTTTGGCAGCTTTTCACTAAATCATTTTATGATCCCACAATAATGTGCCTAGGTGTTTACTCAAATGAGTTAAAAGCTTGTACTTACACAAAAACAGGCACACAAATGTTTATAGCAGTTTTGTTCATAACAGTCTAAAACTGGAAATAACTAAAATGTCCTTCAAAGGGAGAAGGCATACACAAACTGTGGTACATCCAGACAATTGCCTGTTATTCAGTGATAGCAAGAAATGAGTCGGGGCACCCAGCTGGCTCTGTTGGTGGAGCACGAGACTGATTTTGGGGTTGTGAGTTTAAGCTCCATGTTGGGTGTAGAAATTACTTAAAAATAAAATCTTTAGGGGCACCTGGGTGGCTCAGTAGCTTAAATGTCTGCCTTTGGCTCAGGTCATGATACCAGGGTCCTGGCATCGAGCCCTGCATTTTGCTTCTTGCTCAGTGGGGAGCCTGTTTCTCTCTCTCTCTCTTTCTCCCTGGTCATGCTCTCATGCTCTCTCTCAAATAAATAAATTCTTTCTAAATAAATAAATAAATAATCTTAAAAAAAACGAAATGGGTTATCGAGTTGCAAAAAGACATAACTAAATCTCAAATGCACATTGCTTAGTAAAAGCAGCCCATCTAAAATGGTTTTTTACTGCATGATTCCAAATATATGACCCTTTGTAAAAGATAAAACTATAGAAATACACAAAAAAAGATCAGTGGTTGTTAGGGATTTGAGGGGAGTGGATGAATATATGTAGCAGAGGGGATTTTTAGGGCAGTGAAACCTCCTGTGATACTGGATGGTGCATACATGACTTTGTAAGTTTGTCAAAACCCATAGAACCCATAGACAAAGGGTGACCCCTAAACAATGGGTTTTAAACTATAGACTTTAGTTAATATAATGCATCAATATTGGGTCATTAATTATAACAAATGTATTACTCTAATACAAGATATTAATAGTAGGGGAAACTGTGAGCAGGGTAGGAAGAAAAAGAGGGCATATGAGAACTCTCTGTACAATCTGCTCAATTTTCTATAAACCTAAAATTTCTCCAAAAATTAATGTATATGGTTTTAGAACAAAATACAGCTTCAATACTCAGAAATAAGCATTTCCAAATTTATAAAGAAAAATCAATAAATCAACCAATATACTAAAGAATTTTAACATACCTCTCCCAATAATTGATAAATTATACAGACAAAGATTCAGTAAGTATCTCTAAGATTTGACCCACAAAATTAACATTTGTTTTGTGAAACATACTTCAGACTTTACATTCAGCAATAAGAGAATACTCAGATACTAAGACATTTGTAAGAATTAATCTCATAGTAGTCCATAAAACAAGCGTTGAAGTATTTCAAAGTATCGATATCATTAGGATAATGTTTACTTGAAAATGAGTAATCAAAGGATATCCACAAAAGCCCATGTGTCTGGAAATTTGAAAGCACACTTCTAAAAACTCTCCAGTTGAAGGAACAATAAAAATGAAAATTATGATAATAACAAAATAACAAAAAATATACATGTCATAAATTGTGGCCACAACTAAAGCATTGCTTAGAAGATAAATGATGGTACTTAGGATAGTCAAGTTTTCTGTTAAAAAAGATGGAAGGCTGAAAATCAAAGAGCTAAGTGTCTAATTTAGGAAAGGTTTTAAGAAGAGAAAACTGTAGAAGAAAGGAAGGAGGAATGAAGACAAAGACAGAAGTTACTAAATTGGAAACAAGAGAGCATTGAGACTCAATAAAGTCAAAAGTTAGCACTTTGAAAAGACCAACAAAATAGACAACCCCCAGGCAATATAGATTAAGGGGGGAGGGGTGACAGAAGCAATAGAAGAAATGAAGGGATGCTACAGATGTTTAAAAGCTTACGGGAGAACCTACTTTATCCAGAGTTGGTCCAGATGGTGACAATGAAGTCTTTGAGGCCCCAACCTACAAACAGGCCACGGTGTTGGGATCACAATGCTGCCCCCAGCACTTGGATCAACCACCCCCTCCAGCAGTTTTGTAATCCTCCCAGGACTTGAGGAAGGACAGCCTGGCCATCCCGAGGGGCTGATAGAGACAGACTGGAAAGGTGACTTGGGCTCAGAGGAGTCTATGACCAGTCAGCCTTTGGCTTCAGAGACCCAGGGTCTGGTCCACTGCTTCTGATCCACAGAGATTGGGGTGCCCCCAGATTGAAGCCTCTTACTTCACTCTCTGGCTATTATGTCAGCTTTGGTCAACCTGATGATGACGTTTTCTTTGAAAACAACTGGACGCCCCCCTAAGAGACTTTCCCATGGTATGTCATCTCTGCACCAGACCCATTCACCCCTTCCACCAACATTTCCCAGTGCCCACTACAGGTCAGGAACTGTGCTTCTGCATGGGGAACTAAACACAGAAGGGATTCAGGCTGTCGTGAGCCTTTTCCAGCTGAGATGTGGGAGGCCCAGTTTGAGTCTTCAGGTAGCATTCAGTGACCTCCCCTATATCTGATATGTCCAGAGTTAGATGGAGGGTAAGAGGAGGAGAGATCCAGAGACTCTGGAGAAGGAAGAAACATCTGAGGAACAGCTATGTTGTTTCTGTTCTGGGTGCTTCTCTCTACAAGCTCAGTTAGGCTTCCCTGCAGTGTGAGAGGTTATTACCCTCATTTGAAAAATGAGAATTCCAAGGGACAGTGAAGCTTGAGAATTTGCACAGGGGCACACTGCCAGTAAATAGCATAAAAATGATTCTAACTCCACTCTTCCGATCCCAAATCCTATCATATTTTCAATTACAAGGTCATCCACAAATCTCTCAATTTCTTTTGGATAACTGCTGGACAGAGGTAGGAGACTTCCCCTTGACAGAATGGTGGACCAGTTGTGTGTGCAGGCAGTGGGGGCTGAGTGGACTAGGAGTTGCCCAGCTTCCTGAGTAGCAAAACTAATCAAACCTGCCATAGCCCCTGCTCCCCAGGTAGGGAGCATTTTCTTCCCCCTGGTGGCTGAAGAGCAGTCTCTAGTGCAGGGTTCCCACCCTAGCTGGAAGCCATGGGGTAAACTGCCCCTGTGTGGGGGCTTCTGACTTTGAGATGGTGGTTGAGGGTCAAAAAGGATAAAACCAAGCTTAGCGAGGGGTGGCAGAGTATCTAATGCTTGTCTTACTCTGAAACGCTGGAGGCACCCGCATTGTGAGTGTCCAACTGCTTAAGCCTCACCCCTGAGCACTCTGACCACAGCGTTTTACCCCAGTCCTCTAGCCAGGCTTCCTCAGATCCGCCCAGCTTCCTCGGATCCCATCAGAACACCAGATTTTCTGGAATCCTGTTGCGGCTGTGTTGTAGGTTTTAGCTACTGGAAGCTGCCCAACCACCGCTGACCCACCCTCCTCAGGGGTGCACTCCCCACCCAGGCATTCATGCCCTGTGCACTGACTGTCTAAGGCCTTCTAGTGCTCTCCATCTCCTTCTCCTGGCCCTAACAGTTCAACTTCAGTAAAGGGCAAAGTCTGGCTGGGGAGGAAAAAAAGCTTATGAAAGGAAAATATAAACACCTTTTTGTCAATAAAATTGAAAACAGATGAAATGGACAAATTCTTAGAATGTGTCTCACTAAATCTGGCCCAAGAAGAAAAAAGAAACATAAATAATTCTATGACTACTAAAGTAATTAAATCAGTAGTTTGAAATCTTTCCACAAATGTCAAGAGAGTGATTATCTCCCGGGTTGGGGGCTGAGGGTGCTGGGTGAAGGGTAGTACACAGATGGCTTCACACTTACTGCTAATGTTCTATTTCTTTTTTTTTTCTTTTTATGTTTTGTCAGTCACCACACAACGCACAATTAGTTTTTGACATAGTGTTCAAGATTCATTGTTTACGTGTAACACCCAGTGCTCAATGCAATATGTGCCCTCCTTAATACACACCACCAGGCCAACCCATGCCCCTCTCCCCCCTACAACCCCTCAGTTTGTTTCTCAGAGTCCACAGGTATCAACTTGAGAAGAAGGCTCTGGACACCCTGATCCAGAGTGGCCCTGATCTCTCCCACCTGGTTAGCCAAACCACAGCACAGGTGGGGCGACCCCCGGCCCCGATGGGATCTTACCAGAGGCATTACTGAGGCTCAATCTCTCAACTACCCCCAGTCCCTTCATCCCCTGGCCTCCCACCTACTGCGTTCAAAGAGTTATTTGGAGGATGTTTTCTGCGCCTCTCCAGGTCTACATCGAATGTTTCTACCACCTGCTCTCACTTCTGCCCAAGGCTGTGTTGCTTATTCCTTCCAGAGTCAGAGTTTATACTGCATTTGGGGGTGTATCTTTTTTTGTTGTTTTTGTCGATCATGGTTCATCCCCCCCTCCGATTCCTTCCCTTCACTTTTCCCTTCCTTCTCCTAATGTCCTCCTCTGTGTTATTCCTTATGTCCCACAAGTAAGTGAAACCATATGATAACTGACTCTCTCTGCTTGACTTATTTCAAGCATAAGCATAATCTATTCTAGACTAGGTTTAAAATGTGGATGATCATTTTATTATGAATCTTTATATTTTGTACATACAACAGACATATTTGGTCTGTATTTTATATTTATTTATTCATTTGTCAGGTTTTTTTAAATATTTGATTTGACTTGATTTTTTCAGTGTTCCAAGGTTGTTTATACACCACACCCAGTGCTCCATGCAATTTTATATTTAAATACATATGCTAACTCAAAAGTAGTACTTTAAATTGACCTTTCTATAAACCAAGATAATCTAATATATATGTTAGTCCCAGGACTCTCCCCAACACACATTCCAGCCTTGGAAATATTAGAAAGGGCTCACATGAAGAATTTACTCTACAAAAATGAAACTGAAACTATGGCATCATCAGAACTGCTGTACCATATTAATGACACAGTTTTACACAGAAGTACATGCAAGTTTCCATGGGATGGTTCTTCAGCAATATTGCTGCACTTTGACTTCAACATAGTGTTAGAAAACACCAATGAATTTAACAGTCAAGAACATTTTGTGAAGTTCTGGGGCACCTGGGTGGCTCAGCCTGTTAAACGTCTACCTTTGGCTCAGGTCATGATCTCCCAGTCCTGGGACAGAGTCCCAAGTCACACTCTCTGCTCAGTAGGGAGTCTGCTTCTCCCTCTCTGCTCTTCTCTCTCTCTCAAATAAATAAATAAATAAATATTTTTTTCTTTTTAAGAATGTTTTGTGAAGTTCTTTACCATATCCAATTAAAATAGATATTTGTCCACTAAAAATATTAAAACCAGTACTACACAGGAGAGTTTTTCTGTGCTCTGTATTGAGAAGCACAATTGCTGAGCCAAAGGAAATCTAAGCTTTCAACTTGATTAGATTTTGTGAAATTGCTCTCTGAAGTGTTTTTACCAATTTAAACTATCACTGAAGTGCATGAAAGTTCCTATTTCCTCACATCTCAAAAACAGTTTGTCAGAGTATAAAATGTTTGCCACTCTGATGAGCATGAAATATTTCTATGTTTATTTTACTTGCCTTTCCAAATTCGGTGAGCTTAAGTATATTTTTAGCTATTTACTGCCTATATACAGTATGTGTACATGTACACATAGTTAATTCTCGTTACTGATGGTAGTTACAGCGATAAAGATACCGCAAAAACGGAATTATCAAATATTGAACACCATTGCTACCAAGAGAAATAAAGGGTCCATTTCTCAGGTGCCTCTGGTCACAACATTTTCGCTAGCGATCAGTATGTAACTTTGTATTGTGTATGTTTCTATTTAAAGACACCTTGTTTAATACATATTATTGATTCATTAACATTGAACTGTGGCCAACAACATTACACCTTATCACTTAGCACACAGTCAAGTGCATCAGAGCCTTCTTGTGCTTAGGAGCCCTAGATATACTTCAGACTATGCTAAAGACCATTTTAAACATGAAATCATGAGCAAATAGCACAAAAAAATTGCAAAATGTGGCAGTAATTAGACCATGGAAAGGATACTTACTGACAGTACGAGAACTGAAACAAAAGAGAGAACATCTCCCTGTTCAGCCTCAGCTAGAAACATGTGCTTTGAGCCACTCAAAATTTGTGCTGCTCTGCATATACCACTGAATGACCATCAGAGTGCTGACAGTATCGATTTGGGGGATTACAAAGAAATTTTAACAAGTAGGAGAATTCACAAATACAGAATCACAAACATGTACATATGTATGTATAATATATATACATATATATAATCTCATTATATATACATATATATAATCTCATTATATATTTTATCAGTTGCCAACTTTGTATACTGGTATTTGTATTTTCTTAATTGGTACAAAATGTTGTTTGGTTTTTTGAAGGCTGCTGGATTTTCATAGCGATTGCACTAAACTGACGCCTTAACAATATTGACTCTTCTGACCTATGAACAGAGGATCTCTCCTTTTATTTTCTTTTGTGATCGTTACACCCAGCAATATTTTCTAGTTTTCATTATATATGTCTGGTGTATCTTTTTAAAGATTTATCTTTAAGTAGTCAGTAGTTTTTGATGCAACTGTAAATGGTATTGCTTTCTAATTTGAATTTCAGATTGCTCGTTGCTTGTATGTAGATACAGAATTGATTTTTGTATATTGATCTTGTATCCCAACACTTAATAAACTCATTTATTAGTCCTAGGAGATTTTTTCTAGATCCCACGCATGCTTTTAAAGATTTTATTTCTTTATTTGAGAAAGAGAGAGAGCACGAGTGGGCAGCAGGGGCACAGGGAGAGGGAGAAACAGACTCCCCTTGAGCAGGGAGCCTAAAGCCAGACTCTATCCCAGGACTCTAAGATCATGACCTGAGTGAAAGGCAGACACTTAACTGACTGAGCCACCTAGGCGCCCTGGTCCCAGGCATTTTTATATCAACAATTACGTCTGTGAATAAAGACAGGTTTACTTGCTCCTATCCACATAAATGCCTTTTGCTTCTTTCCTTACCTTGTTGACAGGAATTGCATTCATTCCCTTCATCATGACATACATCATCATGGTGATATACTGTATTTTTCATAAATTGTTATTCTAGTTGCTAATTTTCTTAGAATTTTTGCTTTACATTCGTTAGCTAATATTATTATAATAACTTCATCTGGACATGGTATTAATTAAAGTTAGACTTATACCTGAATTTTAATTTTGGACATATTTCCTGCTCTTAAATGTTCTGGAAGAATTTGTATATATAATTGGTGTTTCTTTCCTCCTTTAAATATTTGTCAAAATTCACCAATAAAGTCACCTGGAACTGAAATTTTCTATGTGGAAAGTTTTTAACTACAAATTCAATTTCCTTAATAGAAACAGGCTATTCATTGCACTACTGGGTATTTACCCTAAAGATACAAATGTAGTGATCTGAAGGGGCACGTGCACCCAAATGTTTAGAGCAGCAATGTCCACAATAGCCAAACTATGGAAAGAATCTAGATGTCCATCAACAGACGAATGGATAAAGAAGATGTGTTATATATGTACAATGGAATACTAGGCAGCCATCAAAAGAAATGAAATCTTGCCATTTGTGATGACGTGGATGGAACTAGAGGGTATTATGCTGAGCAAAATAAGTCATCAGAAAAAGACAATTATCATATAATCTCCAGTCATCAGAAAAAGACAATTATCATATAATCTCCTTGATATGACAAAGTTGAGAGGCAATGTGGGAGCTTGGGGGGTAGGAAAAGAATAAATGAAACAAGATGGGATCGGGAGGGAGACAAACCTTAAGAGACTCTTAATCTCACAAAACAAACTGAGGGTTGCTGGGGGGAGAGGGGTAGGGAGAGGGTGTGGGGTTATGGACATTGAGGAAGGTATGTGATATGAAGGTATGTGATATAAACCTGCGATTCACAGACCTGTACCCCTGGGGCTAATAATACATTATATGTTAATAAAAAAATAAAAAAGAA
The DNA here is from genome assembly GCF_964662115.1 of Mustela nivalis. NCBI lineage: Eukaryota > Metazoa > Chordata > Mammalia > Carnivora > Mustelidae > Mustela > Mustela nivalis. The sequence goes on from NC_139031.1 coordinate 49,195,811, forward strand.
ATAGGCTATTCAGTTTGCCTATTTCTTACACTTTAAAATTCCAGTGTAGTTAACACACAGTATTATATTAGTTTCAAATGTACAATATAGTGATTCAATAATTCTATTATTAGATCATTTTATATGTTACTCAATGCTCATTGAGACAAGTGTATTCTTAATCCCCTCTGCCTATTTCACTCATCCTTCCACCCACCTCCCCTCTGGTAACCACCAATTTGCTCTCTTTGGTTAAGAGTCTGGTTTTGTTTTCTTTTTGTTTGTTTTGTTTCTTAAATTCCACATAAGAGTAAAATTTATTTCACTTAGCATTATACTTTGTAGCTCCATCCACATTGTTGCAAATGGCAAGATTGCATTCTTCTTTATGGATGAATAATATTCACTGTGTGTCTGTCTGTCTATCTACCTATCTGTCTTCTATTCTACATCTATGCCAGATCTTCTTCATCTATTCATCTATCAATGGACACTTGGGCTGCTTCCATAATTTCACTATTGCAAATAATGCTGCAATAAACACAGAGCTGTATATATCTTTTTAGTGTATTTATCTTCTTTGGGTAAATACCCCGTAGCAGAATTACTGGATCATATGGTAGTTTTATTTTTAATATTTTGAGGAACCTGCATACTGTTTCCCATAGTGGCTGCACCAGTTCGTGGTTCTGCCAACAGTTCCTTTTTTTCCACATCCTCACCAACACTTCTTGTTTCTCATGTTTTTAATTTAGTCATTCTGACAGGTGTCTGAGGTGGTATCTCATTGTGGTTTTGATTGGTATTGCTCTGATAAGTGATGTTGACCATCATTTCATGTATCTGTTGGCCATCTGTATGTCTTCTTTGGAGAAACATCTGTTCATGTCTTCTGCCCATTTTTAAATTGGATTATTCATTGTTGGGGTATTGAGTTGTATAAATTCTTTATATATTTTGCATACTAATCCTTTATCAGATATGTCATTTTCAAATATCTTCTCCCATTCATGAGGCTGTGCTTTAGTTTTGTTGCTTCTTTCCTTTACTACTCAGAAGCATCTTATTTTGATGTAATACCAAGAGTTTAATTTTGCTTTTATTTCCCTTTCTAGGAGACATATCTAGAAAACTGTTGCTGTGGCCATTGTCAGAAAGATTACTGCTTGTGCTCTTTCCTAGGATTTTTATAATTTCAGGTCTCACATGTAGGTCCTTAATCCATTTTGAGGTTATTTTTTGTCTGGTGTCAGGAAGTAGTCCAGTTTCATTTTTTTTTACATGTAGCTGACCAATTTTCCCAACTCCATTTGTTGAAGAGACTGTCTTTTTCCCACTGCATCTTCTTGCCTCCAAGATTAACTGACCATATAATCATGGGTTGATTTCTGGGCTCTCTATTCTGTCCCACGATCTATGTGTCTATTTTTGTGCCAGTACCATATTATTATGATTGAGACAGCTTTGTAGTATATCTTGAAATCTGGGATTCTAAAACCTCCAGTTTTGTTCTTCATTTTCAAAATTGCTTTGGCTATTTGAGGTCTTTTTGGGTTCCAAACAAATTTTAGGATTCTCTATTATAGCTCTGTGAAAAAGGCTGTTTATATTTAGATAGAACTATTTGGCAGAATTCACCAGTAAAGTCATCTAGGACTAAAGTTTTCTTTATGGAAAGCTTTTAACTATAAATTCAATTTCCTTAATAGGTAGATATAGGCTATTCAGTTTATCTATTTCAGTACAGTTGCCTGCAGTGCATCTCTTTGCCTGCTGGGGAGAGTGTTGGGTTTCTGTTCTGTTAGCTGGCCAATCTGGGGCTGCTTGGGCTTAAGCTGAGTGAGACCAGATGTTGGTTAGAGGTTCAATAGCACCACACCGCAGGAGAAAACAGTGGTGGGTTATGCAGTGCCAACAAGGTCCAAGCCAGTGTGAAGGGACCTGTAGCTTCCAGGGACCAAGGCATACTGGCTGGAGGGGGTGGATACACAGGAGCACACTGGGGCAGAAATGTGGTATTAGGTTTGGGCAGGTTAGCTGTGGGAGGGGACGGGGAGCTGAGGCCCTGCTGGCGGGTGTATGTCCACAAGAGAATGTGTGGGTAACTGTTAGCAAGTTAGGAAGTAACTGCTGACCTGGCACTGTTTCCAACAGGTGTCCATGTGTCTATGCTGTGGGGTAAGGGAGGGAAATAGTGCCTGCCAGCCCTTTGTTCTGGAGAAATCTACCAAAGATCCCTGCCCCTCTGGCATACACTCTGAGATTAGTAAAGAAATCTCCCTCCACGTACCCTAGGCATTCTTTGTTCTATCTCCACAGGGCTATTTTAGTGCTACCCCTTTAGGGTGGAGACTCTGTTTCCTCTTGCCCTCCAGGCTCTCCCATTAGCCTGCTGATTTTTAAATTTCCAGGTTTTAAGTTGAGCTGACTGTAAGAACTGGTGAAATTCAACCACTCTGGTTTTCAAAGCCAAATATTATGGCAGTTCATCTTCCCTGCGCAGGCTCTCTGGTGCAAGGTCTGTTTCTCTCTCCCCTCGGTGCCTGAAGCATCCCTTCCTCCTGCAGACAATCTGATGGGTCCTTTTAACTCCCAACCATTTCTCGGCCCTTCCTACCCTTTTCCATGTGGTCTCTTCTCTATATTTAGTTGTGGACAGCATGTTCTGTCCATCTTCAAGTAATTTTCTGGATTATTTATGCTGATAAGGCTGTTCTTTAGTTGTATTCATGGGACAAGGTGAGCTTAGAATCCATTTCCTTGATCTTTCCAATGAATTAGCTTTCAATTTCCTTGCTATTTTGTTTTCCAGTTTATTGACTTCTTCCCTACTCTTTATTGTTTCCTTTCTTCTACTTACTTGAGGTCTGATCTCTTCTTCTCTTCTGATTTCTTAAGATTGAAGTTGATGTCATAGATTTGAGACCTTTCTTCTTTTCTGATAAAAATGTTTAGTGCTAAAAATTCTCCTCCAAGAATTGATTTGATTTCAATTGTTATGACTTTACTGTTACCCTACAAATTTGATATATTGTATTTTCATCTTCATTCAGTTTAGTTTCTAATTTCCCTTTAGATTTCTTCCTTGATTCATAACTTATTTAAATGTGTCCTATTTTATTTTCAAATATTTGGGTTTTTCAGAGATTTTTCTATTATTAATTTCTAATTTATTTCCATATGGTCAAGAAACATACTTTCTACGACATGCTTTTTAAATTTATTGAGACTTGTTTTAATAAACTTGTAAATGTTTCACATATGATTGTGGAATGTTACTTCAAAATTTAAATTTTTATTAGTGAAGCTTTATAATTGTGTTTAAGTACATATAATCTTACTAAATATTTTTTGTTTGCTTCCTTTATTTCTGATGCAGTTATATTTAAGTTTCCCTCTATAATTATGAATTTGTTCATATTTTCTTAAAATTCTGTTAATTTTTCTTTATATATTAAAGTTTTATTGTTAGGCTCATACAAATTCACAACTTTTATCTTGTTGGAAACTGTTTTTTTGCCATTGTAAAGAGTGCTTCTTTATCATTATATTTTTGTCTTTAATGTTACTCTGTTTGGTATTAATATTACTAAACCAATATTCTATTTGTTAGTATTTATTTGCCCGTTACGTAATAATAGGTACGTATTTTCTAGTTTTTATATTCTAGTTTTTATATAAAAAACTAGTTTTTTATATTTTCTAGTTTTTATATTCAATTGCTCTATATAGTTTTGTTTTAGTTATGTGTTTTATAAACAGCACTTGTTTTAATCAAATCTAATTGTCTTTTTCTTTAGAAAGCTTGAGTTTAATCTATTAACATGATCATTTATATATCTGGATTAATTTCTATTTTGGGGGCTACATCTTCAGTGTTCCATCTTCCTCCTCCCTTTTCTTCCTTTCATTCTTCTCTTAGGTTGATAAAATTGTCTTCGTTCTCCTTTTCTTCTCTAATGGTTTATAATCTACACATTTCCTTTCTTTTATTTTAGTAATTATTTTAACAAATGTTAAACTATGTCTTATCTTTAAGAGTCTAAAGTAATTCAATATCTCCATCTCTCTAAACAAGACGGTGGTCTTTGTGTGCATTACCCATTGTTTCCTATCCTTTTCATCTTTTCTGTATTTATGGTTTAAATTTTATTTCCATCAATCTTTTGAAAAAATGAAAATGTTATTCTTAAATTATCAGTATTTAATTTGATTTACCAATATATTTTTATCTCCTAGTTTGCTCATTATTGTTTATGGCATCCCATTTCTTTATTGTGGGTTTCCTTTTTTTCTTTATAAAATATATCCTTTAGTAGTTCAGAAAGGATTTGTGGTGCCTCATGATCCATCTTCTCTTTTAACATTTCTTTAATATTTGTCTCTATTTCTCTGCTCTTTCTAGGTAAATTCCTCAGCATTATTTTCAAAGTCAGTAATTGTCTTTGTTACAAATCTAGAATTTAGTCCACTTATGGAATTTTTCATCTCAGTTACTATATTTGTTTATTTATGGGGTATTTTTTAATGAGTGGGGGGTTTTTTTGTTTTGTTTTTGTTTTTGGTATCCATTTGACCTTGATTCATTGCTACAAGTTTTTATTTTTATGGTTGTTATTCCTTCCTTTATTTCTGAGTAGTTTAAACATACTTATTTTAAAGTCACTTTGGGATTGTTTAATTATTTTTGTTTCTTCAATAATAAATTCTTCTCCTAATTTTTTATTCATTGGCCAGCTTTTTTCTAAATTTAATTTAATTTTTTTCAGTGTTCCAAGATTCACTGTTTATGCACTACACCCAGTGCTCAATACATGCCCTCCTTAATACCCACAACCAAGCTTGCCCATCCCCCTAGCCCTCTCCCCTCCAAAACCCTGTTTGTTTCTCAGAGTCCACAGTCTCTCATGGTTCATCTCCCTCTCTGATTTCTCCCAATTCACTTTCCCTTCCTTCTCCTAATGCCCTCCATGTTATTACTTATGCTCCACAAGTAAGTGAAACCATATGATAATTGACTCTCTACTTATTTCACTTAGCATAATCTCTTCCAGTCCCATCCATGTTGATACAGAAGTTGGATATTCATCCTTTCTGAAGGCTGAGTACTATTCCATGGTATATATGGACCATATCTTCTTTATCCATTCATCTGTTGAAGGGCGTCTTGGCTCTTTCCACAGTTTGGCAATTGTGGCCATTGCTGCTATGAACACTGAGGTACATATGGCCTTCTTTTCACTGCACCTGTATCTTTGGGGTAAATACCTAGCTAGTAGTGCAATTGCAGGGTCATAGGGTAACTCTATTTTTAATTTCTTAAGGAATCTCCGTACTGTTTTCCAAAGTGGCTGCACCAACTTGCATTCCCACCAACAGTGGAAGAGGGTTCCCCCTTCTCCACATCCTCTCCAACACCTGTTGTTTCTTGCCCAGTTAATTTTCACTGGCCAGCTTTTTAAAAGCATGTTTTATGTGCTTTGTTGTCTTCTTGAAGAAGGTAGCATATTGTCTTCTCTTATTATTCACTCTCTATTTCCAGCAGTTTTACAGGGCCCCCACCCAACTTCTGGGACTCAACGCCTGAGAACAGGTCCTATGCCAGCAGCTGAGGGCTTCCATTCTGAGGCAATATCACAGATTTAGCCGTTGAATCAGCCAATGTCCTGGCAGAGTCAATGTTCACTGCCTTTTATCCTCTTCTAGCCACCACAGCTGCACAACTTTAATTGTATTTGCTCTTTTAAACAAAAATCTTTTAAATTGTCAGTATTAACTTAAATATATAGAACCCATAGCTCGGTCAATAATCCTTTCATGGTTGAAAAACCCCACCCTGCCCCTGTTGTCACTCTGTGGGACTGACTGCCAACATGGGGTGTTCTTGATCCTGTCTACCCAACAGAGATCCAAGTTCTGGCCAATGCTGAGTATTTCTAGATTCAGAATCTATTTGTCACTTCAACTCCTTCTTACGGCTGGATGCTTCCATTTTGATTTTGTCTACATAGATAGCTTGTTCTTGAGCATGGAATGTGTGTGTGTGTAAATGTATCATTTTTGTGGAGCAGTTTAAAATATGATCTCATACCACCATCTTGAAAAGAAGTACAGAGCAGAGTTACTCAATCTTTTATAGACTCTATTCTTTTTGATATGTAGAAAAATCTTAGGTATACTACTTGTGTACATAAATCTTGTACAGTACTTGAAATTTTAAAATTCTATAAATAAAACTTAAGAACTGTCTTGGCAGAGAAGTTGAATTTTTCCCAAAGATATTTTTTATTACATTTGTCACCGCCACCCCCTTCCAATTCCTATATTAACATCTCTCACAATTTAAAATCACTCTCCTAAAAGGAAACATACAACTCTAAAGATTAACTTTAGGGCACTTGGGTGGCTCAGTCAGTTAAGCCTCTGCCTTCGGCACTAGGAACTATAGTTGACAGACCTCCACAACCTATACTCAAATCTCAGTTACCTTAGTCAATTTGTTCTCATAGTCTAACCATAGAAATAAACAGTTTTTAGTTAAAAAAAAAAAGTTTTATTTTACAAACACTTTATGACAACATCTATAAAAAGCAAAATAAAAGAACATCAAAACCCCAGTAGGTAAATAACGAGTAAGAATAAGAACTATAAGAATAGTTCTCATAAGAGGAAATAGAAGCTGGCCAAACATACACATATATGCTATCCTTGATATTAATCTAAGAAGTAAAAATTAATGTACTATTTTACATCTAGGAACTTTCTTAAAAAATAAGAAATTTAAGGCTGCTATTAAACTAGTATTTTCATACTTGCTGCTACACTGAAAATTCTTTGAAGAAATTATCTGAAAAAACAATATACCAATATTTATGGGGAGCTATACAAATGGTTATCCAACTCCTAGAAATTTATCTTAAGGAAACATCAGAAGAAAAAAACCTATATACATGATGATGTTCACACAGCATTATTTACAGTACTCTAAGTAAATGGTGAAGAAGACAAACAGGCAGTAAGTTCCCCTGACATTTTTTTGAAGATCTTATTTTTTTCTTTGAGAAAGAGAGAGAGCACATTCACATGGGTGGGGATTTGGGGGTACAAGGGAAGGACAGTGGGAGAGGGAGATGCAGAGGAGCAGACTCCCTGCTGAGCAGGGAACCTGATCCAGGGCTCAAACCCAGGACTCCAAGATCATGACCTGAGCTAAAGGCAGATGCCTAACCAACTAAGTCACCCAGGCTCCCTTCCCATAATATATATTTTTTAACAGCTTTATCAAGGTGTAATTGATGTATAATAAACTGCACATAAAGTGCACAATTTGATTAGTTTTGACATAAGTATACATCCATGAAACCATCATGGTAATGGATATAACTATCCCCCAATATTTTTAAATGGGCAAAAACAATTAGAGCCAGATGCTAAATCTTGCTACCCAAGCCATCACCCCCTTCACCCCAGTTATCAACGAACTATCTGGGAAGGGGAAAGGAGGAGGTCACACGGAGTCAGTGTTCATGGTGAAGAGGTTCATCCCACTTTGGGGCCAGCATCTTGGCTGGAGATTTCTGAGGGTGGGATCTGATGCAGCAGCTCATACAGCAGTAAGAAAGCATCAGGATGTAACCTGCTGAAAACAACCTCCACCCCACTATCTCTTACGGCCTTGGAGGGTATAGAGGAGAAAATGGCCCCATATGAAGAAGCTGAGGGAGAGGCAGGGATTATGATGCCCTGTGGCCAAATGAGGAAATAATACACGGGGGTGTAAGTCAATGGCGTGGCTTGAAAGGGATGCCTCTCTTCCTTTCTAATAGGGTAACGAAGGACCTCAGTGTGAAGCCAAACATACTGAGAAAAATAACATGACACAAAGAGAGCATGTCAGCAGAGCCCCAGAATCCAACCAAAGTGACCTGAATAAGATCAGGGTCACTGACTATCACTGGCAGGTAATAGTACATGGTACAGTCTCCTCCGTCTCTTCAAGCCTCCCCACCCAAACCCACTGCGAGGTTAGAAGGGTGGAAAAAAAAAAATCCCCTCCCCATGACATGTCCTAAAGTTCATGGTCTAGTCAGGGAGGGAAAGGAGAAGAGATGAGGTTGGGTTTCCAACTGAACCAGAGAGAACTTTTTAATAATGTTAAATGACAACTGTACAAAAAATAGAAGATCTAAGAACAAACTTAATTTAGGAGGTTAAAGACCCATGTACCAAAACCCATAAAATATTGATGAAAGAAACTGAACATGATACAAACAAATGGAAAGATATTCATGCTCATGGATTGAAAGAAATAATATTGTTTAAATGTCCATACCACCCAAAGCAATCTACAGATTCAATGCAATCCCTACCAAAGTACCAACAGCATTTTTCAAAGAACTAGAACAAATAATACTAAAACTTGTATGGAACCACAGAGGACCTTGAATAGCCAAAGCAATCATGAGAAAGAAAAACAAAGTTAGAGGTATCATAATCGCAGGTTTCAAGATACACCATAAAGCTGTAGCAATCAAAACAGTATGGTACTGGCACAAAAATAGACACACAGATCAATAGAACACAATATAGAGCCCAGACATCAACCCATACTGATGTGGTCAATTAATCTATGACAAAGGAGGCAAGAATACACTTTGAGTAAAAGACAGTCACTTCAACAAATGCTTCTAGGAAAACTGACAGCTATATGCAAAAGAATGAAACTGGACCACTTTCTTATACCATACACACCCTCATACATAAACTTACACCATACATATACTCAAACTGAACTAAAGACCTAAATGTGAAACCATAAAACTCCTATAGGTGTAATTTTTGGCACTAGCCATAACAACATTTTTCTAGATATGTATCCTAAGGCAAGGGAAATGAAAGCAAAATCAAACTCTTGGGTACATTAAAATAAAAAGCTTTTGCAAACCACAGGAAACTATTAAAAAAAAAAGACAACTTACTAAATGGAAAAATCTATTTTCAGATAATATCTCTGACAAGGGGTTTATATCCAAAATATATAAAGACCTTATATAACTCAGCACCTCCCAAACACAAATAATCCAGTTAAAAAACAGAGGATCTGAATAGACCTTTTTTCTAAAGAAGACATACAAATTACTAATAGACACATGAAAAGATGCTCAACATCACTTATCATTAAGGAAACAGAAATCAAAACCACTATAAGATATCACCTTATACCATTCAGAATAGCTAGAATCAAAAAGACAAGAAATAACAAGTTGTTGTCAAAAATATGGAGAAAAAGGAATCCTTGTGCACTGTTGGTGGGAATGCAAAATGTAGGAGCCACTGTGGAAAACAGTATGGAGGTTCTTCAAAAAATTAAAAATAGAACTACCCCATGATCCAGTAATCCCCCTTCTGGAATTACTGGAAAAGCCAGACTCTTCAATACAGAGAAGAAACTGGTGATTGCCAGAGGGGTGGGCATGGAAGGGATAAAGGAGATTTAGAGTCTACTTACTGAGATGAGTACTGAATAAAGTACAGAATCATTGACTCATTGTATTATACACCTGAAACTAATCTAACACTGTTATGTTAGTTCTACTTCAATTCAAAAAAATAATGAGAAATGACCCTATACCTGTGGGATCATCCCAAAATATGACTTAAGGACAGGAAAAGGAGGTGATGATTGGAAGAAAACAGGAAACTGCTCATGCCTGTACCTCACTGAGTTCAGAGAATTCTCTATACCTGATGCAATCACAAAATTAAGAGCATGGTTAGAGAAAGTATAATGTATCAACTTAAAACATTATCAACAAAATTATAAGTATGAAAAACTATGCAGAAAAATGCAACTTGTTTATATATTATTTTAAATAATAATAATGAAAAATAGAACAACTATATGTAACAGATATATGGACAAAACTTAAAAAGAGTATGAAAAATGAAGATCATTTTGTTAATACGGGAAGACTACTGTCTTCGAATTTTTACTTGCTCCATTTATTTTATAACATAAAAAAGTGAGAGAAAATCACACACCAGCTACCTTCCTAGTTTAGAAAAATACATTCATTTTCCATGTTCTTTTTTCTTTGATAATTTGATCAATAGCTTTGAGCACTTCCTGCCAAGTGTCAGGCTGGGCCAGATATTGTGGGTACAGCTCAGAGCAGGGCTGATGGGCTCTCTGTCCCCATCTGTGTGTAACTCCAGGGGTGCTAGGTGCTGAGGACTGTTCTAGGTGGGAGCAGCTTCACAAAGCACAGATAGGACAGTGGGAGGGCCCTGAGGATTCCTATGTAAGTGGGAAGTATGATGAGACAGGAAGGATGCATGCAGGGTGACCAGGGAAAGAGCTTGAGGCTCGAAGAGGGCAGAGAGCACAGCATATAGGATGAGCCCAGAGACTTGAATGAAATTCTCCAGAAAAATAAAATGAAGTTTGAAGGGCTGGAGCATGAAGCAAAAGTTGGAGCTACAGGTTGGGGGAGCAGGGACTCAGGCAGGGAAGTAGGGTCTGGCCTTATAAGTCTTGGTGAGAAATATGAATTTGAAGATCAAAGCACTCATGCACGTGCATGTGCACACACACACACACATTCATAATGCTTATATAGTTGAATTTCAAACGTCTATGCAAGTCTTGATTCCTTAACTTCTATGACATAGGATACATATTTGAATTTGGAACTTTCTAGACTTCTACAGTATTTTTAATTCTTCATGTTACGTTCTTGGAGTTTTTACCATTCTGGGACACAAAGCAAGCATTTGGAAGGTGCAGGATTTCGCTGGGAAGTCTCTTGGCAGGCATTGGGCCCACTGATTCTAGTCACAGCATTGTGACCCCTCAGTACCTCCGGCGAGGGCTGGCCTTCCTTGGGGCTATTCTGAGCAGTAGCAGCTCTAGCCTTCCCTACACACTGAAAGGTGCCACAGAAACTTGCAGCATTTCTAGCCAATAATTCAGATTCATTGGTTTCAGCTGATCCATCCACTTGGAGACCGTTCAGAGCCAACAGGAGGTCTGGGTTTCTACAAGTTTCTCAAATGAGAGAAAGTTGAGCTAAGAAGTATGAGGAGAATTATGCTGTTGACAGGTGAGCGTTTCAAGTGTGGGTCTTGGCAATGAACTATTCACTTACAGTTTATGAGGCAATGATGAGACAGCTGCAAAGAAGCAAATCTCTGAGACATGACAGTTCAGTCCCAAAGACCATTAACAGAGGGTCAGCTCATCAAACACATCTGCAGAAATAGAACAAAGCAGGCCTCTGTGCAATCCCACACATCGGAGTGATGGCTGCAGAATTCCATTTAATCTAGTCCCAGTGCAAATTGGAAACCCAAGAGTTCACGCCACAGCCACAGGCTTCAAAGCCTCTTCTTGTCTCCGCTAAACAGCTCAAGGAGAGAGAACCTGAAGGGAAGGTTTTCAGAGTGGATTTTGTTTCTTACAATTTGTTTAAACTTGAATATGCTTTTTGTAGGCATAATGAATGAAATTATCAATTAATCATTTTTTGCAACAGTGAAAAAAGCTTCCATTTTAATTACGGTTCGTTGTCATGTAGCTTGAATGCAATCAGAAAGTCATTATTGAATTGAGACTATTCCTCCCCTACTTTTCTTACACAATCACATCTGTGTCTTTTTTTCCTACTTACAAAAGTGGCATGTTTGTGCAAGTTACATATGTCTCTGTGTGTATATACACAGAAGCATATGTCCCCATGTATAAGCACACATATATACATACATCTATCTGACTTATGTGTACATATACACACGTATATATTTTACATAACATACATATATACATATATACTTTATATAAAATTATAAAATGAAAAGGAATTGTCCATCCTTTCCCCCGTCATCATCTCCACTCTCTACAAGCAACCACTGAAAAAAGTGATGCTTTTTTCCTCTGGGCAGGATGTTCAAATGGGCTTTCCCTACCTCCTTCTCCTTGGAGGCACCAATATAGCAGACACCAAGCCCGAAGTGAAGGGGATATGCGTGCACGCACACACACACACAGAATGTACTGAGACAATGCAAGAGCCTATTCCTCCACAGAGAGAGGCAGCAGATACAAGGGAGGCTGATGGGTGGGGAGTTCTTTGGGGCAAGTTTGCTGAGGCCCACCACCACTCCCTTGGGGGAACAGGAGGTTCCCCCTTCTAACTCCAAGCCTAGGGAAGTGGCATTCCAGGGATGCCGTTGGGGAGCTCTTATATTTGTCCCAAGCAGTTGGGACTCAGACATGGAACTGAGACAATTCAAGGAAAATGTAGCCTAGAAGGTGATAGTATGTCAGGATTCTGTCTCCTCAGAGGCAATCCAAACGGGAGGAAGGCTCACTATCTTGGCAGTAGAGCCAAGAAACTTCCATTGGATGGTATCAGCTACTTTCTCAGGACTCCAAGAGGGAGACCCAGAAAGCCACTGGGGTTCCGCCCAAAGGGCCACCCTGGTGAGTGAGGAGTTTGAGGTTGGAGGCATCTTGCTAGTGGCAGGATGGCAGAGGCACTGGCAGGAGATGACCAGAACAGAACAGACCTGGTGGAAGAGAGAGGAGAGAGGGGTCGTTGAGTCAGAAGGCTTGCCTAGAAGCCAGCTCTAGCCACTGGGTGGGAAGAGAGCAGGCTTGCAACTCATGACGCTCCCAGTCCAGGGAAAATTTCTCCTGTGCCCCCACCCCTCACCCCTCAGGAAATGCTTCTCCCATTTCCTCAGGGTGAGCATGCCATCAGCAGCTATAGCCCAGGGAGGAGATGCTCAGGGACATGGCAGGGTGGGATGACTCACTAGCTCTAGTTTGTCTGCAATTTTTCAGGTTTTAGAACTGAAAGTCCTGGATCCCATGCTCCCAGATGGAGAGCGGGGAGACCACACATGCCTTTCCCAGCACCAGATCCCAGTTCGGCAAGGTGGAGATATTTAAAGCTAAGTCAGACTTTGTTTTTCCACTATGTTGAAACTGGGTTTTCTTTTTCTTTTTAAATACTTTATTTATTTATTTATTTATTATTCAGTCATTCATTTATTTATAAAGATTTAAAAGAGGTGGGGAGAGGCAGAGGGAGAATAGAGAGAGAAACTGAAACAGACTACTGCATAAGCAACCATGAGTGCACCCATATCCTATGAAACACAGATATACTGTATGTAGGACACAGATGCCATTCTTTTTTAATGACTGCATAGATTTTATCATGTGAATACCTCATAATTTATTTAACTAGTCCTCCATTGATGGACATTTAGGTCATTTCTAGATTTTTTTTTTTAATATTATAAAGCATTGGGCCGTAAAGATACTAGTATGAGTGTATGTTTGCATGTGTGTGTGTCTTTGCACACTGTGAGATACGCCTGTAAGACAGAGTCCTAGACATGGCATTGCTGGTTTAAAAGGTGAACACTTTTGAAATTTTAAAAGGTCTTGTCAAATATTTTTAAACTTGCACCAGTTACTCCAAAAGTGTTTGCGGGTGTCTGTTTTCTCACATTTGCACTGACACTGAATATAACCAATTTTTAAATTTTTACCAAAGAATAGATTAACATATTCCTGGGGCCGTGTTGCAGATTACTGACGTACCACAGAACTGATGGAGTAAAGAAAGCTAAATCACCAGATGGCATATGAGGGTCTCTGTTTTTCTACCATGATTTTATGACCCAAAGTGGTCCATGTGAGAACCCAATAGACGTTCCTCTCGTTACAGCTTTGCAGTAATCTTCCCCTGTGGAAATGGGTGCTTTAGAAAAGATTGTTGTATGATTCTGTTAGCAGGTGTTTTAAAGATCATTTTAATAATGTCTTTAGGATAAAATATGTTTATTATAGAATATATTTTAAAAACACAAAGATCAATCAAAAGGAAGAAGATAATCATTGTCTCAACCTTACCACTCAGATATACTATTATCCCTCTATAAATTAATGAATATACAAAAATAGGATTATATATATATTTATATAAATTGGATCCTATTCTACATGTTGCAGCCCTTTCTCTCTTACTTTCTGGATCCATGAACACCTTGTCATGGGTTTAAGAAACCTCTACAGGCTTGCTGCTCAAAGTGTAGTCCAAGGATCAAGAACATTGGCATCACCTGGGAACTTGTTGGAAACGCAGAACCTGAGGCCGAGCTCACACCTACGAGTCAGATCTTCATCTTAACAAGATTCCTAACTGATTCATAAGCACATTAAAATGTGAGACGTGGGATCTACAGCATCCTTTTTAATGGCTGACAAGTACACCACAGCACCAGAGTTTAATTGATTCTAACCAGTGTTGGGAGAGTTTATCCATCTAGGTGGCCAGGAACCATTTTCCTAGAAATCCTTGTTAGAGCCAGTCTCATTGGCCTTGAATAACAGAGACAATCCTTGCTGAGTGAGGCTGTGGGAAAACCAAGTCTGGGACTAAGACTTCACTGGAGAGGTGTCTCACAGATGACTGTTCTCAGGATGGTTTAAAAAAAAAGTGTTTACTATGTGATGGTAACAGATGCTTCCAAACAAAGAGAACAGGAAGCTGGTGCCTTCTCTGTCTACATTCAGCCGGGCTGAATGAGTTCTATTAAATTCGCCACAAACTTTGCTAAAGAGCCCAGCAAGCTGCAATGAAAATTACAGAACAGCTCCCAACCACTCTAAGTAATCAGCTAAAATTGAGCTGTTTTCCATATTCTTTGCTGATAATGCAAATGGAACCTTTAAAGAGAGTGGCTCTAAGTTACCGCACATACTACAAGCTGAGAAGGCCCATGAGGTCCACACAGATGCTGCCACTGTACCCTGAGCCCTGCCACAGGATGACTGGTCCCCCACTAGAGGATTACGGGCCTAGGGCCAAGCATCGGATTATCTGTCAGGAAGTAAAAGCACTCTAGGGAAAAGGTTTGGTCTGTCTAAAATGTCTATGATTTTCTTCAGCACAGGCTGTTTTCCTTTGAAAGAGGCTCCCTTGTGCTGTCCAGGAGAAAAAGATTCTGGGTTAAAGAGCAAGATGCAGGACTCTATGTCTAAACTGGCCTCAAGCTCCAGGAGCCAGAGCAGAATGCAACTGCAGAAATTAACAAGCTGGGACAAACTGACTATTTCCTCTCAGATTTTCTTAGCTCTGAATGGGGCATCTGGGAATAAACGTTACTTTGGGATTTGGTAAGAGGCCAAGAGAAGGAGCCATGGAAAGGAAGATGACACTGCCTGTAAATGCCAACCTACCCTTGTCCTAGCAATGTGACCCTAATGGTAACTAAAAGTTTCTGACCCTTAACTTCCAGGAAATAGGATGATAATACCCCCATGGGGAAGGGGCTCCTGGGTGGATCAGTCAGTTAAATATCCTACTCTGGATTTCAGTTCAGGTCATGATCTCAGGGCTGTGGGATCAAGCCCTGCGTGGGGCTCTGCACTGAGTGAGGAGTCTGCTTGAATTTCTCTCTCTCCCTCTCCCTCTGTCCCCTCTGCTCACATGTGTGCCCCGTGTGCATTCTCTCTCTCTAAAAAAAAAACAAAAAAACTCTTCACAGGTAAGACACTAGGAATGTTGTCACTTCAGATATGTAAGTATCTAATAAATGCTGTTCTCCCTCCCTCATTCCCCAAAATGAACCAAACTTCACACCTTTCCTTTTCTCTCTCTTTACTCACACTTCAGTTAGCAGAAATGAATGTGAAGGTCCATGAAGAACACATGTCACTTCCAGAAAGTCATTACAGCGAAACTCTAAATTCTTAGTACTCTTCTATTCTTTAGAAACTCTAAATTCAAACAATAAATTTGTATTCAGCTGTTTATATCTGTTTAAACCACTCTTAATTCCAAAAGGAAAAGGGTTCTTTACACATTAGATGAGTAAAACGTGGACAGAAAGAGAAGTCCAGCTGACTAGCATGTGGGAAAAATGAGTGCCTGTGTGTACTCCTGATGGGCATGTAAATCAATTCTAGAAAGCACTTCTAGAGAGTAGTGTGCATTACCTTGGACATGAAATTTTCACATCTGAAAAATGTAGAAAGTAATCATTGATCTCCAACAAGATTTAGTTTTCCCATTGTACCTTTCTTATTCTTTACAATGTTTATATAATTATACAAGTAATACATAAATATATGTCCCTATAAAAATAATGTAATATGAAAGCAAAATAAAAAATGAAAGCTGCCTTTACTCTCATCTTCCCTCTTCCCTCTCTTACCTTCCTCTCTAAAAATAATTTCTGATATGGGCGCCTGGGTGGCTCAGTGGGTTAAAGCCTCTGCCTTTAGCTCAGGTCATGATCTCAGGGTCCTGGGATCGAGCCCCATGTCGGGCTCTCTGCTCAGCAGGGAGCCTTCCTCCTCCTCTCTCTTTCTGCCTGCCTCCTGCCTACTTGTGATCTCTGTCTGTCAAATAAATAAATAAAATATTAAAAAAAAAAAAAAGAAGCTTCATTAAAAGCAAAAAGGCTTAAAGACCTTAATACACCCTCCCATATGCCTAATGACAACTAGGTAATAATCTTTCCTGGTTTCTCTAACAGAGATAATGCCTTATCAAACAAAGATCCACATGTCATTGTGAAACTGAATTATAGCAGCTTCTATTTATTGAACCAATACTATGTGATAAGCCTTCCATGCTTATAATATGAGGATAATCATTGTTAGAAGTTGTTGATGTTCATGTTATCATGAACATGTATCATGTTGTTCATGTTACCTATCCTTTTGTTGTTCCTGTTGCACATGATTGCACTCAATCCTCAGGACAATTCTTGCTGTAGTCATGATAATCATATCCATTCTTTGCACAAAGAAACTAAGTTTCAAAAAAAACTTAAGGACTTGCCCAAGATTATTCAAAGAGGGAGTGGAAATGCCATGATGCCGAACCAGCCTTGTCTGACCATGTCAGACATATGTCAGAATTGACATATGAGATCATGGAGGTTGATAAATCCCTAATCGGCTACCTACAAGGGGCAACCCAGGAGAACCACTGATTAATTCCAGTCTAAATTCACAGGTTTAAGAATCAAGGGAGCTGATGTTGTGAAGCCCAGTCTAAGGGCAGGAGATGACCATGTCCCAGCTCAGCAGGCAGGCAGGAAGGAAGGAAGGAAAAGAATGCTCCCTTCCTCTGCCTGTTTTCCTAACTGACCCTCAGGGGATTGGATGAGAGTCACCCACTCTGGGGAGGGCCAGCTACTTTACCAGCAAAACTGCTAATCCCATCTGCAAACACAGAAATAATGTTTAATCTGAGCACCCTGTGGCCCAAACTCACACAAAATTAACCATCACAGTGCAAAACCTCTAGAACATGGAAAGGGTAATCTCTTTTAAGACTGCAGAAAGATGTAAACTTTTGTCAACACCTTGATCATTGCCCAGTGAGATCCAGGCTGAACTTCTAACTACAAAAATTCACTTACTTTCTAATTTTATTTATTCCTAGTAAATGTGTTTTTGGCTGTTAATTCTGCATGGAAAGCCATTTTCAAGTGCCTTTAAGTGTTTTTGAGTATGCAGTCGTCTCAGTGCTATTCATTTTTCAAACTTTACATGATTTTATAATTACTCTTTATCCAAAAAGTAAAGGGTCCTTACAAATTTCAAAATAGACTCTTTCTGCTCTTTTTTTCTAATTGTTTTATTTGTTGTTTTTGTTTCCTTTTAAATTATTAAGTTGTTTTATTATTTGACAATCTATTTTTTAATTGATTTTGCATATCCTTTTTTTTTAAAGATTTTATTTATTTATGAGAGAGAGAGAGAGTGAGAGAGAGCATGAACAGGAGGAAGGGGCAGAGGGAGAAGCAGGCTCCCTGCTGAGCAAAGAGCCTGATGTGGGGCTCCATCCCAAGACCCTGGGATTAGGACCTGAGTTGAAGGCAGAGGCTTAAGCCACTGAGCCACCCAGGCGCCCCTGATTTTGCATTCTTCTTAAAGCACAAATCTGATCAAGTTTCTTGCTTCAACTGTTCCTCATTCTCCTCAGGATAAAATCTAAAACTCACTGGGCTTCCTGGGAATCCCTTCACAATAGCCCCACCCCCGCCCATCCACTCCCCCAGCACCCTAGCTCATGGCTGCCTCAGACTCCTCCCTGGTCTCACCCTGCTCTATTCCACCCTCCAACCTTCCCACCACATCGACCAATGCCACTGCATACTCTGTGGTCACACAGAGTTCCACTTAGTTTCATGAACATGCCAGGCTTGCTCTTGTCTCAGGAACAGAACATGTGCCATTATCTCTGGAGAAACATTTTCTCATTTCTATTCCATTGACTGAAGAGCTCCTGCTCATCCTTCAGGTCTGAGGATGGTCATCTGTTTCTCCAGAAAGCCCTCAGCAAAGGTAAGGAGCCCCTGCCCATCTCCACACAGCACCTACCAGGTCACTTACCAGGTCATCACACAAAACTCCCATCACCTATTTTTTCCTCTAGAACTGTGACCGACTTAAGGGCCAAGACTGTGTTTTATCCATCCTAATGTGAAGTTCCCTCTTCTTGGCCCACTCAAAGTTCCTGGCGCTCAGAACATATGTGTTGAGCATTTACTTGCTCAACAGATTCAGGTACTTCAATAAGAAGAAAAGAAACTGATAGAAGGAAACACTATATATACACAAAGCATTTTCAGCAGTTATGTATTAAAAACTTGCTGTCTTCTGGGCACTATATAAAATACATTACATGTGCTATTTCTTCATATCATGATGTTACAATGCTTATCATTGGGGGAGAACTGAAGAGATAATTTTATTCCTTTGACTTTTGAAAGTTCCCAATTTATTGAAATCAGGGAAAATGGTTATGTAATGGTGCTCCTCTCCTATGGAGGTGTGGTGATATATACGAATACAAAATCCATATGCGTCATGGCCATTCTGTGAAAATTGACCTTGTGAAGAAGGCACTAAGCCAGTGGGAACTCGGAATTTGCATGGCGTCTCTTTAACTCCCCTAAAGCCTTAACACATGGTGAGTTCCAAAAGCACCTGCTGGCTCTATACATGTGCCACCTCATGTTTGTTTCTCCACGCCTCTAAGTGAAACAGTGCCCACAAACACAGCTGCTGCTACTGTGGGTATTGTTACCCTCTCATTCTCTGTGAAGCTGTGAAGAAATAAAAAATTCATCCTTCTGCATGCTATAGAATCACCAGTGGAAAATAATAAAGCTTAAATGAGCAGCATCTGAGCCACTGGAAAATATTCTTGAGCCTGTTCACCTCTATTAAGCCCTAACCCATTCTATAGTGCCACATAAACAATCTAGCACATTAACATTCCCAGTTTAGGCTCACAAGTCTCAGAATCCTCATTTTGAGCCTTTGATTAATGCACGATTATTTGAACAATAAAAAGTATTTTTTTTTTCTTTTTAGTTCACAATAGAGCTTAGTGTGAGCAAATGTATGTGCTTTTCATTCAAACATAAATAGCCCTACTTGGTTATGAATGAAATCAGCATTTATTGTACTAATAATTCACAAACATGAATTAAATATACCTAGAGTTAAACAAGCTTTAGTCCCTGCCTTCAATGCTAATGTCTCTCCTCTTTTTCATCATTTGTCTCAAACAGATATTTAGTAATACATTCTGGATTTGTAAGAAAAAAGGGCAAACAAATATGGTTATATCTGTTATAACCTGGTAAACATGAATAAAGCCCACTTGGACATTAAACCTTCAATCTTTATTCTTCTGCCTGTATATTGATTTCATATCACACTCAATACCTTTACTTAATGTGAAGTTATGGGAACAGTAATGCAGCATCTGGTACATTTGTTTTCTTTCATGTAAACCTCAACCTTCTAAATAATAGAGGTCCCATCCCAGCTGTGATATTTAGACTAATTCTTGCAGTTTGTAATGATAATCTCTACCATTTTTTAGATCATTTCTTTGTGCCAGGAATGCCCATCTTCACAGTGATTCCACAAGGTAGTTACTATGCCCATTCGAAGGAAGCAGAACCAGAGGCTAAACTAGGTGCTGTGCCATGTCCATGGTACCACTAATAAATGGAGAAGTCTGGTCTACAGTCCAGAACTTCATCTTTAAGAAAAATGACTAGAGAGAGGAAAACCTCAAAAATTATCCCCAACATTACTGAATTATTTTTTCACAAAGTAAGCTAATAGGTTTCTTTCAACTTTTCATTTGTGTTAATGTCCAAGACTAACTCTACCTTGGGTAAAGTTGAGTGCTTAAGATAAAGCTGCCCTGGCTTGAGATCCCCATATCCCGTACAAAGTGTGGTGCTGGAAAACAAATAGGAGGAGGCCTGGGTGTGGACCCTAAGGTAGAAAATTTGGAAAAATTCAAAGATTGGAATGTGGAGTGCAGGGTTTCAGGCATAAAGGTCAAATTGAGGGGTGCTCAGGTGGCTCAGTGGGTTAAAACCTCTGCCTTCAGCTTGGGTCATGATCTCAGGGTCCTGGGATCAAGCCCCACATCAGGTTCTCTGCTTCATGGGGAGTCTGCTTCCTTCTCTCTCTCTCTGCCTGCCTCTCTACCTACTTGTGATCTCTATCAAATAAATAAATAAATTATTTTTTTTAAATAAAAGGGAAAATTGAGACAACCACCACAGTCTCTTACTCCCCAAACACAAATCTCTTGAAGCCACAAAGCACTGATGTGTTGTTATGACCAGTTGTACTTCTGAGAAGTACAAAGTACAAGAAAATTATCTCCCATATATTTTCTCCTCATATCTTCATCAATAATGAATTCAGCCACTAAAAGAATAGAGAACATAGAGCCATGACCAGATAATGAGGTGTTTATAATAGAGCATATTGTTCTCCAATCAAATAGAACTAAGAAATAGCAATTAAGTCCAACATTAACATTAAACACAAGTTTCTAATGTGCATACCATTGATAATACAGATCCCATCTTGGTTGAAGGTGGGGTAAGGAGTACTTCAACCATGAGATTAGGAGGACTGTAGTAGGACTCTTTCCCCCCCAAGTCCTTGCTTTTCTATGCCTAAAGCAGAAGGAGGTAACTGCATTTCCTTCAACTCAGGGGGTGGGAAAACAAGTACAATATAGCTAATAATGTTCAACATAATTCCTGAGCTACATTAATGGGGAGGAAGTTTTCTTACCCAAGATCATAGTAATTGTCAAAACCTGAGGGGCAAGAATTATTGAAGAGAAAGGCAAGACACAAGTTGTCAAAGGCGGAGACTCGCGGAAGAGAGGTGTCACCAAATAAATGGGGCCAGAAGCTGAAATGGGGTTGAATGGAGTCAATCATGTAAGAAATAAGATCAAAGAGCTTGGGAGTCTGCAGACAGAGTCTGGATCACCCTCAGCAAGAGGCAATACTCTGAGAGCCCAAAGGACCAAGAACTAGACTGACAGAGCAAAGAGAAGAGGCAACATGAAAGGACTCATGGAATCAATGCTAGAGAGGCTCAGGAAATGTCATCATGATAAATGACATCTACCAGGCATAACCTCATGCCAACCCTAAGTTAAGTGCTCTAAAAGTATCATTTCACTTAATCATTACAAACTCTGTAGGGGGAAGCTGACCCCAGAGACCAAATCTTTGAATAATTCTACTACTATCTGAAGAAACTATGAACTCAGAATGGGTCCTTGATAAGTGGTGGCTCTCTTGACTGTTCTGAAAAAAAGAAGTGACTAACCCTAGAACCTCCTGTAGCTGTTATAGCAAATCGTATTACAGATGATGTACTCCATAGTGGTGCCAGCACTCTAATTGTCCTGTGGAAGAATAGTCAATGCCAGCTGCTAGCTAGAGGAATACAAAACCACCATTTCATAGTTGAGAGCCCCCACTGAATCTAACTGGAAGTAAGTTCAGGGAAATTTTTTGGTGCTTGAAAAATAAGGCCAAACGAAGAAGCACAGAAAAGGTAGACCCAAGATCCAAGGGTATTTGTGGCCACATCCTCAAAATACCTCATCTTCCAGTTTGAGGACATGTTGGAAAAGTGGCATTCATATTTATAGGTCCTTAGGAATCTAATCTGCTACAGTACAAGGTTTTAATCAGTCGGGAATTTTTTTTTTTCACCATCCATTCTTGCTCTCTCTTTCCTTTTCCTTAAAGTCTTCCACTACCTACAACCTTATTCTCTAACAAGGCCAAGAGTCCAAGAAAGTGTCTAGGATGCTAGCCTGCATTCTAGTTCTTCCAAAATAAAATTCCTATAAGCCACTATCTTAGAGTAGGCTCCCTAGCAGCAGAGCCTAAGACAAGGATGATTGTAGGTGGGATTTACTGGAGTGGGGGGGACTTTCCAATAGGGAATAAAACAAGGAAGACAGGTCAGAGAAAAGAGCTAAGCCAGTGCATGTTCTTAGCTGAAGCTTGACTTCAGTATGATCTCATGGAGAGCTGTAGAACACAAAATGCACCATAGAGCCAGTCCCCAATTGGAGCAAGATCAGTTTTCCTTCCCCATGCCAGCTAGCTCTTGGCAGTGTGCTAAGAAGCAGAATATGTGGAGGAGCATTATGTCCCAGGCAGGCAGATTCTATTCAGCCTGGGACAGCCCTCCCAAGAAAAGGACAGCTCTCGCTTGACTGTTTTCTATTTCATAGTTGTATTAGTTCTGTACTTTGTTCCCAGATGGGGTTTCATACTTTCTTTCACCCAATTCAGGCTATTTAAAGGTAGTGAAAACTTGCTTCAGTGGTTCAAAAATACAGCATCTCTTGGTAATCTGTCAAACAATTTACTTGGGTTCTGTTTTTTTTTTTTTTAATCTCTATTTTTAAATATTTTAGAGAGAGCCCCAAATCTCTCCTGATTCAAAGAATTGCAGGTCACATAAAAGCCTCTTTGTAATTCCTTTTGCATTTTATACCATGTCTGTCCTCTCACAAGGTATAATTTGTTCTGCCTCCTTTAATTTTGACACCAATGTAAATTGGGCCTATTTGTAGAGAAAGCAGAGAGTTGATAGCCATTAAATCTGAAGCATTACCTTTTCTTATTTGCAATAGGAATGAAGATTATTATCTTATAGCCCCCAAATGGTACCCATTTCAAGTGCTGAGTTTAAAGGGATTAGGGAATATTTCAATGTTGATTAAGAGTCAGGAAGGAGGAGAAGAGGTGGGAGATGGCAATGGAGTAGAGGGACCCTAGACTCACCTCATCCCATGAATATAACTAGATAACTAATCAGTTATGCTACATACCCCAGAGATAGATCTGAAGACTGGCAGAACAAACTCCACAACTAAAGATAGAGAAGATACCACATTGAAGAAGATAAAAAGTATAGAGATGCAGTTTGGGAGAGAAACAGATCTTAGCCACTGTGGTGGCAAGCTGGTGGGGTGGGATGTGGGGGTTGCTGCGGTCATACAGAATGGCAAAAGACAGAGTAACATAGGAGAGTGCACTGGGAAAATGAATCCCTATAGCAACTGGCTTAGAAAGCAAGAGTGCTCAAATTTCATGAGCTCTTGCAACCAGTGGCTCTGGGAGAGCTAGGAGGACATTGAGGCTTCTCTTGGAGAGAAATTAGGCAAAACCCATTTATAGACAGTGTGAAAACAGTGATCGGAAGAGCACCTGGGGTACACAGAGGGGACCTCTTCTTCTTCTTAAAGCTATTACCCTCAAGAACAGGAGACATAGGTGAATTTCTTAACACAGAGAAACAGGTACAGAGACTTAGACAAAATGAGAAAACAGAGGAATTTGTCCCCCCCCCCCAAAAAAGAACAGAACAAGATCATGACCAGAGATCAGGAAAAACAGATATAAATTACTTGCCTGATTGAGAATTTAAAGCAATGATCATAAGGATACTCACTTAGTAAAAGAGTAGAGGACATCAGTGAAACCATTAACATGATGATAAAGGGTAACATAGCAGAGATAAAGGCTCAATAAATGAAATGAGAAACATACTTGATTGAATGAACAGCAGGCTGGAAGAAACAGAGGAACAAACTAATGACCTGGAAGACAGAGTAATGGAAAGTAATCAAGCTGAACAAGAGAAAGAAAAAAAAAGAATTATGCAAAATGAGACTAGACTCAGGGATCTCAGTGACTCCACCAAACATAATAATATATATATTATAGGAGTCACAGAAGAAGGAGAGAAAAAGGGGCATAGAGAATTTATTTGAAGAAATAATAGCTGAAACTTCTCTTATCAGGGAAAGGAAATAGATATCTACATCCAGAAAACACAGAGAACTGCCCCCCCAAACAAAAAACAAAAGCAGATCCACACCACGGCAATTAAGTGGCAAATTAAAATGGCAAAATATAGTCATAAAGAAAAAAAATATTAAAAGCATTAGGACAAAAGGAGATAGTTACATACAAAGAAAACCCCATCAGGCTATCAGTGAATTTTTCAGCAGAAACTTTCCAAGCCAGAAAGGAATGATATGATAATTCAAAGTGCTGAATGGGGAAAAAACTCTGTGCTGAATGGGGAAAAAACAGCCAAGAATACTCTGTCCAGCAAAAATATCATTCAGAATAGAAGGAGAGATAAAGAGTTTCCCAAACAAACAAAAAAGGAATTTACAAACTGTTGGGGACTGCCTCTGGCTGGGAAAGTCCCCGCCATTACAAGAAGGCGCTTGGCTCACTGCCAGCAAAATACGCTGCAAGTATACAACAAACTTTCCGGTGAAGCCCGCCTAAAGGAGGACATAGTCATTGGCTGTTTCAAATTTAATCAGCATAGTAACAGGACTCTCATTGGCTCTCCCCATTGCTTGGCCCCTTATTGGTCACCCTGCCGCATATAAGCTAAGGAAGTTGACAAAATAAATGGAAATGAAGCATTAACACGGAACCAGGCTTCTTGTTGTTCTTGTGGGCCAAGGGCAACACAAACTCTAAACCAGCCCTGCCAGAAATTCAAAAGGGAATTCATTGAGTGGTAAGGACAGATCAAAAATGACAGTATGAAAGTAGGAAACACAAAGGCAGTAAAAATTAATATTTCTCTAGAAAATCAGCCAAGGAACTCACAAAATAAGGATGTAAAATATACTTCCATATACTAAATATATAAAATATACTTCCCATATACTAAAAGCATGGGAAGGAAAGGAGTAAAGAATGGGTTCAAACATAAATGACTATCAATGTAATATTTACTGCTATATGCAGAAGTTATATATAAAGCTAGAGGTTACTACCAATAAAAAGCCACTAATAGATATACAAAGAGTAAAGGAAAAGAAATCCTAATATATTACTAAAGAAGAACAGAAAACCAGGAAAGAAGAAAGACAAGGATTGGGGAAATCTTCAGCAACAATCGCAAATCAAGTAATAAAATAGCAATAAATGCATATCTATCAATAATTTCTTGGACTAAATGCAAATTATTTGGACTAAATGGACTAAATATTTTAATCAAAAGACACAAGGTGACTTAAAGGGTAAAAAAACAAGACCTATCTATACGCTACCTGAAAGAGACTTGTTGTAGATTTAAAGATATCAACAGATTGAGAGTGAGGGAATGGAGAAACATTTCTCATGCAAATACATATCAAAAGAAAGCTGGAGTAGCAATATTTATAACAAAATGGAATTTAAAACAAAGACTGTAACAAGATACAAAGAAGAACACTATATAATCATGAAGAGGACAATTCAAGAAGATAAAACAATTCTAAATATTTATGCACCCAAATACAAAAAGAAGCTAATAACAAACATAAGGAAATAACTGAGAGTAATAAAATAATAGCAGGGGACTTTAACACTCCACTTCCATCAATGGATAGATCATCCAAACAGAAAATCAACAAAGAAACAATGATTTTGAGTGACACACTGGACCAGATGGATTTAACAACTAGTTATATGCAGAACATTCTATCCTAAAACAGCAGAATACACATTCTTTTCAAGAGCACATGGAACAATCTCCTAAACAGATCACACATTAGGCCACAAAAAGAGCCTCAACAAATTAAAAAAGATTGTAGTCTTACCATGCACCTTTCTGACCACAGTGCTATGAAACTAGAAGTCAACCACAAGAAAAATTCTGGAAAGCCCAGAAATACATGGTGGTTAAAGAACAGGATACTAAACAATGACTGGGTCAACCAGGAAATCAAAGAAGAAATAAAAAATTACTAGAAACAAATGAAAATGAAAACACAATAGTTCAAAACTTTTGGGACTTAGCAAGTTCAAAACTTTTGGAACTTAGTTCTAAGAAGGAAGTATATAGCAATACAGGCCTTCTCAAGAAGCAAGAAAAATCTCGAACAATCTAACCTTACTCCTAAAGGAGCCAGAAAACAAAAACAAAAACAAACACAAGCAAAATCTAAAACTAGCAGAAGGAAGAACATAGTAAAGATTAGAGCAGAAGTAAATGATATAGAAACTAATAGAACAGATCAATGAAACCAGCAGCTGAGTCTTTAAAAAAAAAATCAATAAAATTGATAAACCTCTAACCAGACATATCAAGATAGAACAAAAAAGACCCAAATAAAATCGCAAATGAGAGAAAGAAAATAACAACCAACACCACAGAAATACAAACAATTATACAAACCACCATGTATTTCTGGGCTTTCCAGAATTTTTCTTGTGGTTGACTTCTAGTTTCATAGCACTGTGGTCAGAAAGGTGCATGGTAAGACTACAATCTTTTTTAATTTGTTGAGGCTCTTTTTGTGGCCTAATGTGTGATCTGTTTAGGAGATTGTTCCATGTGCTCTTGAAAAGAATGTGTATTCTGCTGTTTTAGGATAGAATGTTCTGCATATAACTAGTTGTTAAATCCATCTGGTCCAGTGTGTCACTCAAAATCATTGTTTCTTTGTTGATTTTCTGTTTGGATGATCTATCCATTGATGGAAGTGGAGTGTTAAAGTCCCCTGCTATTATTTTATTACTCTCAGTTATAACAGAAAATTATGAAAAACTATATGCCAACAAACTGGACAACCTGGAAGAAATAGATAAATTCCTAGAAATATATAACCTAACAAAATTGGCAGGAATTTTGTTAACAGGAAGAAATGTAAAATTTGAACAGACCAATAATCAGCAAAGAAATTGAATCAATAATCAAAAAGCTCTAAACAAACAAAAGTCCAGCATCAGACAGCTTCATAAGAAAATTCTACCAAATATTTAAGGAAGAGTTAATATCTATTCTTCTCAAACTTTTCCAAGAAGCAGAAAAGGAAGGAAATGTTCCAAATTCATTCCAAGGACAGCATTACCCTGATACCAAAACCAGATAAAGACACCATCCACCAAAAAAAAAAAAAAAAGAGAGAGAGAGAGAGAAAGAGAACTACAGACCAATATCGCTGATGAACATAGATGTGATAATTCTCAACAGACTACTGGCAAACCAAAAAAACCCAATACATGAAAAAAAAAAAAAAACTCACCACAATCAAGAGAGATTTATTCCTGGGTTGGAAGTGTTGTCCAATATTTGCAATTAATCAACATGATACATCACATTAATAAGAGAAAGGATATGGTCATTTCAAGAGATGTAGAAAAAGCCTTTGACAAAGTACAACATCTATTCATGAGAAAAGCCATCAACAAAGTAGATTTACCTCAACATGGTAAAGGTCATATATGAAAAGTCCATAGTTAACATCACCATACTCAACAGAGAAAAATCCCCCAAGGTCAGGAGCAAGACAAGGATGTCCATTTTCACCACTTTTATTCAATATAGCACTGGAAGTCCTAGCCACAGCAATCAGACAACAGAAAGAAATAAAAGGCATCAAAACTGGTAAGGAAGAAATCAAACTTTCACTATTTGCAAATGACATGATACCATACATAGAAAACCCAAAAGACTCCACCAAAAAACTGCTAGAACTGATTCAGTAAAGTTGCAGGATACCAAATCAATGTACAGAAATCTGTTGTATTTTTATATACATATAATGAAGCAGCAGATAGAAATTAAGGTATCAACTCCGTTTACAACGGTACAAAAAAATAATAAAATACCTAGGAATAAACCTACCTAAAGAGGTAAAAAGATGTGTACTCTGAAAACTAAAAAACACTGAAAAAAAAACTGAAGATGAAACAAAGTAATGGAAAGACATTCCATGTTTGTGAATTGGAAGAATAAATATTGTCAAAATGTCTGTATTACCCAAAGCAACTTACACATTTAATGCAATCCCTACTGAAATACCAATAGCAATTTTCACGGTACTAGAACAAACAATCCTAAAATTTGTATGGAATCACAAAAGACCCTGAACAGCCAAAGCAACCTTGAAAAAGGAAAGCAAATCTGGCATCGCAATTTTGGACTTCAAGCTATATCACAAAGCTATAGTTATCAAGACAGTATGGTACAGGCACAAAAACAGACACACAGAGCAATAGAACAGAACAGAATATCCAGAAATAAGCCCGATTACATGGTCAATTAATCTTCAACAAAGCAGGAAAGAATATGCAAAGGGAAAAAGACTGTCTCTTCAACAAATGGTATTGGAAAAACTGGACAGCAACATGGAAAAGAATGAAACTGGACCACTTTCTTATATCATACACAAAAATAAATTAAAAATTAAAGACCTAAATGTGAGACCTAAAACCATAAAAGTCCTAGAAGAGAGCACAGGTAGTAATTTCTCTGACATCAAGCATAACAATTTCTTTTTAGATATATCTCCTGAGGCAAGGGAAACAAAATAAAAAATGAACTATTGGGACTACATCAAAATAAAAAGCTTCTGCACAGCAAAGGAAATAATCAACAAAACTAAAAGGCAGCCTACAAAATGGAAGAAGATGTTTGCAAATGACATATCAGATAAAGGGCTAGTATCCAAAATATATAAAGAACTTGTAAAACTGAACACCCAAAACATAAATAATCTAATTTAAAAATGGGCAGAAGATATAAACAGATATTTCACCAAAGAAGACATACAGATGGCCAACAGAAAAGATGCTCATTGGGCACCTGGGTGGCTCAGTGGGTTAAGCCTCTGCCTTCGGCTCGGGTCATGATCTCAGTGTCCTGGGATCGAGCCCCGCATCGGGCTCTCTGCTCAGCGGGGAGCCTGCTTCCCCCGATCTCTCTGCCTGCCTCTCTGCCTGCCTCTCTGCCTACTTGTGCTCTCTCTGTGTGTCAAATAAATTAAAAAATAAATAAAAAATTAAAAAAAAGATGCTTATCATCACTTATCATCAGGGAAATGCAAATCAAACTACAATGAGCTATCAGTTTACAACTGTCAGAATGACAGAAGGAACAGCAGGTGTTGGCAAAGATGTGGAGAAAAATTAACCCTCATACTCTGCTGGTGGTAATACCAACTGGGGCAGCCACTGTGGAAAACAGTATGGAGGTTGCTCAGAAAGTTAAAAATCAAACTACTCTATGATACAGCAATCACATAACTGGGTATTTATACAAAGAATACAAAAGCACTAATTCAAAGGGATACATGCACTCCAATGTTTATCACTTATAGCAGCATTATTTATAGTAGCCAATATATGGAAGCAGCCTAAGTATCCACTGATTGATGAATGGATAAAGAGGATATAGTTTATATATAAAATGAAATACTACTCAAAAAATAAAAAATAAATAAATTTATTTTATAAAAAATAAAATGAAATGAAAGGTTACTCAGCCATTAAGAAGAATGAAATCTTGCCATTTGCAATGACATGGATGAACCTAGAAAGTATAATGCTAAGTGAAATAAACCATTCAGAGAAAGACAAACCTTATATGATTTCACCCATCTGTGGAATTTAAGAAACAAAACAAATGAGCAAAGAGAAAAAAGGAGAGAGAAAGACAAACCAAGAAATGGACTCTTAATCACAGAGAACAAATTGATGGTTACCAGAAAGGAGGTGGGTGGGGGTATGGGTGAAATAGGTGATAGGGATTAAGGAGTGCACTTGTCATGATGAGCACCATGTGAATAAAATAAGAACTTAAAAAAGGAAAGAAGGATTTGGGGGGTGCGGGGGAAGGAGCCAAGGAAAGAACAATGAGTTATCTGAGTCTAGGAAAACATTACAAGATATACAAATATATGGGGTAGGGACTTATTTGTTTGGTTTAAAAAGCATAATTTAAATATCAAGTTGGATAGTTTTATCTTTTGGACTAACTCAACATGTAGCATCCAGCAGAAATAAATGGCTTCATCATATATGAGCTTTGGAGTCTGTCTAATTCTGACCTTCCCACTCTCAAGGCTGTGTGATCCACTCACTGTATGATTCTGGATGAATTTCTCAATCTCAGACACTTATTCCTCATCTGGGGAAATGGTGATAATAATACACACTTCTTAGGATTAATTCAAGTGAATTAAGTGAGAAAATATACCTATGGAGCTTAGGAATAGAAAAGGAGAAATATAATTAGGCATCAGGAAGAGATTAGATCCAGTGTGTTTTCAGTTCCTCTGAGGAGTTACCAACATGAGATCAGTTGTACAAGAGTTTAATGGAGGAAATGCCCATAAGAGGAGTAGGGAAGGGATTGCTGGAGAAGACAGGAAGGGCCTTTGGACCATGATGCATGTCTGGTGCACGTGGAGGAGAGGAGGAAGGAAACACAATTGAGCAGGAAGAGCTTAGTCTGCGGTACAGTTCCAAGAATGTCTTGAGCAGATCAAGTCTTTGGACCAGTTTCCTGACTGAGGCGTCTCGGGTGTTGCAGGAATGGCCTGTGTTTCAGTCCTGCTGTGCACATTGTCAGGGAACAGGCCCGGGGTGGAGGGAGGCTTGATACTAACATGGTGGTACATCCAGAGGGAAAACAGCTGGAGTCATCAGCCCATTTTGCCCCCCACAGCAAAAGATTTGGGGAATGTCCATTTATGGCCACCCAAACCAGGAATCAATGGCTTTGGGGAACTTGGGAGCCCTCCTTCTCTGTGTGTCTCTTTCTGCTTTTTCTGTGTTTTGCTCCTTCTCTTTTCAGACTTGCTGTTTCTGTTCTTCTGTGTGACACACAAGGCAGGAAATAACACTCCATTCCCAGTCTCTCCTCAAATGGGCCCAGCTGGCCAAAAATCAGTCATCTCTCCTGTGTGTCTCAATTCCCAATATCCTGGGAAGAGACCAATTGGCCACACTTGTGCCATATTCATAACTGGGCCAATGAGCTACATATGGAGAGAGTAAGATCATATCATCATGGACATGGGATAGCAGGTTGTAATTTCCAGAAACATGGGGACAGGGGTGGAGACCAGTACTAACCAGACAATTCAGTCATAAAATATTCAACAAAGGGTACCAGTATTCCTCGTGCAGTCACTCTAAAATACTTTCCAGCATAAATAGTGTGACATTACAGAAGCGCTAACTAGCTTAAGCTCTGACTCTGAGCAGTCAACTGCCTTAACAGAGTACCTGTAGTCCCAAGATGGCCAGCTAGCCCTACATCAGAAATGCCGCACTCCAGAGGAGACAACGGGCCCATGCTTCAGCAGCCCAAATAGCAATCAATTCTCACAGCTTTGTTAATTAGCAAAGTGATGTCAGACATAGGTTTTTATTATGAAAACAGTGACTTAATTAGCATGATAAATGTTAGAATGGGCTTTCACTGGTAAAAATTAAAAGATTTAAATATGTGGATTCCTCCCCCAAAAATATAAAAAATAAAACAAGATGAAATCAGAGACGGAAACAAGCCATAAGAGACTCTTAAGCATGGAAAACGAAAGGAGAGTTGCTAGAGGGGAGAGGAGTACAGGGGTGGGTAACTGGGTGACGGGCCTTAAGGACGGCACGTGATCTAATGAACCCTGGGCGATGAATCACTGACTCCTACTTCTGAAACCAATAATACATTATATGTTAATTGGATTTAAATAAAAATAAATTTTTAAAAATTAAAAAAAGAAGAAACAAAAAAATAAATGGTTTGATAGGAAACAAATGTCAGGTTGCTGAAGGGTAAGAGGTTAGGGGCGGCAGGAGGTAACTGGATGATGGACATTAAGGAGGGCATGTGATGTGGTGAGCACCGGGTATTATCTAAGACTGATGAATCACTGACCTCTACCTCTGAAACTAATAATATACTGTATGTTAATTAATTGAATTTAAATTAAAAACAAAATAAAATAGATGGATTGGCTGAACTGCTTGAGAGACACACCCTTCTATTGCTTGAGTAAGGTGCAAGAATCTAGTTATGCTGTTGCCTGCATGCTTAAGAATGAGTTGTGATCCCTAAATGGTCCTGTGTCCAGCCACTGGTCAGGAGGTGCTATGGTCTGAATGTCTGTGTCCCAACAAAATTTATATGTTAAAATTCCAATGCCCAGTGTGATGATATTAGGTGGGGGGGCCTTTGAGAATTGCTTAGGTCATGACAGTGGAGCCCTCATGAATGGGATTAGTGTTCTTATAAAAGAGACCTCCCAGGGTTCTCTCACCCCTTCCACCATGTGAGGATAGAGTGAGAAGTCAGCAGTCTGAGATCTGGAGGAGGACTTTACCAGCCCCTGACCATGCTGGCACCCTGATCTTGGACATCAGCCTCTAAAACTCTAAGATATAAATTTCTGTCATTTATATGCCACCTAGTCTTTGGTATTTTGTTAACGCAGCCTCAACAGACGAAAACAAGAAGATTCTGGTTTCCTGAGAGATCCATGACTTTACTGACTTTAGAGAATGGGTTGTTGGGTAAGTGCTACCTGATAAGTGTTAGTTCACAAATAACTGTATGCGTGGCTTATTTGGTTTGGCCTGAGTCTCACTTCCACGTCACAGGTAAGTCAGACTGTGGGGAAATCACAGCCCTCACCCATCTCAAACTTTTCTGGTGTCTGCCCTTACCACTCTAAAAAGAACTTGAGGGTTGGAATGTGACTAGACTCACTTTGGTCAGGTTGCAAAAGTAATAAGAAAGCAGTGAAATCACTGGTTCCTCTTCAAAGCTCCGGAAGCCCTGCTTCCCATCTGGAATCGAGCGTGGGTCCCCTGAATATAAACACATCCGCTGTCACTCTCCTTGGAAACATGAAAGTTGTTTGTCTTCTTCTTTTGTTTTTTTTTAGATTTTATTTATTTATTTGACAGATAGAGATCACAAGTAGGCAGACAGGCAGGCAGAGAGGAGGAAGCAGGCTCCCCGCCGAGCAGAGAGCCCGATGCGAGGCTCGATCCCAGAACCCTGAGATCATGACCTGAGCCGAAGGCAGAGGCTTTAACCCACTGAGCCACCCAGGCGCCCCGAGTTGTTTGTCTTCTAAATGCATGGTTATCCTCCCAATATTGTACTAGTTAAGAACTGGAGAACATATCTTGGCCACCTACACTTCGTGCCCTGCTCATAATACATTTTCACCAAAAATTCTGGACTACATGAATGAATGGGTAAAAGAATTGGCAACATCATCCCACTGGTCTGTGTGCAGTCTTGTCACCTCTACGGCACACACACTCTCTCTCTCTAGTTTAGATCCCTCACCAGCTTAAGGTTGACCCCATCCCCCCAATCCTTCTTTCCTATATTTATTATTTATCAGCTGTTCTCAACCTTGGGGAGATTTCAAAACCCCTCACAGCTGGGGGCCTCCTCCAGAGATTCTGACATAATTGTTTTAAACTGCCCCAGTGATTCTGATGTTAGTGAGGTCAGGCTTGCCAGAACTGTGTCCACAGGTCTGGGACTCTCTGTGATGGAGGTTTTGACCAGCATCTCCCACTTGGGTAGTCAGACTGGCAGAGCACAAGCCAAAGGAGGTGCTTTGAGTCAGGCTACCATTCTACTTCCTTCACTAGGTCCCCAACAGTGGATCTAACATCCACTTGGCTATTCTGCACCATGTCCTCTGTCTGCAGAGTGATATATGGGGCAGTGAGACGCTACCTGCTAAAAGCAGCAGCCCCTGGCTTGTCCTCCCCATGAGACGCTGTAAAAGGGGAAAGGGAAGATGTGAATATGCTGTTTGGCCCAGAGAAAGAGAGTAGAAGGGATATCTGGCTTAGAAGCAGGCGTCCCTCAGGCTACCTAGGCCTTCTGGGAAGGACTGTCACTGACAATGTGCCCATCAATGTCTCTAGGTAGACCTGCTTAATTATAGTGGCATTTAGCTAACCCCCACTGCGTTCTTTAATGAATGTCTCCTCCTTCATGGGTCCTGGGAGACTCCACTCCTCTGTTGTTCTCACTTATGTGGCTGGGGTTTTCCTGGAAAGCTTGTTTAGTAAGGCAGCAAAGATAAGTATTTTTCTCGGAAAAATTCTGTTTTGTTTTATTTAAGTCTCACTATCTGAAAGTCTTTTTGCTGTTGTTTTAAGAGGTAGAAAAGCTTGGATTCTATAGAAGTGAGCCAATATTTCAAGAAGACAGCTGAGCGAGCATACCTGTGGCTGGCTTCTGACTCAACGTTCTCTCTTATTTGTAAGACACACCACGAATGCCAAAAAATGGGGGCAGGAAGAGCTCTGCATATTCCAAGTGCCATGATCTGTATACTCCCATTGTGGCTGATTTTCAACTACTAACGTTTCAGAGAACTGGCTATTTCCCATCCTCTCAAACATGTACACGATGGGAAGCCCCTTATGATTAACCAACTGATAACTCAAAGTCACATTATTTAAACACTGGATATGTACTCTGTGAGAGGGTGGTGGAGTATCTGACCACAGGTTGGGAAGAAAGACACGCAGCTTCTCTGAGAAGAGGTCCCAGAAAGACTGAAAACAGTGAGGCCACAGATGTGCAGAACAGAGATGCTGAGGGGGGCTTGGAGAGGGAAAGCAAGATGCCATCCCCAGAGCAAGGCACCAAGCCCCAATAAGGTCCTCAGTTTAGTTAGCCCCTCTCTTCTCATTAGAAGAAAGAGGTGGCGGACAACTTATTTCAAAATAACCCAGGGAAAGAAGCACAAAACTAGGCAGAAGGACTGGGGTTGATACTCGCTGAATCAGTGAGCAACATGGTAGGACCAGGGGGCCCTACCTGTTCAGCTACGTGGGTAGAGGAGCTATCTGCAAGGATTGGAGCAGCAGAGGGAAGTCTGACCTCCACGTGCAGATAATGAACATGACGGTTGTTGACTGCTATTTCTTTGGGTTTTTATTTATTTATTTATTTTTATTTTGACAGAGATCACAAGTAGGCAGAGAGGCAGGCAGAGAGAGAGGGAGGAGGAAGCAGGCTCCCCGCTGAGCAGAGAGCCTGAATTCGGGGCTTGATCCCAGGACCCTGGGATCATGACCTGAGCCGAAGGCAGAGGCCTTAACCCACTGAGCCACCCAGGCGCCCCTTGACTGCTATTTCTTAATGTTCACTGCATTGCTGTTCAGATAACACTCTTTCTACAAAATGAGCCAGAGAGAAAAAAGAGGTAAAACAAAAATTCATATACTTTTGTTTTAGGCAATCAGTGAAGGCTCTACAGTAGAATACAAGTGAATATACACAAAATAATGAAAGACAGCAATTACTACACACCAGGCACTTTATATATCAACATTTAATCCTCAGGACCTTTCTGTGAGGTAGGTGTCAATATTAATCCCACTTTATAATTAAGAAAAATGGTTACTTAAGACTACTTAAGTAACTTGTCCAAGGTCACACAATAGTGAGTGGCAGAGTGAGTTTGAAGCCCAATGGTAGTGTGGCTCAGAGTATGGTCTCTACTGTGGAAGAGATCTCTCCTTGTAATTACTTAGCCCTGGAATTGCATATTCCGGGCATTTGCACGTTATCCTGGTTTTCTTTTTGACTGTGGGCTCCTCCAGGGTGTCTGTCTCATCAAAAGTGTCAGGAGAAGCTATTTCTGGACTCATTGGGATATTGTGGGGCAGAGGTACTATCTGGTTGGGACTTCTGGCCCCTGACTCTGCTTTCACCTCCCAGAGGAAGAAGGAGCCTTGCCAATGTCAAGTTCACCCAAGAACCAGGAGAGGGAATGTAGATTGATAGTGCAAATTCTTCACAAAGGGGCAAAAAGAGAGGTTTCCAGATCAACCCAGACTTTGATAGACCATTTCCTTGTGGTCCAAGTGTTTCCTTGCAGACTCAGGGGCCTAGGGGTGTCTGCTGAGGAATGCTGTTCCCATTTGCTTGACCAGCTTTCTTCTGGAGAAAATAAAATATGGCCTTAGCTAATTAAGTTAGGGATTTTATCTAAACCTACATCCACACCAGAACATTGAAGTCATAAGTATTTGTTGGTGAAGGAACAAATGAATGAATGAATAAATGGTGGGTTCCCTCTGCTGCCTGGTCCTACTGGGGAAAGTCACTGCCAATGACTCACTCCAGAGAATTCTCCTCCTAGACTCCAAATCCTCTTCCTCCAGAGCCCTAGGTCTCCTCAATGGACTGCTGGGTACTCTTTAGAACTGGCTCCTCAAGACTGTATCCTGTGACTTTGCCCCGCTCTCAGTCCCATGCCTACCTTTGTGGGTGCAGAAATCTCACAAGGGCCTAGTGTGTGGCTAGACCTCCAGGTTTCACATCTCTGAGGTTCTCCATTCCCAGGCCCACAGTCACACACTCTCCCCCAGGACAGGAGAGGAATGCAGCCCCTCCCCCCACTCATCCTGCCAGGGCTTCCTTAGGTAGGGTCAGATTCCACAGAATTCAGACTCAGATGAGGATTCATTTTTTCATGTGTCACCTTTAAGCCCAAAACAATATTTTTTCCCTCTTTTCTACAAAAGAGGAATTACTTTTTTTTTTCTCTTCCAGTCTTGTTTTGATTTTTCCGTCAAAAAAGAACTAAAATGTAAATTCTTTGTAATAATGTATGATCAAAGGGCTCAAAGAGCTCATGGACATATTTTCTGAAGAAATAAAAAATATGACTGCTTACCCAAAAGAACCCCTGACACACTATAACAGGAGCCTTGGGATGTCCAAATGTGAAATTATTACTGTAGTTTTTCTGCTATTTGGCTGAACTATTTCCTGTCTCTATATCAAAGCATCCTATTAGCCTCTGGGTGCACTCCATGATTGTTTCAAACAAGTGCAATATGGCCCAGCTCCGAATTTGAAGCTGTTAGCATGCGCAGATGGTCCTGAGCAGGGCCCTGGCTGGGGGTGAGAACAGAAACAAAGTTGTGTGCAACAGCTTACAAGATGCCACAGATGCATTTTTGAAACCTGTCCAGTGACGAATATTACAAGAAATGCCCCCAGAGCTGTGCTCATTCTAGGGAAAACTTTTTTAATTAAAGAGATTTTCAATAGCTCCTATCTTGGGAAGGTCCGCTGAGTTTAGGAATGGAAACTTACTGGGCTAGCTCATAGGAGAGAGAAAAGATGCAAATGATTGAAAGTTCAAAATGTGGCTTTCAAAAGGCAGGCCTCGGGATAGGATGCAAGGGTCCTGACTCAGGATTTGAAGACCTGATTGTTCTCATTCTGCTTGTATCTAACTGGTCAGCTGCTAGCTGTCTCTGAGGCTCAGCTTTCCCTTCTAGTACGTGGCATTAGACCAGCACAGTGCCTGGCACATCACAAATATTCAAGTAATGATCCTGGAAGGGAGGAAGGAAGGGAGCGAGGGGTTCTCAAGCTCTGCTGCAGAATCAAATCAAAATAAACATAACCTCTCCTCACCATATTTACTTTTTTTTTTAAAGATTTTATTTATTGATTTGACAGACAGAGATCACAGGGAGGCAGAGAGGCAGGCAGAGAGAGAGGAGGAAGCAGGCTCCCCACTGAGGAGAGAGCCCGATATGGGGCTTGATCCCAGGACTCTGGGATCATGACCTGAGCTGAAGGCAGAGGCTTTAACCTACTGAGCCACCCAGGTGCCCCCACCATATTCACTTTCTAAAGCCCCACGATCCTAATCTAAGCCCCCTCAAGAAGGGGTAAGGGCACTGCCCTGGGAATAGTAGCTCCATGGGCACTTCCAATAAGTTGGAGAGGGAAGAAGTACCCCAGATCATGAACTACTTATGGGAAGAATGAATTATGGGTGCAGAGTACCTCCTTTACCCCCAGGTTACGCAGTATTGCCCACAGCCCCAAACTTCAGCCTTCCCTGCCCCTGTCCCCTGTCCTCCGTCTTACTAGTGAGCCAGATCAGAGCTATTTCTTGATGAGTCCTGGGTCACCAGGAAAGCAATGACCTTGCTCTCTAATGCTCAAGGACATCCCTGTTTAAGAGGACAGCCTCTCACATCCTGATTCCTCCAGGAATCAGCCTAGCAGAAAGAGGCAGGGGTCTCAGCTTTTACACCTTTCCCCTTCCTTGAAGGGTCCCACAGTTCCTCGAACAGTAATGCCTACAATCTTCCTTTTCCTCTCAACATTAGGAGACATGAACCAAGATTAGGAGTGTCTGAAGATTCACAGCCTTTTCCTCCCTCCCTCCTCTTTCCGTCAGTTACGAGAAAGTCTGGTGTTGCCAGCCAGACATCCTCCTCTTTCTCTCTCCATCAACCCCTCCCATTTTTTGTCCACACTGGGGTCATGAGTAGAGGAAGAAGATGTGTAGAAGAGTCACCTTGCAAAGGGAAGAAAAAATTTAAATCAAAAATGAAAAACCGATCTAAAGTGATTGGTAATCACTTTAAACACAAGCAAAATTGAGAAAGTGGAAAGAAGAAAAGTGGAGGTTTGAGAAGTTTGGGCTTAAGAGTTGGGGAGTAGAAAAGGGAGTTTCAGGGATTAGCTGTGTCATGTGTGGGATTACTTGAGAGTGGCAGAGAGAGAGGGACAGAGGAGGAAGGTGCTGCATTAAGAATATACTTCCTCCGTAGAATGAGTAAAGGTTTGCATTACTTTCCATGCCTTTATGACAGCTGCAATGTGTGTCACTGAATATGAGTCAGCACCAAGACAGCTCATGGACAGATCTCCTTATATACTGAGGACAATTACTTACTCCACGGTGGCCCAGGCTGGTTCCTACATGTTTCTTCCCTGCCCCTGACCTATACAAGTACTTGTTTACGGATCCATTTCTCCTCCCGCAAAATATGAACATAAGTCACTTATCCTTGTCCCAGTCATCCTAGAGTTTTTGCAAAAGTCCTCATTACTTGGGAATATGAGTGTTCCTTCTTCCTACTTTTGGAAACCTTTTTCCCTCCCATCCAATCCCAAATTCCTACCCTAGTAATTCATCCCTGGTAAAGGATGGAGGGGTGGGAGATGCTGGTGACCAGGAGGGGAAGGGAAGTAACTAAATTACTATTTCCTCAGTGTCAACATCAGTATCTGTAAATGGAAGACTCAGAAGATTGTTTTGTCTTTAAAGTGGAGATAAGCAAGGAAAAATGGCGCTCTGTAAAAGACTGGTCCCCTCAGAAGCCACAGGTAGAAAAAGGGTTTGGGGAACATGTAAAAAGGTAGTGTTCCACTTGCGTGCTGTAAAGGCCTATTTTAGAGCATTTCCTATCTGTGAAATTCTCAAACTCTCTTCCAATTCTTAGCCAGCAATGTCGATTAAGTAGATAACTTGAAGACAAGCAGTCCCACACAATTTCCATCAAAAGGCAATTTGCTGCTTTCATAACAGCAGGGATAGCTACTAGTAGTTAGAAAGGCAGAAGTGGCTCATCTATCTTTGGGGATAATTTATATAACTTGGATGACGTGTAATTTAACATCCAAAAGGATGGTGATTTAATAGCCCAGATTTTTTTTCTTAATACTGCTTTGTTGTCATTAGGTTAATGTCACTTCATTCTTCTTTGTTTTCATTTGAAGGGAAATCTGTTTTTTTGTTTGTTTGTT
Organism: Mustela nivalis; assembly: GCF_964662115.1. NCBI lineage: Eukaryota > Metazoa > Chordata > Mammalia > Carnivora > Mustelidae > Mustela > Mustela nivalis. The sequence goes on from NC_139031.1 coordinate 49,235,541, forward strand.
TGTTTGTTTGTTTTTAATAGCTTAAAACGTCATTTTTTCAACTGTGGACAGAGAATAAGAACCCCAAGGTCAAACATCTGACCTTGAACCCCAAAGTTAAGCCTCTGTGCTCTCAGTAAAAGAATAAAGATCTGTGAATGTGAAACAACAAAGTGGGTCCAAACAGTTCCTAGGAGATGAATGTGGGAAGATGGGTTTTCAGATTGTTTGCTTACAACATACAGATATGATATGCAAATAATTTCCTCCCTGCAATTCTCTGAGAAAAAACTGCCATGGCAGTCAGCTTCTCATGAAGATCACTACTCTTAAAAAGAACCCCATCAGGGGAGCCTGGGTGGCTCAATGGGTTAGAGCTTCTGCCTTCGGCTTGGGTCATGATCCCAGGGTCCTGGGATCGAGTCCCCACATCCAGCTCTCTGCTCAGCGGGGAGCCTGCTTCCCCCTCTCTCTCTGCCTGACTCTCTGCCTCCTTGTGTCCTCTGTCTGTCAAATAAATAAATAAATAAAATCTTAAAAAAAAAAAAAAAGAACCCCATCAATTCCCATTTCAGAAAACCCTCCACCCCAACACTAAACAACCCTTCCTCTTTTGAAATGTCCCCAAACTGCTCACTTGTCCCTGGCAGCCAACTAAGACTGTCAAATGTACCTAAGCACTAACTAGAAAGTCTCTCCTGCTCCCCCATCTTTATAGGACACCTGCCAGTCAGATGTTGCCTTGGTGTTTCCTCTTTTTACTTTATAAAACTTACTTTCCTGGGGCACCTGGGTGGCTTAGTTGGTGGAGTGTCTGGCTCTTGGTTTTGACTTAGTTCTCAATCTCATGGGCCGTGGCATTCAGCCCTGACTGAGGCTCCATACTCAGTGGGAAGTCTGCTTAAAGATTGTCTCCCTCTGCAGCCCCCCAACTTCCTCTCTCTCTCCAATAAATAAACCTTTTTAAAAAAGCATTTACTTTACTTCTTAATATCTTTGAACTTCTGCTGACAGAAGGTGGGTGTCCTTGCTGTAAGTTTATGAAAATAAACAAAAAACAAAACCCAGTCTTTGTTAATTTGTTACCTCAGACTTAGTTTTCAGAAAACCTTAGTATTCCCAAATACTGACAAGTAATAGAAAGTTCAGTGGGACTTTTTAATTTGCCCAAAGCCACAGAGGAAAGTTGCAATTTGGACCTAGATCTATTTGCCTCCAGGGTTATGCATTTTTCCTTAACGCTCCCCACTTCCCAACTTGGTGTGTACAACTTCACCTTCTGCAAACAGTTTTCTCCAGAAAACTGAGAGAGGGGAGGTCTGGAAGGAGGTAGTTCTGGTACCTGGGGCTCAAACAAGCAAGTGATGAACAAAACCTCCATGAAAAACATCGGCTTACAGCGTGTGTTCATCTTACTGGTAAACCATGGCCAGCAATGCTAAGTACATGGGCCTGGTCTGCTCTTCTGTGCATTAGACAGTTTGCATCGTCGAGGCTGCACATGACGCAGTTTAACTCGATTTCACCTATGACACAATACTGAGGTAACATGCAAAGGGAGATGGGACAGGGTTTGGTCTGCCCAGGGATAGCCTTGAAGGCCCTAGAGCTAATGCTGTCTCAGTCTTCCAAGGATGATCCCCTAAACTATCAGTGCTTCTCATAGGTATCACCTAAGAATCATGTAAAAATGCCAGCTCTGGGTTTGAGAGCCCACATGTCTGACAAAGTGCCCAAGTGAAGCCAGTGTTGCTGGCCTGAGGTATCAAGCATCCCTTCTCAACCCTGGCTGCAGGGTCATGAGATAGGAGAACCACCTGGGATCTTTTTAAACCCTGAAGCCCAGGTCCCAGGCCCAAAGTTTCTGAATTAATTAGATGTGAGATGGAGTTTGGGCATAGCTACCAACATTCTAGAATGCCTTCAGCAGCCCCATGAGAGGCTCTGAGCAAGAGCCTCAGGGTAATTAATTCTAGCAAGACTCACTCAGCTATGAAAGGATGAGATTTCTGCTCCAAAAATGGGAAAATTCATGAGTGGTACCTTTTGTCAGTTTCAGGCAGCCTTTCTTTTCAGTAACTCTCTTCTGTTTAAATGTTTATGTATTAGTGACAATATTTTAACATGTATTCCCTCATCATGAAGCTGGTTTCTCTCCACACCTCCACAGCCATTAAGATTAAGGCATAAGGCAAGTCAGGGAGGATGGTTGGCTGGGGACAGACAGTGAACTATGCTGGGAGTGGGGTGGGGGAAGTGAGGAGAGACAAGGAAGGGCAGGAGAAGCCTTGCAGTTGTGAGGGTATATCGGTGGAAAGTGAGCAAGAGATCAGGTAGGAATCCACCTGTACCTGACTGTGTCAAGAGAAAAGACCAGAAGCATAGGTCAGGGTGGACTTTCGTAGCAGAACCAACAGGATGCCCAATAACAACAGAGACAAGGGACACCCCTACAGAGGTAAAGAAACCCAGAGGTCCATGCAAAGACTAGCACTTGAGTCCAGCTTCTTTCTCTGAAAGCTTCCTTCTTTTTTCTTTCTCACATTTGAGCTGGATTTTTATTTGTTTGTTTGTTTACTTGAGAGAGAGAGAACTAGATAGAGAGAGAGATCATAGCAAGGGAGATAGAGAGAGAAGGAGAAGTAAGGAGCTGAGCAGGGAACCCAATGTGGGAATCAATCCCAGACCCTGGGATCATGACCTAAGTTGAAGGCAGATGCTTAACTGATTCATCCACCCAGGTGTCCTGAAAGTTTCTTCTGTATCTAGACATCATCTTAACTGAGAAAAGGCAGAAGAGAGAAATTTACAAGATTGATGTAGATCATTTACTCAAAGGAGACATTTTCGTGTCTCCGTGAAATGGCAAATTTAAGTTTCCTTGGCTGTTCCCCCACCACCATCAGCAAGAAGAAGGCAGGTTTGGGGCCCCTGGGTGGCTCAGTGGGTTAAAGCCTCTGCCTTCAGCTCAGGTCATGATCTCAGGGGTCCTGGGATTGAGCCCCACATCGGGCTCTCTGCTCAGCAGGGAGCCTGTTTCCTCCTCTCTCTCTGCCTGCCGATCGGCCTACTTGTGACCTCTGTCTGTCAAATAAATAAATAAATAAATACATAAATAAATAAATAAAAATCTTTAAAAAAAAAAAAAAAGAAGAAGAAGAAGAAGGCAGGTTTGTTCCCAGAACAATCACAGGAAATGAAAGATATTGTTCTTTTGAGCATGATTCAGTTTTTTTCAGTGGGTTGTTGACCCCCATATACCCAAGTCATTCTAAGCAGAGAGAGCCTGTTTGATTGTGTGTTGTTGTTGTTTCTTTAAAGTAGTTTAAGAGGAAGAGAACATGGAGTGATCCATGTTTCCTCTACGGGACCTCAAAGGAAGATCTTTCTAGCAAGAATAATGCAGGCCATTATTGTAGTATATGCTGAGTACTATATCCAAGTAAGGCTTACCCCATACCAAAATGTTCTTTTAAATCTAACCAGTTAGAGAAAGTGGTTTCTCAACTCTCTGTGAAATTGGTAGGAAAAGGATTATTATGTCACTTAATAACCAAATCAAGTATCATAAAGAAGTTCTTTTCAGATTTTCCATGGCTTCTCAGGTTACTCTTTGGTGTTTGCCTTCTCCTGCCTCCCCAGCCAACTTGCCCAATCACTTTCTAGGCCTTCAACCAACCCAAGACACAACCATGAAGGGGGACTTGTCAAAAAGACATAGGCTCTTTGGCATACATGTGGAAGCCGTATTGAAAGACCACCAGTCTAAGCAGTAGAAATATTCATTTAAAGTGTTCTCTTGTATTAAGCATGTCCTTTTATTTTCTGTATTCTGGTGCTTTGATGTCTGGGGCCTTGCTGATCCTGGACAGACTGTCCCTCCAAGAGCTAACCAATTCCTAAAGATGATAAATAACTTATCTATGAGCATGCCTTCTGTATGCAACCAAGCAATCCAGATCCCACACTTCCAAACGCCTCCTCTGTTGGGCCCTCACACCCAGGGCTACTCTTCAATCCCTCCCCTAATCTCCCCAGGGCCAAACACCAGACAAGTCCTATGCCCCAGAGCCCTCTGAAATTATCCAAATTAGCCAGTCCTAACCCTGCTTACCTGCCTTGCCTGTTCCTTCCTGTGGAAACCAAAATAAAGGCTCTTGCCCATGTTTTACCCTTACTCTCTCTGCCTCCTATTGACCCTGGTGCTTCCCAGTGGGGCCCTGTGGGGTTTTCCATACCTCCTGTTCCTAGGGAACTGTGAATGATTTCTCCCTTCATGACAATCATTTCTGCGTCTGTGTATCTTACCATACCTGATTAAAACAAATCCTGTATATACTTACACCACTTGTGTTAATGGTCCAACCCCAGGCCAGACCAGGAAGAGCCACCTACCTCGTTCCTTCTTGAAGAATGAATGACCTCTCTATCTCCACCCCAACCCCAACCCCTGGGGAGAATACAAAATGCAACTGGATAGCTGATGGCCTGGGAGAGAGAATAAAAGGAGTTAAGAAATGAACTTAATAGGGGAGACAAGAAATCCAGGCAAGAGAAGTAGCTGGGTAAGTGCATACTGAGAGGCAACTCAGAAAAGCAAAGAATTTTTTGGCCTTATCTTTGTTGTTCCTTATTCAGATTTGATCCTGGGCTAGAAAAAAATCCCCCTCACCCCTTCTACTACCACCACCTCCTAGACTGCACACCATCAACAGTACTTCTTACCCTGCCAAAGGGCAAAAGCAAAAGGAGTTAGTCTCTTTACTATCACTCCAATGGCTCTCCAAGTCCTCTGATATTTCCTTATGAATTCCTCTGCCTGCTCACCACAAGGCTAAAGAATAATCTGGTTAAGTGGTATTCTCCTGTGGAATTTTACCGTTTGTTTCCAAGGCACTTTGTTTCCATCCCCTCCCTGGATTCTCCCAACAATCCTGAGGGGTCAGCAGGAATTAATTTTTGAATAAAATCCCTTTCTATTCACCAATCTCTCAATTTCATAGGCAACCTCAGCAAAATTTCATGATCAAAACACTGAATACCAATGGGATTCAAACCTCTTGAGGCCATTTCCGCCAGTCCTCACAAGCTTCCCTCTGGGTAGTCAAACACGGCTCCCTTCAAGAGGGGCTGAACACTGACATGAAACTTGAGACAAGGGAAATTATTCTAATACCACTTATGTCTTCAATACTTAGATCAAGACTATGTGCCAAAAGCATCCATGTTTTACACATTCATTCACTCGGGAAAAACTCCGATGCAAGAGGTTCAGGAAGTAGTTGTGGAAAAATGTAGCCTTGTACTTGCCAGCTCCTAAGTGCTAATCTTTAAGATGGTACAGATATTCAGGAGAACTAATTAAAAAAAAAAAAAAAACCCTAATAAATCCCTATCAGCTCTATGCTTCTCCCATGAAAATGCAATTAAAAAAAATACAAGTTGAATGATAACTTACAGATACACCTTGCTTTATACAACAGAATTCTTTCTTTAAATGTGTGAGCTGACTGTACTTCTGTGAGTCTGACTGCATTTGATAAGAAAGGATATGGGGAAGGGAGAGAGGGTGGGGTTTAATAATTAAAAGATACATAGATTGGGACGCCTGGGTGGCTCAGTTGGTTAAGCAGCTGCCTTTGGCTCAGGTTATGATCCCAGCGTTATGGGATCGAGTTCCACATCCGGCTCCTTGCTTGGCAGGGAGCCTGCTTCTCCCTCTGCCTCTGCCTGCCATTCTGTCTGCCTGTGCTCGCTCTCTCTCCCTCTCTCTCTCTGACAAATAAATAAAATCTTTTAAATAAATAAATAAATAAAATAAAAGATACATAGATCTGTTATAACTGGAAAAATAATTATCTTACCAAAAACAGTTATCTTCTAACTTAAATATTGTGTAAATGTATGATTTTACATGTCCTATTTGCTTAAGGTGGGATACAGATTTAGTTTGCAAAATACTTTATTTAAATTCCCTTAATTAGAAGACTTTTTATGTATGACAACATGGTTTCATACATAACTGCTGGTGGCTACACCTAGTGTGGGATCTGAATGTCCTTTTCTATCTCCAGTTTTGATACGAACTAGTTGTTTGACTTCAAGCAAATTATTAATCTTGGCATAACTTGATTTCTCTTTTTTCTTCTTAACGATTTATTTATTTGAGAGAGAGAGAATGAGCAGGAGGGACAGAGGAAGAGGGAGAGAGAATCTCAAGCAGATTGAGATTCTCTTGAATCTCAATCAAGCAGATTGAGATTCTCTTGAATCTCCATGAGAGCCCCATGCAGGACTCAATATCAGGACCCTAAGATCATGACCTCATGAGTTGAACACTTAACTGACTGTGCCACCCAGGGATCCTTTTTTGTAAAATAAGAAGTTTGGAATAAGTTTTTATTCACTGATTTTTCTATATATACACTCACTGGCTTAACTATTGTATTTAACATATACTGAGATGTTAATATATGTCAAGATGAATTTTCTAGGAACAATTTTTACATTTTTTCCCCCTGTGGCTTTAATGCTATTAAATTCAAGCCTGCTTAATGCTTCCATTAGATTGTGATTTTGCAAGATGTTTTATGTTTTCAGCCTTGTTTATTCCTGTGAAGCAAGGAATGTTATTTGAAAAAAAAAAATAACTATGTACTGCTATCCAATGGATAATCATTACATTATTTTGAATTTCTATTGAATTTCTATGTGTTTATTATACCATATTCAGTAAATTACCATATGTTCTCTTCTAGATTGCTACTATTATGTCAGACATATGCTTGTAAGATTTACCTTTTGTCATTATTTATTTTTTAATCATAGCTATGCTCTGTCATAAATGAGAGAAGACAGATGCATCATTTCCCCAGCTCTGACCCAAAAAAAAGGGGCGGGGGGAGATGTATTCAGAGTAAACAAACAATGTAGCACATCCTCATTGTTTTTCCTTTAAAACAAACAGGGCTAGAATCAGGGCTGCTGTGCATGGTTGTGCATGTTGTATACTGCTCAGCTCTCAGGTACACCATTAACATCTGAATGGCACCCTTGGCATTGTGTTGTATACAACCTGCTGAAGCACATGCAGAGGACCTTGCTGAAATATAGGCACGACTTAGACCAGTCAGCATATTTCCAGGGGAAAATGCAATTCTAATACTCTGTATAATACTATAGGTTTTATACGAGATGAGCTATAAGCAGAGATAAGATAAATCAGAGTCAACAATACAGTGTCCATGATAGATACGTTTCTCTTTACTTTACTATTAAATTCCTTCCATTTAAGGATATTCCTGCTTTCTCCATTTTCTCATTACCTACAAAACTCCCTGCAGTACAGCTTCTGTTGATTCAACTTACTGATCCAACTTAGTATGCTCTCCCCAGGGTATACCAGTGATATGATGTGAACTTAATTTTTCAGTTCTCATTTTCTTTGGATTCTCGCCAGCTTTTAATTTTGCTGGCCACCCTCCTTTCTGTATGATCTTTCTTGCTGAAATGGTTTCTTCCTTTGGTTCAAACATGGATGGTGAAGATCCTACCAGAAGGGTCATCTTGTATGGATGAAACCTGTGTTTTGTTAGAAAAGTTGGAACTACATCCCAGGCAAGAAAAAGAAATCACTTGCATATCCCCATCTTGGAAGAGGTTTGGGTCAGGAGGGAGGAAAGAAAGGATGTAGTATTAGGACCACACTCTGACCTGGGACTCCAGTTTCTGCCCTGGTTCTACTGGGCAGCATTTTGTGCAACTTAGAGACCCTTGTCACCGAAAGCAGAGCATTCAGGATTCACCCTTCCAGGACTTCAGTGTCCCATGAATGAGTGTGATTCTAGAAGCTCATTTCTCAAGGAGCTACTGAAAGACAATTTGCCCCAGGACCAGCCATAGGAGATGACCAGCCTCCACCAGTGTAGTCTAAGCCCTAATGACAGGATAGCTTTACCTGTATAGATGTGTCCGCCCTCTCTGTAGCCAAGGACCCCACTCTATCCCTGAGCTTCTGTCACAGAAGAAAACTAGCACCCCTCTCCCCAGTGTCTCAAAACCAGCTGGGATGACCACTGTAGCTCAAACCACCATAATCTCTCTCTCCTGAGACATCAGGAACTGAAGCATATCCACCATGGGGCCACTGTGGGAGCTGGGGCTTCACCCAGCTTCTGCTATTTACACATAACTCTCTAAGATAATCTTCTACTTATTCATAGTCAGAAAATGAGGTAGGACGAAGCCAGACTGGACATCCTCAGTCTCAGAGTATCAACTCTCATAAGCACTAGGGGACTCTGAACACTAATAGGGGAAGGATAAAGCCTTGGCTGGGAATAATCTGGATTTGGAGACCTCTATTTTAAAAAGATAAGTATGTGGAGAGAGTCTCAAATATTCTTCCTCTTGGGAAAAACAGAGCACATTAATCATAACATCCAAGTGCAGAGGCACCCCAGTCATAATGTCAAACATTGGTGGTCCTTCTCCTTCCACTAACTAACTGTTCTTGTGCCCTTTCACTGTTCTCTCTTTCTCATACCCCTTCCAGATAACCCCTAAGATTTAGGCTAAGGTCAAATGTCTACCCCATGCTATTCTCTCTCAAATATCTTTTTCTTACAGATCTTATGAGCGTTCACAACTTCAGCATTCTCCTAAAACAATAGTTGGAAAAGCCCTTGATTTGGAGACAGTTAAAAAGAAGCAGTCCTGAAGATGTCCTTGTTTGGCCAGCCCAAACCAAAGGCAGACTGCTCACGCAAAAGATCACAATGAAGGTAAACGCACACACCAAGAAAAGATAGGAGAGCCCATCTGTGAATAATTGGAGGACTGGCTGACCAGAAAGAACCAGAAATGGGGAGACCATAGCCAGAGAAATAAAGATGGTTTTGTTGTTTTGAAAAACAAGCTAAGCCTTACTAATAAGCAGGGACAGACACAGAGTTCCACTCAATAATAGTCTGCAAAGAAAGATTCCCTCCAGACAGACCAATCCTCCAAGTTTTAGAAATAAAAGACAAATTAATACTCTTACAAATCACAAAGAAGAAAGAAAGGATAATGTTTAAAGCATAGAAAGGAAGAACCATATCAAACATTGCCTCAAGTGAGGAGAAGATGAGACCTGGGGAGAACATCTACAATCAGAAAAATAGGAGAGATCACAGTGCACACCAACCCAGCTGACACTTCCTTTCAAAAGAAGGAGCATATTCCAAGACCTCATGACTGAAACAATTTGGCAACAAATTCTTAATTTACAAAGATGGCTTCAAAAAGCAATGGTAAGGGCACCTGGGTGGCTCAGTGGGTTAAGCCTCTGCCTTCGGCTCAGGTCATGATCTCAGGGTTCTGGGATCAAGCCCTGCATCAGGCTCTCTGCTCAGCAAGAAGCCTGCTTCCTCCTCTTTCTCTGCCTGCCTCTCTACCTACTTGTGATCTCTATCTGTCAAATAAATAAATAAAAATTTAAAAAAAAAGCAAAGGTAAATTGAAAACAGATAAAAGCCATTCAGAGGAGAAATGTATTATAGTATAGACCAAAGTCTGGTTAATTACATGAAGCAAATCATGAAGACAAAAATATACATGGGATTATGAAGCTGAACAGTATAATAAGTAATGCTGTAACAGGCATACAGGGAGACTTTTTTTTTTTTTTAAAGATTTTATTTATTTATTTGACAGACAGAGATGACAAGTAGGCAGAGAGACAGGCAGAGAGAGAGAGGAGAAAGCAAGCTCCCTGCTGAGCAGAGAGCCCGATGTGGGGCTTGATCCCAGGACCCTGAGATCATGACCTGAGCCAAAGGCTTTAACCCACTGAGCCACCCAGGCATCCCAGGAAGACTTTAATGATAAAGCATTTTCACCTATATCCTGGGAACTTGTACAAAAAAAATGGATCATATTGTAGGAGATCAGAATATGCCACCCAAAACATTCCACTTTAACATACAGATTATTAGGGGCGTAAGGCAACTGAGAAGAAGCAGACAAAAGAAAAGCCCTCTGCCTTTCCACTCTTTGCTAGGAAAAAAAGTCAATTCTTAATCACTAAAGATGACTTTAAACTCATCAGCCTAGGGATAGCATCAGAGTAATCTACATAACAAACTTTACTAAAACGACCTTTATTTTCCAGTGGTTTCCCCTATATTTATTTTTCCCCAGTCTTCTGCCCTTGAAGTCATAAATTCCTTTTGTCTTGTCCCTTCTCTACAAATGTATTGTCCTTTGTGAAGATAACATATAATCCTGAAGTTCTTTAAAAAAAAAAAAGATGTATTTATTTAAGAGAGAGAGAGAGAACAGTGAGAGCGATCACATGGCAAGAGGGGCAAAGGGAGAGATTCTTCAAGTAGACTCCCCACTGAATGCAGAGCCTGACATGGGATTCAATCCCATGACCAATGAGATGATAACCTGACAGGAAATGAAGAGTCAAATGTTTAACCCATTGAGCTACACAGACACCCTTATAAGCCTGAAGTTCTAACTATCCTTTTGAGTTACTCATCAATAAGTTTTTCCCACGTGTATGTACTTTGCAATTGTTAAAAATTTTTTTGGTTGTTTTTCTATTAACCTGTCTTTTGTCAGTCTAATATGTAGGATCCCAGGCAGAGAATCTAAAGGATAGAAGGAAAAGTGTTTCCTCCCCTACAATATTCTGACACGTAATATGTATTTAATAAAAACAAAAGCCAAAATTTTAGCTGCCACATTCTCCCATTATAGTGCAATAAAACTGGATTTCATTAAAGCATTAAAGTATGCCTAATTCCCTGAACATTAAAAAAGAAGATGGAAAGTTCTTAGACAGTATATGTACTCTTTCCCCTCACCTTACAGTCTATGCTCAAATATTTATAATCTGCTAAACCCTATTCCAAATATCCTGATTCCTTCCTGATCCCTTCTCTCAAGCCAATTGAATTAAGTATTTCTAGCACCAGGCCCTTATAAAAAAAAAGAGGCCTACTTCTCAAAGCCTCTTAGGAAATATTGGCACCAATCATCTGTCCATCCTATGCCCCCCAACTTGTGTCCAGGCTTTCTCTCTGGAATGAAATGGCAAGTATAGGGTCTCTTCCTGGGCCATAGCCAGATCCCCTAGCCTCAGTGACTTATTTGAGATACTGAAAGCTGAGACAGGTCACCAAAAATGTATAAGGTTATTTTGCTTACTTCTCAAAGTACTTTAAGCACAGGAAACATGCTAAGCCCTTAATCTTTTATCTTACTTTCCTAGAGAAGCACTAGCCCTTGTAGGCTCAGGTTTTGTGTTTGCTGTTCTCTGCCTGGAATAGTCCACCTTTCTGTTTCCTTATCACCTGGCCAAAACTTACTTGGTTTTCTAGTTTCAGATTAGGCATCCTTTTTCTCTGGGATTTTTTCCTTGACTCTCCAAGACTGGGTTAGATAACCCTGCTTGATATTCCTTCATACCTCTACCTATCAATATCTTAACACTATGCACACTGCTCTGTAGTTGGTCACACCTATATGGCCCTTCGACTGTAAAATCCTTCAGGGCAGGAAATGCCCTTAAGATAGCACCTCTTTTAATACTGCCAATGCCTAGCATAGTGCTGGCACAGAGAAGGAACACAATAAGACTTCTGTTGAAAAAATATGAAATGTGGGTTCAATATTACTCATAATATCCTGAATAAGTTCCAGCTGGGTTGAAAGACTTCAGCAATTAAGAACTGAAATAAAATTAAAGAAAGCATTTGGAATCTCTGTAGAGAAACTATTCTAAATACTGAAAATAATGAAGTTGATATCAGAGAAAAGATGGATATCTTTGTAAATATAAAAATGAAAACAAAATATGGTAAAATCTATATAAATAAGTAAGAATGCAACAGAACAGAAGAAATGTGATTAACATAACTAAAACTTAACATTCAACATACATAAATAATATGATACATATATATATATATATATATATATATATATATATATATAATATACACACATAGCCATATTCTTTAATTGGAAAAGAGATATATGTTAAAGAGTACAAATTTTTAAAAACCACTGCTTCAGTGACAATTCAAGAAATGGAGATTTTAAAAGTCTGCAGGTGATGTTATATAGCTACTAAAATAAATATAAACAATAAGCCCCAATATTGATAAATGAGTGTGAATTTACAGTTATTACTGTAGACACTATAAGTTGCTTCAGTCTGGAGAGCAATCCAGCAAGAGAAAAAGAACTAGAATATGATTATACGTGATACTTTACAACTTCACTTTCAGGGGTACATCCTGAAGAATTAATCTAAAAGTAAGCCAAAGATGAGCCGTATAAAGAAGTTTGTAGCTAGGCTACTTAGAGATTATGAAAACTGGAAACAATCCAAGTACCACCTGATAGAATTATGGAATATTACTGCAATGGGCATCTATCAGGATAGCATTAATATGAACTGTGTCCTTATGTGGGAACCTGATGCAAAGAAGAACAGAAAAATGCAAAATTTAAAACATGTACATAGTGGTTGCTGCCACATAAAGGTCAGAAGGGAATTCAGAGATACTATATCCTGTTTAGCTTTTAATATTCCCCAGCTTCATTTATTGGTAAAATTGCTTACCCCCACCTCAGGTATTTAAGAGGGAAAAAAAGAAGCGTCTTAAAAAGGTAGATATCTTGGGGCTCCTGGGTGGCTCAGTGGGTTAAGCCACTGCCTTCAGCTCGGGTCGTGGTCTCAGGGTCCTGGGATCGAGTCCCACATCGGGCTCTCTGCTCAGCAGAGAGCCTGCTTCCCTCTCTCTCTCTCTCTGGCTGCCTCTCTGCCTACTTGTGATTTCTCTCTGTCAAATTAATAAATAAAATCTTTAAAAAAAAAAAGGTAGATATCTTGTACAGACATTTAACTGATAATGAATGTACATAAACCCGATTTCTGGCCATTATGATTATAATCATTATTACTTAACGTACCAAGGCCAGAATTGCTTTATTAAGTAAAAGTCAACTAATTAAGAGGGGGAAAAAAGGGTATTTAGTGGGTGCAACAACACATCCTCCATCACACATTCTTTCCCAACCACACTGCACACATGTCCCTTCTCCTTCTCTCTTCATTCCCTGACAAGTGTCTACCACACCCTTCCTCTCACTAGTCTTTCTGCTGCTGGTTTATAGTTAACCAAGATTAGTTCAAAATTTGTAGGAATTATTAGGCCTTGATCTCTTTGGAGTAATGATACTTTTTTAGTCTAAGACAACAACAGCAAGAAGGATTTGAAGTTACAAGGAGAACTGCAGAGACTTACAAAAGAGACAGAGAGATATAAGGAAAGATGGCTGCCCAAGAAGTCATGTTCTAGGTTTAAGAACCGACTGAGCTCTAATGGTTCCTTACCTCAGACATGTTCCTTTGTCTCTCTGAACTTTAACTTCCTCGGGTTTCATATGGTAAAGTTGAACTATATGATTTCTCAGGTCCTTTCCTTCAATTTTATTCTTCTTAGGAAAGTGTGGAGTGTGGTCTATTAATGCAGTAACCCATAGTCAAGGAAGCATAATTTCTCTAAACTTTATTTCCCCTCTTTTGCCTTTTTCTCAATTCCTAAGGCAGTTCCTCTGTTCATTGTCTCAATTTCTTCCTAACGCTGTTGATGTTACATTTTTCTTTGGCCATATTTTCATTTTTCTTAGAGCCCTCTGAAGACTTTTTTTAAAAAATAAGCCTTATTTTAAGAGTTTTAGATTTATAGACTCTGAAGCACTCTGAGACATATAAAAACAGAAAAGAGAGGTTTTTTAAAAAACCCATGTAAAACACAAAATACTCGTAACTTTTGTTAAAATAGTCACTTTGTAAATACTAAAATATTCCTACATTTTCTTTTGCTAGAAAAATAATGGAGATAAATCAGCTATTAATTAGGAATATACCATTTTGATTCTTAGCCAGTCTCTGGGCATAGTTAAGTAGCTAAATTGTTTCTTCTCTTCTCTCTCTCTCTCTCTTTTTTTAAATAACATTGCTCCCTTTTATGAGACAGAAAAAAGGCAGAAAGCTAAGCTTTTCAAAATATCATCATTTATAAATTTAATGCTAAATATTTAAATAGCAGCAAATGTGTTAAAATGTACATGATGAAATTAATTTTTTGAAAATACTGACTTTTGTGAAAGAAGAGGCAATTATTCACAATCGTATCTCTATGAGATGCTCCTATATTACCTTACTGCAGTACAGAAGTTTCTAGAGATAGTCATTTTGCATAGTTTGTATTTCCTAAAACTGTTAGGGAGTGACTACTTAGAGCAATAGCTTAAAACTTAGGGACTCACTTGAGACAATAAGGAAACCTTGAGAAGACTGGTAAAGTGGAGATGTTTATAAATTCACTTTGTTTTGTTGTATAAATTTGCACAATAATAGGGATTATGACTCAGAGTTCCTACATCCTGCTTCAAGGAAACTGCCTCATTCCCACAGGCCCAGAATAACCTGGCTATTCTATAAGACATTATGGATAACCTATTTGTTCGATATCTTTCAACTCCCTCCTCAACAATGTAGAGTTAGCTTTATCCATAATAAATAACCTCTTGTCAAAATACCTACTGCAATTCTCCTCCCCCCTTCCCTTACATACCATTCAGCTCCTGTCTCCTCTGATGCCCTCCTGTGCAGTTTTGAGGTCTGCCTGCATCATCCTTCAGCTCTTCCAGGGCCTTATTAAACAAATATCTACTTCTCCACTATCTACTTTTACCCGCTTTCTATGACCATTCCCCAGTTTATTCATTTTCTAAGTTTCCCCAACAGGGATATATCAGCTTCTTGCCTATCTTCCGACATTCTTGCTTTTCCTGGCTGTGCTCCTGCCTTTCTAAATAATATAGTCCAAAGCCATTTTGTGGACCAAGCAAAGCAGGCATCTGTGTTGAGGGCAGAGTGCTCTCAGGGCCAACGGCAGTTGTAGGAATCTCAGTAGGATGACAAGGGCTCCTACACAGATTGGAGAGTAATGATAAAACCTGATGTGCAGTACTATTGCCTGAGTGGGATAAGGAGGGAGTCTCGGTTGTGGGAGGAGGGCTGTGGCAGCCCAGAGTTGGGTATTAGAACCTGAGAAGTACAGCATCTGCCTGGGGCAGGAGTGAGGAAAAGTGATTGTTATAGATTAATTACACACAAGAAGAGTTAATCTAATTACTAAATATGTTAAGGATAATTAGAACCAACTTTCTTCTTATTGGATAAGAGAATTATAAATGTTGTGTGGGATTGAAATTGAAAATATTAGCTCAGGGACCACTGGGTGGCTCAGTCATTAAGCGTCTGCCCTGAGCTCTGGTCATGATCCCTGGGTCCTGGGATAAAGCCCTAAATCTGGCTCCCTGCTTGGCGGGAGGCCTGCTTCTCTCTCTCCCACTCCCCCTGCTTGTGTTCCCTCTCACAGTGTGTCTCCCTCTGTCAAATAAATAAATAAAACCTTAAAAAATATATTAGCTCATTTATTAGTTCATGAGTATTGAACACACAGGTCTCAGTATAGAGATATAGGAATAAATACAGAAAAAAGTATGTGTGTGTGTGTAACAATGAGCAGACCTGGTTATCAGATCTTGGTTTTTAAATACCATTTTTTTTAAAAGGAGCCAGTGCTCCTTGGGGAAATGTTGGATTTAGGGTTGAGGAAGGGCAAGTACAAAATTGGCCTAGAACATCATATTAGACTGGAAAGCAAGGATAAGCTCAAAGAATAATAGGTACATTTCAAAGGAAACAGGATCCAGCTTTAGGGTGTCTCACTGGCCAAATCTGGGACCATTTCAGCATCAAAATAAATAATGATATTAGATTCTAATCCATTGAATATAACAGAAATCCAAGACATATATAAACAAATAGGAAGGAAAAAAAAAACCTATTCCTCACAATATAATGCTAACTGATAAATGCAGAAATAATAATTGAATTAGAAAATCACCATATCAAGATGAGATCAGTATAGAGACAAACCATGAGACTCAATCTCATGAAACAAACTGAAGGTTGCAGGGGGTTGAGCAGGGGTAAGGATAGGGTGGCTGGGCTATGGACATTGGGAAGAGTATGTATTATGGGGAAACTGTGAAACGTGTAAGCCTGGTGATTCACAGACCTGTGCCCCTGGGCAAATAATACATTATATGTTAATAAATTAAAAAAAGAAAATTGCCATATAACTGTTATCATAGTAATAATTAATCAAACAAAACCATCAAAGGATGCTTAGTGGATAACATTTTGAAAAACAGAATAGTTCATACTCTCAAAATACCTCTTCACAAAATTCTTATTAATTACAGAGAGAAAAAAAAATAGTAACTTTATAGTGGAGAAGGCTGGCAAACAACATCAAGTGATCAAAGATAATATCACTGGTGATGGGTCAAATAAAAATCATGTATCACCTAATGGGATGAAATGAGATCACAGCATCATTTCTGTGACATTCCTGCCCACACACAACACTCCCTGCCAAATGTATAATCTGAATCTAATTAGGAGGAAACATCAGACAAACCTAATTTGAGGGGTATTATGCAAAATAATTGTCCTGTAATCTTCCAAAGAGTCAAGTCATGTTGGTCAAAGAAAGACTAGGAAACTCCCGGTTAAATAGACATGACAGTAAATACAAGAGAAGATCTCAGTTTGAATTCTTTGGTATGAAGGATATCCTTGGGATAATTGGTAAAACCTGAAGAGGGTCTGATGATTAGATAGCAGTAATGAATAAATGTTAATTTCCTGATTTTGATGTTCTGTTAGGGCCTTGTGAAAGAATGTCCTGATGTATGGCAAATACATGCCAGAGTATTCCAGGCTGATGATACTAGGTCTGCACCTTAAAAATAATTCAGGGGGGAAAAATGTTCTTTATACTATTCTTGCAAGATTTCTGTAAGTTCAAAATAAAAAGGAGAAATATGAAATGGAATGGGCTGGCTGGGGAATAACTGGCTGAGACAAAGAAACTGACAGTGACCAAGTTGAAAAATAGACTGTATTTATTGACAGTAGACTGGATAGCCATAAGGAAAACTTGAATAAAAACGGAGACTCAGAGAAGACAAACAACAGGCAGCACTAGTCCAACCCTATCCTGAGGCTGGAGCCTTCTGGATCCTCCTCCTAGAAACTCCACCTGGGAACGCTTGAACTTCCATGGCTGTTGGCCTCCCCAAATTTAGGTTAGCAGAATCAGTAATTCCATTGTTCCACTTGCCTCTCTAGGCTCCTGCTTTCCCTTGGTTTACCATCTTGTCAGCTCTTTCAACAAACTTCTAAGATTTGCTTTCCATGGGATGGTTTGTTCAAATAATCTAGATGGTCTTATTCCATAAAGAGAAATCTTTGCTTTATTCTCTTCATAGCTTTTACTTCTTCCTAAAACGTCTCTGTATTTCTTTACTTTCTGTCTCTCTGCACCAGACCGAAAATTGAGATGACAGGGCCCATCTGCCTTGCTCACTATTATCTCTCCTCCCAAGGAAAAAGCAAGCATGGCCACAAAGAACCTCTGTTGACAAGGTCTGACAAATCCTCCAAAATACTGACCCAGGCACATTCTCTCAAATTGCCCTGAGACAGTAAGAGCAGTATTGAGACAGTATTCTTCAACATACTACTCCTGAAACCATTTTCAAGGTCTGGCTCCCCTTCATATATACCTTATACCTTCCTCCTCCATCCAGTACCTGCTAGGAATGACTCCTCTTCACTTGGAAAATTGCTGCTTATCTTTTTTTATTTTTTTAAGAGACATCTAATTTTTTTTTAAGATTTTATTTATTTATTTGACAGACAGCACAAGTCGGCAGAGAGGCAGGCAGAGAGAGGAAGAAACAGGCTCCCTGCTGAGCAGAGAACCTGATGTGAGGCTTGATCCCAGGACCCTGGGATCATGACCTGAGCCGAAGGCAGAGGCTTTAACCTACTGAGCCACCCAGGCACCCCTGCTGCTTATCTTTTAATAACCTGTTCAAATGTTACTTGCTCTATGAATCTTTCCCCTCCTCCCTAGACAGGGCCCCAGAGCCTCTTCTACCCATCTCTGCTATAGAGACCCTTACCATATTGTACTGAAATATTTTGGTTATTTTTCTGGTCTTTTCACTGGAATGTTTATGTTCCTAACTGTATCTCCAATACCTAGCATGGTGCCTGGAACATATTAGGAGACTTATAAATGTTGACAACGCCCTAGAACATCAGAGCAGATTAGTGCTCTCTGGTCAAACTTCTTTCAACTACCTGTTACTGAGTCTAAATTGCCCAGAAACTAAGTAAAAACTCATCTACAACATTAAAAATTAAAATATCCTCTTAGCCTTAAGGTATTTTAATTCATTCATTTTCCATTGGAGCCCCAAAATCTGCATTTTGAACAAATCCCTGGTGATTCTGGGACAAATTTTGAAAAACACTGTTCTGGACCATTTTAAACTTTCAGCCCACTCCTCCTTCACTCCAGTCTTGAGTGGTCCTCTCTCTAGTTAATCAGCCTCTATAAAACAAGGGACACATCCTACACAGTTCTGCTTTACTGTTTCAGCATTTTGATGCAGATTGCCACTCTCTTAGTTGGATTTCCACAGAGACTTGAGACCTCAATTGTTTTGTTGAACTCTAGTTTAGAATTTTATGTGATTTTATGCCATGCAAAAACTCATACTCATTTTGACTTCTAGTTCCCACACTTCACGGTTTCTAATCCCAACTCCAAATCAGTTACCTGAGCTTCCCAGCTCTATCCTCACCCACATAATTTTTCATAATAAAACCATTGGACCTCCTGGACCTTGAAGGCCCCTCTCTGCTCAGGGCTCCCAAAAGACACTACCTAAGTTTTTCCTCACATGCACAGCTCTTCCTAAACGGCTATGCTAGGAAGCAAGATGGATGCAAGCTTTGAAGAAAATGTCACTTCTTTCCAGTTATAAAATTGACTTTTTTGTTTCACTTGATGCTGGTTTAAGGGACTGAAATATCTAAATTCTCAAGCTTCATTAACCACTATCCCATCAAATGTCATGTCAAGTGCAGAGCAGCCCCGAGGCTCTTCTGCTTCCTGGGCTGTAACACATTTTATCTTCATCCCCCTTGATGAACCCTATTAAATTTTTTCCTTATATGGTTCCCCCAGGAACATGAGTGAGTTAAATCTGGCCTGTTTATCCAATATCAAGATGGCCCCAACAGAATGGCACTCCTAAGAGTAATTCTCAGGCCCCATTGAATGTCAATAAGTGATGTGATCTGATCTACATTATCATGTCCAGACTGTAGAACCTTAAAGAAACCCAGATTATTATCATATTATGTTATAAGAGTTTTCAACTTGCAAAAAACCAGGGTTATTCCCAGGGGTAACAAACCCAAATGTTCACAGGAGCAAGGAGGATAATATAAATGTGTGATTCTAGTACATGTAAGAAAATAAGGTTTGGTGGGTATTGTGGGAAAATGAGAATAGATTTCTCCAAAAGGTATTCAAATTGAAAAAGAAAATTGCTGAAAGCCCATAAAAAATAAAATCTGCTGGCCTGCCACCCTTCCTAAAAATATATACTTCATTCACCCTTGATAATTTTTTTAAACTAGATATTTTAGTTAGGTTCTAGGTTAAGCTACCATAACAAAGAAACCTGAAACTTCAGTGGGTCAAATAACACAGAATTTTACTTCTCTAAGAAACCAGAAGTAGGTGGACAGTCTGGACCTACAAGCTCTGCTCCATGAGTACTCCCAGGTATCCAAGGTGGGAGAGCAGTTCAGCCATCCTACGTACATGTGTCCATGTGTGTTTCAAAGTGTCTGTTCCAGATACCACCACTTCCCAAGAGGCAAGAGAAAGAGGGGAAGCAGATTCATTTTAAGAACATGTCCCAAAATTTATACACATCGCTTCCACTCAATTACCCTGTCTCTCCTGGGGCTCCCATGAACACCGCTAACTTAAACTCAAGTTAAGTTTCTATAAACCTAAATCATTTCCTACTCTTTAAAAATTGTGTTTATATGATCTCCCTGATAAGAGGAAGTAGTGATGCAACATGGGGGCTTAAGTGGATAGGAGAAGAATCAATGAAACAAGATGGGATTTGGAGGGAGACAAACCATAAGTGACTCTTAATCTCACAAAACAAACTGAGGGTTGCTGGGGGGAGGGGGTTTGGGAGAAGGGGGTGGGATTATGGACATTGGGGAGGGTATGTGCTTTGGTGAGTGCCGTGAAGTGTGTAAACCTGGTGATTCACAGACCTGTACCCCTGGGGATAAAAATATATGTTTATAAAAAATAAAAAATTTAAAAAAATTGTGTTTATTGGGAAATCAAGTCTGAACCGATCAGCTTTTAATATCTGACATTCAATTCTGCACCAAACTCACTCTATATGACTGAAAAGAACTTTTTTTTTTTAAAGATTTTATTTATTTATTTGACAGATAGAGATCACAAGCAGGCAGAGAGGCAGGCAGAGAGAGAGGGGAGGAAGCAGGCCCCCTGCTGAGCAGAGAGCCCGATGCGGGACTCGATCCCAGGACCCTGAGATCATGACCGGAGCCGAAGGCAGCGGCTTAACCCACTGAGCCACCCAGGCGCCCAACTGAAAAGAACTCTTACAAATTCACATTAGTACAGTTGTTGAAAAGCAAGATTAACATAGAGAAGGCTGAGTAGTAATGAGCCTTAAGAGTCTCATTTAAGGGCACCTGGGTGGCTCAGGGGGTTAAGCCTCTGCCTTCAGCTCAGGTCATGATCTCAGGGTCCTAAAATCAAGCCCCGCATTGGGCTTTCTGCTCGGCAGGGAGCCTGCTTCCCCCTCTCTCTCTGCCTGCCTCTCTGCCTACTTGTGATCTCTCTCTGTCAAATAAATAAATAACATCTTTAAAAAAAAAAAAAAAGAGCCTCATTTAATATGTGCAATGAAAGCAATCAACTACGCTTATTACTAGAACATTACCTACTATGACAACAATAAAAAGCAGGGAAGAAAAAGGTAAAGACTACTCTAATTCAGGGTAAATGCAAGGGGGAAATGTCTTATTCTTTATTATTTAAGCATCTACTTATTGTTGGTATTACTAACCCATCCAAAAAGAACTGATGGAAATGCAGTAAGGATAAATACAGAAGGTAAAAAACGTAGACCTAGGTAAGAGACTTGAAAAACAAACAAACAAAAACAAAGGTGTGGATATAAAGTGGGTCTACGAAGGAGCTGGCCCTGTTTTGATAGTGAGTTTTAGCAGGTGGCAGCTTAGATCACCAAAAAGAGTGATTGTCTGGTTACAAAATTCACAGCATTCCTAAGGTTCATTCCATCCAATTCCTATTCCCTTGACTTAGTTCTCTGCATGTGTCTTGCATTTTCATGGTACGTGACTGGCCATGCTGTTGGTTCTGCCTGCATACCATCTGCTCTACCTCCCCCTTCCAGAGTCTCCTCTGTCCTAGGCCAGGCAGTCGCTGCCTTTGGAGGCCTTCCCAGGTTTTCCAGCAGAGTTAGTTATTCTCTTTCTTATTCCCATAGTCACACTTACATTATAGCAGTCATAATCTAAACTGGGGCTATATTCCATTTATTTTGTGTTAATTTCCCCTTCATCAAGATGTATATTCATTAAAGGCAAGGCCTATGGTTGCTTTACTCATCTCAATTTTTCCCTCCTCCTAGGATAATGCCCTATGCACATGGCAGGTGCCTAATCAATGTTGCTGAATCTGTAAATGAAGGTTGACATTTCTAAATGCCCACTCTACTGAGAAATGCTCCTCCTTGCCCTTCTACCTTACCATCCCTTGAGCTCCCCATATTGCATAAAGAGCCATGCATAAAGATGTTCACTACAGCATTATTTATGACTATAGAAAGCTAACAACCACCTTGTTTCTCTATAGTGAGTAGACATAGACATAAACTATTTAACTCATATACTAGAATACTATATAGCAATTAAAATGAACAAATCAAAGCACATTTATTTGTCAATAAGTACAAATTTGAAAAAAGCATTAAATAAAAAAATCAGGTTCATGAATAATATGTAAAGTATGACATAATTTATGTAAACTGCATGGATTATCATTTCACTAAAAAGCCAGGTAAATTTTTTTTTTTTTTTTTGACAGACAGAGATCACAAGTAGGCAGAGAAGCAGGCAGAGAGAGAGGAGGAAGCAGGCTCCCTGCTCAGCAGAGAGCCCGATACGGGACTCGATCCCAGGACCCTGGGATCATGACCTGAGGTGAAGGCAGAGGCTTTAACCCACTGAGCCACCCAGGCGCCCCAGGTAAATTTTTTGAAAGAAAAATAAATTTGGGGATGCCTGGGTGGCTCAGTCAGTTAAGCACCTGCCTTCAGTTCAGGTCATGATCCCCGGGTCCCCGGATTGAGTTCTGCATCAGGCTCCTTGCTCAGTGGGGAGCCTGCTTCTCCCTCTTCCTGCTGCTTCCCTGCTTGTGTGTGCTCTCTCTCATGTTCTCTCTCTCCCTCTCTCTCTGACAATTAAATAAATAAAACCTTTAAAAAAGTAAATCTTAAAAGATAATAAGGACTTCCTTCAGCCCTATTTCCCCTCTAGCTTCTATGCTATCTTTATGTTTTTTTAAAGATTTTATTTTTAAGTAATCTCTACACCCAATGTGGGGCTTGGACTTACAACCCCAAGATCTGAGAGTCACGTGCTCTACCAACTGAGCCAGCCCGGTGTCTCTGTGTTGTCTTTATATGGCTTATTCTGATACAAAGCTCAGGAACTGGGAACAAAATCCCATAAGCAGGGAAGACAAGAACCCAGAAGGCTCTGTCCCATACAGTTCTCAAGTTTCTATCACATGGGGAAGTGTAAACCCTACATCTAGACACCACTGAAGAATCTCTAAGTAATTCTTTGGCCACATGTTAGTGATGAAAAAAAGAAAAACTGAGAAGGATGCTGATAGACTTTAGGTCCAAGAAACTACAATGACTACTCAGAGAAAATGGAATTTTAATGAATGGATATAAAACCCTCAGCAATTAACTCTATAGTTCATCCAGTGGTGAGTGGAAGAGAATCCACATTGCACAAAGAAAGACTAAAAAAATCTCTACTCCTAAGACAGAGAGCTCAATGCTTCCTCCTCTTTAGGGGAGAACATTAAACTCAATCCACTTTACCCAATTTCCAGAGTCCAGAGGAAAATTATGTTGGGAAGAATATTAAATGGGGAGTTGGGAGATGTGGACTTCTGACCATTCCCCATTTGCCTCCACCCCCAAATCTGTTCTCTGACCTACTTGGATTTCTGAGAGGCTGGGCTCTCTGGACTATTTCATCAAGGCATTTTGTTGGGTTTGCCCAATGAGAGTCACTGACAGGGGACAGGAGTAAGAGAAAAGAAACAGGTTGGGAGATTTCTTCCTCTTTTCCTCCCTGCATTGGTGCCACAGCTCTGGCAGTGGCTGTGTCCCTGCACAAGCAAAGCTCAGGTAACCTCTCCCCCAGACTCTACTCTCAGAGGACTTCTTTAAGGCCTTGGGGGAGACAAAGGCTTCTTGCTATCACTAGTTTCTAGCTGCCTCCCATGTGGGTTTTCTTAACTTTGCCCACACCTCTATAAAACGTGACTTCAGCAAAGTCCTTTCAGTTCAATCATCAAGTATTGGGATGCTGGTGGGGATCTCAGTTCAAGACTCAGCTCTGCCCCTAACGAACTGAAAGAGCTAAACAAATCACTTCTCCGTGGGCCTCAGTGCACCAATATGTGAGGGAAGGATAGATGATACTGAAAGTCTCATCCACCTTAAAGATTCTGAAATCCACTTGAGCCTGAGACAGGATGGAGCCCTATCTCAAGTGAATTTTTGCAGCATATTTGTTTAAAGACACTCCTTTTAAAGGACAGCTAAAGATGTCTACTTCCCTATTTTTATCCCTTCTCAAGGAAATGTTTCAACAGGATGAGCTTGAGTCAACAGCTGGTGGGGCCAAACATTTTAATTTCATTTCCCTCCCCTGCTCTGATCCTTCTTGGAGAAATGCAGAGTGCTCAGCCCTACTTGGACAATACTCACTGAGCCTCACAGTCCAGGGAGAAGCCAACACATCTCCGTCTGGGACAGCTCATACCACCAGAGCCACCAACAAGCTTTGGGAGGCCCCAAACCAATTCCAAGTCCTTCTCCTTTCCTGACTCTCTTTGCTCTCCAGTTCTTGTTCCCTCTTTCCCAAACTCAACTCCTGCTTCCTCTTTCATCTATTTGTTGCCTCCTGTCCTTTATGTGCCACTTCTCAAGACTATTGGAGGCACAAGAAATACAGAGGTCTTGGTCCTACAGCTTCAGTGGTTTATTCAAAGAGCCCCCTGGCACAAAGGCTGATCAGCAGGCAGCTTCTGAGCCTAACGCCAAGAAGTCCCTGCCCTGCAGGCTATCAGTACCTCTGGCTGGAATAAGACACCTCACAAAGCTGTCCACCTGGAATGGTGAGAGAGCTGGCAGAAAGGACATCTGGGGTGCTTCCAGCCAGACACAAGGCAGAGATTGCCTGCCAGAACTGCTGATATGATCCGCATGTTTGTTTAATTTCTATTTGAGCACTCATTCTAGGGCTGGCTGAAAACTCAATTTCAGACTGTTTGGACATCCTTCATTTCTGTGTCCAGAGAGAATGCTGTTTCTGGAGCACCAAGGTTCTAGGGGACCTTCTGGTCACCATATTTCATAATATGACTTCTTCAGATCTGAGTGAGCCCTCTTGCTTCTTCTGTAGCCTGCTCCTGAGACCTTGGATCTATTTATAAGTCTCCCTGGATAAACCACACAGGCATCACTTCCCAGCACACTTCCAAGAAGAGAGGGCCTGGTCCCTCCTTCAGGATCCATAGACCCCTCTACCCTCATCCACTGTAAACAGGAATGACAGTTTTCAAAAGGGAACAAATCCTTCTCCCAGCCATGTTTCTTATCAAGATACATTATCCATGCCCTGAATCTTCTCCTCTCTTTGGAGCTTAGGTTTGGGTTTTTTTGTTTTTGTTTTTGTTTTTTTAAGATTTATTTATTTACTTAACACAGATTGAGAGAGCGAGAGCAAGAGAGAGCAAGCACACAAGCAGGGGGAGTGGGAGGAGGAGAAGCAAGCTCCCCACCAAAGCCTCAATCCCAGGGCCCCAGGATCATGATCTGAACTAAAGGCAGACACCTAACTGGATGAGCCACCAAGATACCTCTAGGGGGCTTTGGCTTTTAAAAGCCAAAGCTAAGATTTCTGCTTTCTGTCCTGCCACCTGCTTCCCCTGAGTTGAATGAGCACAGGACTATCTCCCTGCTTGAAGAGGGGAAGGGATGAGGAAAGGGTAGTGAGAGAAATAAGAAAATAGATTAATCATCCAAACCTTCAGAATAACATACTCTCTTCTTTCACGCTAACTTATAGTTTCTTCAGTTCACATTTTAGCTAATCTCAACCTTCCAATTTGACCTCCACCACTACATAGCTTTAGCCATGGACGTGAGCATTTTCTTTACACAGACAACACAGGGACACATGTTTTTGAGTTTTGTGAGCATTTCACCATGCACCCCATTCCCAATTAGCAATCCACTGAGCCGCAGATAGCACTGTGGGGTCTCTCAAAGCCTCCTAGTCCTCTCTTGAACTGGTGCTGAGGAAATAATCCACATAGCCCGGGGTTGCCACTGGAGGGCAGACAGGGAAGGCATCCTAAACAGAGCTCAGATCAAAAGCACAGGCTTTTCTGGAGGCAAGTTCTCAGCCCAAACTCCCATTCTGCCAACCATAAACAGTGTGATTTTAGGGCTCAGTTCCCTATAATGTAAAATGTATATAACAATAGTACCTACTTGAAAGGACTGCTGCCACGAAACATGAGAATGTACGCAAAGTACCATCTTTAGCATTTGAGGGCTCAATAGGTGATCTTTGCCTTCATTATGATTACAATTATCTAGTACATGTACCCCAAACTCTTCTGAAGCTCTTTTGGCACCTTCCTGTCTACAGGGATCCAGAAAGACAGATTAGCTATGAAAAAGATGAAGCAGGCAACATGGTGTCCATGATGCAATCCCAGGAACTAGGTCCCCCAGACTTGGCCTCCCAGTGATATGTTGGGTGACAGTTCACTAGGCATTGCTTTGGATGATACTGATGCATGGACAGCTTCATCCGCATGGTAGAAGCACTCTTAATCCCAATGTGGAGGGTTGCAGAAGGCTCTTAGGAAGCATGATGCCAAAGATCAATCTGGATAAATGAGTAGAAAGTTGCTAGGTGGAATGGAGGAATGAGCACGAGGAAGATTCAAAACAGTTACATTAAAGCATGCAACGTAGAAAGTGAAAATGGAGAACTGAGCAGAAGTCAGGTCATAAATAGCCTCACTGATCATACCAAGAACTTAAGACTTTATTCTGAAGCTACTAAGAAATCACCAAAGGATGTTAAGAAGTAAAATAGTTAGATTTTTATTCCAAAAATGAATGCTGGTTTTAGTGTGGGAAATGAGTAAGAAGCAGAAAGACCGGTAATAGGAAAACAGTAGGAGGTGATTGTAATAATCCAGGTGAGAGACGATGCTTCTTCAAACTAAGTCTGAGGTGATGGCAAAGAGAGGATGCATAATAATAATTTTAATAGATAATATTTCAGTGTTTCCTATGTGTCAGGCACTGTTCTAAGACCTCTACAAGGCTTAAGTAATATAAGTCAAGGATTACCTCTCTAGACTTGGATAACTGCATTTATAATGGAGAAAAAGGAATTGTAGAGAATGATGGACTTGTTTTGGAAAAACTGACTTTCACACACCCACTGAACATCTGAGAGATGTTGAATAGGCAGTTAGCACAGACTGTCTTACTCACATTTAAGTTCTCAGCACCTGGACTGTTAGCAGGTGCTTAAGAAGTGTGCATTTGATGACTGGAAATTTGGAAGTCATCAACAGTCATCTACTATAAGAGTAGATGTGATCACCTAAGGAAAGAATATAATGTAAGAGAAGAAATGTGTAAATGATAGATTCTGAGAAAGAACTAATAAATAAGGAATAGACAGAGGAAGATCAGCCGCAAGGGTGATCACTCAACACATTTTATTTCCTCCATGTATATAATATGCAACACTTCTTCCCTTGTTATGACATAGTGGTGAGGGAGAGTGACAGGGCTAGGAAACAGAAAACTATCAACTCTGATCAAAATTATCAATACTTAGTTACAATATGCATCTAATCTGTTATAAGAAAATATCCAGCTAGACTTCTAAATAAAAGAATGACTTGGACAGTGAAGAACATGGATGAGGGAGAAGGATATAGTCTTGCTGGCCAATATAAACCCATAGGCTCTATCTATCAGATAAGACTTATACCCCACCCCTGTCAGACCATTCATGCCCGCTTCACTCACTGATGGGGCCTTGTACAGACACGGCATTCCTGCAAATGCACTCTAGCTGGATTCATTTCAAAGAAAGCAAGACTACTTCAAATCCGTATCAACCTATGAAAATCCCAAACCAATGATTACTGGGATATCATCATTCCCAGGGGGAAATGATGATTATAGAAATATTTTTTTAAAAGGAGGGTCTGAATTATTTTTAATAATGTTTACTATTCATTCACTGATAAAAAGGTGAAATAGTACAGGATTTCTTTTATATACACATAATACTTAGTGGTATTCCCACCAATACATGATATCTCTGGACATTTGATTTTATTATTCCTAAGCAGGCAATGTCTCTTACCACCATTTGTCTTTTGTTTTGGAATTTTTTGTTTTGTTGTTGTTGTTTTGCTTTGTTTTGTTTCCAGAAAGGCTGATTTATTATGAGCTATTCTGATATCATTTTTCAGACTGCCTGGCAGTCTGGGGATCAGGGATGGGAGTCTTCCTGTGACTGTGGTGGACAGGGGTATGGGTCTCTACACAGCAGGGCTCATTCTCCTATGCTCCTGTGGATGGAGGCTGAGGTCCTAATGGAGTACGACTTGACGTCCTCGGGCCTTCCACCACTCGAGAAGCTCAAGGCATTTCTGCTCATATCTCCTCTGAAGACCAGCCTGCCAGACTGCTGCCACCTCCACCAGTGGAGTTCACCACAGAGATGTTCACAATCCCCACACCATCTTCTACCAACTGCTCTCCTCACCCTCCAGCTGCTTGGGGTAGGATCTTGACGTCCAGGGCCATCTTGACATCCATGAGCTCCTGGTCCTTGCACAGCTGCTGTGCCAGGTCCTGCTTGGCTTGATGGAGGGTGGCCTGAAGCTCTTCCCACTTGGCACATGCATTCTTAAGTGCCAGCTTCCCATGTTCTTCAGCCTCAGCAATGGCAACCTCCAACTTAGCACATTAGTTCTTGCTGCTGTCAATCTCAACCTACAGCCTCTGAGTGGCATGGTTTGTCTCTGAAATCTCAGTGGGATACTCTAAGGGTCATCCTCATGCTTCCCAACCTTGGCCTGAGGGTCTCAAACTTGGTCTTGTACCAGACCTCAGCCTCGGCTCAGCTGAAGCTCTTTGTCTGGCCCTTGACCTCAGCCATGACACCATGCAGATCCAGGGAGTGGTTGTTGTCCATGGACAGCACCACGGACATGTCTGAGATCTGGGACTGGAGCTCTGCCAACTTTGTCTCATAGAAAGTCTTGAAGACATTGACTTCATTAGTCAGGGTATCTACCTTGGCCTCCAGATCTATCTCGTTCATTAAGGCAGCATCCGTGTCCTTTTTCAGCACCAGAAACCAGCTCAGCAGCCAGTGATGGTCATTTTCATCCTGGTACTTGTTCTTGAAGTCTTCCACAATGTCCTGCATGTTCCACATCTCTGCCTCCAGGCAGCCCCCATCTAGCTGCAGCAACTCAAGCTGCCCTTTGAGGCAGCTTTGCCCACATTGCTGGCCTCAAAGATGGGGGAGCGGACAGCTACTTTTGGCTGACTTCTGTTCCTGCAGCAGGGCCTCCTTGGTCTCCAGAAGCTTGTTCTGCTGCTCTAGAATCTACAACTTATCGATGAAGGAGGGAATTAATGTTGAGGGTCTTGAACTTGTGCTCCTCCTGATGCAAGTGCTGGATGGTAGGCATTGAGCCTACCCAGAACAAAACCAACAGGCTCTGACTGATGGTGACCTCATGGATGCCAGCGCCCATTGGGCGTATAGGGGGAGCACAGGACCATGCATGGCCAGGTGGCACCCAGGCTATAGAGACTACTGTTGCTGAAGCCACTGGGGTGTGTGGAGCTCAGACACACCTGGGTGCCTCCCTCCCACCACGCCTGCTGCAAGAGAGACAGTGGAGCCCAAGCTAAAGGCCTGGGAGCTTAAGGGATGGACATACTGGCTAGACTGGGCTGGAACAAGCAGTGGGCACATGGGAGCTGAATTCTTTTACCATCACTTATAATACATTAGCCTGATAGAGAGTTATCATATATGCCAAATAAAATACAAGTACCCAGTTAAATTTGAAATTTAGATCAATAATAAATAATTTTTAGTAAAAGAATGTCCCAAACATTGCATGGCTTGAAATACACATATAACTAGACATCTTGTATTTTATTTGTATCTAGTCTAATAGCAATGATCTTCTCTTACTTTTGTAGGGTTCATAACATGAATCTGTCTCAGAGACCAAAGGCCTCTGGTGTTGTGCAAAGGAGAGTTCTGTCTTTGCTGGTTAGGGACCAGCTCTGCTCAGGTGGATGGAAGCAAGGTGGCTGGTTCATTTATAAGATGCAGCCTGGCTCCCGGGTTCTCCATGCTCACTTCTTCTTCTGAGCTTCCCCACCTACCAGGCAAGTCCAAAACTCCAGCAAAGAAATACCTTCCCTAACTTGAACATGAATTCGGAGGGCAATAATAACACTTTTTTCATATTTGTATGTCATGCTGAACTCCCCTTTTCTAATTTTAGTTTTGTTTGCCTTTATTTTCTCTTTAGCTTCAATGCTGTCTTTGAGAATTCCCTGAACTGGTGAAAAGGTTTCAAACTGTGGACCCAGCAGGAGGGCCACTATGAAATTAAAGGAGAAGCTAGTCCTGTTCTCAGGCCACAGATGACAAAATCTTCCTTCTCACTACACCCAGAGGAAGACCATCTTTCAAACCATGGTAATCATCCAGACACGAATTGTGTATTGTTCTAAGACATTTACAAAAGTATCCATGCGTCTGTCTACCCCTTCATGAGTTTTGTCAGCAATTACTACAGATCACCTTATCTTACTAACAGGGCAAAAACAAGCCCCATGTCATGGAATGGTATTGGTGCTGGAACCAAGTCTCAGAGTCCCATCTAGTGACAAGCAAAGACATAGTAATTACAGTTGTTTTTGAAACACTTCAGGCTTTCTGCACCAGCCTATGCATCTTCACTAAACAGAAAAAGCCTGGCGTTTGCCCCCTATGTTGGTGGCATTATCGGGAAACTCTTTAGTTCTTAATGTTTCTTATACAGGAAATTTTAAAATACTCTCTTTTCCCCTTCCATTCTCTATACTTCACATGGTTCCTTCTATTCCCTGTCCTTTGAATTTTACTGTATCTGTAAAGCCAAATCCCATTCTTATGATATTCCAGAATGGCCTCAAGGATGCAGTTCTCAATGGTAAAACAATTCATTCTTATACCTGTTGACCATGTATCAACTCCAAATCTATGCTAGGTATTTCATATGATATCAGCATTTTATAATGCATACAGGACAGAAAACTTCTATGTGCAATGTACTGAACAAAGACCATTAACAATTTACAAAACAAAATAAAAAATGGATTATTTTTTAAAAGATTTTATTTATTTATTTGTCAGAGAGAGAGAAAGAGAGTGCGCACAACCAGGCAGAGTGGCAGGCAGAGAGAGAAGCAGGCTCCCTGCTGAGCGAGGAGCCTGATGTGGAACTCGATCAGAGGACCCTGGGATCATGACCTGAGCCGAAGGCAGAGGCTTAACCAATGGAGCCACCCAGGTGTCCCTAAAAATGGACTATTATACTAAAAATTAAAAAGGCCATAAATGTGCATGGAAGTTTAAGATCAGTTTTATAAGCTCAGACAACAACTAAGTTGATAACCTTGATACAGATGAAAGAGGGAAACATGTTTTCTCTTCTCCCTGAAGAGGAAAATGCATTATCTTCTCTTCACAGCTTTCAGGCATCTGACAGCTGAACTTGGCCTTGGGCCAGTAAGTGACTCACTTACTCAGTTACTGTCACCGTAATGAAAGGGTCTTTTGCTCCATCAGTTGCAAGTTTTTGCAAGACGTTAAACAGAAGCAGTTTAGAAATGTCAGTAGACACCATCCCTTTCTGTAAAGCAGCCCAGTAAGGTGCTGGGACTCTGTGGTGGCTCACACTTGGTCTCCTCAGAGAGTCATTAGAAGACGCAGCATGAAGAGCTCCAGGCTCCACGACTCCCAAGCCAGTCTGAGAAGAGCTGCCCAGGGAATGGCTTTGGTTCCACTGGAACATTCTTCCAGGCAGGAGGGGATGTAGAGAGACAACAGAGGGGAGCTCCATGGCATAAATCTTCATCTCGGCAACAACTTTAATTAATTACACAGTTTCAGTGAAATCATTCAGCCTTTCTGAAGTCCCTTCTTCCCCCTCAGGTGGTAACAAAGATTCTGAATCACGACCTCTCAGCTTTTCTGAGGCATAAGTAACATAATCAAAGTATGCTCAGGAAAACATAAAATGAGAGGCTTAAACTATTCAGTCTTCATTTTCCCTGCCATTATGTCCTAAGACCATATCAAATCCAAAGCAGACACTTGCTCCAGAAGACTTTCCTTTCCCCCAAAATTTCTGGGCACAGAATAAGGCCCCAGTGAAAGAGGAGGTAAAGCATTTAGGACATAAACTGATATGATACTTAGATACAGGTTTTTATCTTCTTTTTATCTTTTTATTTTTTTCATTTCTTATAGAAACAACGATAAACAAATGATTTTTTTTTTCACCTCCCTTGGTCTCTATTTCAATATTTGTAACATCAGGAATCTCCATTTGAATGTCTGATGGGCTTCTCAAAGCTAACTGAACCAAGCTCTCCAAACTAGCCACTACCAATGGCATCCATTACTCCATGCTGTCATAGCTCATCCAGACATTTGGGGTCACTTTTGACTCTATTCTCCTATACCCCACATCCAATTCATTAACAAATCCTGTTGGCTCTACCTGCAAAACATCCACAATCCAACCATGACTCCTACTCGCACAGACCTTTCTGGGTTGAGTTGTTATCACCTCTCCCTGAAGAACTGAATAATTTCTAATTGCTCTTCCTGTTTCCCCCTTGCTCACCCCCCTTTCCCAGTCCAGTAACCAGAAGGATTTTCCTAAACTCTGTGTATCTTTGCCTATAGATCTTGAAGACGAAGTATGGACAAAGGCTTCTGTGTACACAATGTAAGCGACAAAGGCTTCTGTGTTCCAGTGAGGAGGAAGAGGAAACAGGCATTAAAATAGGAAAGGAGGTAGGGCAATAAAAGAAAAGTGTAACTCAATCAACTGATGCTTTGTCCCTAGAGGAACTTCTAAGGGGCACCGTGAATACCTCTCAGAGCCCTGCACATGGGAGAAGGAAAGAAGCATTGGCTTCTGTCTCCCAGTGGTCCAGGGTGCTCCAAAGCCCCGTTGTTGACACTCCACCCCCACAGTAGTACATGTGTGAGTCTGAGGGGTTATCCTATGCAATAGGTGTAAAGGAGCCCAGGGAGGACACTAGATATGTGGCACAAACTAGCAGTAATGCTCTTGTAAAACTCAAGATGGAAATGACTGCTGCCATTATGGTTAGAATAATGGGCAAGATTGATCCTGAAAAGATCATTTCATACTGCTACTCTGTTCACAACCAACCAAAAGCTTTCCATCTTTCCCAAGATAAATTCAAGGTCTTCACCATTATGTATACCAGTCTCCCCACTGTGCCTTGAAGACCTATGAAAGATGCCCCATTTCAAGGTCTTTGATCTTATACCTCTTCCTTTTTCCCACTTGAAACACTCTGTTCAAATGATACCTCATCAGTGAGGGCTTCCCTTGTATGACCTTGCATAGGAAGTCCTAAGGAATACACTCAAAAACTATTTTTTAAAATTAGGGTACCAGATCAATATTCAAAAATCAATTGTATTTATATACATTAGCAAAGAACAATTCAAAAATTAAATTAAGAAAACAATTTCATTTACTGTATCATCAAAAACAATAACATACTTGAGAATAGATGTAATAAAAGAAATGCAAGACTTGTACGCTAAAAATTTTAAGAGATAGTGAAAAAATTAAAGACCTAAATAAATGGAAACACATTCCAGTGTTCATTGATTAGAAGACATAATATTATTAATTGATTTAAAGATTCAATGCAATCTTATCAAAATCCCAGCTACATTTTTTTCAAAAGTTCACATGTCTGAGAAACAAACTGAGGGTTTTGGAAGGGAGGAGGGTAGAGGGGGTGGGTGAGCCTGGTGGTGGGTATTATGGAGGGCACATATTGCATGGAGCACTGAGTATGGTGCATAAACAATGAATTTTGGAACACTGAAAAAAATAAAATAAAAATTGTTTAAAAGTTCACAAGTTGATTACAATATTCATATAGAAATGCAAGGAGAGTAACGTTAAGCAAAATATGTCAGTCAGAAAAAGAAAAACGCCATCTGATTTCACTCATTTATAGAACTTATGAAACAAAACAAATAAGCAAAGGAAAAAAAAAAGAGAGAGACAAACCAAGAAACAGACTCTTAACTATAGAAACAAACTGATGATTACAAAATGGGAGGTGGGGGGAGCAGGAATAGGTGAAATAAGTGATAAGGATTGAAGAATACACTAATCATGATGAGCACTGAGTAATATGTAGAATTGTTGACTCTTCATATTGTATACTTGAAACTAATATAACACTGTTAACAATACTGGAATTAAAATTTTAAACTTCATTAAAAATAAGTTAATTAAAATAAAATCACTTATATTTAAATTTTAAAAATGCCAGGTACCCAGAATAGCCAAAACAATCTTAGAAAAGAAGAACAAAATAGAAAACTCATACTTCCTTATTTAAAAACTTACTATAAGGCTACAATAATCAGGACAGTATGGTACTGGAATAGGGATAGAGATAAAGATCAATGGAATAGAACTGAGAGTCCAGAAATAAATTCATAGATTGATGTCCAATTGATTTTTGACAAGGATGCCAAGAATATTCAATGGGGAAAGAGTAGTCATTTCTGAAACTACTGGATATCCATGTAAAAAAGAATGAAGTTGGACCTCTATATCACACCAGAAATTAAAAATTAACTCAAAAGGCGGGGGGAGCACCTGGGTGGCTCAGTGGGTTAAGCCTCTGCCTTCGGCTCAGGTCATGATCTCAGGGCCCTCAGATCAAGCTCCACTATGGGCTCTCTGCTCACCAGGGAGCCTGCTTCCCTTCTTTCTCTGCCTGCCTCTCTGCCTACTTGAGATCTCTCTCTCTGTCAAATAAATAATTTTTTAAAAAAAAAATTAACTCAAAATGGGTGACAGACTAAATGTAAGAGCTAAAGCTAAAAAACTCTTGAAAGAAAACATAGAAATAAATCTTTATAACCTAGGATTAGGCAGTAGTTTCTCTGACATAGTACCAAACACACTAGCAACAGAAGAAAAATAAATTGGACTTCATCAAAATTAAAAATTTTATGCTTCAAAAGTTACTATCAACATTAACATTGGTACAATATATAGAGCTATTCTGAGAGAAGGCAACCAACAGAATGGGAGAAAGTATAAGTAAGATATCTGATAAGGAACTTGTATTCAGAATATATTTTAAAAACTCTTACAAATCAGTAATTTGAAAGTTATGATATTGTACTAAAGTTATATGTGATGTAACATACAACATATAACCTATTTATAAAATGTACAAAAGATTTGAACTCATGTTTCTTCAAAGAAGACACACAAATGGGTAACATGTACATGAAATATCTGCTCAGTCTCACTAATTGTTAGGGTTATCAAATCAAAACCACAATGTGATATCATTTCACACTTAAAAGGATTATTATGATTTTAAAAACCAGAAAATAACAAATTGCCAGGATGTAAAAAACAAACAAACTACAACCTTCATATCTTATTGATGGAAAATTATAAGTGGTGTAGCTACTGAAAAATGACTTGTTTTGGAAAACACTTCCTCAATATGCTAAACATAGTAGTACCATATAACCCACAACTTCAATCCTACATATATGCTAAAGAATCATGAAAACATATAACCAAAAACTTGTATACTAATTTTCATAGCAGCATTGTTCATGATTACAGAAAAAGTGGAAACAACCCAAATGAATATCAACAGATGAACGGGTAAACAATATGTAGTACATCCATACGCTAGAATGTTACCCACTTTAAAAAGGAATGAAGTACTGATGCATGCTACAGCATTGATGAACCTTGAAAACATTAACCAACTGCAAGAAACCAGGCACAAAAGACCATATTGTATAATTCCATTTACATAAAATGTTCAGAACAGGAAAATTCATACAAACAGAAAGAAGATTAGTGGTAGCTCTAGGTTGGGAGAGGAATAAGGGATAGTAAATGACTGCTTAATGAGTAAGGAGGTTTTTTGGGTGATGAAAATGTTCTAAAATTAAATAGTGGTGATGGTTGCACAACTCTGTGAATCACCTAAAAACTACTGAATTGTACACTTCAAAAGGGTAAATTTTATATATGTGAATTATATCTCAACAAAATTGTTATTTTAAAATAACAGACTGAAGGGCGCCTGGGTGGCTCAGTGGGTTAAGCCACTGCCTTCAGCTCAGGTCATGATCCCAGTGTCTTGGGATTGAGCCCCACATCCGGCTCTCTCCTCAGCAGGGAGCCTGCTTCCTCCTCTCTCTCTACCTTCCTCTCTGCCTACTTGTGATCTCTCTGTCAAATAAATTTAAAAAAAAAAAAAAACTTAAAAAAACAGACTGAAATGTTTGCAAGGATGAGAGAAAGTGGATCTCCTACACATTGCTGGTGAGAATGTAAAATACTACAGTTATCCTGGAAGAGAGACTGATAGTTTCTTTAAAAACTGAATATATACTTACCATACCATTCAGCAATCACATACCTAGGCATTTACAGAATGAAAACTTACATCCACACAAAAATCTATACAACAATTTTTTATATCTGTCTTATTTGTATTAACTAGAAACTGGAAAGAGCCAAAACATATGGCAAAGGATGAATAATTGAACAAACTGATAAATACCATGAAATACTACTCAGCAAAGAAAAGGAATAAATTTTTTTATACACACAACAACTTGGGTGGATCTTAATGACATTATGCTGAAGGAAAAATGCCAGTTTCAAAAATTCATATACCATATAATTCCAACTGCAAAACATTCTTTAAATTACAAAATTATAAACATGGAGAACAAATTAGTGATTGCTAGTGGTTAGGGATGGAGAAGAGGTAGGAGGAAAGTGTGACTATAAAGGGGTAGCACCACCGAGAGCTCTGTGGTGATGAGATCATTCTATGCCTTGAGTATGTTGGTGGTTATATGAATCTACAGCTGTGATAAACTGACATAGAACTAAACACACATACACACACACATATACAAACACAAACATACTGTATCAATGTTAATTTCCTAATCATAAATAATATTGTACTGAAGTTATAAAAGAGATAACCACTGGGCGAAAGTAGGTAAGTGTACATGGCATTGTTATCTCTGTGTACTATTTTTGTAATGTATAAATCTATAGTTACTTCAAAATAAAAGCTTAAGAAATAACTAAAAACTCACAAAACACTGTTCTAGAGGCTCTTTAAAAAGTCCTTTTATAGGGTAATTGAAATCCAGAAGGTACTTAAATTCTCCAAAATTTAACTCTAAATTCCCAACTCCAAAAATGTAAATGCTACAATGCTAAACATGGGAACATTCATAAAAGGGTATGGTCCAAAAAAAAAAAGTTCCTTTATAATTGTTCAAGAAAAGAAAAAATTGATAAATTGAATTTCAGCAAATGAAAAATTTGGCTCTGTAAAAGTGCCTGCTAAGAAAACAGAAAGACTAGCTAAGGACTGGAAAATAATATTTGCAAATAACATATACAACAAAGGACTGATATCTAATAGATTAATACATAAAGAACTCTCAGAACTCAAAAGTAAAAAAAAAAAAAAAATTCATCAAATAAGATATAGATAGATAGGGGTGCCTAGGTGGCTCAGTGGGTTAAAGCCTCTGCCTTCGGCTCAGGTCATGATCCCAGGGTCCTAGGATCAAGCCCTGCATCAGGCTCTCTGCTCACTGGGGAGCCTGCTTCCTCCTCTCTCTCTGCCTGCCTCTCCACCTACTTGTGATCTCTCTCTGTCAAGTAAATAAATAAAATCTTTTAAAAAAAAAAAAAGATATAGATAGATAGATGTACCTATATATGATGAACACATAAGAAGATGTTCAACATCATTAGGGAAATGCAAATTAAAACTGCAATGACAAACCACTATATATTTATCAGAATTTTAAAATAAAAAAATAGTAGTAATATCAAATGTGACAGGAAGAAAATGCATTACTCCTACATTGCTGATGGGAATATAAAATGATATAGCCACTCTGAAAAATAGTTTACCAATTCCCTTTCAAAACTAGAAGTGAACTGGGGTGCCTGGGTGGCCAGTTGGTTAAGTACCTGACTGTTGGTTTCCACTCAGGTCTCTGGGTTGTGCCACTAAGCCCTGTGCCAAGCTCCCCTCTGGGCATGAAGCCTGCTTAAGATTCACTTTCTCTCTCCCTCTGCCCCTCATCCCCCCACCCCATGGATCTGGGCATGTGCTCTCTCACTCTCAAAAAAAAAGACCTTAATGTGAGGCAGGAATCTATCAAAATCCTAGAAGAGAACATAGGCAGTAACCTCTTCGACATCGGCCACAGCAACTTTTTTCAAGATAAGTCTCCA
Source organism: Mustela nivalis (assembly GCF_964662115.1). Lineage (NCBI taxonomy): Eukaryota > Metazoa > Chordata > Mammalia > Carnivora > Mustelidae > Mustela > Mustela nivalis. The sequence continues at coordinate 49,273,601 of NC_139031.1, forward strand.
AAGGCAAAGGAAACAAAAGCAAAAATGAACTTTTGGGACTTCATCAAGTTCAAAAGCTTCCACACAGCAAAGGAAACAGTCAACAAAACAAAGAGGCAACCCATGGAATGGGAGAAGATATTCACAAATGACACTATAGACAAAGGGCTGATATCCAAGATCTATAAAGAACTCCTCAAACTCAACACACACAAAACAGATAATCATGTCAAAAAATGGGCAGAAGACATGAATATACACTTCTCCAAAGAGGACATACAAATGACTAAAAGACACATGAAAAAAATGTTCATCATTATTAGCCATAGGGGAGATTCAAATCAAAACCACATTGAGATACCACTTTACACCAGTTAGAATGGCCAAAATTAACAAGACAATAAACAATGTGTGTTGGAGAGGATTGGAGAAAGGGGAACCCTCTTACACTCTTGGTGGAATGCAAGTTGGTGCAGACATTTTGGAAAACAGTGTGGAGAGTCCTTAAGAAATTAAAAATAGAGCTATCCTATGACCCTGCAATTGCACTACTGGGTATTTACCCCAAAGTTACAGATGTAATGAAAAGAAGGGCTATCTCTACCCCAATGTTCATAGCAACAATGGCCACAATTGCCAAACTGTGGAAAGAACCAAAATGCCCTTCAACGGATGATTGGATAAAGAAGATATGGCCCATATATACAATGGAGTATTATGCCTCCATCAAAAAGGATGAATACCCAACTTTTGTATCAACATGGATGGGACTGGAGGAGATTATGCTGAGTGAAATAAGCAGAGAGAGTCAATTATATGGTTTCATTTACTTGTAGAGCATAAGGAATAACATAGAGGACATTAGGAGATGGAGAGGAGAAATGAGTTGGGAGAAAGCAGAGAAGAAGAAAAGCCATGAGAGACTGTGGACTCTGAGAAACAAACTGAGGGTTTTGGAAGGGAGTAGAGTGATGCGTTGGATGAGCCTGGTGGTGGGTATTATGGAGGGCACATATTGCATGGAGCACTGGATGTGGTGCATAAACAATGAATTCTGGAACACTGAAAAGAAATAAAATTAAATTAGATTAAATATTTTTAAAAAGCTAAAAATGAATTTTTACAACTTAGAAATTGCACTCTTGATTATGTATCCTAGCAGAATGAAAGCTTATTTTCATGAAGAAACTTGTACAGCTTTCTGCATAATATCTGAAACCCTGTCAACTACCCAAATTCCCCTCAAAAGATGAATGGTTAAGTAAATTATGGTACATATATACCATGGAATAGTATTCAGCAATTATAAGGAACGACTATGGATATAGAAACAGATGAAAGTCAAGGAAATTATGAGTGAAAACATCAGACTGCATGATTAAGTTTACACAGTCATGAAATAACATAATTATAGCAATGGAGAACAGATGAGTGGTTGCCAGGGGTTAGGGACTCAGGAGAGAAGTGTGAGGTTAGCTATAAAGGAGTATCAAAGAGAGTCTTATAGTGATGAAGACAGTTAAGGATCTTGATTCTATTTGTGGCTACATGGAGATATACATGTGATAAAATTATACAGATAAATACACCCATACATATGCATGCATGCACAAATGATACTTATATAATTACTGAAATCAGAATAAGTTCTATAGATTATACCAATACCAATTTCCTAGTATTGATATAACAGTTACACAGTATATTAACACATGGAGAGGCTAGTTGAGGGGTATATAGAACTTCCCTGTACATTTGTTTGTACCTTTCGGTGAATATATAATTATTTTAAAAGTCTTAAAAATAAATAAATAAATAAAGTGAAATAAATACAAATAAAAGTTTGGGTTTTTTTTAAAGATTTTATTTATTTATTTGTCATAGAGAGAGAAGCGAGAGCAAGCACAGGCAGACAGAATGGCAGGCAGAGGCAGAGGGAGAAGCAGGCTCACTGCCCAGCAAGGAGCCCGATGTGGGACTCGATCCCAGGACGCTGGGATCATGACCTGAGCCGAAGGCAGCCGCTTAACAAACTGAGCCACCCAGGCGTCCCAAATAAAAGGTATTTTAAGAAAGAAACCAACTTCTCTCACCCAGCCCCCTTCTATATTCCCTACTCTTCCTTCTCACACACACAAAAAAGAAACTGTCAGAGTAACTTCTTCAAATTTTAAATAGAGAACAACAGAGGCCTATTTTTCTTTGGTTACAGACTTCTGTTATATTAAATTATTTATTTTGTTATTCTGTTATTAGATTATACATTAAATGAAAATATCCTGCTAATATATTAATAGTGGAAAAATTAGGTCTATACAATCATGTGGTTCAGATTAAAATGTTTGAAGTTTATATAATCAAAGAAAGCCAGGCACAACATCAAACTGTTAGACAAATTAAAGTTTTTAATAGTTTTTTAAGAAGATATTATATGGTAATCAACTGTTTCATTAGCTTTAATACTACCTACATTTAAATGTTTACATACTAGTTCCTAGTTTAATTTGAACAAATTGTGCACAATTCAAATATGCTTTCTCTGGATTTCAAAACTCTTCAAATGTAAAGACCATTTCCCCCCACTGGATACACACAGTGAGTTAAGATTTCAGAAAAATATCCTCCTTCCCTTAGATAAAAGGAGTTAAGTATCTGCTTGGATTCAACTCCAGCTTGGATAATTCAGGAAACATTGATGATGTATAGAATGCATTATAGAGAAAGTCTGGGAGAAAACTCAGAAGGAAAAACATGCTGAGAGCACAAGGAATTCTCCAAGAACGGGTATTTGACTCTAAAAAGAGGGCTAGTGAGAGAAGAACAGGAAAAGTCCAAGCTGCAAAGTAAATTAGGACGATGCAATAGGAGTAAGATCTTTTAGGCTCTGAGTGAATCGTAAACATAAATACAGAATTCCCTAAAAGAGCTATGAAAATGAATTGTGAAAGGAAGTCTGTATGGAAGTGTCGCTATGTGCAAATCTCCCCGGCGTATTTTAATTTCCTTCACATGAGCATTAGCACAAATCTTCCTAAGTTAGTAGTCTGCACTCTCATTTATTCAGCACAATTAACTTTGCCTCATCTTCTCAAGCTGTCATTTCTTGATGAGCTTTTCCTACTCTTCTTTATTTTCTATTCTCCTTCCTTAAACTAGGGGTTTCAGATCACTCTCACTGTATTCCCTGTGTGAAGAGAGAGCCCTTTCACAGCAGATCCTCAAAGAAAAGCAAATCCTACCCAAAGCCAATCATGGCGTCTTTACACCCCACCATGGTTGGGCCCCAACAGAAGCTGAAAGCTCCAGAGACCATACTTTCAGCTTACAGCCCCTCCCAGGAACATGGGATTGAAGCCAGCTTCCACATCTTCAACTTCAAAGACTAGGAAGGAGGGCTACCACCTCCCTTCTCTAGGATCCTCTCTCTCTACATAAGAAATTTCACATGGGAAAATCAAAGCTCCACCCCCTGCTCCCATATTTTCAGTGGGAAGCACCCTCAGGAAGCTGTCCCCACCTTTACTGTGACAAGGAAAAAATATAGGTTAATTTATGATAGCCTCTGGACCCCCGATTAATTTCTCTCAATGTGTGAACAAAGATCTTCATGTAAAAGATGTTCAGAGCATTATTTACCCCCTTCGCTCCTGCTAAGTGGCATCAACTTTTAGTTTTTGGACTTAGTATCTGAGTGGTGAATAGTGATATCCCAAAAAAAGGACTATGAATTCAGTAATTTCTAAGTTAATTTGTATTCTATTCATCCTCGCAGCATAAAATACCTATAAAATAGTTTAATTCGTGTGTGAAGCCTATCATTTACTTAGTTCACAGCCAATATGTGATCTATCCCTGTGCTGACAGATTCCTTTCAATAGTTCTTCATCCCATTCTCAGGTGGGAAAACACTGTTCTGGGGAATGTTCCTGAAGCAATGAGTTGAAAACTGTTTCTTATGGCAGGAACACATTAGGCTGGGATTTTAAAAACATGGCCATGCAATGATAATAATGCCAGTGAAATTTAAAATACCGTGAAAAGAAAACACAATGTGCAAGTGACTTGGAAGCTTCACTGAGATATCCTGGGGCCGCACTCATAAACACCAACTTAATTGCCCTGCCAGCCAGGCATGCCCCATGTGAGACCCGTAGGTCAAGGCAGGTGTTTCCCAGCTCCTGGAAGCACCTTGTGTCTCAGTACTGCTTTCAGTCTCACTCACTGTTTCTCTTTTTCTGCTTCTTTTTTGATGTTTTGTTTCTGGGAGAGTTTGCACTGACCACCACCTTTTCTGACTTTCATCAGAAGCCTGGCTTTGATTATAAGGTTCAACAATCTGGTCTCTTTGAGCAGGAGATGACAGAGAATCTGGTTTCTGTTCAATAGAAGATGAAAAGAAGATGATTGTCTCTTCATATTTATTTGTTTGTCTTGAGGATTCTGACATCTCCTGGCTATCTCTTTGTGTTTTGTCTTGTTTCTGCACCATTATGAGTTAAAATCACTTAAGAAGAGAAACAGTGTTATTTCTGCTAGAAGGAAGAGTAGCCTATGAACTAAGGAACAGCTGACCTGTGCGCCTTTGAGAACCGTCCTGTATTCCTGGCCATCTTGTTACCCAGCCACAACCTACCAGTGAGTTCTGCAGACTCGTGCTGCAGTTACAGAATGGAGGCTGCTGGTCCTCTCATTATGTGTGTGTAAATGAGTATTGTCTTTTCCCTGCTTCACAAAAGTAGAGGAATTAGCCTTTTTAAATGGTTTCTGACATTTTCACGGTTGTATTTCTTGGCCTAATAGAACCTAGACACAATAAACCCTCTCTTTACATAAATAAATAGTTTATGAGTAATTGTGGTTCTTTCTATATGTGTCCCATAATAGTAGTTGTGCTCATCTTCTCCCTCAAAAATTTAAAAAACGTTAACTAGACATTAAAATCTGTAATACGTACACACTATAGGATATATAATTCAATCAGATCTACCCCCATCAGAAAGAAAGTGCACACAAAGATTTAAATGAATGAAACTGGTTTTGTGTGGCTTTGAAAGCAGACAGCTCGACCTCTGGAAGAGCTTTGTGTAGTTTGTATAATTTTGAAAATAACTGTGTGTATCGGCCAGAATGTGAGCTGGAATGGGAAGGCAGGATCAGTGCTGGCTTGGCTGGTGCTTTATGACCTCTAGAGAAAACAGAAGGGTTCTGAGTACAGTAGCCTCTCTTACCCATGGGGGATACATTCCAAGACTCCCAGTGGTTATCTGAAAACTCAGACAGTACTGAAACTTATACATACTACACTTTTTCATATATGTACATGCCTAAGATAAAGTTTAATTTGTGAATTAGGCATAGTAAGAGATGAAAACAATAATAAAAAATAAAATAGAGCAATTTTAACAATATACTGTAACAAAAGTTACATGGTCTCTCAAAATATTTTATTGTACTGTACTCACCCTTCTTCTCATAATGATGTGAGATGACAAAATGCCTCTGTGTTGAGATGAAGGGAAGCAAACCACACAGGCACTGGGACCCAGCGTTAGGATACTACTGATCTTGTTTCTAAAATAAAGAAAAATCCAGCTATAAACTCAATATTACCCAGAAGTTGGTAAGATTCTTCAGTTGTACAAGTGGGAAGTGTTTCCTGAGCAAACATACTGGTATATCTTGCCTACCTCCAGTGAAAATTAACAAATTGGGTTATAAACTCTTTAAAATTTATCAACCCTCCTGTTTTGATTGGCGTATAAAGACTAATAAGTGTACATATATTTAAAGTAAAAGAAATCAAGAATTTCCAGAAAATAAACCATTACTTGAGCTTCTAATGCTTTAAATAAACTCGTCCTTCGAGAAAGCTTCAGACATCCACTGAAACAGAATCTCAGTGGGGAGAAAAAGTGGTGGAGGAGGACAGGGAAGTTGAAATTAAATTATTGCTTTTGGTTGCTAAGTTCCAAGATATGATGCAAATAAATACAAGTTGTTAGGGAAAAATAATTCTAAGAGAACTTCAGTACTTTAAAGAAAAAATTAAAGAGTTTTAAAATTTGTATATAAGTATAAAATGAAGTTCAGACAATATTGCTAATGAAAGTGAATTCTTGACAAAACTGACTTTTCCCAGCATGAAAAATGTTAACATAATTATCTACTTTATAAAATACTTGGTTTTATTTTCGCATGAAAATCTAACCATTTTAAGCTATCCAAATTCTCTAATTTTGTGAGCCAAGTAAATCTCATTTCCACAAAATATTTAGAATTACAGAAAATAAAAATCATAAATTTTAAATTAAAGTAGAATAAACCATGTCTTTATTTAAAAGGGTTAATTCTTATGAATGTGTACCAAAAATTAAAATGTCACCTCTCTGGTATATTCGTAATACCAACAGGAACTGTGTTTTATTGTATTGCATAAACATAAATAATTTCCAAAATCCTCAGTTAACCATGAGAAATTTGACTCACTTTAAATTGAGAAGTTTTGGTTACTTGAACAATCCTTTAAAAATTCAAATTCATAGAAATAAAGAGAATGCAAGGATGCCGAGCATAGTTTATATACATGCCTCTTTTTTTATATACATTAGAAGAAGCTGTCAGTTAATAGGTGGACACAGTTGTGCAGATACCTTGGGGGTATATTACCATACGCGTTTCTTTTTCTTACCTCTAGAAGGGTGAAAGGGATGTAGGTGACCACAGGCAAATGCATACTATGTGCACATATGAGGCACAGCCCTCCAAACCCGAGCTCTGTCGGTCTGTAAGGAGCTTGTGTTGACTAATTGTTCTCAGCGACTGGTTTCCCAGAAGCCCACACACCTGTGCAGGGAAGTCAATCGTCTGGGTTAAAGGTTGAAACAAATTAAGAAAGAGAATGAGACTATATAGTACATTAATCATTATAATTATTACAAAGGAATATGAAAACATTTATAAAATAATGGATGTGATTTTCCTGTTGGTTCATATAGGAAAAAGATTATGTCTTAAAATTTGATCATACAAGAATGTGAAAAGAAATAGTAAAAAAAAAAAAAAAAAAAAAAAGGCTATACAATGAGTTGTAGAAGATCAGAGGGAAATGAATTGTATTTTTCTTGGTCTTACATCTGCAAATAAGTTTGAAAGAAGTATCTAGGAAGTATTAAAATGATTACTAAAATTGGCTTAACTTTGAGAAACTAATTTATAAGTTAGAATCCAGGGAAAGGAAAGCTGTTTCTGTAAAGCGTCAGACAGTAAATACTTTCAGTTTTGTGACCCACAGCTTTCTACTGCAACTATTCAATTCCTCTGTTGTAGCCCCAAAACAGTCACAGACAACAAATAAAAGGATGTGGCTAGATTTGACCCGTGAGCTCTAGCTTGTGGAGCCCAGAGACAGATAAAACACTATGAATTCTTTAATGGAAAATGCTACATGGGTGGTACATAAAAAGAGTAAAACAAGAATTTAGTTTCCCTCCAATGAAAATGACAAATTGATCTTTGAGTAACAGTTTCCTTTTCAAAAGAAATAATAAAAAATCATTCTATACCTTCTCTATACTCAGCAGCCTCTTAACTCTCTGTACTTCCATTATTTGTTCTTGAATCAATTTTAAGAAGAGCCCACTTTTGAAAAAGCTACCATTTCTAGTAATTATAGTTTCAAGCTGCTAAGGTTATTTTCTTTCTTGTCTGAAGCAAACCATTTCTTGCCTTTAGGCATTTATGACTTAAGCATATGCTATTTCCTCTGACAAATATTTTGGATATTGCCTTTCCTAATTTAGGCCCCATATTCAAAATAATTCTTCCTTTATAACCTAATCTTCAAGATTTTCCAGACAGGATAACATCAAAGATTTGCCTCCTTCACACACACACCTTATAAAAGGAGAATTACTGGTAATAAATGGATATGTTGGAAAGTCTCCACAATTTTTCCAAAGCCCACAATATCAAAGCCCACAATAATGAATTAGCTAGAATATCAAAAGAGAAGTTCAACCTCCCTTAGTTAATTATATACAAGTAAAATGTTATTAACATGAATATGTTTGGGAATTGAGTTATCTTTCAGATTAGAAAGAAATACATTGATAGTTATATACAAAGACTGGCATAATAACTCACAACAACTGAATTTTTTTAATTTAAAATTGTTTCTAGGCTTAAATATCCTTGCTAATTAGAAAAACGATAACAGGGAAACTAGGTGACTCAACTAGTTAAGTGTCTGCTTTCGGCTAAGGTCCTGGGATTAAATCCCACTCATCAGGGAGCTCGCTTCTCCCTCACCCTCTGCTGTTTCCCCTGCCTGTGCTCTCTCTCTCTCTCTCTCTCTCAGATAAATAAATAAAATCTTTAAAAGAAAGATGATAACACTCACATTACAGTATGACTTAAAATGTCCTGAAAATTTGTTAATGTCCACAATATACTTTTAATCTAGAAGTAATCACTGAGTAACTCCTTGTAAATTCCATAATACATTACACACCAAGAAAGGCATCCATAATCTTGTGACATTATTTATCATAATAAATTAATTCAAGCCATCTGATCTCATCACAGACAGTTATTTTTTTGTGTTTTCCTCAAAGTTGCCTAAAGGTTCCTGCTACAAAATTCAGATCAGAAATCTGAGTTTTCTAGAATATCCAAAAAGCCTCAGTAATTTCTATGTTCTCTTAACCAGTTATATCAAAGTGATAGTCAATTGGGCATAGGCTTGCCAGGGGAAACTGACACTGTCATCACTAACAGACATCTGTCAGTCTGTACCAACGTCAAAGTCTAATTCCAGGACTCTTAATCCAGAAGCAGACAAATTGATGAAAGTAAGCTGCTAACTAACCTAAGATCAGCAAAACAAGAATCACCCAGAAACAAACAAAACTGACTCAGGTGTGATTAATGATGAATTTTAATGTGAGAAAATCCTTTCTTCTTGATCTGTCTCTATACCTCAATTTAATAGGCTATTCACATAAACGTGTGTGTGTGTGTGTGTATAACTAGAATAAAGCATTCTTCAAATGTTATCTTGTTTCAATCAAACTCAAAATTCAGGGGGGAAAAAATCTACAAAAGTTCTCAAAATTATAACCTAATCATCAGGAGAATCTAAGATCGATGATCCTGGAAAAAGTGGCATAAATTGATTGGCTTTTTTCATAAAATAACTCAAAAGAGGGATAACTGTGATTAAATATTATGCAAAATACTTTACTAAATCTTTTTACTTTCTGAGATTATGTTATTTACATAGACTTAGTAAGAATATGTCCTCCTTTCTGCCAGAATATAATTGAAAAAAATTAAATTCATAACCCTTCCCATGCTAGAAATGTCACATAGAAAAATAAATTTCACTTAATCGGGTATAATAAACCTATGATTAAAGAGTAGAAGCTATACATCATATGTGAAAATGATGTCTATAAATTTTCTATTAAAAATTGGTTGCACCTGTTTTGTGGCTCGTGCTATCCTAACTTTATTGAGGGTGCGGAATGTAATATCCCAGCTGGAAAGGGTGAGAAAGAGGATGAGCCCCTGCAGTTTACAAGTACTACAGGAAAAACCTGAGAAGAGAATTGGACAGTTCTTTGTACCTGGTCTCCGTCAACAAACTAACAAGGGAATAAACATACTTCTCACACATGAAAAGGATAAAAACTCAGCCCTGAAGACTTTTTAAAACTTTCAGACAGAAACTAACTCCCAAGCCTGAGTATCCTATGGCTCTAGTTGTATTAACCACATCAAAAGGAGATACTTTTGCATTAATCAGCATTTCCTGTTATACTTATAAAACCAGCCAAATAAAATATCAAATTAATTACGGGAATCATAAAAGTTCTAAGCACACAGATGTGATCAAACTAGCACCTTTGAGGAAGGACTAGGAGGGTACTTGAAAGCAAATCTGCGACCTAGTTCTGCCTCTTTTTTGAGCTACTGCAAACCAAGCCCAGCACCATGAAGCACTTTGCACCTGAGAACAATAATAACCAGAAGGCAACCAGGATCACCCGGTCTCACTCTGGTTCTCAAAGTAAATGAGACCTTGAGCCATTAGGCTTAAAAAATTTCAGTTGTTGGGAGTTATTATGCCAGTCTTTATTAGGCTTAAAAACAAAACCAGAAATGTTCTTCCTGACTTCAGAAGTCTTGCTGCCCCCAAATACAGATAACCTTTGAGTATATGATAATCAAGTGAGAAAATTGTTGTTTTTCCACTATCAACTTACTACAGTCATCTGGCATAATTTAATTTCTTTCCTTTAAATAACTGTTACAGATTTTATTTGGACACTCATCTTTAAAAGCCTGGACTCCCTTGCAAAATCTCTTTCCAAGTATGCTCCTTTTCTATTCTAAATGCCTTTGTCTCTGTGGCTTCCTCCCACGTGGAAGCCCCCCTGCTCTTCCACAAGGATCCCCTGCAAAGTAGCTTCGAGAAATTCCCCGCGAACTTGTGTGAGACAGCCTGACCCAGGCACGATTACAACGAGCAGGCCGCCACCCCTTTGTAGCCTGCAGGACGTCCACTGCCAGGTCCTGGAAAGCTGCGAAGGGCTCTCAGCCTCTTTTATTGGCCACCCAGCCATCTCTAGAGCACTACCAGGTTATCATCCCTTTTCAGCCCAGAAGCTTCCTTCAACAGGCTCCCTTCCAGTTTCAAAATGACCCTGAGAGGGAGGAAGGAGAAGGCAGGCTCTGAGGAGGTCTTTGGATATTAAATCAGCCCAAGCATAGAAAATCCACTGTGGCTAAATCTTCTATTTCCTTTTCCTTATGAGCCTGCCTATATGAACAGTCACTCTGCCTCTCAGCCGTTATCTGCCTCTTCAAAAAGTTAATGCAGCTTCCAATTAGATCTTTTTTTCCTCCTGTTAATCTTGGTTCTGAAACCAGACTGCTGCTCTTCCTCTGCTGTCGTCCCAGTAAGCCAAGTCTCAATTAGCCAGCCTAGTGGTGATTACCATCTTGTCGCTTCACTGTTCAGACATTCTTTAATTTCCTGGAGCATGCCAGCCCCCTTCCTCCCATCTTCCCTCCCTTCAAAGCACTTTTGCTAAAATTGCAGCCCACGATGTCTCAAGCTGTATTATTCTGCAGGGGGTGGAGGGCTGACAGGAAGGATGCCTTTTCCAGTTTGTCCAGACACATTTGCATGTACGGAATCTTACATGAGAGTCTTCTCCTGGTACCACAAGTTTCTAGATATCCCAGTGAGACCCTCTCCTGACCCTGTGAGCCCAAGGAGTTTTGATGGAGGGGCTCCTGGTGGTCGGTAAGAATGTGCCTTGGCCTCAGGTCCCTAGGGTCGAGCCCCACATCATGCTTTCTGCTCAGCAAGGAATCTGTTTCTCCCTCTCCCTCTGCCACTTGTGCTCTCTCGCTTGCTCACTCATTCTCTCTCTCTCAAATGAATAAACAAAATCTTAAAAAACAAACAAACAAAAAAGGAGTTTAGTTGGAACTACTCCCCAAAGCAGACATTAGCTTTAAATTTTAAGAGAGAACAGAGAGGTTTCGGGCTCTTGTTTTCAATAACAAGAGATGACTGGCTGAACCCACTTATCAGTAAATCTCACCTCAGAAATAAACTCAAAATTTTTAGAGTTCTATTTTAGTTCTGCCAGTAACTGAGTAGAACCTTGAGTGGATGTTGAGCAGAGCCAAATACTGACTGCAGTACTCTTGTTTAGAAGATTAGGAGTCTTCTGCTTAACTTATAGCTAAAATCACAAACTTATTCTCCTTATTATATTCTAAAGGCACACGAAAATGAGACCATGGGAAGAAGAGACAAAGAAAATGAGGGAAGAGCAAACAAGAGATTTCCACAAAATTTAGAAGCTGGAATGTGAATCAAGGAATTAACAGAGAAGATAAGTCCCAAGTGAGGATTGCAAGAGAGCGATGAAAGTCATCTCACACAGCAGACCCTCAGAAGACTCACAAACTGGAGACTAATAGGCACAGAAGGCGGGAACAAGGCAGGAGGTGAAAGGGCAGAGGGGAGGGGGAGAACATTGAAAGTCATCAGCAGGGGCTTCTGGTTGGCTCAGGAGGTAGAGCATCTGACTCTTGATCTCAGGGTTATGAGTTCAAATTTGAGCCCCATGTTGAGTGTAGCAATCACTTAAAATAAAAACATATTTTAAAAAGGGGGGCACCTGGGTGACTCAGTCAGTTAAGCCTCTGCCTTTGGCTCACGTCATGATCCCAGGGTCCTGGGATCGAGCCTCACATCGGACTCCCTGCTCAGCGGAGAGCCTGCTTCTCCCTCTCCTTCTGCCGCTCACCCTGCTTGTTCTCTCTCTCTCTCTCATAAATAAATAAATAAATAATCTTTTTAAAAAATAAAAAATAAAATAAAAAGTTGGGGGAGGCATCTGTGTGACTCAGTCGGCTAAGCAACTGCCTTCAGCTCCGGTTGTAATCTCAGGGGTCTAAGGTCAAGTCCCACGTTGGGCTCTCTGCTCAGCACGGAGTGCATCTCCCTCTCTCTCAAATAAATAAAGAAAATCTTTAAAAAAGTTAAAAAGAAGGTCATCAGCAGAAGGTTGAACTGCAGTTCCCTTCCAGCCTACCAGCCAGACCTTATATATCCCTTCTACCTTCTGTCTTCCATTGCAGGACACTGGAGCTTCATTCTGGTGAGGGAATTAAACTAGTGCCTCCAAAGCCCAGTGCATAAGGCAGAGCAGAGGCATCTACTAAAATGAGGCTAAATAGATAAGTGGAAGCCTACCTTCTGAATCAGAAGTCCACCAACCCCTATTCAGCTTCAAAACTCCTCAGTTAATCAGAGCACAGTCAAGCAGAAGGACATTGGCAGATTCTTCTCTAAAGAAATCAAATGGTCCCAGAAAAATAACTATTAAGGGAGGAAAAAAATTCTTCTACTCTCTTAGATTCCATAGTTTGTGAAATAAAGTAACAAGAAGACATATAAACAAGAAAAAACAGAATCCATTAGCATGTGTATTATGCATACATGTGGGAGAACTCAGTGATGATCAAAAGGGGTGGTTAGAACTTGAGCATTACGTAGCCTCTTAATAAAAAACAATAAACGTTTGGTGAAGTAACAGGACGTAGGAAAAGAGGTTTAAGCTTTTATAGATAGCAGACTGTGGGAATGTAAATAAATGCGAGAAATTTGGGGCACCTTGGTGATTCAGTCAGTTGAGCATCTGACTTTTGATTTGGGCTCAGGTCATGATCTCAGGGTCACGAGACTAAGCCCCACCTCATGCCCCATGTTGGCCAATGGTTGGTGCAGAGTCTGCTTGAGCTCCTCTTCCTTTGCACACACACACACACACACACACACACACTGCTCATTTGTGCTGTCTTTCTCTCTCAAATAAATAAAACAGGGGCACCTGGGTGGCTCAGTGTGTTAAGCCTCTGCCTTCAGCTCAGGTCATGATCTCAAGGTCTGGGATCAAGCCCTGCATCGGGCTCTCTGCTCACCAGGGAGCCTGCTTGCCCCTTTCTCTCTCTGCCTGCTGCTCTGCCTACTTGTGATCTCTCTCTCTCTCTCTCTCTCTGTCAGATAAATAAATAAAATCATTTTTTAAAAATTTTTTTTAAAAAGATCAAAGCAATTGGCACCTGGGTGGCTCAGTTGGTTAAGTGTCTGCCTTCAGCTCAGGTCATGATCCTGGGGTCCTGGGATTGAGTGCCACCAGGCTCCCTGCCAGTGAAGAGTCTGCTTCCCTCTCTCCCTCTGCCTGTACCTCCCTGCTCATGCTCTCTTTCTTTCTCTCAAATAAAGAAATAAAATCTTAAAAAAAAAAAAAAGGAAGGAAATGTAATCAAGCATATATCTTGGTTCATCAGTGAACAATACATTTTCATAATAAGGAGAATATTCAATGTATTTAATCAAAGAGTATGATTATACTCATGGAGTGAAAAGAGTGACAAAAGAACTGGGTCGTAGAAGAGGTCTAATTCTTCTTTAAAGCAGGAATTCATTAGACATGCTCAAAAGTGATTAAGGGGTGCCTCAATGGCTCAGGAAGTTAGGTGTCTGGCTCTTGATTTCAGCTTTGGTCATGATCTCCGGGTTGTGGGATCCAGCCCTGTGTTAGGCTATGTGCTCAGGGGGAGTCTGCTGGAGATTCTCATTCTCCCTCTGCCCATCCCCCCACATCTCTCTCTCTCTCTCTCTCTCCCCCTAAAATAAATAAATAAATCTTTTAAATTTTTTAAATAATTTTTAAAAATTTATTAACTAAGGGAAAAGTTCATAGTATATTGTTCTAGGGAAATCAGTTGCAAACAATATGCGTAATAAAATCCCAAGTTGGGGGCGCCTGGGTGGCTCAGTGGTTAAGCCGCTGCCTTCGGCTCAGGTCATGATCTCAGGGTCCTGGGATCGAGTCCCGCATCGGGCTCTCTGCTCGGCAGGGAGCCTGCTTCCCTCTCTCTCTCTCTCTGCCTGCCTCTCCGTCTACTTGCGATTTCTCTCTGTCAAATAAATAAATAAATAAAATCTTTTAAATAAAAAAAAAAAAAAAAAAAAAAAAAATCCCAAGTTGGGAGGCTTGGAGGAAGTATGTGCAGAAAATAACAGCATGACACAGAAAGTACAAGCTACTTGTTAAAGAGGAATATAAACATACAGAATAAAGTCTGGAAAGACACACCACAGTGAGTAATGGAGCTTATGATAGGGACTGGCATGTAGCGGATGGTAAACGGGGATTTAAAAGTTTGGTGCTTTTATTTTTAAGAGAATATATTTATGTATTTTAAAGTAACAGACTTTTAAAAAGAAAGTAGGGGGAAATGCTTAAATAATCTCTTCAGATTCATAATTTCTATGACCTTCTCTAGCTCAGGTGGCACCCTAATCATCCTCCTTCACTTAACCCAATCTTTGTCTTTTAAGTTTAAATTTCAGGCAATGTCTTTCCTCAAAGGTGTGTGACCAGGGAACTAATTGTTTTTAAAGGAGGAACTCTTCTTCCAACTGCCCTCCTCCAACCCATGTTCTACTTCAGCCTATACACAGAGAGGAAGTTCCCCCAACATTTTCTCTGGGAAGGAGTCACCCCTGTCTTGTACTCTTCTCTCCTCTTCTTTACTTCCTTCCCCTCCCTTCCTCTCTCTTTCTCTTCCTCTCTCCCTCTGTCCCTCCCTGTCTCCCAGAACTGCAAGCCCCCAGTAGAGCTCTCTTTCCTCCCCCAGTCACCAGACTCATAGAGTTCCCCACTAGAACAAGCCTCACTACAGCTTGCTTCTCTAACACTGGACTTACCACCTTGACCAAGTGGGAAGAAGGAACTTCATTTCTTCAATGGAGCCGCACTAGTGTGATGGCATGAATTCTGACTTTGCTAAGCAAATGCACCCAATATCATGGTTCAGGCTGTGTTTGTCCATTCTTCTTTCTCTCCACCTGCAGTATCAGTGCCCCATCTCCTGGGTTGACTCAAAAGCCCTGCAGAACTTCTGTAACCACAGCTAGGGAAGGGCTGTGTGTCTACCTACTCTCTCAGTCTTGGTTGTTGCCATGTAGATGGCCTTGGCTGCTGGGTTGTTCTTGACATTGTTGGTGAGATTCTGCTTTCACCTCAGTGACCTGGTATAGTTAATCTTCAAGGTGATCACCCATCAGCCCTAGGCCCTACCAGAGTATGTGACCCATTTCTTACCGGGGTCCCCCAAAACAAACATGCTAGTTCTCATCCTTGGTTAGTCTCCATGCCCCACTAGAGACAGAGGAAATCATTGGATCTCTTTTTATGATAAGGAAGGGGCCAGGAGTCTTCACATGTCTACATGCACTAAATCTCTACTTCTCTGTGCTATCACACAAATGGAGCTACCAGTTGTGAAGGGCCCTAGGGGAAGCAGGGTGCCAATGATCATTCACTCCTGGATCCCCTAAATGCTGAGGTGTATTTGCCTTGAGCCCATGCCCTTGATCCCTGCTAACCATTGAAGCACTGGGGGAGAAGCATGATAACATTGTGCCTAGTTTATTTTTCTATCCAAATTTTCTCTTCCTCTCCCCAGGCTCCAGCCCATTTCCTCTAGTCCTCAGAGCATATCTACTACCAATCTCCTGCTCTGTCTGTCCATGCTGGTGAGTAAATCCATACTGTACCACATCAGAAAAAGGGTCTTTATTTTTTTAATTTAAAAGCTAAAAAATAAAGTGTCTTTGCCCATGGTAAACTATTTGTGGTGTCCGTATTCTTTAGCCAAAGACCATCAGGAATACATTCATAGTTCAGCAAACTACAATAAACTGTAGTTTACTGCTTGTTGGAATGTGGAGTGAAAGGCACACTTTGGGAAATTGCAGTACATCTTATTAAAAGTGTGTTGTAAAGAACTTACAGGATTTTGACTTGTGTTCAGTGATTTGGTGGAGGGATGAAGAAAGCAAACTTTTCTTCTGAATTGGCTGCTGCAGAAAACAGTGGTAAGGTTATCTATCCTTGGGTAGCTTCTTTTTTTTTTTTTTTTAATTTTAAAGATTTTATTTATCCATTTGTCAAAGAGAGAGCACAAGTAGGGGGAGCACCAGGCAGAGCAGGCAGAGAGAGAAGCGGTCTCCCTGCTGAGCAGACCAACACAGGACTCAATCCCAGGAACCTGGGACCATGACCTGAGCCAAAGGCAGATGCTTAACCAACGGAGCCACCCAAGTGTCCCTATCTTTGGGTATCTCAATCAACCTTACTGGAAGGAGAGAAGACTAAATCAAGGCTAAAGCCATACTTGGTAAAGAACAATAGTCATTCACATTAGCCAGGAGAAGGGATGGGTCATATTTTATAGTTTAGGCAACAGAATCATATTTTGTGAGAGGGAGTCAGACATGGCTTTTTTCTTGCTCCATCATGACCACAGAATGTCCTCACCTAGTGCTGACATTCTGTACATTGTTCATTTTCAGCAGGAGAACACCAAGCCCAGGCCAGCTTCCAGATACCAGGGGCTGCTCTTCTCTTTCACACTGGTTAGCTACAAAGGTTCTCATCTGTACCATGTCAAACAGGAAATGGCACATCAATTAGGAATTTGAAGGGGTCTGCCACCCTGGGCCTAGCGCTGATGATACAGTTTGTCCCCAATTTGGTTTCAAGTGTCTGACCTCAACTGGCCAAGGCTTATGGTTTGCAGTCCCAACACCCAGTGTAAGGAAGAAATCTTGTCAGCTCCAAGGGCCAGCACTGGAAGCACCAAGCCCCATGCTGGCCAGCTGGAGCACACATGAACCTATGGTCCCTGTTGGAAGAGCAGCTAGACATGGCTCTGGGTACCACAGGCTCAGCTGAGCAGCTATAACCCTGGGAGGGAGTCTCGTTATTTCAGGGAAGGCTCAACCTCCAAAAGGGTGAAGCTTTGATATGCAGGTTTTTTTAGTGAAAGGTGTATGGAATGACATTTGCAACTAGGGCAAGTTTTCTTTCCTTTACAGGTGTCTCAGCCAGAACTACTGTAAACTGCCAAGAGGACCTACGTTCCCCAGGAGCCACTGAACATTAATGTATGAATCTGATCTTTAAACCCTTAGTGCTAGGCATCACTGAGGCACCACCAGCTGCCTCAGATTATGGTCCTGCAGCTCTAAGACAAGAAGTGGCAAATTTTATCAATGGACAAATACAGAGGAACTAGGTGGCTAGCGCAAGAGGGGTGGAGTGGTTCATCACAGAAGAAATAAGTATCTTCTTAGAATGAAAATCAGATAGAAAAAAAAAAAAAAAAGACTACGAAATTGATTTCAAACCCAGAGTCTTAGAAGGGAATTAAAAAGACTTTAGCAGTAACAGGCTGCCTCTATAAATTAGGTTTACTCAGTGACTCAAGGGAGAACTAGGTCAGTTTAAGAAACAAGTTTTAGCCTTTCAGTCAGAAGACTAGCTGTGGGAAAGGAGAAGGAAAATATATGTATAATACAAAAAAAAAAAAAACATACTGATTAAGCTGCAGGGAGAAAAGGCTTGCCTTTGGAGAAAAGTCTGAGACCACAAAAGCCAGAGATCTCAAAACAGATTTGAAAGGTAAAAACAAAACAAAACAAAACAAACTATACTTGAGCCTAACTGCTCAAAAAGCTATACTCAGGGATGAGCAGGACATTTTAGTTCTTGCTAGATCAGAGAGGGTGATGGAGCCAGGGTGATCCCACAGAGGAAAATAGGGAGACCAGAGAGAGCAAGGGAATGATGGTCCAGGGACACCGTGGCTCAGGAAACTCCCAGGGCTGCCCTCTCTGAGCCTCAGGTGGCAAATTAATAAGAACAATGAGGAAACTACACTTGGATGATTGGAACCCTCACAGGAGACAGAAGGAACATCTGTACTGACCTGAGAGGGGAAAACCAAGAAAATCAGTGTGAAATACTCCAGGAACTATTAAGTGAATGTCAAGATGTGAAGGTGGACATTGTGAGAGAAAAATGCCTGAGACGTGCAGGGGGCTGGGTATATGGAAATAAAGATGAGAGGATAAAGTACAGCCTGGCAGGATACTGGCAGCCTGAGTCCTGGCCTGAGTTACTGGCTGGGCATATTGTGGAATTAATTGCCTGATTTAGGGAGGAAATGTAGCAGGATTTGTTCAAACAATGGAGAATTCTGTGGGGCCCCTCTGAGGCAGAAACTGAGCCAGCCTGAAAGGAAAGAAGTCCTTGTTGGCAAGAGAAAAAAAAACAAGTTTAAGCTCATGCACATGTGTTTCTTCAATACGAGGAGCTTGGAGCTGGTGTCATGATAATCTTGTTAATACTATTGACTGTATAGGATTAAGTCAGCCTTAAAGAGGATGGGACATTTTAGCATGTGCCCAGGGTGTCAGGGCCACAGAGGGAAGCCAGGCTTTGTCGAAAGAGGTCCTTCTTACTAGAGAGAGGGCAAAACACAAAAGCAAGAATCGGGCACTAATCTTTTAACTTCAATTAACAAGCCAAAAATTTTAGCTACAAGTTTTTGGGGGCTTTGCAAATGAAAAGAACACATATTCAAATTTGAGACCCTGGCATGCAGCTGGCATGGTATTGTTTGAGCTAAGTTTAGGCTGGCTGGCTTTTTAAGTTAACTTAATCATCTCTTGCGAGCTATACTGAACTGCATGGCTAGACATAAGTGGATTTAAGATAAAGAAAAGGAAATGAATTTTTGGCCAAGGGTACAGTATGGCCTTGGAGCTGCTTTATGTAAAATCCTGTCCTGACCCATGTTGGTACTAGAATTGGCAATTAGTGGATTAGGGGGTCAGACCCTCCTCACCTGCAGCCAGATTTACCCATTTCCCTTTTTTGGGCTGGCCACCAACTAAGAATCATTTTTTACAATTTTCAAGGGTTGGGAGGCAAATAAAGAATATGCAACATAGATCATGTGTGAACTCAAAAGCTTAAGATATTACTATTTGGCCCTTTACAAAAGAAAATTTCCCATCTGAGAGAAAACACTTTCTTCTCTCCACATTCCCACCTGAGCTGACCAACCCTGCCCCTCTCTTTGAGAAGTGTTGGATGAGAGTTTCCACTTCTTTCCCACTCCTCCTCCTCCTGAGAAATGAATGGCTACTGAGTGGTGACAAGCACCGTTAAGTTGGGTCCTGTCCCACATAATGAGAGTTGGCATTACTTTGCTCAAATGGAGAAGTCAGCCCTTTCCTTCCCATTGTCTTGGCCCCAGCTTTGCCTGGTGAGTGGGTTTATGAGACCATGCGATAGACAAAGTTCTACTTTACCAAGTTAGCTCTCCCACTGGCAAGTCCCTCAGTTCAGACTTCTGGGGAGGTAAGAACTGGGAACCGAAATTTGGCCTTGGGTGTAAGCTACATTCTCCAAGCAAGTCTTACCTATCCACCCCAGGAGGGTACCTATCAATGAAGGTGAACTCTGGATTCTTAGCAGGTGACTCGTGGCTCCTCCTCATGACTAGAACTTGGCTGAGGCATGCTCCACCCTCCAGTGTTTTTATTCATGTGCAGAGGTCCTCAAAGCCCTTCTATAAATTAGAAGGAAAACTGAGCAAAATCCTTTAGGGAGGTCTTATATTTCTCTTAGAAATTCACATCTTGCTATAGAGAACACAGTGATTATGTAATTAAGTTTCTAGAATTAGACATACTCAGACTTCAACTTAGTCATTTGCTGTCTGTATTAACCTTTAGTAAATTCCTTCAACCTGTGACTCAGTTCTCTCATCTCTTAAGTGGGGATTAATAATAGTACTAAAATAGCATGTTTTTGAAGGCAGTTTACAGAAAGCTCAACTCAAAACTATCTAAACAATAAAATAATTTATTGCTCATATATTGAAAGTTCAGAGGTCAGGGGGGCCTCAGGGTTGGTTGACTCAGCAGTGCCGTCAAGGACCTCCATTCTTTTTAGTTTTCTGCACTTCTGTCAACAGTGTCAGCTTCCTTCTACACCACTAGGAATGTCGGTTGTCGCTCCCTCATTTTGAGTGCTTTGGCTTTTCGGGGATAGGACAAAGTAAACTCAATGTGAGGCTCTGAGTGAGGAAAGGGGTGAACTGTAGCAGTCTCAGTCAGTGCCTCCTCCATCTCTCCTCACCCCTACTATGTCAGAGCATCGTGACTTGGCTTCCAACTGACAGCACATGCATTTCCTTTCCACAGAGCTTTATCTGCCTTCAAGAGCCCGTATTGAGACAGAAGAGCCAGTGTATAACACATCCATCTACCTAGCTCCATTAAGAGGGAAAACATGGAAACATTCTACCCTAGCCCACAGTTTTCCAAGCAGGTTTAAAACTAGTCACCCACTGTACTAGCTGACTCAAAAATGCCCCTGTTTGGGCTGCCCTCTTGTCTCTGTCTTAATTTCTCTATTCTGTTTGCTGGCATTTCCTGTGCCTTCAAATCCCTGTATCTGGGTCTGATTTTTCCAGAAACCTAAGACACACCTTCAGAGTTGATGGGAAACCAACTTATTACTTTAAAAACTTGAGAAGAAGGAGAAAGAAACAAGCATTTATCTGCCTATCCTATATAGAATGAAATAACCTTAAGAAATATTTGACAAGGAAAAGTCTTTCTAGAAGACCTCCAACTATTAAAGGAAGAAGAAATGATTGAATTAAGTAATTAAGTATCATCACTTGAAAACGACTAAAGAATTACTAAATCTAGGCAATGGTCATCAACGACTTCTAACCTCAAAACAGAGACAACTAGACATCCTGATATACCTCCTCCTGGAAGCACACAGTATTAGCTGTAATGTACTTCTGTCTCTCAAAATTCAGTGCTGAATCTGATCAAGACTCTAGACCTAATTACCAGATTATAGGAATAAAAGGAATAAGGAACATATTAAACCTTACTTCAGGGAGGCAACCAGCAAATTCCAAACTATGAGAACTCTACACAACAAACCCACCAATTTCTTCCTCAAATAATAATAATTATAATAATAATTGGAAAAAAAAGAAAATAGAGAGGAAAAACAATAGTCTTAAGGGACATATTAACAAGCTGTAATAATAAATTTTTTTGGATTATCCACAAGGGAGAGGGAGGAAGGGGTGGGAAGAAAAGCAGAAGGGAGGAGAACAGAAGGAAAGAGATGAGATGTGTGTCCTATTTTCAAGTGACTTGTCCTTTAAAGAAAAGACTATTTATTCAATAAGATTTCCCCACTAATTGACTAGTTGTCATAGCAGAACTGCTTATTGGCACCAGAGAATGAAAAAAAAAAAAGAGATGAGAAACCTAAGTGGAGTTGCAGAGAGCTTTGAAAATGAGAATGCAAACTTAATGAGCATTTGGTACTTTATTTTTTTAAGTGTATTTAAATCCAACCTAGAAACCCTGGAGTTTATGAGATTTTGGGGGGAAGGAGGGGTTTCTAAGCCATTTATTATTAAAACATTCTTGTCTTTGCCCTCTCCTCTGCTTTCTTCCTATTTCCTTCTTACAGAGAAAAGACAATTTCTGCCTTTTCCTTTAAGTTAAACATCCATTCATCTCTGAGAAAATGACACCTGTGCCCCAACGAACCTCATGGAGTTTAGACTCAAAAACCTTTTTGACATGAGATAGGGCTTGAATGTAAAAGGCTTCAGTGTGCTTATTTGAAGGGCAGCTTTTCTGAATTGCAGGCTTGTTTTTGAAGGCAAAAATGGAGACTGTACTTGTTAGCATAAATACTTGCTTCAGCATTTCCCCTATTTATTCTACCTGAGCAGGTGCACAGTCTTTTAATCATAACCATCAAGAAAGGAAAGCTTGCAATTTCCATCACTTAGAAAGAAAGATGAAATAGAGGGGGAGTCGAGAAGAGAGACAGAGAGTGTGAGAAACAGACACATATACTGAAAGACAGGGACTGGGGGTGAAAGTGGGATGGGGGACAGAGTCATTTATAACAAAAAAGCATTGATTACATTGTTTAACCCAGGTGTTATTTACGTGGCAGTCCAGAGAAGTAAGCTTTATTATGTATGGTCCAGCTGCTTGATTCAACATGCCAAAGCCTTACCTGACGCCTAACATGCCCACTAAAATGTCCTTAAGTCTCTTTGCTGTAAGTTATAGTACTAAGTCAAAAGGGATTGAGGGTGTTTTTTAAGGTTTAATTGCTCAATGCCAAATCAAATATTCTACTTGGAGATGTAGTCACAAATGTTACCCCCGCCATTAAGAAGGAATCACATCACAACTAACAGAACTCAGAGAAAGCACAAATATAACAAATCACTACCAAAGTGAAACATATCAGAAAAAAATAAAATCCTGTAGAAGATTCTTTCTGGAGGACATGGAACTAAACACTATATTTATTTATTTTACTTGCATCAGATCTACTTCCAAAAACTACATTGAGGAATTTATAATAAGAATCATTCATACAAAAAAAAAAAAAAACATTGTGTAGAAAAAGATAATATATTAAAGATACAAGCCATTGCTAAACAACTCTGTTGAGCATTATGTATGGTACTAGCAGCAAAGGTAAAAAGAGAATAAGAGAACGTACAAATGACTAATTTCCCAACCCCAAAAAAAGCATTAAATAAATACATAAATAAATCTTTACATTAGTGAGTTCCTCAGGAAGAGAAAACATTTTCCTGTATAAAAGTCTAAAAGATATTTACCTTATATGTCCTCATACAAAGGCCATAAAGCAACATAGTATTTTCAACATCCTTCTTATTGGATTCGATGTCTGGGGAGTTTTATCTCTAAGAATAATCACTTAAATTTGATAAAAAACAACAATAAAATATTTGTAACCCTCAAACTTCAGACTGGAAAATTATGTCAATCATCCTTTTTGCAACAATGTGAAATGCTCACGGGTCTCAAAATAGAACTGATTGCAGTCCTACCACCCAGATTTCCCTATTCCTTCATAGAAGAACCTCAGTGGGTAGTTACATGGCTCATAAGTTGGAGAGTAGAATACTGAGAGAAAAAGCAGCAATGCAAGCCATCTATGGAGTCCCATAAGTCCATCCCCATAATGTAAAAAATGAGCTTAATCTACTTAAGGGAGATTCCTAAAATTCTAGAAAATCGGTATTATCCAAATAGTCAAATCAAAGTATTAGAACTGACTATTGGGGGTGAGGGAGAGAAAGGAAAGCCAGTGTTCAGTCTCTTTTGTCATGGAGTTTCATTTCATAGAGCATGAATGCCTTTCATCTTTACCACTTCTCTATTCAGATGCTGTTTAATTAAGTTAATAGAAACATTCAAAGTTTTGATAGCCTTTTAATTCACCTGGACAAACAGGGATAGCTGGAATTCAATTTTGGAAAAAACGATACAGCCATTTGAAAAAGCTTTCCCTTTTATTCTCCCTGAACACATTTTTGGCATCTTATTAACATTTTCCAAATTGAATGAATCTGTCTCTTTGTGTTAGCAGATAACTTAAGAATAGGGAGAGGCCAACAGTCATTAGCAATTTATCGTCCTTACTGATAAATTGGAACTTGGGCTGCCTAGAACATTAAGTTATAAGGGCAGCAGAGACATCCAAAGAGTCAGTGATGCAGACCAAATGATGTCATGGCACTCTCTGCTTTCCCCAAGTGCATCAGCCCTCCTGAGGACTGTCTTTCCACTCATTCAATTCTGCAGAAGTTGACAATCACATTTTTCCCAGACAGCTTTGCTAAGTCAACATGTCTCAACATGGCTGTAGTCTTAAATCATCTAAACAAAACAAGGAAAGACAAACAGCTATGAAATCCAAAACAGCAAAGAAATGAGAGGAAACGCTTTCTCATACACATAAAATATACTCACGTGTACCAGAAAAAAACTTGTCACAAATATATAAGAATAGCCCTGACACTTATTTATCAGTAAGAGCCTTACCATGACCTTCTTATCTCTCCAGCCTCCTCTTATACCTGCCTCCTTCACACTGATCACTATACTCCAATTACACTGGCCTTCCTTCTGCACCTCCAACATACCACCTCACCAACTCCCCAGGGACTTTGCACTTACTGTTCCTGTGCATGGAACATCATCCCTGCATATCTCCCCAATGGGGGCTTCTTCTCATTCTTCCAATCCCAGTCAAATGTCCACTTGTCAGAAAATTGGTGGCATTTAACAATTATATGAAATTATCTTCTTTGTTCACTTTTAAAATGCTTTCTTTACTTATGCATTTTCAGGAGCAAACAATTGGATTAACCGTAGTGTGATTTCTGACACACACTCATTATTGGTCCATACATGACCCAATTTATTTAACTGGGTTTTTTTAGTAATGTGATAACCATTCATGATTTGAAAATAACTTTTATCCACAGTTGATTCTCATTATTTGTGGTAGTTATGTTCTATAAAGTCATGACACAAGAAATTAGCAAGTACTGAAGCATTGCTCGAAGAGGAAAGATAGGATTATGTTCCTACAAGCCTCTGGTAACAGTTTCATCAACCAATCCATGACCTTCTTTTATGTGTGTTCCTGTTGAAAGACTTCTTATTTAATATATATATTACGATTCATTAACATCGAACCAATGGCCAACAGCACTGTAACACATGCCTGCCTAAAGCTGAACAAAACACATGTATTTTCTCCATAAGGCTTAGCTGGCCTTCTTGAGCTTAGGAACATGAGATAGCACTTCAGATACTTAGAACTCATTTTATACAGTGAAGTCACCAAAAGAAAAAAAAAGGATGACACTAAATAAACCATGAAAAGGACACTTTTTTACCATATCAGAGCTAAAAAAAGAAGGCAGAGCATTGTCTTGTTCAACTTGAGCTGGGAACACACATGAGGTGGTAGGCAACTCAAATTTCTCACCACTCTGAGCATGCCTGCAAATGACCACAAAAGCACCGAGTATTGATCTTGGGTTACAAATAAATATTAGTGAGGGAATAAATTTGCAAATATGAAATCAGCAAGTAAACCATAAATATATGGTCTTCCTTCCCAACCCTTTCACCAAACCCCTCTCCCCCACGGTAATCATCAGTCTAAATCTTTAGAAAGCCATGGTTGGGATGCCTGGGTGGCTCAGTTGTTTAAGCCGCTGCCTTCGGCTCAGGTCATGATTCCAAGGTCCTGGGATCGAGTCCCACATCGGGCTCCTTGCTCGGCGGGGAGCCTGCTTCTCACGTCGCTGCCTCTGCCTGTCTCTCTGCCTGCTTATACTCTCTCTATCTCTGGCAAATAAATAAAATCTTAAAAAAAAAAAAAAAAGCCATGGTTTCCCTGTTTCATCATTTGTTTGTGTTTACACCTATATGAGTTCATCATAAAGGTTATTTTTAATTTTAGTTGCTAAGTGTGTCCACCCACTAACATCTGTACTTCCTGAAAATGGGACTCCTGGAGACTTGACTTTTAGGATTTAAACTCTCTCTTTACAGGACTAGTGCCTTTACCAGATATGTTAGTTTCCTAGGGTTTCTGTAACAAAGTACCACATATTGGGTGACTTAATTGGCAGAACTTTGTTGTCTCACAGTTCTGAGGCTAGAAGTCCAAAATATAGGTGTGTGCAGGGTGGGTTCTTTCTGAGGCCTGTGAAGGAAGGATCTGTTCCAGGTCTCTCTCCCAGAGGTAAATGACTATCTTGTGTCTTCACATAGTCTTCCCTCTGTGTGTCTATCTGCGAAATTCTTTTTGTAAGCGCACTGGTCATAATGGATTAGGGCCTACCCTAACAACTTCTCTTAACTACCTCTGTAAAGACTATTTCCAAATAAGACCACATTCTGAGATACTGAGAATTAAGACTTCAACATAGGAATTTGGGGGGGAACACAATCCAGCCCATAACATCAGATCCTGAGCACCCTGAGGTCAAGAGTGTGTCTCACTTGTTGTTGTAGTCTCACAACAGGCCTTAGAGTTATTGAACTAATTAATGTATGTCTTAAAGTTTATTGAATTAATTAATAAAGCTCTTTCCCAATGACTAGTCATCTGTTAACTTAAGGATTTGTGTTTTGATCTCAACTGTATTTTTTTTTTAGCACTGAAAGAACTTAGACCAGTGGTTAGAGTTCAGAATTTTCAGAATGTGAAATTTACACACAATCTTTGTATAAGAGACATTGATTATTCTGGCAAAGCTGTGAAAGTTTAGATATAACAACATGGAACAAAATTTAGAATTCACAGAAGTGTAACAAGGGTCTTAATTAAAATACCCAACCTCCTCAAAGTCATTTTCTCATATATTATCACATCATGTTCTCAAATCCCTCATTTATTCATCAAATAATTATCACATGCTTATTATTTCCAGGTGTGGCATTAAGTACTGAGGATATAATACTGAAAAAAACTCCTTTCCTGCATCAAGAGGTTATAGTCAGGGAAGGAGCCAAACTTGTCACGAAACAGAGTCAAATGAGGAATTTGAGAGGCAGGGCAGGTGGCTGTGAGGGGTAGGGAAGGAAAAATGAAACAAGATGGTATAGGGAAGGAGACAAAGCATAAAAGACTCTTAAACTCGGGAAACAAACTGAGGGTTGCTGGGGGGTGGGAAGGCTGGGTGATGGGATATTGGGGAGGGTATGTGCCATGGTGAGTGTTGTAAAACACATAAGCCTGATGACTCATAGACCTGTACCCCTGGGGCAAATAATACATTATATGTTAATAATAAATTTTAAAAAAAGAAAGAAAGAAAGGAAGGAAGGAAGGAAGGAAGGAAGGAAGGAAGGAAGGAAGGAAGGAAGAAAGAAAGAAAGAAAGAAAGAAAGAAAGAAAGAAAGAAAGAAAGAAAGAAAGAAAGAAAGAAAGAAAGAAAGTCACGCCTGTCAGTCCTGTGCATAGCCAATGTCAGACCTGGGCATAGCTAGGACAGGTGTCATTATTCTATAAAGAGAGATTGAGACACCTACATTAAGTGTTTTTCTGATGATGATCATGAAATTTCTATACCATTAATCCTTTCTACAAAAAGTAAACCATCTAAGAGCAAAAATAGCAATTTCCTAAATATAAGATTATGTTACAGGAATAAAACTACCTCTGTGACTAATTCTCTCCACACCATGTGACTGGGCCAGTTAGAAGAAAATTCCCTGAAGTTATACTAGTACTTCCCTGCCAAAATGATATCTCATCTATCTAGAAAAGAAACATCTTTCAGGAGCAATGGAAAAGCATGGTACAATAACTTTTCTGTAAGTCTTTATCCAGCACCCTATCTACTATACGACCAACAAGTGGGATATAAGTTTTCTTTAAAAGCTGATGTGGATGTCAAAAAGTCAATGAACTCTTTCATACTACTTTCTGACATGACTGTTTCATAGGACAGTCCCACAGATCTCCCTCAAAACCAATCCATTCATTTCACACTCCATTGTAGCAAGTTTTATGTAACATTTGTGTAACTTTACCCATCTTAGAGAGATTTATAGAAAGGTTTCTGTAAGAAATGAGTAGTTTCAAAATCCATTTCGTTTACTCTGAGTTTGTTTTTTCTAATTGGAAAGAATACATAGTCCTCAGCAATACTTCTTGAAATCCCATTCCTGTCCCATCAGCTTCTCTTCAATACCAGATATGTCTCTGTGACACTCTTCAAAACTTGCATTAAAAGAAATATAACAACAACAACAAAAAATACCACTTTTTTACCCCGGTTCATCGTTATGAAGGACACCAAGACATGAAAAGTTAAAGGTATGCCTTTCAGATCCACAAATATTTGTAAAGTAACCACTATGCTGATACTCTGGGGTTCATTAAAAAGAAAAAGAAAGAAAGGAAGGAAGGACAGAAGGAAGGAACCTGGAGTCTACCCTTAAGATTCTGTCATCTGGGGCGCCTGGGTGGCTCAGCAGTTTAAAGCCTCTGCCTTTGGCTCAGGTCGTGATCCCAGGGTCCTGGGATCAAGCCCCACATGGGGCTCTCTGCTCGGCAGGGAGCCTGCTTCCCCACCCCACCCCCACTCTCTCTCTGCCTGCCTCTCTGCCTACTTGTGATCTCTGTTTGTCAAAAAAATAAATAAAATCTTTGAAAAAAAAAAAATTCTGTCATCTGGTAGAAGATAAAAGTCCTGGGTACAAACAAGCATAGGGCATGACAGACATGTACAAAACCTAAGTGAGACACAGGGTGTCATGCCTCAACTAAAGAAATTCAACAATCTCCAGTTCAGCAGTTTGGGACTATTATTTATCACCAAATGATAAAAACAAAATTTCCATCTTTTCCAATTAATGCAAGGAGTTCCATTTCCCACAGACACTTCAAATAAGGGATTTGCCTAACCAAACTGGGAGGCATAACCATTATTACCAACTCCTGACAATTGTTCATTTAAACGTCAGCAGCTAAGGTGGTTGAAAACACCACCGTTGTGTTTAAACCTGCAATTAGAGACAATGAATGGGATCCATTAAAAACAATGGCAGCCTCTCCTCTGCTTCTGGCAACAAAAGAAGGATGGAAGCTAGGAAGAGATAAAGTGGGGATAAGGTGGGCAGTGACAAACTAACAGTAGGGCTGGTGGTTTCCTGACACAAAGCCACACTGATGTGACCACACTGTAGAAAACATTTCATTTAAAAACTAGTGTAATGGGACACCTGGGTGGCTCAGTCAGTTAAGCGTCTGCCTTCAGCATAGGTCATGATCCCAGAATCCTGGGATCCCCTGTCAGGCTCCCTGCTCAGCGGGGAGTCTGTTTCTCCTTCTCCCTCTGCCCCTCTCCCACCCCAGCTCATGCTTTCTCTCTTTCACTCTGCTCTCTCTCTTTCTCAAAAAAGTAAATAAAATCTTACAAACCAACAACAACAACAAAAGAACTCCATGTTGCTGGTGATCCCCCTGTATCTGAAATGGAATATGTTGTAGGCATGAGTCAGAAATCAGGACAAAGAGATCAGATAAGAACGTTAAAAACTACTTTGGCCAGTTAAACTTTTTCAGTTATCAAACAAATACTATACCAAAAACAAACTTCCTGCTAGACCCTGAGTATACATCTAAATAAAATGTCTGTGGAAGGTGTTCCAGTTACCTATTGCTACATAACAAACCATCTCAAAGTTAATGTCTTAAAAAGAACTTCTTATTACATTTTGTGGTTCTTGGGGTTGACTAGGCTCAGCTAGGTTCTTCGTGTTTGGGGTCTCTGACATTCTTACAGTCAGATGTAGCTCCAGCTGGGCTAAAGTCATCTGAATACTTGCCTGAGCTAGACCTTGGAGGAGGTCGCTCCCAAGGCTGCCTGTTCTTGTGAGCAATTGGATGGTGTAAGGACCTATTTTATGTTTTTATTTTAGCCAGAGGCTTTCATTGAGGTTAAACAATGACGTTGTTGTTTAACCCTTAAACTGTCTCTGCTCCCCTTCCCCCAGGGGACTTAAAAACAAGTCCCAGAAACCAGCTCCAGGTGTGGAGGCCAAGAAAAACAAGGCTGTACCCACCTCAGGTCTGGCCCTGACATAAGTAGAGCCATCTTGGCAAAGCAAAAGCTGGCACCTTGCACTGTAAGAGTGGGTTAACATAAGAATGGCCATCCTGAAGGCCCGGAAGCCATTTTACTGAGTGTCTCTAACAGGGCAATACTGTGTATACCACCAGAGCGGTTAAGTGATGGCGCCACAGGGACCAAATGTTGAAGAAAAACAAATAGTTAACTTGCAGAGATCACAATCCTGCTAGACCAGAGTCTCCCTTGGTTTGCAAATGTCCTGATGATTTACAACAAAAAGGCCATCTTTTTAATGGCCCACTTTCCAGAGACAAATGGCTCAGTACCTCAAGGCCAAAGGTTGCCCTCCCCACCATAAAACTGTAGGAGGCTGAGACAGAAGGAAATGTAATTGAGGTGAAAATTCTTCTAAACCTAAATCTCACTTAACCGCCAGGGTGACACCAGGGTGGCAAAAAGTTAAACAAAGTTAAACTGTCAAAGTGGGATGCAAGAGATGTATGTAGCTATGAAAAAGTGCCTTGAAAATGCTATATAAACCCTTGACTTTGAGCACTCGGGGTCCTTGTTGAAACCTGCTGCACCGGGCAGATACTTGGACCCCAGCTAACTGGAAATAAACCTCACTCCGTGACTTGCATTATTGAGAGTGTTCTCTGTCTAATGACTCCATACCCTAACAAATGAGAGTTCATCTGAGATGGTGACCTGGGGACACTTTGCTCTATCTCCATGTGGTTTGGGCTTCCTCACAGCATTGTGTCCCAGAGTAGTTAGATTTCTTACATATTAGCTCAGGGATCCAAGTAATGAAGTTCTAGAACCTAGGTGAGGTTTGGTGGGCTGAGGTCCGAAGCCGATGACCAAGAAAGAATTCTTGAGACATCTTTGGTGCAAAATGGTGGTTTATTAAAGCACGGGGACAGAACCCGTGAGCAGGAAGAGCTGCTGCCCCGGGTTGTGAGGGATGGCAGGTTACGTACCCTGCTGTTGGGGGAAGGTGAGGGAAAGGGAGGTTTCAGTGGAGTTTTCATATGCTAAAGAGGGCCTACAAGGTGCCAGGATTTTCCAGGCCTGCCAGAGGCCTTGCCCTTGCTGCTGGATCAATGTTGTCTTTAGACCAGCCATTAACATTTAAGATAGTTGGGAGACTTTTTGGTGGGGTGTCACAGTCCTGCTATCCATCGTCTTTCTTAGTGAGATTTAGGACATTTGTAAGCCAAGGGAGACTCCTGTCTAGCAGGATTGTGAGCTCTGCAAGTTAACTATTTGCTTATTGTTCATGGCAGTCAGGGCTGCCTGAGGGATGCTACACTTATGGAGGGGAAAGGGTGAAGAGGGGGTGCAAGGCGCCAGCTTTTGCTTTGTCCTCAGCCAGCCTCCTGCTCCCTCATCACAAGCTAACAAGACAGAATCTGCCAGTCCTCTTAAAAGTTGGACCTGGACTGTCACCACTATTAAAGCCACTAAAGCCAACTCAGATTCAAAGGGAGGCAGTTCAACTTCCCTTCTCAATGTGAGGAGAAGCAGAAAAGCAGGCCACTTTTAATGTACCACAGGAGATAATACTTATAGTGAAATCTTAATCTTGAGAAGTAGACAGCACTGAGAATTATAAAGAGCATTTTAGGCAGAAGTCCTCTCCATGTTTCTGAACACACATCTAGTCCATGCATCGTACAGATACTGTGCATCAACCACATTTAGCTTGTCCATTACCCCAGTGAGAGACATCCAGATTCCTAACTTCTTGCCACCATAAACAATGCTGCAATGACTATCTTCATCCTCTTATGGATCTCTGTGAGATCTTCTCTAGGATGATGTCTAATCAGAAACAATACTCCTGGGTCATAGAAGATACATGCACTTAACTTAGTTGATGTTTGCCAGATTACACTGTGTAATAGCTCTGCTGGTTTGTACAACCACCAGCTGCATGCAAGGGTACCTATAGCTCCACATTCCTACCTATGTTTAATATTATCTAACTTTCTAATTATTGCCAACCTGATACAAATAAAACAGTACCTCACTGTACTTACCTCATTGCATTTCCCTAAATACTAATATGCTTAAGCATCTTCTTTTTCTTTATGTAATTTTATTTTTTCAATGTTCCAAAATTCATTGTTTATGCACGACACCCTGGCCTGCATGTAATACGTGCCCTCCTTAATACCTACCACCAGGCTCACCCAACTCCCCACCCCCCCTCCAAAACACTCAGTTTGTTTCTCAGAGTCCACAGTCTCTCATGTTTCATCTCCCCCTCAGATTTCCCCCAATTCATTTTCTTTTCTCTCTCCCAATGTCCTCCATGTTATTCCTTATGCGCCACAAGTAAGTGAAACCATATGATCATTACTCTCTCTGTTTGACATATTTCATTCAGTATAATCTCTTCCAGTCCTGTCCATGTTGATATAAAAGTCGGGTATTCATCCTTTTTGAGGGAAGTATAATATTCCATTGTATATATGCACCACATCATCTTTATCCAATCATCTGTTGAAGGGCATCTCGGCTCTTTCCACAGTTTGGTGATTGTGACCATTGCTACTATAAACATTGAGGTACCTATGGGTCTTCTTTTCATTACTTCTGTATCTTTGGGGTAGATACCCAGTAGTGCAATTACAGGGTCATAAGGTAGCTCTATATTTAATTTTTAAGCATCTTCTTATAAACATTTCAGCCGTGTATAGTACATCTTCTATGATTGCATGTTTAAAGGCTTTGCCCATTTTTCCACTTTCCATTACTGTTTTTTCTTGTTAATTTACTAAGTTGTTTATTTCAGACATTAGTTTCTTTTCAGTTTTAGACATTGCAAATATCTTCTCCAAATCTATCATTTCTTAACATTGTCCATGGTGTCCTCCTCAGAATAGAAATCCTTATTCTTTTAATAAAATCAAATCTCGGGATTTTGCTTTGTGGATTACCTTCCAAGGTTAAGAAGTCCTTCTCTTGTCCCTAGATTATAAAAATATAAGCTATATTATCTTTACACTTTTACCTTTATATGAAGTTAGAAAAATATGGAGTCCAAATACATGGTGTTAGAAGAGATCCAGTTTTATTTTTCCCATAGAGTAAGTCAATTTTCTTAACATGATCTATTAAACAATCCAAAGTTGCCATATCCATTTATTTACTAATTCTTTCAATAAAACAGCATTTGATTGTGTTGATCTTCTCTATTTTTACTTTTGTTGTTTTAGAGTTAGTTTAGAGTTGTTTTAGAGTTAGTTTTAAGAGTTGGTTAGTTGTTGTTTTAGAGCTAGTTTAGAGTTTTTCCTCCTGGTAAAAGTATTTAGACCTACAGATTTCTCTGTAAATACTCATTTAACCATGTTGTACAAATACTAACATACAGTATTTCTATTGTATTTCAGTTCTAACTGTTCTGTTATCTTTCTTACAATTCATCTTTTACCCAAAGGTTATTTGGTCATAGGTTATTTAGTTTTCAGATAAATGAAATATTCTTAGCCATATATGTGTTCCTAGTCTCTACTCTTATTGCATTAGGATCAACAAACAGAGACTGCATAATATTAATTCTTTATATTTTATTAGACCTAGTATAGTCTCAACATTTGGAAGACTTTTTTGTGAATTTTGTGAAATTTTTTAAATTTTTGCTAATACTCTATCTTCTAATTTCTGCATATTTTAGTTGCCCATGGTTGCTAGAACAAATAACCAAAAAGTTGGTGGCTTAACATAACAGTAAT
Source organism: Mustela nivalis (assembly GCF_964662115.1). Taxonomy (NCBI): domain Eukaryota; kingdom Metazoa; phylum Chordata; class Mammalia; order Carnivora; family Mustelidae; genus Mustela; species Mustela nivalis. Next base: position 49,307,254 of record NC_139031.1, read on the forward strand.
TTATTCTCACAATTCTGGAGGCCAGAAGTCTGAAATCAATTTCACTAAACCAAAATCAAAATGTTGTACAACCACACTTTCTCTAGAGGCTCTAATGGAGAATATTTCTTTCTTCTTCCAGTTTCTGGTGTTGTTGGCAGTCCTTGGCTTATAGCTATATCACTCTAATCTCTGCCTTGTGGTCACACTGCCTTTCCCTTTTCCTTGATACTTTTGTATCAAGTCTCCCTCTACCTCTCTTTTATAAGAGCACATATGACTACATTTAGGACCCACCTGGATAATCCAGGATATTTCCCCATCTGAAAATCCTTAACTTAATCATATCTGGAAAAAAGACTAATACAAGATAATATCCATGGAGTCCTGAGATTGGGATATAGATATCTTTTGAGGGGCTATTTTTTAGTCTACCACAGAAAGTTTAATCCATTTGTACTTATTTTAACTACCATCCTATTATATCTTATTTCTCCCTTCTTACGTCATGGTTTCCATTGTCCTAACTTTCTTTAATATACTTTATATTTTCCATATATCATATTTTCTTTCTTGCTTTTAGTGGGTATGATGAGGGAGCAGGAGGCTGGCTGAGGACAAAGCAAAAGCTGGCGCCTTGCACCCCCTCTTCACCCGCTCCCCTCCATATGTGTGGCATTCCTCAGGCACCCATGACTGCCATAAAACGATAAATAGTTAACTTGCAGGGATCACAATCCTGCAGAACAGGAATCTCCCTTGCCCTACAAGATGTCCTAGAGACCTGAACAGGGAGGTTACCTTATCAATAACACAAATTTCCAGAGGCGAATAACTCTTGGTTCCTGAAGCCCTAATGTCCCCCTCCCACCATAAACTGGAGGAGACTGGGGTAGAAAGGAATGTAAATGATAGCCAGATCATAATGCCCTACCAAGAATCCCCCATTATCTTGATGTTAGTGCTTGACCTAAAGACGACATTAATCAAACCATAATGGCAAAGACTCCCCCCCCCCCGCACCTTGTAGACCCTCCCTAGCATGTGAGAACTCTGTCGAAATCCCCCATTCCTTTACCACCTCCCCCCCAACCGTGGGGTATATAACATGCCCACCTTCACAACCCGGGGCAGCAGCTCTTCCTGCCCACGGGTTCTGTCCCCGTGCTTTAATAAACCACCATTTTGCACCAATGACGTCTTAAGAATTCTTTCTTTAGTCGTCGGCTCCGAACCTCCTCACCACACCGAACCTGACTTAAGGTTCTGGGACTTCATCAGGTAGATCAATTTTTCTTCTGCTTGATTTAATGGTTACAAATCATACTTACATTGTTATGGTACGTTGCTTGGGTCTTTCCTCAGGAGACTTACTAAGAATTCATAGCCTCAAGAAAAGTTTGCCCTAAAGCAAAATTCCAGCGCAAAATCTCTAGAAGCACTGTCCTGCCATGAGCCTTCCCATTCCCCTTTTCCCTCCCTCCTCCACACACCAGAGATTAGTCCCATTTTTGAGCTCTACTACATGGCAGACGGTGTGCTAAGCCTTTAAACGTTGTCATCTCACTTATCCTTATAAAAACCCTGTGCAGTAGACATTAATGTTCCACTCTGTCAAATGAGGAAACTGAGGGCCAAAGAACTTTCCCAAAATCACAGCTACTAAGTGGCAGCTCTAGATTTCAAACTACTGAACAGCCTTTGATTGTACTGCAACTTTGTAGTTTGTCATGACAATGAGATGGAATTGCATACCAAGTCATGTTGAGGACTTGGTTTCTTCTTTTAAAAATGCAACTGCTTTGTAAATGAAAACATACATTGTGTTCAAAGATGCCTGAAACAATCTGCTTGATTTTTTTTTTTTTTTTTTGTAACTATACAGTGGAAATAGTATAGATTCAGTCTCAGCTCTCCTACTTCCTGGAGAGCTGAATCTTAGACCAGTCTCAGAACCTCTTTAAAGTGAAGGCAATGATCCACAAGTATGTGAAACCATAAGGAATAACATGGAGGACATTAGGAGAAGAAAAGGAAAAGTGAATCGGGGGAAATCAGAGCGGGAGACAAAGTATGAGAGACTGTAGACTCTGAGAAACAAACTGAGGGTTTTGGAGGGGAGTAGGGTAGGGGGATAGGTGAGCCTGGTGGTGGGGATTAAGGAGGGCACGTATTGCATGGAGCACAGGGTGTGATGCGATGCATAAACAATGAATCTTGGAACAGTGGAAAATGAAATTAAATTTTTAAAAAATGAAGGCAATGATAGTATCTACCTCCAAGTATTGTTGTGAAAACACATTTATGTTTTGAAACATTTCATGTTTTGAAATTTTATGTATTTATTTAATTTTGTCTATTAAACAAAATGAATCATCAAAAATAGACCCCCGAAAATATATCTATATATTCATGGAAGTCCTTAATATATTAGAAATATTGTTAGACTGACAATCAAGAAAACATGGTTTCTAATTTTATTTTTACCTTGGTTTCCTCAGTAGTCAAATGAGGAGACTCAACTAGATGATTTCTAAGGTGCTTCCAATGCTAAACCTCCCAGAGTCTCCCTGCAGGGACCACAGAACTGGAGCTGAGTTGCAGCTTTTCTTTTAAGTGAGTGCCACCCAGAGAGAATATCTATAGAGATAAATACAAAGAGTGGTAGCCAGTGTTTTGTCATATTTTCCTCGACATCTGAATAATGGCCACATGAGACATTATATTAAATTTTGCTGTCAGGTTGGCTGCCCACTGACCAGAGAGCAACTCCTGGGAAAGTACTGAAATGATGTCCACCTTTTAGCTCAGCCAAACAAGGAAAGCAGATAAATATCTTATTTAAGTTTTCAATGGAGTGGTCTATTAGAGCTTGTGTTCACACAGGCTACAACAAAATCCAAAAGTCAAGAGCCCAAATCATAATTTTTAGAACTTGACCAAGTAGCACATGCAGTATTATAATTTTTGGTACAAAAAATTTCAAAGCATACTCTTCTTATAATACAAATAACAATCAGGATCTTCTTAGCTCATGGGAAAAAAAGGTGGAAAGGGGGAGGTGGTTTATATGAGATTTAGGTGGGTTCAGGAGAAAGTGAATTTTTAAGATTACTACAAGGGAATTTGAATGAAAAGGGTTGAGAAACACAGCTTTAGAGAGATAAAATAAGCTGTTCCTTAAGAGATTTTCTGTTTAATTTTGTTAGGGTTTTGACCAACGACAGACCCAAAACTATGAAAAGAGCACATACTCAGTATGTACAATACTCAAAAGTGGCACCTCAAACTCTTCGAAACTCATGAAAAAGCTCATAAGAACATGAATTAAGGGCTTGATTACTAACAATGCCTCCCTGTACTCAGAATCCATGAGTTCCCCAGCACATTTGTGATTTCCTGTGTTGAAAATTTATTTTCAATGTTCCTTTATTTTCAATGTTCAGAACAAGTCATACTGGATACCTGAATAAAGACCATTTGCAAACATTAAATTGCCAGCTCTCTTCCTGGCTGACCAAAGCAGAACATTGTAAAGAGCTTGTCTCCTAATCCCAGCATATTGTTTCTCAAGTTGCCACTTAACCATACTTACACAGTATAACAAGCCACTGACCACACTGTCCTTTTTGTGCCTTTTGATTACATTTATTTAATGCCATGCAAAGGTGAGCGCAATTATTCTTTTATCGGTGTTTGTATCCTGCTTTGGACCACAACAAACAGCTAGTTACTTCCTTAGGGAAAGACAAAATTATGCTGTCTTATGTTTTCCATCCCATGTTGGGCTTTGAATTTCAGAACACAGCAATTCCAGTGTTTTGGACAACATGTACACTTTTGAGGCTGGGGCATTCTTGCTGTCCACTGCTCATCAAGTACATGTATTATGCATGCCCAAGGGAGACTATTGGCTTGAGACTGAACTGGCATTCATGAAGTGCCTTCTGCAAGCCGGCAATTTCCTAAGCACTTACACAATAGTGAGTGGATATAGTAACAGGATTATTTGATAATCAATTTAGTGGAGGTAGTTAGATCTGGAACCAGTCCAAATAAGTCAGCCTCATTTTCTTTTTTTTTTTTTTTTAAAGATTTTATTTATTTGAGAGAGAGACAATGGGAGAGAACATGAGTGAGGAGAAGGTCAGAGAGAGAAGCAGACTCCCTGTGGAGCTGGGAGCCCTATGCGGGACTCGATCCCAGGACTCCGGGATCATGACCTGAGCCGAAGGCAGTTGTCCAACCAACTGAGCCACCCAGGCGTCCCAGTCAGCCTCATTTTCATGTGTTGATCCCGGCACCTTTAAATCCACATTATCACAGGTAAAATTGGAAAAATCTGAATAAGATCAGTAGATTCTATCTTGTCAATATCTGGTTGTAATATTGTGCCATAGTTTTAGAAAGTGCACTGCTTCTTGAAATTACTTTCTTAGCTCTGAAGGCTCCCTTTCATATCTATATCTCTGGTTTTGTCAATCATTATTTATCTCTTATTTAATTACTTAAATAATTATTTATTTATCCCTTATTTAATTCTTATAAGATGACATCTAGTTGCTCCTTATTATTTCATTCTGTTTAACATCATGAGTCTTCTTCAAAATCATGATATCATTTATCTTTTTGCAAATGTCTAGCATATTTCCTATGTTTTTCCCTTTTAATCTCATATTTACTAAAGAGCAGGACTATTATTAGCACCTGCCCCCCCAAAATAACATTGGTTCACTGTCTGGCTTTCCTCTCTATTAATCTGGACACCATTCCGTCCCATTGGCCTCTAGCCTGGAGGACTAGAGACAATGGTTTGCTTGATCAGTTCGGCATGCTCTGTACACTGAACAGAGAGCTGAGGCCAGGGACCGTCAAAATTACTTTTTCTCTCTATTTTTTGTTGAACCACCATATAGGATCAGCTCCTGCAAATCTGGAGGGTAGTGCCCTGTCATTTGTAAAGGGACAAAGTGGGGAATGCAGTTTGGCTCAAGATAGCTTCCCTACTTTGGGGTTACCAACCATGTTATTGAGAAGGCTCTCGGTGTTATATTTTGCAAAGTCACATGTGTTTTCTAAATATGGCCGCCTTTGCTGTTATTTGCCAACATGTGTGAGAATATCCCTTCATAGATTTATCACTTTCTGCCTACCAAGATTAGCAAGTGAGGACAAGATTCCTAGAGAGCCAATAAAAATCTTCTTGGTCAAGTCAAACTCTTTGCCAACTCAGGGTCTTCCCATATGCTGTTCCTTCTTCCTAAATGTTTATTCCCAATTTTTCTCCTTACTACTTTCTACTGGTGCTTTAGTGATCAGCTTAAATATGATTGCCTTGGAGATGCAGTCACCAGTCATTCTATGAAATTGAAGTTCTCTTTGCTACATTCCAGCAGAAGTCTCTGCTCCTTTCCTTCTTGGAATGTATCTTAGTTTATAACAATATATTTATTTGTGTTTACTTGTTTAATGTCACTCTGTCCCACTAGCCTGTAAATTCTATGAAAGTAGAGATTATGTCTATTTGGTTCACCACTGTCTACCTATTTTTTAGCCTAATACCTTAGCCTCAGAGCTAAATACTCAGTAAATGTGAAATGAATTAACAGACAAACTAAGGAACAAGAGACTGTGTTGTGTACAATTTCTTACACAATTGTCTGTTCCCAAAGTTCCTAGGTGCTATTACAGATGTTGACAATTATCATTACTATTCTAGCTGAACATTTGGGGAAAAAGTCTCATCAAAAGTTAAGAAATATCTGGGGGCACCTGGGTGTCTCAGTTAAGCGTCTGCCTTTGGTTCAGGTCATGATACCAGGGTCCTGGGATCTGCTTTGCCTGGGGTTCCTTGCTCAGCAGGGAATCTGTTTCTCCCTCTCCCTCTGCCCTTATCCCTGTTGTGCTCATGCTCGCTCTCTCTCTCTCTCTCTTTCTCAAAAAATAAATTCCTAAAAAAGAAAAAGAAAAAGAAAATTCCCAAAACTGTTTAAAAAAAAAAAGTTAAGAAATATCTGTATTTGATCATGTGTTTTGATCCAGAAGCCATACAAGAGGCTTTTATATCCATAAACCAAAAAAGCAAATTATTTCAATAAACTTAGCTTCAATTTGCACCACTGTGTGGAATAATATGGACTGCTTGAATCTTTGTTGCAAGGATAAAATGAAACAACAAATACTAAATGCCTCGTACTGGAATAACAAAGGGTATTATCTTATGTCCAATTCATAACAATAGGTGGTGATTTCCAGGAGTGTTACTCTGAAAAGTGTTGTGAGGTCTTATCCAGGCTCAAAAGGTGCTATGATTGATTAACAATGTCTGCCAAGGACAAATTAAAGAAAATGATATGAATTATGTTTTGTATTTATCAACTGTGGACTAGCAAATAGCTGACACTCAGTGATTGCTAGTTTCTTTATTGCTATAAACTCCAGATAAATCTTTAATAAAAATTACCATAAAATGTCTCAAAGCTTAAAACAAAAAAATTAGGGCAACTGAGGGCTTACATGAGGCCAAAATGAAAACATGACTTTTAGAACATGGGTAGAATTACCTATAGATTCCAATAACATGAATTCATAGAAATCCAGGTACAATTCAACACAAGGTCCTTGTGTCCTGACAACCAAGCTCTCTCTCACTGTAGAATGATACAACTGACTCACAGTTGTCAGCACCGTTATAGTAAGCAGCACAAATCTGGACAGTTACCTTGTGGCAAGTACAGCACAAAACTCTAGGCCTTTAATAGATGCTGTGTCTGTGCTGAGTCCATGGATAATTGATGAGCCTGAGCCAGTAGTACATTCGAACTTGGCACAGGTGTTTTCATGAAAGTACAGCAAGGATCAGCTTAAATAAGGCCAGAGAAAAAGATATTATTTAGAAATAAGCATTCAGCCATTGCAACAAAGGGCAACTTAACATGAAGCCAGCCTTGGACAGTAAAAGCAGATCATTTAGAGTCACAAGAAACACAAAACCATGGATATAATGTTCCAGCATATTCTTGGAGTGTCCTCAAATTTCCCAGCATATTAAAACACTCTGATTTTTATATTTATGTACTTTCTCCAACTATTCCAAATCCACTCAGTGTGAAAGAGGAAAACAATTTTTCTTGCCTGAATCCTCTTGAACATTTTCTAGAGTTATGAAAAAATTGTGTCATGACTGACTGAATCAGAATGATCATTAGTTGTTTTCTTCTCCCAGCAAAACCAGTGCACTCCCAACCCTGAGCAGATCCTGTTGCCCCATCCCTCCCTTGACACCAGCCTCAGGGAATCTCCTTTGGCAATCACACTCTGGCCCTTAGCAGCAATTTGACCACCAAAGTTCAGTGTTACTTGTAAAAGCATGTACAATGCCAAGGACAAGAGGTGATTTGAGGGAGATTCAGCAAATGGCACCCCTGAAACAATCTCCTCATCACCAAGGAGAATGAGATACCAACTCAGAAAGTCAAATACAGTCCACCTTCATACCGAAGGTCTAGCTAGTAGTGACTGAATTAGAACCTAAAACTGGTTTCTCCATTGTACTCCTATACTTGTTACTTTCTACCCTCCCACCATAACCAAGTTTAGAAGAACAGGTCAGCCATGGGCTTACAAAGGAGCCACCTATGTTTCCAGTCCCAGGTCTGCCACTGTCTAGACGGTGGCAGACAAGTCACTTCATCTCTCTGGTTAATGAAAAGGTTAGGACAAGGTGATCTCTGATGTCGCTTCTAAATCAGACGGTCTATTCTATAAAGATTGATCCAGGTCTCCTGTTTCCTCCTTAACCTTTCAAGAAAGCTCCATAGCTTCCAGGGCTTAGTAGTGACACTGTTTAATTTCTCTACTGAATTAATTTCTCTACTGCTAAACATTCTCTACTATTTGTGGTCTCAAAAAGGCTACCCTCAAGGTAACCCTGCCTGTATTCCTCAGAAGAAATAGCCCTGGGTACCTGGGTGGCTCAGCTGGTTAAGCATCTGCCTTCAGCTCAGGTCATGACCCCAGGGACGTGGGATTGAGTCCTGCATTAGTCAGGATCCTTGCTCAGCAGGGAATCTTCTTCCTCTGCCCCTTCCCTTACCCCTACTGATTCTCTCTCTGTGTGTCTCTTTCTCTCTCTCAAATAAATTTTTAAAAAAGAATGTGTTTCAAAAAGTAAAAGAAGAAGAAGAAGAAAGAGCCCTGAAATTTGCTCCTCAGACTCACTCAGAACAAAGTCAGCTTCACCCACAACTTGAGATACAGCTCCTGTCATCTACAGAGTATGCTCCATGAAACCTAATCTACACACTATTTCCCATGTTCTCAGACTTTAGGTGGTATTCTACATGGCATCAAGGAATCATTCAATGCAGCAATTTAAATCCCAAATAACATTTGGGATCCTGATAGATACGTGGTTCATAATCTTATACATTCATCTGAGGCATCTCTCAAAAGGAGTGGCAGCAATGAGAGATCCCTGCAGGTCAGGCATCATATGAATCACAGGAAACAGGTTTGCTAACCCCAAACTCTTAAGAGACCCCCAAACAGGCTTTCATTTTCTTTTGAAAACACATGGAATGCACTTCAATTCCAAGACAGAGAAATATTCAGTCACTTGTCACTGATACTTAGGAGAGGATTTTCACTTTCAACTGCGGTGCAGATTTGTAGCTTATTTCGAATTTGATGCCATTCTCATCTTTAAAAGTTGATGCATGTGGAAATGCTTTAACACACAAGCCCAAACGTCCCACAAGCACATTAACATTGAATTTCAACATCTATTTGCAGGCATAAGAAGGACAATACAACCCCAAACCAGAAGTAGGGAAGCAGCTCTCACCAGTTGATCACCCAATGGGCTAGCCTCCTCCAAGAATGGAAACTCCAGCCAAAGCACCAGCATTTTCACAAAACAATTATTCCACAGATGTGGCCTTCATCCAGGGCAGCTTCCAATGCAATGTTACTGTACAGTGTTCTCACCCCTCAGGGGCTAGCCAGCCTAAATCATTAGTTCTGTTACCATCATGCACAGGTAAATAATCAAATCCCCAGCTTGTGTTGTTGGTTGTTTTGGTTTATTTGCTTCTCTGTTTACTCTTTTTCAGAATCTCTATAGCTAGTAACAGGAGGGAAAAAAGTTTATGAGTATAACCACCATCTTGAGAAGACACTCAGATGACAACAGTTTTGAACACAGCTATTTCATTAATCCACCTTTGTCCCGGGAATGTGTAAATCTTTCTCTCTCACCTCCAACTTTCTGGTATGCTCTAGATGGTTATTTCCACCTGCCTAGTGGGCAGTGCCTTGATGTCTCATAGTCACATCAAAATCAAAATCCGCCCCCCTTCTCAATTGGCTCTACTTTCTCTGTCCATCATCTTAGAGTATGATTCCACGGCTAGAAAACTCAACTAACTCCCCCTCTCTTTTACCTTCACTTTCAGAGAATCACCACATCTGCTGAGTCTATCTCCAAAATGTCTCATCAGGCTGCTCTACTACCCATCCTTTCTGCTAATACATTAACCCAAATCACCATCAGTTCTTGACCCAACATGTTCTGAGATCACCTCTATTCCAGCGTGAAATGCAGATCTAATCTAAATTCTGAAATGCAGATCTAATCTAAATGCAGATCTAAGCCCCCACTGGATGTCCATTGCTAACAGACTTAGACACTGGTTTCACTCAACCATACTGATCCTTTTTAGAGCTAGCTCCTTGTGTCATCTCCCTCTCTACAAACTGTTTTATGCCTAGAAGGTATTCAATAAATATGATGAATTAGCTTGACTTATCTCTCACAAACAAGTGGAAAGAGAATATCTAGAATCTAAGAAGTTACAGGTACTGGGTTATAAATTTCAAATATTAACGTTTTAAATCTCTTCTCTAACTACCCATCACTGGCCAGCTCTGTTCAGTCAGTTTGCAACCTTGTGAGTGAGGAGCTTTCTGTTCCCACCCTAAAGGAAGTTTCCTGCTGAGAGAAAGCAGAAGAAATAGAGCTGGGGTTGGAGGTTTCTAGAATGTGACAGTTTAGAAAGCTGTTATTACTCAGTGTGTCTGTCCAAAAAATGCAATTCTACTGCCTTGAATACTCTGCAACAAAGAAGTAGGTATTCTACTACAAGATTATTTTCTAATGTTAAACTTACATGGCTGGCCCTCCACCCCCCTTGCCTTTCTGTCTTACCACGTATTTCCTGTTTTTTTTCACTCTGGCTCCAAAGATATATCTGGAATTTCTAGGTTTGGAATCAGCCTACACAATTACTATGTAAATGTTGATGTTGGAATAAGAGGGTATTGAAAAGAAAGATATACATTTCAAGGCATCAGAGAGAGCATCAAAGAGATTTTTTCATCCTATTAAGAAAGATATCCTACAAACTGTAGGCTAGCAAAGTACCACAGCAGTCACTCTGAATCAGAGACTCTTATGCTGCTGGTTTGGACGTGGATCTTAGGAAGTTAGGAGCAGTCTTTCAGTCTGTCCCCAGCCACAGCCATGTTTATCATTAGCTCCTTTAAAAAAATAAAGTGGTAGTTGGGGCTCAAGTTTAGCCTTTGTAGACATGCATATGATCAGACCTGACAGGGTCCATTTGCTAATTCCATGTAGCTAATACTCTGTTTCATCAGAACTTGAACTAAAAGACCAAAAGCCAAGCCATTAGTCATCTGAGAATATAAATGGAATTTCATGTTCCTATGACTGATTGGTCTTAATTTATGAAGGACACTGTGAGGACAAACAACAAGAATCAAATATATATCCCTGCCAGGGCTCATAAAATGAGATATAATTGGTCTGGGCCTGTGCCGTTTTAGTGCTTTAAGCAATATTAATATCTTTAAGAAACTAAAAGCTTCTTTTGTAAACCTGTTTGGTCCTAATTGATGATCTCAAGGTCTAAGTCAATGTATTTATGTTTCATTTTCCCCTTTTGCAGACAAAACAATGGTGCAAGCTCAAGTGCTCCCACATATATCAAACACCAGATATAAAAGCAGAATATAAGTAACATTTTTTAGTATTAGTGACGGAGGGCTGGTGCAGAAGTTGCGGACACATATGGACTCAATGAGTGGATGTAGGCCAGGACATGTATATTTCAATCTCTTTATCTTTAAAATCAACCTTACACAAATGTATCAATGTACCACACAATTATGGTCTTTTTGAATCCAGGCCTGGGTATTTTTTTTTTTAATATCAAGTTAATATCATTGCTAAGCAGTACAAAGTGTGCCAGAAAATATCAAAACCATTTACATAAAATAGAGTCTAAACCCACCAACATCCAGAAAAATTAAAGCTCCTCTTCACTGGACCAAAGAACCATATTCATTATCCATAAAATCATTATTTTGCATCTACTGTGAACTAAGCATTAGCTAGAAGAACAGTGGACAAAATAGTCATGGTCTTTACCTTCATTGAATTTACATTCAAGTGAATACAATAACACAAAATATTAAATAGAGTAAGCAAACAATTAAAATAATCACAAGTTATCTTAAGTGCAAGGAACTTGGAAGGGGTTCAGAAATCAGAAACAGCATATAAATCATTCAGCTCCTCCTTCTACAGATAAAGAAACAGATACCTAGCAGTGAAATGATTTGCCCAAGATCATAGAATCCCCATCCAATTCCCTTCTTTGACAAGTAAGGAAATGTAGCAAAACTATATTCTATCAAAAATTCAGCTAGATGGTTAACAAACCATTCTTAACACCTACAAACTCAACAGGAGATTGAAGAGAAGAATAGCAGCAATTCTAGGAACAGAAAAGGAACACTTTCGGGAAGGCAGGACATGCAAAGAAGTGAATCCAAGGCGATATATGGGAAGATAGACTGTGGGGGGAGGGGCGGCTCCCGGCAAGTGGTCGAGCAGCAGAGCACAAAATCAGAACTTTTAGAAGTCTGCTCCACTGAGGGACATTGCTCCAGAGGCTAAGTAGGAAGTGGGGCCCTCGCTGGGACACTGGTCTTAGGACCTGTGGGGTCACAGAAAGACCAGTGGTGCCTGAGTATGGCAGAGTTCCCAGGTATCAGAGTAGGGAAGCCAGCTCTAGAGACAGAGCTGAAAAGTGGGCTCTCCACTCAGGGTTACCTTAAGCCATGATCTGAGGCACAGGGAGGTCACTACTCTTCAAGCAGGGACCCCACAAGCAGATCATGGGAGACTTTCCTCTTCTTCCTCCAGGAGTTGCAGCACAGAGGCACACGGAAGGAATCTGCTGGGTTTAGAGACTCCAAACAGGGTCATGCATCAGAGACAGAAACGCTCAGTCACTGGCTGGGTGAGGTTGGAGTGTGGCCGGAGACCAGGGAGACAAGAGGAATTGACTGCTTTTCTCTGAAGGTGCACTGAGGAGTGGGGCCCTGAGCTCTTGGCTCCTCCAGGACAGAGATTGGGAGACTGCCATCTTCATTCCCATCCTCCAAAGCTGTACAGAAAACATTCAGGGAACAAAAGCTCCCTAGAGAGAACCCAAGCTAATTACTAGCCTGGCCCCTGGCAAAGGTGGTTCAATTCTGCCTCCTGCAAAGACATTTGAGAATCACTGCAACAGACCCATCCCCCAGAGAGTCAGCAAGAACATCCATCCAAGACCAGGTTCACAAATCAATGAGAACTGCAGAACTCCAGAGCTAGGGGAAAGCAACACATAGAATTCATGATTTTATCTCCATGATCCTTTAGTCTTTCAAAGGTAAATTTTTTTGAATTTTATTTTTTTCTTATTCTATTTTTTAAAATTTTTCCTCTTTCCTATTTTAACCTTTTTAACTATTTTATTTTATCTTATCTTATTTTTTTTAAGATTTTATTTATTTGACAGAGAGAAACAAAGCAAGAGAGGGAACACAAGCAGGGGGAGTGGGAAAGGGAGAAGTGCCTCCCGCTGAGCAGGGAGCCCAATGCAGGGCTTGATCCCAGGACGCTGGGATCATGACCTAGGCTAAAGGCAGAAGCTCAATGACTGAGCCACCCAGGCACCCCATTATCAATATCTTCTTTTAAATTTCTTTTCAGTGTTCCAAAACTCATTGTTTATGCACTACACCCAGTGCTCCATGGAATACATGCCCTCCTTAATACCCATCACAAGGTTCACCCAACGCCCATCCCCCTCCCCTACAAAACCCTCAGATTGTTTCTCAGAGTCCAGTCTCTCATGGTTTGTCTCCCCCTCCAGTTTTCCCCATCTCACTTCTCATCTCCATCTCCCAGTGTCCTCCGTGTTATTCCTTATGCTCCACAAGTAAGTGAAACCATATGATACTTGACTCTCTCTGCTTGACTCATATCAATACCTTTTAAAAGATCTTTTTAAATGTTCATTGTTATAGTCATATTCTATCCATTCATTGTATTTAAACTTATTTTTTGTATACATATAAGTTTTTCTTTATTTAAAATTTTGGGATGCAGTTTCTTCTAACAGATCAAAATATACCCTAAATCTAGCATATGGCTTTGTTCTAGCCTTCAGCCTGATCACATTCTTTCCTTTTTATTTTCTCTTTTTTCAACCAACTTCTTATCTTATTAGTTCCTTTTTTAGAGTCTTTTTAAATCTTCATCTTTACAGTCATATTCTATCTCTTCCTTGTGTTTACCTACATTTTTGTATATATACAAGTTTTTCTTTCTTTAAAATTTTAGGAGGTAGTTTATTCTAAGAGACCAAAATACACCCAAAATCAAATGTGTGGCCTTGTTCTATTCACCAGCCTTTTCTGTGGTCATTGCTATCCTTTTAGCATTTTGTTCTTTCATTCACCTATTCTTACCTGGATAAAATGACAAGGCAGAAAAACTTACCACAAAAAAAGGAACAAGAGGCAGTACTGATATGCATTGATTTTATATCCTGACACTTTACTGAATTCCTGTACAAGTTCTAGCAGATTTGGAGTGGAGTCTTTTGGGTTTTCCACATAAAGTATCATATCATCTGCAAAGAGTGAGAGTTTGACTTCTTCTTTGCCGATTCAGATGCCTTTAATTTCTTTTGGTTGTCTGACTGCTGAGGCTAGGACTTCTAATACTATGTTGAATAGCAGTAAAGATAGTGGACATCCCTGTGTGTTCCTGTCCTTAGCAGAAAAGCTCTCAGTTTTTCACCATTGAGAATGATATTTGCTGTGGGTTTTTCATAGATGGCTTTGATGATATTGAGGTATGTACCCTCCATCCCTACACTTTGAAGAGTTTTGATCAAGAAAGGATGCTGTACTGATGGCTAGGAACCCAATAAATGTGGACATTAATAAGATGTCAGAACTAGAGTTTAGAATGAGGATTATCAAGTTGCTATCTAGGCTTTGAAAAAGCATAGAAGATACTAGAGAATGCCTTTCTGGAGAAATAAAATCCCTTTCTGGGGAAATAAAAACACTAAAATCTAATTTAAAAAGCTATTAATGAGGTACAATAAAAAATGGAAGCTCTTACTGCAAGGATAAATGAGGCAGAAGAGAGAATTAGTGATATAAAAGACCAAATGATGGAGAATAAAGAAGCTGAGCAAAAGAGAGACAAACAACTACTGGGGAGGGGAGAATTAGAAAGATAAGTGATACCATAAGACAAAACAATATTAGAATAATTGGGATCCCAGAAGAAGAAGAAAGAGAGAGATGGGCAAAAGGTATATTGGACCAAATTATAACAGAGAACTTCCCTAATTTGGGGAAGAGAACAAGGATCAAAATCCAGGAGGCACAGAGAAATCCCTCAAAATCAATAAAAATAGGTCAATACCCTGTCAACTAATAGTAAAACTTATAAGTCTTAGTGGCAAAGAAAATCCTGAAAGCAGCTTGGGACAAGAAGTCTGTAACATACAATGGTAAATATATTAGATTAACAGCAGACCTATCCACAAAAACCTGGAAAGCCAGAAAGGATTGCCATATTTTCAGAGTGCTAAATGAGAAAAATATGCACCCAAGAATACTATAACCAGCTAGGTTGTTACTGAAAATAGAAGGAAAGATAAAAAGCTTCCAGGACAAACAAAAACTAAAAGAATTTGCAAACACCAAACCAGTCAACACACAATCTATACACCAACAACAAGACAGAAGAAAGAGAAATTAAGGAGTCAATCCCATTTACAATTGCAGCCAAACCCATAAGACACCTCGTAATAAACCTAACCAAAGAGGTGAAGAATCTGTACTCATAAAACTATAAAGTACTCATGAAAGAAATTGAGGAGGACACAAAGAAATGGAAAAACATTCCATGTTCATGGATTAGAAGAACAGATATTGTAAAAATGTCCATACTACCTAAAGCAATCTACATGTTTAATGCAATCCCTACCAAAATACCGTCCTTTTTTTTTTTTTTTCAAAGAAATGGAACAAATAATCCTAAAATTTATATGCAACCAGAAAAGACCTCAAATAGCCAGAGGAATGTTGAAAAAGAAAGCCAAAGTTGGTGGCATCACAATTCCAGACTTCAAGCTCTATTACAAAGCTGTCATCATTAAGACAGTGTGGTACTGGGACAAAAACAGACACATAGATCAGTGGAACAGAATAGAGAGCCCAGAAATGGACCCTCTACTCTAATCTTCAACAAAGCAGGAAGGGAAGTCCAGTGGAAAAAAGACAGTCTCTTCAACAAATGGTGTTGGGAAAATTGGACAGCCACATGCAGAAGAATGAAACTGGACCATTTCCTTACATCACACACAAAATAGACACAAAATAGATAAAAGACCTCAATATGAGACAGGAATCATCAAAATCCTTGAGGAGAACACAGACAGCAACCTCTTTGACCTCAGCCGTAGCAACTTCTTCCTAGAAACATCGCCAAAGGCAAGGGAAGCAAGGACAAAAATAAACTATTATTTTTACTTAAACTATTTAAACTAAAATTTATTTATTTAAACTATTATACATCAAGATCAAAAGCTTTTGCACAGCAAAGGAAACAGTCAACAAAACCAAAGACAACTGACAGAATGGGAGAAGATATATGCAAAGGATATATTGGATAAAGGACTACTATCCAAAGTCTATAAAGAACATATCAAACTCAACACCCAAAGAACAAATAATCCAATCAAGAAGTGGACAGAAAACACGAACAAATATTTCAGCAAAGAAGACAACCAAATGGCCAACAGACACATGAAAAAGTGCGCAACATCACTCGGCCTCAGGGAAATACAAATCAACCACAGTGAGATACCATCTCACTCACGGTGGTTTTGATTTAGCCATCAGAATGGCTAAAATTAACAAGGCGGGAAATGACAGATGTTGGCAAGAATGCAGAGAAAGGGAACCCTCCTACACTGTTGGTGGGAATGCAAGCTGGTGCCCCACTCTGGAAAAAAGTATGGAAATTCCTCAAAAAGTTGAAAATAGAGCTACCCTACGACCCAGAAATCACACTACTGGATATTTACCCTAAAGATACAAATGTAGTGATCAGAGGAGCATATGCACCCAAATGTTTATAGCAGCAATATCCACAATAGCCAAATTATGGAAGAGCCTAGATGTCCATCAATAGATAAATGGATAAAGAAGATGTGGTATTTATATACCATGGAATACAAGGCAGCCATCCAAAAACAAACGAAATCTTGCCATTTGTGATGACATGGATGGAACTAGAGGGTATTATCATAAGCAAAATAAGTCAATCAGAGAAAGACTATTATCATACAATCTCTCTGATAGGAGGAATTTGAGAGGTAGGGTGGGAGGTCCTGGGGGGGAAGAGAGGGAAAAATGAAACAAGATGGGATTGGGAGGGAGACAAGCCATAAGAGACTCTTAATCTCAGGAAAGAAACTGAGGGATGCTGGTGGGTGGGGGGGGAGGGATAGGGTGGCTGAGTTACGGGCATTGGGGAGGGTATGTGCTATGATGAATGCTGTGAATTGCGTAATACTGATGATTCTCAGACCTGAACCCCTGAGACAAATAATACATTATATGTTTAAAAAAAAAAAAAAAGGAAACAAAAACAAAAACAAAAAATAACTATATTCTATCCAAAGGTAGAATTTTACCATGAACCAAATTACTCATAGTCCTGATTCAAATGTACTATAGTGAAATTCTTATGATATTCTAATTGAAATTCTAATGTAATTCTTGTGTAATAACACAGTGCATAGAAAACAGTCAAGGTCTGGGCAGTGTCACCATCAGTTGGCTTCATTTACCTAGGTAATGGGCAATTCCAGATTGCTGCTTATTAATTGGGCTTAATAACCCTAATGGGAGCACATTCTGACCAAAAGGACCTTTCTCCTTTTCTCCCCTACAGAAGCCATCAAAAATACTGGTCTCCCAGGATGTTTCCGGTTGGTATGCACCAGCCATCTGCAATCTACTATGCCTGTTCAAAATTGGTTTCTCCTATGGGAACAACCTCATTATGGAATAACAGTATGACATAGAACACCTAGTATTTGTATATTGTTTTACAGTTTACATGCCTCTCTTATTCATTACCCCCTTTAAACCTCACAACAACCTTATGAGTAGTATTATCCCCATTTTTCAGATGAGAAAACTGAAGCTCAGAAATGTTAACTAATTTTCCAAGTTAATGAATATACAAGCACCAGGGCCAGGATTAGAACCTAGGCTTTAAACTCTAAGATCTATATGTTATCTCATCACACCTCTAAATCGCAGTTGCCCAGGGGATAGTCTTTGCTACAAGGTTGAAGAATAGTCTTCGCTACAAGGTTGAAGAATAGAGATACTAGTAGTAGCCAAAAGTTAAACTTTAGACTGTACCAGACATCCCAGAGATGGCTGGGGGAAGAAGGGAAATAGATGATTGGGAAAAAAAAAAAAAAAAAAACCAACAACAACAGGAGAACAAGCAGCTAGAATGTCATTGGCAGTTGAAGCAGCCTCCATGATCTGCCCACTATGACTACTACATGGTAGGGCAGAAGGAACATGCATTCCATCTAAAATGTGATTTTCAAATATCTATATCCATTTACTTTCTGGTAGCAGCACCATTTTGGAGAAATTCATCTTTCCTACATTGTATTTTAGTCTTAGTGAGACAACCTATCAAGTTGTTCTTTAAAACTTGGGCAATCTGCTCTTATCTCCCAAGAATTTGTATCTTGAATGGACAAAAACAAAGATGGGGAAATAGTTGGATCGTCTATCCCACAGCAGGACCCTGAAGAGATTGTATTTGTTCCTACAAACTACAATTTCAGAGCAAGCTGCTCCCCAACTTTCTGAGTCTGGTTCTTCAGCTTTTCCTTGAATTCTAAGAGTTGCCCACATCTAGTTTATTCTTTTTCACTTAAGCAAACCAGCATCCATTTGTATTGCCCACAACCAAATTCTGACACAGCATTATCACTAGTCCCTGGTCTACTTCCAGCCAGCTGTGTGACCCTAGGACACTCCCCTCAGTACCTCAATTACCTGAACTATGCAACTGAATTAGAAGACCTCTTTTTGGCACCTGGGTAGTACAATCATTAAATGTCTCCCTTCAGCTCAGGTCATGATCCCAGGGTCCTGGGATCGAGCCCCGCATCGGGCTCCCTGCTCGGCAGGAAGCCTGTTTCTCCCTCTCCCACTCCCCCCTGCTTGTGTTTTCTCTCTTGTTCTGTCTTTCTCTGTCATATAAGTAAATAAAATCTTTTTTAAAAAAACAGAAATACCTCTTTCTTTTAATAGCTTTAACATTTTTAAATTCGATTCTATGATTCCCTGGCTGGTCATACTATGTCTCATTATTCTTGCTGTATCTACAACTCCTACACCCATTATAGACAAAGCTCTTCATTCTTCTCTTTCAGGCCACAAAATGCCACCTATGCAGATCTGGTTTACCTGTTATTCATTTTCTCTAACCCCTGAGCCAACTCTCCATAGTGGCTACTTCAGACTTTCTCCTTCCTCCCAATACCCACTATTAGATTCCAAATAGATGGCCTTGTCTTCTGTGTTAATGAGAATATTACAGTGATTCATCATCTGGCCCACAGTCCCTAGTTTATTTTCATCTTTTCCTCAACACATCTCCACCTCATTATCTCTCCACTCTTCTTTCCTCTTCTTTTCTAAACCATATTTCTTCCCAAGTGCGTAGAGTGCAGTTCAACAAATGAGTACTTTTCATGTACCATGTCCTAGGCACTGTGGTAAGCACAGAGAACACAAAGATAAATATGGCCAGCCCTGCCCCTAGGAAGCATACATACAATCTGCTTATGGGGACATATATAAATAGATAATAGCAATCAAAATTATAAGAGTTTTAATAGAGTTATTTACAAAGCGTTATGGGAACACTGAAGAGGTCAGGACAGAGTTCCTGTAGCTGAAGAATGAACAGGAGCTGGCCAAATGAAGAACACTGTGACAGGTAGATTAGAAAGAGCAAACAGTATAGGCAAAGACAGAGAATAATTCAAAAAATCATGGAGCCGGAGATAAGACCATGCCCATAAATACATGCCCTTGATTGGTAATTAATGCTTGTCATGCCTGAATGTATCAAGTAACAAAAGTCTAACCAGGACAGCCAGCTCATTCCTCGTGCTCTGAACTCACATGTCCTATGCTCTCAAGAGCTCTTGTCCTGACTCCATCTCCTAAAACCCATCACTATACCTTCACTGATACTTCACTTATGTTCAGTCATCATCAAAACCTTTTTTTTGGAACATTTCCTTCACTGCCTGCTTTGCAAAACTTGCTCTCCCCTGAAGACCTGCTTCCTCTGCAGCCTTCACAAGAGGTAGCACCAGGCATGCAGATGGGATAGTATCCTCTTTGCTCCTATGGGGGTTTCAAGGCCTCTAAAATAAAACAAAAACAAACAAACAAAAAAAAATCACCTTTTGGTCTATCTCATGTCGACAGATGATCACCTGCCATTCTCTCCCTACTGCAATCAGCTACAACTTCTAAGTCATTCTTTCTCAGTGTCTTAAAATGTTAGTTCCCCATTCACTGTCACTCTCTGCAACATAATCTTACTACAAGGCATTTTATTTTCATTACCTACATGGATGATATTCTAACACCTAGTGCTTTGCTATCCCATCTCCTCAGAGGTCTTCCTTGTTCTCCACCTTAGTCATCCACTCCCCTTGTCAATACCTTGTCAATACCAATAATGGAAACATCTCCATTATCTCAGTCTCACTAATCCCCCATCCTGATCATCACCTCTTGCCTTCCTTGCTCACTAGGTAACACAACTCCAACAGTATTTCAGTTTCACTGGACCATGCATAGATCTTATTCTCTGCATCCTCCTGTACTCCTCTCCCTCTTACCCAGTGTTGCAGTCTGAATGTTTGTGTACTACCATCACCACCCCAAAATTAATATGTTGAAATCTCAATGCCTGATGTGATGTCTATTAGAAGATAGGATCTTTAGGAAATGCTAGGTCATAAGGGTGGAAACCTTATGAAAAAGACCCCACAAATCCCTGACTTCTACCAAATTAAAATACAAGAATTCTGCAATCCATAAGAAATCCCTCATCATACTAGCACTCCAGTCTCAGACTTCTAGCTTCCAGAACTGTGAGAAATAAGTCTCTGTTGTTTATAAGCTACCCATTCTCTGGCATTTTGTTATAGCTACCCAAATAGACCAAGAATGGACTAAGACACCCTGTTTAACCTCCTGAATACATCATTACCTCACTTCCTTCCATTTACCTTCACCTTTCTGGAACTAAACTGGGAAAAAATCCTATCCTTCTTAAATTCAAATTTCCACCCACTGTATGTCTGCATCCAAGCAAACTAAGCCTTCATGGAAAATAATTACATGATTATACTGACTAGTCTATAAATTCTTATTACAAACTTTAAATAGATCTTCAGTATCACCCAATAATCCTATGACACTTACTGGATACATTCAATCTCTCAATCTCCTGAATGAATATTTTCCTCTCTTCTCAAACATACAGTATTTTCCCCATCCTTACTCTCAGTTGATAATTTTGTTCCTATTTCACTATTAGAGCCAACTAAAAAGAACTTCCATGACTTCTGACCACTGTATCCATCCAGCTACCAGTATCTGCATCACACATTGTACCTTCTCTTTTATTCCTAAATGAATTTCTCCTGCCTCTATCAATTCCTCCACTTGCTCCCTAGGTTCTATCTACTCTTAACTACTCAAGGACATTGTCAAAGCAGCTATTTCCCTTTAAACTCTATCACCAATTCCCCTTCTCTACTAAATCATTCTAAAAGGATACCTACTGTAATTTCTTTCAGTCCTAACTCCATATCCCCTTCAACCTACCCTTTTGTTTCTCTGCTTCCCTTTTCAGATGATCTCCTTGGAGTTGTCTATATATATTACCTTCAATTCCTATTCATTATCCTTTTTGAGATATTACCAAACACTATAAAATTCACCATTTTAAAGTGTATGATTCAGTGGTTCAAGGTTGTACAACTATAAAATTATCTAACTCCAAACATTTTTATAACCAAAAAAAAAAAAACGCAAAACCCCATACCCATCAGCAATCACTTCTCATCTCCTCCTTCTCACAGTAGATCAAAAAAATAATCTTTTCTGTCTCTATGGACTCACATATTCTGAACATTTCATATAAATGGAACCATATCATATAATATGTGGCCTTTGTGTCTGGCTTCTTCCACTTAGCATGTTTTGAGGTTCATTTATGTTACAGCAAGTATCAGTACTTCACTTCTCAGTCTCTTTCTTGAGACTACAATCCGGTTTTTCCCTCCACGAAAACCATGGTCAGTCTTCTTCTTGTTGCAAAACCTAGTGACCAGGTCTCAGTCATCACCCTACTCAATCTGTCAGCAGTATTTGACATGGGTGATACCCCTCCTTAAATAACTTCCTTCACTTCATTTCCAAGACCTCACATACTCTGGTTCACTGGTCACTCCTTCTGGGTGTCTTTGCATGCTCACTCTTAACTTTACGATTCTAAATGTTCAGATGCCCATAAGTTCAGTCCTTGGATCTCTTCTCTTTTCTCTAGCTACCTTCCTTCCCTTAGGGACCATATCCAGTCTTGCGGTTTTAAACTACATCTACATGCTGATAATCCCCAAACTTCTATTTCTCATTAGAACTTCTCCCCCAACACCAGACTTGGAACTTTCTCAAGATGTCCACTTGAATATAAAGTCATCAGATTCTACATATCTGAAACGCAACTCCCAAATTCACCAATCCCTGCTCTTCTTCAGTCTTTCCCATCTCAGTTAATCTAACTCCACTCTTTCTAGTGTTCAGGCCAAAATCCTTAGCTTCATCCTAGATGCTTCTTTCTTTCATATATCTGCATAAGAAAGTTCTCTTTATTATTATACTTCTAAGACATATCCACAACTAGAAATTTCTCACTACATTCTCCACATTCATCCTAGACCTAAGCATTACCTTTATTTATTGCAATGACCCCTTAAATGTCTCTCAGTTTCAAACCCTTGCTTCTACCCCTCAACACTAGTTTCAACACAGCAATCCAAATAATCCTTTCTAAAAATAAGTCCGACCATATCATATCATACCTCTGCTCAAAATCCTCCAAATGAACTTGTATCTCAGAGCAGAACCAAAGTTCTTTATAATGACTGACCAGATTCTACACAAAATGACCTTCATGACCTCTCTGGCTTCATTTATTCCTCTTAGCCACCTTCCTTCTTCCATTCCAACAAAAGTGGATATTCTTTGACTACTTCCGGCATGCTCCTGCCTCAGGACATTTACTCCTAATGTTCCCTTTGCCTGGATTTCTCTTACCCCAGATTACCTTCATGATATACTGACCTTTTCAATTTTTCACTTAAACAACTAATTCTCAGTTAGTCTTCCTTATTCTGTCTATTCCCCAGCTCTCCTTGTGTCCTTTCTTTACCTTAGTTTTCTCCACAGTACATTCTATGTCTTACATATTACACATTTTACTTGTTTTCATATCTGTCCTCTCTAGAATATTAGCTCTGTACAGGCAAGGATTTTTGTCTGGCTTGGTCACTAATTTCTCTGAGTGTCTAGATGGGAGCCAGACACGTAATAGGTACTTCGTTAATATTTGTTAAATAAGCAAATTAATGAGGGGCTCAGCACCTATCTGAAACTGGAAACCCTAAATTTATAGCCTCATGTTTTTCATCAGTTTACGAAGGCAGAGAAGGTGAGATTGTAGAGTTGATTGAAGTTTTGCTGAGAAAACGTGTTGGAAAAGGAGAATATATGAGAGTTGTGGCTATTAGTGATAAAGTGGTTCATGGGATCACCATGGAAACCAGTCTTCATAAGAGAAAAAAATGATACTAGAAAAAGAACAGATAGACCAGGTAAAAGTGAAATATTTTAGAGAATGGAGAGCCCTATGAGGTTGAAAATTGGATTAAAGACTTAGAAAGATAAGGGGCTGTTGTCACAGTAGATTCAGAGTTCAAATACCAGAGCTATATCTATTATTGATTTTGACAAGGTCCAATGTGTCCAGATGTGAGTGACTGAGATGAGACAGAAAAGTTCACTAAAAATGAGAAAATGAGATTGTGGGGTGGGGTGGGGCATCTCTATAGACACTGAAGTACCTCGGGTTCCTGGAAAAAGTTGATGTAAAGTAAAAAACTATCATACTAGCTATATGACTTGGCTATTAATTTAAGAACTATGTCTCAGTTTCCCTGTCTAAAAAATGTGGGTAATATAAAGTACCTAGTCCAGACAGTTATTATGAGTTTTAAATGAGTTAAGATTTGTAAAGCCCTTAGAACACTGCCTGACACATAAGTTCTGCTTTAATTCTAATAATGCACAAGATTCCAAAGATTTCATGAATTCAAGAGCATGACCCAGTCAGGTAGTTCAGGACATGACACTGATGTTATAAGGAAAAGGTGATGTTATAAGGACATGACACTGATGTTAAAAGGAAAGAGGGACTTCAAAAGAGAAGCAAACAATATCACAATGACCAGGCAACTAACATAAACATCTGGACAAGCCCAGGGGAGTCTATACTAATGTGTTGGGTGAGCAGTGAAGACTGTGGTAAGCCAAAAGGCGTCACTTCACCACACCTCGAGCCAGCCATTGCCCTGCAGCAATGTAAGCCCTTTGTCATCAAAACTCTTACTTTTTACAAGAAAAGCCATATGCTCATTTTTATATTAAATCTTCCAGTTATGCAGATAAAGACACACACAAAGGGAGAGAGAGAGAGAGAACTAGAGGCTGATATCTCTGATGAACATAGATGCAAAAATCCTCAACAAAATACTAATAAACAGAATCCAACAATGCATTAAAAAAAAAAATCATTCACCACCATCAAGTGGGATTTATTCCCGGGATGCAAGGGTGATTCAATATTCACAAATCAAACATTATGATACATCATATTAATAAGAGAAACATGGCCATTTCAAGAGATGCAGAAAAAACACTTGACAGGAGTGCCTGGATGGCTCAGTCATTAAGCATCTGCCTTCAGCTCAGGTCATGATCCTATCTATCATCCTGGGATCAAGCCTCTCATCAGGCTCCCAGCTCAGCGGGAAGCCTGCTTCTCTCTCTCTCTCACTCCCCCTGCTTCTACTCCCTCCCTCACTGTCATTCTCTCTGTCAAATACATAAATAAATAAAATCTTTTAAAAAATAAAAAGAAAGAAAAAAGAAAAACCACATGAGGAAGTACAACATCCATTCATAATAAAAACCCTCAACAAAGTAGGTTTAGAGTAAACATACCTCAACATCATAAAGGTTACCTATGAAAAACCCACAGTGAACAACATCTTCAATGAGCAAAAATTGAGAGCTTGTCCTCTATGGTCAGGACCAAGACAAGGATGTCCACTCTCACCACTTGTACTCAACATAGTACCAGAAGTCCTAGCCACAGCAATTAGACAACAAAAAGAAATAAAAGGCATCCAAACTGCTAAGGAAGAAGTCAAATTTTCACTATTTGCAGATGCCATGTTACCATATATAGAAAACCCACGAGATTCCACCAAAAAACTACCAAAAGTGATAAACAAATTCAGTAAATCCAGAGGATTCAAAATCAACTTGTGGAAATCTGTAGCATTTCCAAACACCAATAATGAAGCAGCAGAAAGAGAAATTAAGGAATCAACCCCATTCACAATTACACCAAAAATAATAAGATTCCTAGAAATAAACCTAACCAAAGTGGTGAAAGACCTGTACTCTGAAAACTGTAAAAGCTTGCTGAAAGAAACTGAAGCTGACACAAAGTAATGGAAAGTTACCTATGCTCATGGATTGGAAGAACAATTATTGTAAAAATGTCTGTACTACCCAAAGCAATCAATGCATTTGAAGTAATCCCTATCAAAATACCAACAGCATGTTCCACAGAACTAGAACAAACCATCCTAAAATTTGTATGGGACCACAAAAGACCACAAATAGCCAAACCAATCCTGAAAAAGAAAAGCAAAGCTGGAGGCATCATAATTCTGGATTTCAAGTTACATCACAAAGACACAGTAATCAAAACAACATGGTCCCGGCACAAAATAGACACACAGATCAGTGGAACAGAATAGAAAATTGCAGAAATGAACCCGTAGGTATATGGTCAATTAATCTTCAACAAAACAGGAAAGACTACCCAAAGGGAAAAAGACTGTCTCTTCAACAAATGGTATTAGCAAAACTGGACAGCCACATGCCAAAGAATGAAACTGGACCATACACAAAAACAATCTCAAAATGGATTAAAGACCTAAGTGGGGGACACCTGACATCACAAAAATCCTAAAAGACAGCACAGGCAATAGCTTCCTTGACATCGCCCACAACAACATTTTCCTAGGTAAGTCTTCTGAGACAAGGGAAACAATAGCAAAAATAAACTACTAGGACTACATCAAAATACAAAGTTTCTGCACAGCGAAGGAAACAATCAACAAAACTAAATGGCAACCAACCTACAGAATGGGAGAAGAGGTTTGCAAATAACATATCCAATAAAGGGTTAGTATCCAAAATATATAAAGAATTTATAAAACACCACACCCAGAATATGAATAATCCAATTTAAAAATGGGCAGAAGACAAGAAGATAGAGACATTTCTCCAAAGAGGCAAACAGACGACTGACAGACACATGAAAAGATGCTCAACATCACTCATCATCAGGGAAATATAATCAAAACTACAATGAGGTATTACCTCACACCTATCAGAATGGCTAAAAACAACAACACAAGAAACAATAGGTGGTGGTGATGATATGGAGAAAGGGGAAAACTTCTTGCACTATTGGTGAAATGCAAACCAGGCAGCCACTCTGGAGAACAGTACAGAGGTTCCTCAAAAGTTAAAAATAGAACTACCTTATGATCTAGCAGTTGTGCTACAAGGTATTTACCCAAAAAATACAAAAATTCTAGTTCAAAGGGTACATGTATTCTAATGTTTATAGCAGCGTTATCTACAATAGCCAAATTGTGAAACAGCCCAATTGTCCATCAATAGATAAATGGAGATATGTATTTTCAGTATATTTTATTATATATATATATATACACATATATATAATGAAATATTACTCAGCCATAAAAAGGAATGAACTCATGTCATTTGCAATGACATGGATAGAGCTAGAGAGTATTATCTTAAGCAAAATAAATCAGTCAGAGAAAGACAAATACCATGTACTGTACATGGAATTTAAGAAACAAAACAAACGACCAAAGCCAGTGCGGGTGGAGGGAAGCGTGGAGAAAGATTGACAAACCAAGAAACAGATTCTTAACTACAGAGAACAAACTGATGGTTACCAGAGGAGAGGGATTAAGGAGTGCAGTTGTCATGATGACTACTGGTTGATGTATGGCATTGTTTAATCACTATTTTATACACCTGAAACTAATATAACACTGTATTTTAACTATATTTGAGTTAAAATTTTTCAAAAATTAAAATAAAATAAATATATCTCCTGGTTATGAAAGGTTGGCTAAAATTTATAAAATATTGTAAGGTCCAAATGTTAGTAAACCATCTTTGGCTAACTGCATCTTTGGACACAGTAGCCACCAGTCTGAACTCCCTGCTTTCCAGGAATGTAAAATATGGTGGATTAGAAGATAAATGCCATTGTATCCTCCCTACCCCATGACCTGTGTATTATAGGAGAGGAAAGAGTATCTTTATAGATGGGAGGTGGTTTCTGTCAAGGTCACAAAAGAGGAAGAAACTTTCAAGGAAGAGGCTGAAGAGATAGAAAGCCAGGGACAAGAGCAGATGAAAAGGAAGGTAAATAAGGGCTTACATTTTAGGCAGTGACAAAACATGAGGAAGATGATAGAGACAGAGAGATCAAGTGCCTTAAATTCCAGTGGACCCCTGGCATCAAGTCCAGGCAGATGACAGGAGACCCAACCTCCAGATGTACTAATTCCCCAGGAAAGCCAGTTCCCACATTACAGATTCCCTCTCTACCATCTTTAATTCCCTTCAAAGGACTTGGTCTTTCCATTTTCCAAATAGGCATCATATTCTCTATTCCAAAAATCATTTCCTGTATGATATATTAATCAAACTTAAGTAATCATATACACCTCTTTTGGCCATTTCTTCTCTCCCTCCCCACAGGTCCTTCTTTCCCATCTTATCACTTGGGCCTTCTCTAATTTTGGCCTTCATCTCATTCCTTCCTTTTTCTCTTGGAAAGTCATTCATTCTCAGGCAGTAACTGCTGCCTCTTGCCTATAACTCCCAAATCTGCACCACTCTGAATTCCAGTTCCATATTTCCAATTTGTCACTTGTAAATGGGAAGTTTTTCTACCAGTCCATAAGCCTTCTTTAAAAAGAAGCAATAACTTACTCATTAACATGTGTGCTCTAGCACCTAACCTACTGCCTATTAGGTGGTAAGTACTTAATAATCTTTTTTAAATAAATGAATGTCTCAAAGGTATCTCCATTTCATAATATGTCCAACAGTTAATGATTTTTCTAAAAATGTTTATAAACATACACAAGTATGTTCCTGTCAAGTATGTTCATTCATATGTGTGTATAAACCAAAATGTAAATAATTATCAATGTGTTAAAATCATATAATTTTCTAATTTTTTATTTATAACTTTCTGCATCACTTGAGTATTTATAATCAGTATATATTGCCTTTAAAATCCAATTAGGAGGAGCTATTTTATATTTTAAAGGAAGTAAATACTATATTTATTATCTTCAAACTAAAATGAGCTTCATTCTCCCCATTCTGGGCTTTAAACCCTGGCATTCTCTTCAAAGCCTAATTATCCTAGAATAACCATATTCTATAAATTATGTAGTCCTGCAAGTTCTACCTTCACAATTTCCCTTAGACTCACTCCCTAACTTCCCATTTGATCTGCCCCCTTTTTCTGCTTAGAGTACCAAAACCTCACACTATCAGCCAGTTTAGATCATGTTCTGCTGCGGTACAGACAATTAAAAAATCCTAGTGGCATAAAATGGCAAATTTATTTCACCCTCATATTACATATCCATTATGAGTTGGTTGCAATTTCTGCTCCATGTCTCCTCACTCTATGACCCAATTTGATGGAGCAGCCAAGATGGGGTGTGTTACAGTCACTGAGGCAGAGGGAAAGAGAGCTCAGAAGTATCTTGTGAGGGCATGAAATTGCTTTCACCTAGAAGTGACACACATCTGCTCATAACACACTGGCCAGAATTATTCACATGCTCCCCAACTACAATGGAGCCAGGAAGTAGAAGCCTGCCATCTGCCTGATAGGGTAGAAAACTGGAAATATTTGGCAAAGAGAACTAAAACCCACCACACTTGAAAAAAGACACTAGACAGGCTTTCATGACTCTGAATTATCTTGTATATCCTGGCCACCTGAGTCACTGGATTTAGAGTCCCAAAGATGGAGTGCCAGTCCTAATCTCTCATTTATTACCTGAGTGACCATAGTCATTTAATTTCCTCAGGTTTAATTTTTAACAATTTCTCTCCCTATTTACATTCCTGAGAATATATAAAATATTAGATAGGAACTTAGACACACATTTATAGCAATAAGTTGAATTAATCTAATGCAACATTAATTCAGTAGCCGGCTTATGAAGCTGGCCATGCATATAATTTCACTTACTGCAGTGCCTGAAGTGTGTCTGTGTGGTAGGTTGGAGGTAAGGGGTTTGGGGAGTGTCTCCAACAAAGCCGCCTCTGTGCTATTAAGTACTTCCTGAGCTCTGACATAGAGGATTGCTCTTGGGTTCCCTGCTTTGTGCCTTTCTTAGAATGCCACCCTTATCAATCAGCTTAGTGATCCTGCCACTTTACTGTGAATCCCTCAGATCACAGGACCTAAACACCTGCTGGGCCTAGAAAATGAAAGGGAGTTATTTCTTTTTACTGCAATAGCCATCATTTCCCCTTTGCATTTTTCTCTTTTAAAAAAAAATTATCTTATTTTTTTCAATGTTCCAAAATTCATTGTTTATGCACCACATCCAGTGCTCCATGCAATACGTGCCCTCCTTAATACGCACCACCAGATTCACCCAACCTCCCACCTCCCTCCCCTCCAAAACACCCTCAGTTTGTTTCTCAGAGTCCACAGTCTCTCATGGTTTGTCTCCTCCTCCGATTTTCCCCAACTCACTTCTTCTCTCCATCTCCCAATGTCCTCCATGTTATTCCTTATGCTCCACAAGTAAATGAAACCATATGACCATTGACTTTCTCTGCTTGACTTATTCCACTCAGCATAATCTCCTCCACTCCCCTCCATGTTGATACAAAAGTTGAATATTCATCCTCTCTGATGGAGGCATAATACTCCACTGTATATATGGACCATACCTTCTTTATCAATTCATCCTTTGAAGGGCATTTGGCTCTTACCACAGTTTGGAGACTGTGGCCATTGCTGCTATAAACATTGGGGTACAGATGGCCCTTCTTTTCACTACATCAGTATCCTTGAGGTAAATACACAGTAGTGCAATTGCAGGGTCATAGGGTAGCTCTATTTTTAATTTCTTAAGGAATCTCCACACTGCTTTCCAAAGTGGCTGCACCAACTTGCATTCCACCAAAAGTGTAAGAGGGTTCCCCTTTCTCCACATCCTCTCCAATACATGTTGTTTATTGTCTTGTTAATTTTGGCCATTCAAACTGGTATAAAGTGGTATCTCAGTGTGGTTTTGATTTGAATCTCCCTGATGACTAATGATGAACATTTTTTCATATGTCTGTTAGCCATTTGTATGTCTTCTTTGGAGAAGTGTCTGTTCATGTCTTCTGCCCATTTTTGTGACGTGATTATCTGTTTTGTGTGTGTTGAGTTTGAGGAGTTCTTTATAGATCTTGGATATCAGCCTTTTGTCTGTAGTGTCATTCGTGAATATCTTCCCCCATTCCGTGGGTTGCCTCTTTGTTTTGTTTACTGTTTCCTTTGCTGTGCAGAAGCTTTTGATCTTGATGAAGTCCCAAAAGTTCATTTTCACTTTTGTTTTCTTTGTCTTTGGAGACATGTCTTGAAAGAAGTAACTGTGGCCGATGTTGAAGTGGTTATTTCCTATGTCCTTCTCTAGGATTTTGATAGATTCCTGCCTCATGTTGAGGTCTTTTATACATTTCAAGTTTATCTTTGTGTATAGTGAAAGAGAATGGTCAAATTTCAGTCTTCTCTACATAGCTGTCCAATTTTCCCAGCACCATTTATTGACTATCTTTTTTCCACTGTACTTTTCTCTTGCTCTCTTTTTTCTTATGACATTTACTATGCTGTCTAGATAAGTCCTTTCTTCCCAAAAGCTTATGCCTTCCCCCCTCATGTAAAATATCCCCATATTATCTCCCATCGTAGTCCATGGCAACATTGCCTGATGCTGATAATCCCCAGATTATACCTATGGCATGCTGCTATCCTTGCCTCTGA
The DNA here is from genome assembly GCF_964662115.1 of Mustela nivalis. NCBI lineage: Eukaryota > Metazoa > Chordata > Mammalia > Carnivora > Mustelidae > Mustela > Mustela nivalis. The sequence goes on from NC_139031.1 coordinate 49,338,224, forward strand.
ACTTTGTTCATGCTATCCTCTACTCTGTAAATAGCACCCCACATCTTCCCTTATTTTTCAAGTTCTACTTTCTCTATACTTCTCCTTGCTACCACCATCCATGCTTGGAATTTCATTCTTCTATATTTAATGCTTACATTTTGGCATTTGTTGCTTCCTTCCAAATTGCTTCACCTGAGTCTAATTTGTGTCTCCAAAATTTTGCTAGCAGTTTCTAACACATTCTATTCTTATGGGCTTTTTTGATCTCCCTACCCAGATACAGAGACTGAATGAAGGAATCCAAGCCTAGGCTTAGAAAAGAAAAAGAAACTAAAGGTCCTGAATACAATAGCACAATTATTCAGGGGCCAGCTGGTTCACTCCACAGGAGAAGGCACTTAAACCTCATGTGTCATCTTGAAACTTAACCTCATGGTTACATGTGGTGAGTCACCCTCAAAACACAAAAGAAAGTTGAGTTACCTCCTTCATAGGGTGCCAAGACCTTTATGCTACCACCAGTAATTCTCAAAAGTCAGGATAGGAAGCAGTTATTCCCCAGTTTTCAAAGGCTCAGGTACTCAGGTGCTGGGTCCAAGCATGGCATGAGAATGCAGATTTGTGCCTTTGAAAGCAGTCAGTTGTGTGTGAGAAAAGAAAAGAAAAAAAATGCATCTTCGTTAAAACTTGTTCTAAGGGAACATCACATCCACAACTAGGGAACCACAGAGAGAGATCATGCCTGGGGCTCAAGCCCCTAATGCAATCTGCCCAGCTGGAGGAGCCACAATGAATTGTTAAGACCCCTTAATCTGATGATTCACCAGCAACAAGATGAATGCCTAGAATACAGTGATTGCTGGAGGGTTTACAGACACCCAGGCTGAACAGATGGAGCATGGTAGAGGTATGGTAGGGTCTTAGAGACATACAAACATCATGGCCCCCCACAAAAAAATCATTTTATGTCAACCACAGCAGCATACATCCACACCAAGGTAATAGTGTCTCGTTGAAACTTGCCCCCTTCAAGAGAAGCGAAGGAAGATACTATAGGTGATTGCCCCTTATTTTGAAGGGGAAACGCATCTCAAATTATAGACCTTTTATTACTCCATCCTACCTAATTTCCACTCACCATCTACATGGATCTCTAGTGTCCAACAAAAAATAGCAGTGCTAAAATCATCTGTGCCTGCTTAGTAGCTTGACAGGCTAATCAGAGGACTGGTCACACAGACACACTTTTTCCAACAGCTGCCAACTTGTCTCAGGTCTCAAGTGAAAAATCACAAAATGTTACTACCTCGATGCCAATTCATAATAAACATGTTCCCTCCATGTTTTCTTTATGTTTAGCAGCATATTGGTAGTTTAATTTTTATGGAGTTATAATTGGTATAAGGCCATTTATTTTTAAAATCTTCCAATTTAGGCAAACTAAACAGACTGTCATCTTTTTTTTCCTATAGTATTTTTTATGGTGATCTTACTTGAGTTTCTTTTTATCTTTTAATTCTTTACCAAAAACAAAAACAAACAAACAAAAAATAAACAATAAAACATAATCCCCCTGGTGGATAAGTAACTGTTAAAAAGTATATGAATTTGATCTGATGTCACAGAAATCACCCTGCAAAAAAGTTTTCTAAACTGTGGATGGTAGCTTTTGGGTGCTGTGACTCACTAAGGAGGAATAATCAGAGAATGGTGGTGAGGGAAAAATTAAAAAGGAATAAATCTCCACTTTCAGTTTTTATTTTCCAGTTAATGAATACTAATTAACTAACTAATTTTCATTCATAGAATAAAATAAAAATATGAGTAAAGAATTTTGATTCTATGAATCTGTCCTTCAGGTTCTGGTCACAGCTCTTTCCATCTCAATATGTAAGCCATTAAGAGAAAGTGTATTTGGCAGTGACAATCTTTTATTTCAAACACTGTAGAGAAAAATTTCTAGGTAGTAATTGATTTTTTATCCTGTGTGCCTCAAAAATACATGTAGCAGGCATAATCTCAGGAAGAGTCTCAAAGTTGAGCCACAATTCTATCTAAAAGACAGTCTTATTTTAGAAATAGCCCATATGTTTCCACTTTTGAGCTTTTAGTACCGACAGGCAGCTACAGGGAGCCAGATGGGTAACATAGGTAAGATTCCAACATTATAAATCTTCTTAATTAAATTGAATTTTCAATAGAAGGGAAAAATTAAATGTAATGGGATACAATTATCTTAGGAATAACACACATGCAATGTGCCTTGCTGCTTATTTAATCTGGAACTTTTATTGGTACATAATTATCACCCGGGATTGTGGGATACTTTAGATGCGATCATACACTTGATAAAATTAGTGAAATGTTAGTTATCTTTTGTGGATTACAAAATATATTTCCCTGTTTTGGGCAAACATAAATGGGGAGAAAATAAATCTAATCAAAATATCCAATCCTAGGCAAACAGAAAGGATGTACAATTAGGATTAAGTTTTGTGCAAATATCAGAAACTTCAAAAAACAGTGCTCAAAGAAGTAAAAGAAGTTTGGAGTTTGGTGGTCTAGGCTGGAAAGTAAACCTCAGGGTCTTTGGAGATCCAGCCTCCTTCAACTCTCTGTGGCAACATCCTTAGTATATAGCTAAGTGCACTTAGAACGTCCTCAAAGATGGTTTTATGGTTCAAGATGGCTGCAAGAACAATTCTGTGTCCTAAGCCAGAAGAAAGAAGATGGTAGTCAGGGTTTAACTGGCACAGTTCCCAGCTAGATCAAGCCTCTTTACAAGGATTCCTCAGAAATTCCAACTGACGGCTTCTGTTTATATTTCATTGGTCATCCCTGGTGGCAAGGGAAACTGGGAAATACAGATGTTTTAGCTAAGCACATTTCTGTCTTCCAAAAAAAACTGGGATGCTGGTAAGGAATACAGAGCAAATGGATAGTGGGGAGAGAACCAAAAGTCTGTGCTATACCAAGTGCTGAATGGGAAAAGTCTTCAGCCAAGACTATTCTATCTAGCAAAGCTATCATTCAGAATTGAAGGAAAAGTAAAGAGTTTCCCAGATAAAGAAAGAAAAAAAGAAAAGTTTCCCAGACAAACAAAAACTAAAGAAGTTCATGACTATTAAACCAGCCCTGCAAGAATTATTAAAGGAGACTGTTTGACTGGAAAGGAAAGACCAAAAATAACAGTATGAATTTAAGAAATACAAAAGCAGTAAAAATGAATATTTCTGCAGAAAATCAGTCAAAGAACTCACAAAGTAAAAGGAGATAAAATATAATAAACCAGGGGTGCCTGGGTGGCTGGGTGGCTGAGTGCTTAAGCCTCTGCCTTCAGATCAGGTCATGATCTCAGGGTCCTAGGATTGAGCCGGCATCAGACTTTCTGCTGGGAGCCTGCTTCCTTCTCTCTCTGCCTGCCTCTCTGCCTACTTGTGATCTCTCTCTCTCTCTCTCTCTCTGTCAAATAAATAAATAAAATCTTTAAATATATATACATACATATGTATATATATATTTATATAAATACATACATATATACATATACATATGTATACACACACACACACACACACACACACACACATACCTATACCTGTACTTAAAATGTGAAGTGGAGAGGAGAAAAGAATGGGTTCAACCTTGAAGGACCATCAACTTAATAGAGACTGCTATATGCAAAAGAGGTTATATACAAACCTAATGGTAACCACATATCAAAAACCACTAATAATCATGCAAAGAATAAAGAGAAAGAAATTCAAACATATTACTAAAAAATCTCACCAAACCATGAAAGATATTTAAGACAAGAAAGGATCAGAGAAAATTTTCAGAAACTACCACAAAACCAGAAATAAAATGGCAATAAATACATATCTATCAATAATTACTTTGAATGTAAATGGACTAAACACTCCAATCAAAAGACTTAGGGTAGGAATAGATCAAAAAAACAAAACAAAACAAGATCCATCTATATGCTGCCTATAAGAGACTCGTTTTAGACCTGAAGACACCTGTAGATAGAAAGTGAGGGGAGGCAGGGGCGCCTGGGTGGCTCAGTGGGTTAAGCCTCTGCCTTTGGCCCAGGTTGTGATCTCAGGGTCCTGGGATCAAGCCCCACATTGGGATCTCTGCTCAGCAGGGAGCCTGCTTCCTCCTCTCTTTCTGCCTACTTGTGATCTCCATCTGTCAAATAAATAAATAAAAATATTTTTTTAAAAAAAGAAAGAAAGTGAGGGGATAGAGAAATATTTATGCAAATTAGTGTCAAAAGAAAGCCAGAGTAACATACTGGACAAAACAGACTTTAATATTATAAGAGACAAAGGACATGATATAATAATAAAAGAGAAAATCCAACAAGAAGATACAACAATTGTAAATATTTATGCACCCAACATGGGGGCACCCAAATACATAAAACAGTAACAGACATAAAGGAAATAATTGATAACAATACAATAATAGTAGGAGACTTTAACACCCCATTCACATCAATGCACAGATCATCTAAACAGCATATCAGTAAGGAAACAATGGCTCTGACTGACACATTGGACCACAAGGTCTTATTCAGAACATATCAACCTAAAACAGAAGAAAACACATTCTTTTCAAGTGCACATGACACATTCTCCAGAATAGATCATATATAAGGCCCCAAAACAGGCCACAACAAATACAAGAAGACTGAAGTCATACCATGCACCTTTTCTGGCCACAATGGTATGAAACTAGAAGTCAACCACAAGAAAAAAATCTGGAAAGACCACAGATACATGGAGAGTAAATAAAATGATACTAAACAATGAATACGTCAACTGGGAAATCAAAAAAGAAATTTAAAAATACATGGAAACAAATGAAAATGAAAACACAACATTCTGAAACACTTGGGATGCAGCAAAAACAGGGAAATATATAGCAATACAGGACTAACTCAAGAAGCAAGAAAAAAGGGAGGAGTCAAGATGGTGGAGAAATAGCAGGCTGAGATGACATCAGTTAGCAGGAGATCAGCTAGATAGCTTATCAAACCATTGTGAACACCTACAAATCCAACAAGAGATTGAAGAGAAGAGGAGCAACAATTCTAGAAACAGAAAATCAACCACTTTCTAAAAGGTAGTACTGGCGGAGAAGTGAATCCAAAGTGATGGGAAGATAGACTGTGGGGGGAGGTGCCGGCTCCTGGCAAGTGACAGAACAACGGAGCACAAAATCAGGACTTTTAAAAGTCTGCTCCACTGGGGTGCCTGGATGGCTCAGTGGGGTTAAACCTCTGCCTTAAGCTCAGGTCATGATCTCAGGGTCCTGGGATCATGCCCCACGTCGGGTTCTCTGATCCACAGGGAGCCTGCTTCCCCCCCCACCCCGCCCGCTGCCTGCCTCTCTGCCTACTTGTGATCTCTGTCTGTTAAATAGATAAATAAAATCTTTAAAAAAAAAAAAAGTCTGTTCCACTGAGGGACATCGCTCCAGAGGCTAAACCGGGTTGAAACCCACATGGGGTCAGCATAGCCTCAGGTCCTGCGGGGTCACAGAAGGATCGGAGGTGTCTGAGTGTTGCAGCACTCACAGGTATTAGATCAGGGAAGCCAGGTACAGAGACAGAGCCGAGGACTGAGCTCTCAACTTGGGGTTACCTTGAACCATAATCCATGGCACAGGCCACTCCTCTGTGAGTGGGGTCCCCACAAGATCTGGGTAGACACCACCTGGGAAAGCTCAGGGATCTGCGGGGCTTAGAGACTCGAGGCGGAGCTCCATGCCAGAGACAAAGATGCTTGGTCATAGGCTGGGTGAGCTCGGCCCACAGCCAGAGGCCAGGGAGACGGGAGTGACTGAGCACTTTTCTCTGAGGGCACACCAAGGGGGGAGGGGGGGGCCAAGCTTTCAGCTCCTCCAGGCTGGAGATTGGGAGGCCTCCATTTTCATTCCAATCCTCCGAAAATCTATAGGAAGCATTCAGGGAACAAAAGCTACAAAAAGTGAACTCAAGTGGATTACTTAGCCTGGCCCATGGTAAGGGTGGTACAATTCCGCCTCAGGCAAAGACACATGAGAATCACTACAACAGGCCCCTCCCCCAGAAGATCAATAAGAAATCCAGCAAAGACCAAGTTCACATACCAAGGAGAACAGCAGAATTCCAGAGGAGGAGAAAGCAAAGCAAGGAATTCATGGCTTTCTCCCCATGATTCTTTAGTCTTGCATTTAATTAATTTTTGTAAATTTTTTTTTGCTTCTGCTAAATTTTTTTAACTTTTACCCTTTCCTCTTTTAATATTTTTAATTAGTTTATCTTAATACCTTTCATTAAAAAATAATAAACTTTTTTGAACATTTATTAACATACTCATATTTGATCCTTCATTGTATCTAACTTTATTTTTTGTATACACATAGGGTTTTTTCTTCTAAAAAATTTGGGGTACAACTTCTTCAAATAGATCAAAATATACCATAAATCTAGCTCCAGGATTGTTCAAGTATCAAGCCCATGCAAATTCTCTCCACTTTCTTTTTCTTTATTCTCCTAACCAACTTAATTTATCAACTTCTTTTTTAGAAATTTAAAAAAAATTTTTTTTCAACTTTATAGGCATATTCCATCCCTTCATTGTGTTTACCCTTATATATGTTTTTCATTCTTTAAGATTTTCATTTTTAAGATTTCATTCTTAATTCCCAAAATTAAGTGGGTGACCCTATTCTAGCCACCAGTCTAATATATATATATTTTTTTCTTTTTTATATTTTTTCTTTATTTGTCTTCTTTTTTTATTTTTTTTTCTGAACTTCTTTTTATCCCCTTTCTTCCCCCCTCTCCCACGATTAGGGGTCTCTTCTGATTTGGTTAAACCACAATTTCCTGGGGTCTTTGCCACACTTTTAGTATTTTATCTGCTCCTTCATATATTCTTATCTGGACAAAATGACAAGGTGGAAAAACTCACCACAGAAAAAAGAACAAGAGGCAGCACCAAAGGCTAGGGACCTAATCAATAGGGACATTGGTAATATGACAGATCTAGAGTTCAGAATGACAATTCTTAAGGCTCTAGCCGGGCTCAAAAAATGCATAGAAGATAATAGGGAAACCCTCTCTGGAGAAATAAAAGCCCTTTCTGGAGAAATAAAAGAACTAAAATCTAACCAAGTTGAAATTTTAAAAAGCTATTAATGAGGTTCAATAAAAATGGAGGCAGAAGAAAGAATTAATGATATAGAAGACCAAATGACAGAGAATAAAGAAGCTGAGTAAAGAGAGACAAACAAATACTGGACTACAAGGAGAGAATTTGAGAGATAAGTGACACCATAATGACACAACATTAGAATAATTGGGATTCCAAAAGAAGAGAGAGAGAGGGGAGCAGAAGGCATATTGGAGAGAATTATTATAGAGAATTTCCTTAATATGGCAAGGGAACAAGCATTGAATTCCAGGAGGTGCAAAGAACCCCCCTCAAAATCAGTAAGAATAGATCAACACCCCGTCACCTAATAGTAAAATTTAAAAGTCTCAGTGACAAAGAGAAAATCCGGAAAGCAGCCCGGGAAAAGAAGTCTGTAACATACAATGGTAAAAATATTAGATTGGCAGCAGACTTATCCACAGAGACCTGGCAGGCCAGAGAGAACTGGCATGATATTTTCAGAGCACTAAACGAGAAAAACATGCAGCCAAGAATACTATATCCACCTAGGCTATCATTGAAAATAGAAGAGATAAAAAGCTTCCAAGACAAAGAAAAACTAAAAGAATTTGCAAACACCAAACCAGCCCTACAGGAAATATAAAAAGAGGTCCTCTAAGCAAAGAGAGATCCTAAAAGTAGTACACCAGAAAGGAAAGAGACAATATACAGTAACAGTCACCTTACAGGCAGTACAGTGGCATTAAATTCATATCTCTCATATCTCTCAATAGTTACACTGAATGTAAATGAGCTAAATGCCCCAATCCAAAGACACAGAGTATCAGAATGGATTAAAAAAAAAATCAACATGCTGTCTACAAGAAACTCATTTTAGACCTAAAGACACATCCAGATTCAAAGTGAGGGGGTAGAAAACAATTTACCATGCTAATGGACATTAGAAGAAAGCTGGGGTGGCAATCCTTATATCAGATCAATTAGATTTTAAGCCAAAGGCTATAATAAGAGATGAGGAAGGACACTATATCATATTTAAAGACTCAGTTCAACATGAAGATTTAACAATTTTAAATATCTATGCTCCTAATATAGGAGCAGCCAACTATATAAACCAATTAATAACAAAAAGAAACACATACAAAATAATACAATAATGGTAGGGGACTTTAACACTCCCCTCACTGAAATGGACAGATCATCCAAGCAAAAGATCAACAAGGAAATAAAGGCCTGAAATGACACACTCAACCAGATGGATGTCGCAGATATATTCAGAACATTTCACCCCAAAGCAACAGAATACACACTCTTTTCTACTGCACATGGAACATTCTCCAGAATAGGTCACATCCTGGGTCATAAATCAGGTCTCAACTGGTACCAAAAGACTGGGATCATTCCTGGCATATTTTCAGACCACAATACTCTGAAGCTAGAACTCAATCATAAGAGGAAAGTTGAAAAGAACTCAAATACATGGAGGCTAAAGAGCATCCTACTAAAGAATGAATGGGTCAACCAGGAAATTAAAGAAGAATTGAAAATATTCATGGAAACAAATGACAGTGAAAATACAACTGTTCATGATCTGTGGGACACAGCAAAGGCAGTGCTGAGAGGAAAATATACAGCAATACAAGCCTTTCTCAAGAAACAAGAAAAGGGGACGCCTGGGTGGCTCAATTGGTTAAGCAGCTGCCTTCGGCTCAGGTCATGATCCCAGCATCCTGGGATCGAGTCCCACATCAGGCTCCTTGCTCAGCAGGGAGCCTGCTTCTCCCTCTGCCTCTTCCTGCCATTCCGTCTGCCTGTGCTCGCTCTCTCCCCCTCTCTCTCTCTGATAAATAAATAAAATCTTTAAAAAAATTTAAAAAAAGAAACAAGAAAGGTCTCAAATACACAACCTAACCCTACACCTAAAGGAGCTGGAGAAAGAACAACAAAGAAGGCCTACACCCAAAAGGAGAAAAGAAATAATAAGATCAGAGCAGAAATCAATGAAATGGAAACTAAAAAAACAATAGAACAAATCAACGAAACTAGGAGCTGGTTCTTTGAAAGAATTAATAAGATTGATAAATCCCTGGACAGACATATAAAAAAGAAAAGAGAAAAAAACCCAAATTAATAAATCATGAATGAAAGACAGAGATCACAACAAACAAAGAAATATAATCATAAGAACATATTATGAGCAACTATATGCCAGCTATTTGACAATCTGGAAGAATTGGATGCATTCCTAGAGACATTTATACTACCACAACAAACCAGGAAGAAATAGAAAACCTGAACAGACCCATAACCAGTAAGGAGATTGAAGCAGTCATCAAAAATCTCTCAACAGGAGCACCTGTGTGGTTCAGTGGATTAAAGACTCTGCCTTTCACTCAGGTCATAATCACAGAATCCTGGGATCAAGCCCCACATCAGGCTTTCTGCTCTGCTTCTTCCTCTCTCTCAGCCTGCCTCTCTGCCTACTTGTGATCTCTGTCTGTCAAATAAATGAACTTTTAAAAAATTAATTTAAAAAATCTCCCAAAAAACAAGAGCCCAGGGCCAGATGGTTTCCCAGGGGAATTCTACCAAACATTTAAGGAAGAATTGTTTCCTATTCCCCTGAAACTATTCCAAAAATTAGAAATGGAAGGAAAACTTCCAAACTCATTTTATGAAGCCAGCATTACCTTGATCCCAAAGCCAGACAGACCCCATCAAAAAAGAGAATCACAAACCAATATCCTTGATGAACACAGATGTGAAAATTCTCACCAAAATACCAAAATACTAGCCAATAGGCTCCAACAGTACATTAAAAGGATTATTCACCATGACCAAGTGGAATTTATTCCAGGGCTACAAGGTTGGTTTAACATCTAGACATCAATCAATGCAATACAACACATTAATAAAAGAAAGAATAAGAACCATACAATACTCTCAATAGATGATGCAAAAGCATTTCACAAAGTACAGCATCCTTTCTTGATCAAAACTCTTCAGAGTGTAGGGATTGAGGGTACATTCTTCAATATCATCAAAGCCATCTATGAAAAACCCACAGCGAATATCATTATCAAGGGAGAAAAACTGAAAACTTTTCCGCTAAGGTCAGGAACACGGCAGGAATGCCCATTATCACCACTGCTATTCAACATATTACTAGAAGTCCTAGCCTCAGCAATCAGACAACAAAAAAAAATTAAAGGCATCCAAATCAGCATAGAAGAAGTCAAACTCTCACTCTTTGCAGATGATATGATACTTTATGTGGAAACTCAAAAGACTCTACTCCAAATTTGCTTGAACTTGTATAGGAGTTCAGTAAAGTGTCAGGATATAAAATCAATGCACAGAAATCAGTTGCATTTCTTTACACCTTCAACAAGACAGAGGAAAGAGAAATTAAGGGGTCAATCCCATTTACAAGTGCACCCAAAACCATAAGATACCCAGGAATAAACCTAACCAAAGATGCAAAGAATCTGTACTCAGGAAACTATAAAGTACTTATGAAAGAAATTGAGGAAGACACAAAGAAATGGAAAAATGTTCCATGCTCATGGATTGGAAGAACAAATACTGTGAAAATGTCTATGCTACCTAAAGCAATCTACAAGTTTAATGCAATCCCTACCAAAATACCACCCATTCCTTTTCAAAGAAATGGAACAAATAATCCTAAAACTTATATGGAACCAGAAAAGACCCTGAATAGCCAGAGAAATGTTGAAAAAGAAGGCCAACGTTGCTGGCATCACAATTCCAGACTTCAAGCTCTATTACAAAGCTGTCATCATCAATACAGTGTGGTACTGGCAGAAAAACAGACACATAGATCAATGGAACAGAATAGAGAGCCAGAAATAGACCCTCAACTCTATAGTCAACTAATCTTTGACAAAGTAGGAAAGAATGTCCAATGGAAAAAAAAAAAAAAAAGAACAGTCTCTTCAACAAATGGTGTTGGGAAAATTGGACAGCCATATGCAGAAGAACGAGAACTGGACCACCATTTCCTTACATCACAAACAAAAATAGATTGAGGGTGAAAGACCTCAATGTGATATAAGAATCCATCAAAATCCTTGAGGAGAACACAGGCAGCAACCTCTTTGACCTCAGCAGCAACAACTTCTTCCTAGGAACATCACCAAAGGCAAGGGAAACAAGGGCAAAAATGAACTATTGAGACTTCATCAAGACCAAAAGATTTTGCACAGCAAAGGAAACAGTTAACAAAATCAAAAGACAACCAACAGAATTGGAGAAGATATTTGCAAACAACATATCAGATAAAGGACTAGTGTCCAAAATCTATAAAGAACTTAGCAAACTCAACACCCAAAGAACAAATAATCCAATCAAGAAATGGGCAGAGGACATGAATAGACATTTCTGCAAAGAAGACATCCAGATGGCCAAGAGACACATGAAAAAAATGCACCACATTACTCGGCATCAGGGAAATACAAATCAAAACCACAATGAGATACCACCTCACACCAGTCAGAATAACTAAAATTAACAGGTCAGGAAATGACAGATGTTGGCGAGGATGCGGAGAAAGGGGAACCCTCCTACACTGTTAGTGGGAATGCAAGCCGGTGCAGCCACTCTGGAAAACAGCATGGAGGTTCCTCAAAAAGTTGAAAATAGAGGTACCCTTTGACCCAGCAATCACACTACTGGGTATTTACCCTAAAGATACAAATGTAGTGATCCAAAGGGGCCCGTGCACCCGAATGTTTATAGCAGCAATGTCCACAATAGCCAAACTACGGAAATAACCTAGATGTCCATCAACAGATGAATGGATAAAGAAGAGGTGGTATATATATCTATAATGGAATACTATGCAGCCATCAAAAGAAATGAAATCTTGCCATTTGCAACGACGTGGATGGAACTAGAGGGTATTGTGCAGAGTGAAATAAGTCAATCAGAGAAAGATAATTATGATATGATCTCCCTGATATGAGGAATTTGAGAGGCAATGTGGGGAGTTTGGGGAATAAGGAAGGAAAAAATGAAACAAGATGGGATCAGGAAGGAGACAAACCATAAGAGACTCATAATCTCACAAAACAAACTGAGGGTTGCTGGGTGGAGGGAGGGTAGGAAGAGGGTGGTTGGGTTATGGACATTGGGGAGGGCATGTGCTATGGTGAGTGCTGTGAAGTGTGTAATCCTGACGATTCACAGACCTGCAGCCTTGGGGCTAATAATACATTATATGTTAATAACATATAATGTATTATATGTTATTTTTATTTTTAAAAAATAAAAAGTTAGTATAAAGAGGAGTGGAGAAGTCAAGATGGCAGAGAAGTAACAGGATGAGACTACATCAGGTACCAGGAGATCAGCTAGATAGCTTATCTAACCATTGCGAACACCAACAAATCCAATGGAAGATCGAAGAGAAGAAAAGCAACAATTCTAGAAACAGAAAATCAACCACTTTCTAAAAGGTAAAGCTGGCAGAAAAGTGAATCCAAAGCGACAGGAAGATAGACCGTGGGGGGAGGGGCCAGCTCCCAGCAAGCGGCAGAGCAATGGAGCCCTAAATCCAGACTTTTAAAACTCTGCTCCACTGAGGGACATCACTCCAGAGGCTAAACTGGGGTGAAGCCCGCGGGGGGTCAGCGTAGGTCTCTCGGGGTCAGAAAAGGACCGGGGGCATCTGAGTGTCACAGAGCTTGCAGGTATTAGAACGGGGGAGCCAGCTACAGAGACAGAGCAGAGGAGTGAGCTCTCAACCCCGGGTTACCTTAAACTGGTCACAGGCTGGATGACCTTAGAGCACGGCCCGAGGCCAGGGAGATGGGAGTGACTGAACACTTTTCTCTGAGGGCGCACTGAGGAGCGGGGCCCTGAGCTCTCGGCTCCAACCAGGCCGGGGATTGGGAGGCCACCACTTTCATTTCTTCTAAGAGACCAAAATATTCCCCAAATTAAGTGGGGAAATGTTCAAGGAACAAAAGCTCCCGAAAGCAGTGCTCGCTTCAGCAGCACATAAACAAAAGCTCCCGAAAGCAAACCGGAGCGGATTACTTAGCCTGGCCCCTGATCAGGGCGGGGCAATTCCACCTCGACAAAGACACTTGAGAATCACTACAACAGGCCCCTCTCCCAGAAGATCAACAAGAAATCCAGCCAAGACCAAGTTCACTTACCAAGGAGAACAGCAGAATTCCAGAGGAAGAGAAAGCAAAGCAAGGAATTCATGGCTTTCTCCCCATGATTCTTTAGTCTTGCAGTTAATATTTACATATTTTTTCTTCTGCTTATTTTTTTTAACTTTTACCCTTACCTCTTTTAATGTTTTTTTTTCAAATAGTTTATCTTAACAATACATTTCAAAAAATAATAATAATAATCTTTTTTGAACCTTCATTATTATCATCAATATTTTATCCTCCATTGTATCTAACTATATTTTTTATATACACATAGGGTTTTTTTCTTCTAAAAAAAGTTTGGGGTACAACTTCTCCTAATAGATCAAATTTACCCTAAATCTAGCCCCAGGCTTGTTCTAGTCTCCAGCCTGAGCAAATTCTCTCTACTTTCTTTTTCTTTATTCTCCCAACCAATTTGCTCTATCAACTCATTTTCTAGAAATTAAATTTAAAAATATTTCTCATCTTTATAGGTATATTCCATCCCTTTATTGTGTCTGCCCTTATATATGCTTTTCATCCTTTAAAATTTTGGAAGGTAGTTTCTTCTAAGAGACCAAAATATTCCCCAAATTAAGTGGGTGACCCTATTCTAGTCACCAGTCTAATATATATATTTTTTCTTCTTTTTTTAATATTTTTTCTTTATTTGTTTTCTTTTTTTAACTTTTTTTTTCCTCTGAACTTCTTTTTTATCCCCTTTCTCCCTCCCATGATTTGGGGTCTCTTCTGATTTGGTGAAAGCACATTTTCCTGGAGTCTTTGCCACACTTTTAGTATTTTATTTTCTCCTTCATATATTCTTATCTGGATAAAATGACAAGGCAGAAAAACTCACCACAAAAAAAAAGAACAAGAGGCAATACTGAAGGCTAGGGACCTAATCAATACGGACATTGGTAATATGACAGATCTAGAGCTCAGAATGACAATTCTCTAGACAATTTCTAGCCAGGCTCAAAAAAGGCATGGAAGATATTAGAGAAACTCTCTCCAGAGAGATAAAAGCCCTTTCTGGAGAAATAAAAGAACTAAAATCTAACCAAGTTGAAATCAAAAAAGCTATTAATGAGGTGCAATAAAAAAATGGAGGTTCTTACTGCTAGGATAAAGGAGGCAGAAGAATTAGTGATATAGAAGATGAAATGACAGAGAATAAAGAAGCTGAGCAAGAGAGACAAACAACTACTGGACCACAAGGGGAGAATTCAAGAGAAGAGTGACACCATAAGATGACACAACATTAGAATAACTGGGATTCCAGAAGCTGTCATCATCAAGACAGTATGGTATTGGCACAAAAACAGACACATAGATCAATGGAACAGAATAGAGAGCCCAGAAATAGACCCTCAACTCTATGGTCAACTAATCTTCGACAAAGCAGGAAAGAATGTCCAATGGAAAAAAGACAGTCTTTTCAACACATGGTGTTGGGAAAATTGAACAGCCACATGCAGAAAAATGAAATTGGACCATTTCCTTACACCACACATGAAAATAGAAACATCATCAAAGGCAAGGGAAGTAAGGGCAAAAATGAACTACTGAGACTTCATCAAGACCAAAAGATTTTGCACAGCAAAGGAAACAGTTAACAAAACCAAAAGACAACCAACAGAATGGGAGAAGATATTTGCAAACAACATATCAGATAAAGGGCTAATATCCAAAATCTATAAAGAGCTTAGCAAACTCAATACCCAAAAAACAAATAATCCAATCAAGAAATGGGCAGAGGACATGAATAGACATTTCTGCAAAGAAGACATCCAGATGGCCAAGAGACACATGAAAAAAAAAATGCTCCACATCACTCGGCATCAGGGAAATACAAATCAAAACCACAATGAGATACCACCTCACTCCAGTCAGAATAGCTAAAATTAACAAGTCAAGAAATGACAGATGTTGGCGAGGATGCAGAGAAAGGGGAACCCTCCTACACTGTTGGTGGGAATGCAAGCCGGTGCAGCCACTCTGGAAAACAGCATGGAGGTTCCTCAAAAAGCTGAAAATAGAGCTACCCTATGACCCAGAGATTGCGCTACTGGATATATACCCTAAAGATACAAACATGGTGCTCTGCTGGGGCACGTGCACCTGAATGTTTATAGTGGCAATGTCCAGAATAGCCAAACTATAGAAAGAACCTAGATGTCCATCAACAGATGAATGGATAAAGAAGATGTGGTATATATATATACAATGGAATACTATGCATCCATCCAAAGAAATGAAATCTTGCCATTTGCAACAACGTGGGTGGAACTAGAGGGTATTATGCTTAGCGAAATAAGTCAATCAGAGAAAGACAACTATCATATGATCTCCCTGATATGAGGAAGTGAAGATGCAATGTGGGGGGGTTTGGGGTAGGAAAAAAAAAAATGAAAGAAGATGGGATCGGGAGGGAGACAAACCATAAGAGATTCTTAATGTCACCAAACAAACTGAGGGGGACTGGGATGAAGGGGTAGGGAGAGGGTGGTGGGGTTATGGACACTGGAGAGAGTATGTGCTATGGTGAGTGCTGTGAAATGTGTAAACCTGGTGATTCACAGACCTGTACCCCTTGGGGATTAAAATACATTACATGTTTATTAAAAATTGTTTTAATTAATTAAATAAATAAATAATCAATTAATTAAAATTTTTAAAATTCATTAAACAAAAAGAAAGTATGCAGAAATATAGTTGAAAGAATGACGTTTATCCCAATTTAATCCATAAGCCTGGGAATGACATCATCAAGATGGTGACACAGATTGTTTCCAACTTTAGTCTCCCTCAAAAGAAAATGAACTAGCAATTATCCATACACAAGACAGCACTGTAGAACTCCCTGAACTTGGGGTAAGGCTGAAGCACCCCTCCCCCCCCCCAGACTGCAGAGACCAAGAAGGACCACATTAGAAGAATAAGAGGAATGACTATATTCTACTACCCCTCCCTCAGGCAGGCATGGCATGGCACTGCATTAAGGAACCCCCCCAGGGCCCATTGTTTCTCCAGTGGGAAAAAAGGGAACCTAAGGTGGATATCCAGCCCCCACAGTATTGTTGGATGCATCCCAGGAAGCCCACTTGGGTCTCACTTCATGGGAATCACTAGGGGCATCTGTGGGCTTGACCACTGGACATTAGATAAAGATGGAGAAAGGAGAAACAGCAGTTAAATCTTAACAGATTATATTCCTGCTTGTAGCAGTGCCCAAGCAGAGGAGCCGTGGTTCTGGTCATCTGCAGAACTGAGCTGGTAGCCTTACCTGGTAAGGGAGCTTGGTGGGCAGTTTTGCCTGATTTTGTTCCATAGAAAATAAGCTCTACCAGCCATGGAACCCATTTTTTGGCCCCACCTGGGCATGGAAGCAAATTCACAACCCTGTCCAGCAGCTGAGTATAGCCTCCCATCCTGCCCAACCATGAAGCCTCACCAGAGAACCTGGGCAGCCACAGAGCCTTTCCCACAGCCCCATCTGAGCAGGAAGCCAAGCCAGCAACCCCATCCAAATGTTAAGCAGAGGCTTCAGGGAGCCAAACACTGACCCTGGACAGTTTTGGAGCCCAGCATTGTACCACCCAGCCACAGGGTCCACTGTACAGTGCTACTCAATTGCTAGACACAACCTGTGGCCTTGTACAGGCAGAAAGCCCAATCTGTGGAATCACAGAGTATAGCCTGCAGCTTCACCCAACAAGAGAGCTCAAACAATGATCCTGCCCAACCATTGAGCATAGTCTCTAGCCCCACCCATATATGGGATACAGCTAGTGGCCCCTTCCAACAAAAGAGCCCAGACAGTGGTCTACCCAACAGAGAGCACAACCAGCAACCTAACTGACTGTGAAACCCAGCCTGCAGTGTTGCCAGCTCTGGAGTACAGAGTGCACACCTACCTGATCACAAAGCACAGACTGACGCTCTGTCTCACTGGGAAGAAGACTTCAGCCTTGCCTAAACAATGGTCAAACCAGTTGCATTATCTAGTCTGGGGGCACAATCTGAGACCCTAACTAGCCCATAATCCTGTCAAATCGCAGAATCCAAACAGTGGCACCACCCTACAATGGGATAAAGCCTATGACTTCACCCAACCAGAAGGGAGCACAGAGCCCAGCTATTGGCCCTGTATAACCACAGAGCATGCTCAGTAGCCCCACCTGATCAGGGAGCCCAAGTGGCAGCATGGCATAATCATGAAGCCCAGCCAATAGACCCACCCAATCCACAGACAAATCAATAAATGTGAAATAATGTGAAAGACCACACTGATAAAATGAAAAATAAAAATCACAACCTCAATAGAGGCAGACAAAGCAACTGACAAATTCAATATCCATTCATGATAAAAATGTTCAACAAATTGGGTATAGAAGGAACATATCTCAATATAATAAAAGCCACATATGATAAACCCACAGTTACATCATACTAAATGGTAAAAGGATTAAAAATTTCCCTCTAAGTTGGGAACAAAACAAGGGAGTGCACCTCACCAGTCCTATTCAATATAGTACTAGAAGTCCTAGCCAGAGCAGTCAGACAAGAAAAAGAAATAAAAGACAACCAGACTGGAAAGAAGTAGTAAACTGTCTCTTTTTTCAGGTGACATAATGTTATACACAGAAAATCTAAAGGACTCCAATGGAAAACTGTTAGAACTAATCAACAAATTCAGTAAAGTTGCAAGATATGAACTCACCAATAGAGAAATCAATTGCATTTCTATGCACTAAAAAAAAAAAAAATCTGAAAATAAATAAATGATCCCATTTACCATAGCATCAAAAACAATAAAATACTAAGCATTAAATTTAACCAAGATGGTGAAAGATCTCTACACTGAAAACTATAAGACATTGATTTAAAAAATAGTAATAATAAATGGAAAGATATCCCACATTCATGGATTAGAAGAACTAATATTATTAAAATGTCCATAGTATCC
This sequence comes from Mustela nivalis, assembly GCF_964662115.1. Lineage (NCBI taxonomy): Eukaryota > Metazoa > Chordata > Mammalia > Carnivora > Mustelidae > Mustela > Mustela nivalis. The sequence continues at coordinate 49,356,517 of NC_139031.1, forward strand.
AAAGCCATCTATAGATTCAATGTAATCCCCGTCAAGATTCAAATGGCATTTTTCACAGAAATAGGGGTAAAACTCCTAAAATTCATATGAATTGCAAAAGACCCTGAATAGCAAAAGTAATCGTGAGAAAGAAAAACAAAGCTGGATGCATCAAACTTCCTAATTTCAAACTATATAACAAGCTATAGTAAGCAAAACATTGTGGTACTGGCACAAAATCAGATACATAGACTAATGGAACTAAATTAAGAGCCCAGAAATAAACCCATGTATACACAATCAACTAATATTTGACAAGCGTGCCAAGAATACTCGATAGAGAAAAGACATCTCTTTAATAAATGCTGTTGGGAAAACATTTTGCAAATTTTTCATGTGCAAAAGCATGAAACTGGACACCTATATATACCACTCACAAAAATTAACTTGAAATAGATTAAAGACTTAAATGTAAGACCTGAAACCATAAAACTCCTAGAAGAAAACATATAGGAATAGCTCCTTGACGTTAGTCTCGGCAATGATTTTTTGGATATCATACCAAAAGCATAAGGAACAAAAGCCAATATAAGCAAGATTACATTTAACTAAAAAGCTTCTGCACAGCAAAAGTAAATGATTAACAAAATGAAAAGGCAACCAACAGAACAGGAGAATATATTTGCAAACCATGTATCTGATAAGGGGTTAATATCCAAAATAAATAAGGAATGCATATAGCTAAATAGCGAATCAATAAGAAATATGATTAAAAATAGACAAAAGAGGGGTACCTGGGTAACACAGTCAGTGAGCATCTGACTCCTAGTTTCAGTTCAGGTCGTGATCTCAGGGTGGTGGGATGGAGCCCTGCCTGCATCAGGCTCAGCACTCAGCAGGGAGAAGAAATTGAAGTTAAGCTCAGTTTGTTTGCAGTTCTCAGGGACACTACAACTCAACTGCCCTCAACCAACTAAGATGTACTTATAAGCAATTGGTATCTTTAAGTGTTCAAAAGGGAGGCAGCTGTTTGCAAGGTGTTTGAAAATTTTACATGATAATACTCTGAGGGCACAAAGCAAGTAATTGTTATAGTCACATAGTCTCCCTTTTCTCCTTTAACAGTAGATAAACTACCTATGCTCTGGGAAGAGATAAGAACAAATCATCCAACATTCAACTGGAAAGCACCTAGAAGACCCATTCCCAGAGCCATTGTTCTAGCCATATTCTAGCACCTCATTATAGATGTCCTGGTGCTGACATATGAGATAAAATATGACTGGAAGGTATCAGCTCTGAAGCTACGCTTCTGCAAATTGAAGTTGTACTACAAGTCTCACCTCTGAAGGACAAAATGAAGATTAACAAGGCCCTCATGTCTCAGAGTGAAATGACAGCAAAGGGGAAGAGAAAATAGCATAACAGACTCTTGTCACATACACACACACACAAAAAAATCCATTTCAAAAATTTTCCAGAAGTCTAGGTCTGAACCAGTTAAGCACTAATGTATACTAGACTTAGGAGAGCTGGATTCTTGAGCAATTATCTAAATGTCCCATAGCCATTTCCATCTCAATAAATGAAAATATTTTCCTCAATGTCTATTATCATGTTACTCTTTCTCATTTCTTAATTTGTGTTTCTTAATGACTAGATTTACCTGAGACTATTTTATTTTACTGTAGTGCTAAATTCCATGGCTCAGCACTCTAACTCCCTTGCAAACACCCTAACTTCCTTGCCCCTTTCTCTCTTTACTATATCTACTTGGGTTAGATATCAGCTCTAGCTAACCCAGCAATCTACTTACTCCACCTCCGTGCCAAAGCAGCACCTGGTATCTAAACTTACTTCCACTTCACAACTACAGATTTCAAGTTGGCATCCTATATTTCCAGAAAATCCTACTATACTTTCCTGGTAAACTTATGTTCTTGGTCTCTGAGAGCATTATTTCATATCCTCATTCCTCAAATCATCAAAACCCTTCCCCATCTCACTCTCAGTTAATGATATCATTTCATGGAAAAAAAATGATACAATCAGACCAAATTTACCTCATTCTACCACCCCAAACTCCAATAATTTACCTACTTTTTTTTATTATGGTAAAAATTATACAAAATGTACCATTTTAACCATTTTTAAGTGAAGAGTTCAGTGGTACTAAGTACAGTCACCCTGTTGTGTAACCATTACTACTATCCATCTGCAGAACTTTTTTGGATCTGTATTTATTTTTTAAGGGAAATAATAATAGCTAGCTTTAATTGACTACTCACACAATTTGTCAGACACTGCTCTGGACAATTTATACACATGAACTCATTTAATCACCACAAACCCTAATCCACAAGGTATTATCTTCTGCATTATACAGAGCTAAAATTAAGGCCCAAAAAACTTTGGTAATACTCTGAGGGCACAAAGCAAGTAATTGTTATAGTCACATAGTGTCCCTTTTCTCCTTTAACAGTGGATAAACTACCTATGCTCCCATCATAGGTGATCTTTCTATCTATATCCTGGATCCCATCACTCTCACCTCCTCAGGGACTTCTCTGTGTTCCATATCTTCAGTGTCTTCCTCCCTACTGTATCTTTTCTGCTGGCATACAAATAGGCCTATTGTCATCCATCTCTAACAACAATAGGGAAATCCTCCCTTGACTGCATACCCTCCTCCTGCTACTGCCCTGGATTTCTGGTAATTTTCACAGTAGAAATCCTTTTTTTTTTTTTTTAAGATTTTATTTATTTATTTGATAGAGATCACAAGTAAGTGGAGAGGCCCGCAGGGAGAGAAGGAAGCATGCTCCCCAATGGGCAGAGAGCTCGATGTGGGGCTCAATCCCAGGACCTTAGGATCATGACCTGAGCCGAAGGCAGAGTCCCCAACCCACTGAGACACCCAAGCACCCGCACAGTAGAAATCCTTTAAAAAAGTTGTCTCTACTTGTCTTTACTTCCTCTTATTCCATTCTTTCCTTAACACACTTCAGTTCCTGTTTTCTTCACTGACATAACACAGCCTGATTTAAATTCCATTACTGATTTCTTTAATGCTTTTCAAAAAATTCCTAAACCTGTATTTATCTAAATATTAAAGATAAAAAATAAACTTTCTGTTTCCTACTATAGAAGATAAAGAACTGAGACCTCTTTCTCTGATTCTTTACAATCTCCAGGTCTATATTAATTTAATTTGGGGTTTCAAATCCCATCATAATTGTTCTCTTTAACATATTCTTTTATGGCTTTTAAGATTGTTGCATTCAACCTCGCAGCCATATTCACACCAACCCAACACACCTAGTTCCACATATTTGGTAACCGTCAGTGCTAGCTAGTATATCTTTTTTTCTACTAGCATTCCTCACAATTTAATATGAGCTTATCTCTCATTGAACTGATAGGTGCATAAATATATCTTTCAGGAAGAATATCTAGATAATATATTTTATAAAAGAATCTTAAAGATACTGAAACGTCATTCTATTTCCCAAGTTGAGTGGGCTTAGAATTTGTGTCACAACCTGATTTTTCCTGACAAATTTTGTAGAACAGCAGATCTCAGTTATTTTGCTATGTAATGCTACTTCCACATTTGATCAGTCTAGGATGAGTTTTACTCATTTATGATTTGCATAAAGCTCCAAAAGTGATTCTGATGAAACAATAGTGTTAAGAAGCATTGTCATAAGCATCCTTCCAATTTTTCTGGTGTTCTGGATTGCCAGAAAGTTAAAAACGACCTGAATTTGTTTCTTTCGTAGGTAATTTGTTTTAATCTTCTTGTGTGCCTGTGTTTTTTTAATTATTGTGTTATGCTAGTCACCACACATCATCAGTTTTTGATGTAGTATTCCAAGATTCATTATTTATGTATAACACCAGTGCTCCATGCAATACACGCTCTTCTTAATACTCATCACCAGGCTCACCCATCCCCCCCCGCCCCTCCCCTCTAAAACCTTCAATTTGTTTCTCAGAGTCCACAGTCTTTCATAGTTCATGTCCCCCCCTCCAATTTCCCCCTCCTTTACTTTTCCTTTCCTTCTCCTAATGTCCTCCATGTTATCCCTTATGCTCCACAAGTAAGTGAAACCATATGATAATTTACTTTCTCTGCTTAACTTATTTCACTTAGCATAATCTCCGCCAGTCTTTTCAAGTTGATGCAAAAGTTGGGTATTCATCCTTTCTGATGACTGGTAATATTCCATTGTTTATATGGATCACATCTTTTTTATCCATTCATCTGTTGAAGGGTATCTGGGCTCTTTCCATAGTTTGGCTATTGTGGACATTGCTGCTGTGAACACTGGGGTACATGTGGCCCTTCTTTTCACTACATCTGTATCTTTGAGATAAATACCCAGTAGTGCAATTGCAAGGCCATAGGGTAGCTCTATTTTTAATTTTTTGAGGAATATCCACACTGTTTTCCAAAGTGACTGCACAAACTTGCATTCCCACCAGTAGTGTAAGAGGATTCCCCTTTCTCCACATCCTCTCCAACATTTGTTATTTCCTGCCTTGTTAATTTTTGCCATTCTAACTAGTGTAAGGTGGTATCTCAATGTGAATTTCCCTGATGGCTAATGACGATGAACATTTTTTCATGTGTCTCCTAGACATTTGCATGTCTTCATTGGAGAAGTGTCTGTTCATGTCTCTGCCCATTTTTTTTGACTTGATTATCTGTTTTTTGGGTGTTGAGTATGAGGAGTTCTTTTTGATCTTGGATATCAGTCCTTTGTCTGTAGTGTCATTTGTATCTTCCCCCATTCTGTGGGTTGCCTCTTTGTTTTGTTGACTGTTTCCTTTGCTGTGCATTAGATTTTTATCTTGATAAAGTCCCAAAATTTCATTTTCACTTTTGTTTTCCTTGCCTTTGGAGATGTCATCTTGAAAGAAGTTGCTGTGGCCAGTGTTAGAGGTTACTGCCTATGTTCTCCACTAAGATTTTGATGGGTTCCTGTCTCATGTTGAGGTCTTTCATCCATTTTGAGTTTATCTTGTGTATGGTATAATAGAAAGGTCGAGTTTCATTCTTCTATACATAGCTGTCCAATTTTCCCAGCACCATTTATTGAAGAGACTTTTTTCCATTGTATATTTATTCCTGCTTCGTCAAAGATTATTTGACCACAGAGTTGACGGTCAATATCTGGGCTTTCTATTCTGTTTCATTGGTCTATGTGTCTGTTTTTGTGCCAGTATCATGTTGTCTTGGTGATCACAGCTTTGTAGTAAAGCTTGAAATCAGTCAACGTGATGCCCCCAGTTTTGTTTTTCCTTTTCAACATTTCCTTGGTGACTCAGGGTCTTTTCTGGTTCCATACAAATTTTAGGATTGTTTGTTCCAATGCTTTGAAAAATGCATACCTGTGTATTTTTTTATTAAAGATTTTTATTAATTTATTTGACAGACAGAGATCACAAGTAGGCAATGAGGCAGGCAGAGAGAGAGAGAGAGGAGGAAACAGGTATGTGCCCCGCATACCTGTGTTTAAATCTAAACTCTACCACTTAGTGGGGCATCTGGGTGGCTCAAGTGTGTTAAGCCTCTGCCTTCAGCTCAGGTCGTGATCTCAGGGTCCTGGGATTGAGCTCTGCATTGGGCTCTCTGCTCAGGGGGAAGCCTGCTTCCCCCCTGCCTACTTGTGATCCCTCTCCCTGTGTCAATTAGATAAATAAAATCTTAAACTCTACCACTGAGTACTGCAACTATATATGAGGATGAGATTAGGCAAATTCTCAGAGCCCCAACTTCATTATACTGCTAAATAAAGCTGTTTGTCTTATACTACTCTTGAAGAGAATGATAATATTTATTTATTTATTTATTTATTTATTTTTTAAAGATTTTGTTTATTTATTTGTCAGAGAGAGAGAGGAGCGAGAGTGAGCACAAGCAGACAGAGTGGTAGGCAGAGGGAGAAGCAGGCTCCCGGCTGAGCAAGGAGCCCGATGCGGGACTCGATCCCAGGACGCTGGGATCATGACCTGAGCCGAAGGCAGCCGCTTAACCAGCTGAGCCACCCAGGCATCCCGAGAATGATAATATTTAGTTTCAAACATGTAACAAAGGATCAGTAACATTTTTATTACCATTGAAACTCATAAATTTCACATGGATATATGAAATGATGGATCTCTTTGTATGTGTGTGTGTGCGTGTATGTTTACATTTATTTATTTTTAGCTAGAGAGAGAGAGAGAGCAAAAGTGGGAAGGGCAGAGGGAGAGGAAAGAATCTCAAGTAGACTCTGCACTGAGCTCCATCTCACAACCCTAAGATCAGGACCTGAGCCAAAGCCCAGACCAGTTGCTTAATGCCACCCAGATGCCCCCAGGGATCTCTTAATCTTGCCTGGAAGGCAAAAACTTTGTCACTCTTTAAGGTCAGATTTGGTTCTTCATTTGTTTGTTTGTTTTTTGTATAGTTAAGGAATTTTCTTCTATTACACTTATATTACAAATTAATCCTACCTTGATTAATCATGCATCCTCCTCTAATAATATTTATTACTCATGGGCTAGATTTTTGAGACCACTCTTTCATATCTTTCATCTCACATGATTTTCAAGTTTTTACCATGTATTCTAGGATTGCCTTCTCAATTTTATTCTTGATGTCAGTGGTTTTCAGTATTCTAGAGAAACTTCAGTGAAAGTTCTAGAGAAGCCCTTTAAGATCCACTATTTGAGTCAAGGATGACAGCATAATAAAGGAGCTCTGGGACCCTAACTGCACTTCAACCAGAAACTCATTCATTACCTTTATGTGGTGAAAATCTACATGTGCTTTCATTAAAGAAAGATATTGACAGCTTGTTTAAAACATTTAAAGCCATCATTATACATACTTACTCAATTTTCTCAGCTAGTGAATTTGTTCTTTCATGCCTTCAGTATGGATTTCTATTTGACTACTGTGTTTTCTGTTTCAATATGCACATTCCTAAAGCTTTCTTCTTGTTCATAGAGGTGACTTCCCCTTGCACAATAATAAAAACCATCAAAATATTTTCTAAGGGGCGCCTAGGTGGCTCAGTGGGTTAAAGCCTCTGACTTCGGCTCGGGTCATGGCCCTGGGATTGAGTCCCGAATCGGGCTTTCTACTCAGCAGGGAGCCTGCTTCCTCCTCTCTCTCTGTCTGCCTCTCTGCCTACTTGTGTTCTCTGTCTGTCAAATAAATAAATAAAATCTTTAAAAATAAATATATATATTTTCTAAAGTTTTCTTCTGATTCTCACAGGAAATCAAATTAATTTATATTTTATGTTTTTCTTCTATGTCTTCAAAACATTGACTCCCTTCTTTGGTGCTGTTCTTTTAGTTGTTTATTACCATTAACACAGGAGGACCCAACCTAACCCCATATTGGAAAACAGACTGTGCAGATGTGCTCCCCCTAATGTACTTACTATCTCTTCTAGAGCTGGAAGAATCATCCATCAAATATAAAACCAAAAACAAGCTGATATGCACAGCTCTGAACCCAGTTTCTATTAGGTGGGTCAACCAGGATCATTTATCAAACTAAATAGAGGACTGCCAGCATTATTTCCCCAGCCATGATGGAAAAAAATATAGTTCCCAGGGAAACTGAGGCCATCTGTGGGCTAGTCCTTTTTAATGAGAATATTAATGAAAGAAAGAGTTATACCTTTTAACATCTCCACATCTGAGAGTTCTCAACATGTGTCTTTAAAGGATGCTCCACCTTCCATTCCTCTCCATCTCCAGCCACATTATATATGGAAAGCACAGGCTCCAAAGAATAGCTTCTACTAATAATGCAGACATCATACCTTCCTATTTTACAACTCCATGTTTTTACGCATGCTTTATATGCTGGCTTAATTGCCTTGTCATACATGACCCATTCATAAAACTACAAGTTATTTTCCAAATTTCTCCTCAGTGTTCCCCTCCTCTGTGAAGATCTTCCTGGATAAACTCATATTCAGAAAAAACTAATCTGTACTTCTTCTCTCCATGTACATATACTTCTGCTCTATTTACTAATTCATTAATTTAAACTCTGTCTCCCCTACTAGATTGTCCCTGGAGGCTAAGACTCAGTACCTAGCAAAGTACCTCATCAATAGTAGATAATCAATAAGTGTTCAACCAAAACACTATGATTCAGAGACACATTCCAGCCATCTCTAAAACCTGATTCTCTATGTTTCTAGAGCTTTTATGGGGGGGAGACCAGGGTTGGGCACCTCCAAATGAGGCCTGGAAATGTTGCTTTAATACTGGAGCAGCCATGCCAGAAACAATATGGCTGGAATTTCTTAATCCAGAACCATCACCAAAGGAAGTGGTAGAAATTCCTCCTGGATAATGAAATACGATTGCTCTCATCCTTAATTCTGAGAGCAATTACAGGTTAGATCAGGGAAAACTTGAGAGAAGAGACTGTATTGAATATCTATATCTCTAAAAACTGGCATAGGGCGTGGCACTTTATAGGAACACAGATTTCATTGAATTAAATAATTACATTAATCATGTTTTCACAGGTTTTTTAATGGCTATTTGGAGAAAGTCTGGTCAGCATGAGTAAGATTGCAACAATTCTTTTTTTTAAGAAAAGCATTTCATGAAGGGGGCTAGTATTAGTATAAGTAAATGTAGAGACTTACAGAGACTACTTGCAAATACAGAGCCATTTATAACCTCTGATATTAAATTTATTTATTATTTAAAATAATAAGTAAGGAGGAGGAGTCAAGATGGTGGAGAAGTAGCAGGATGAGACTACATTAGGTATCAGGAGATCAGCTCAATAGCTTATCAAACCATTGTAAACACCTACAAACCCAATGGGAGATTGAAGAGAAGAAGAACAGCAATTCTAGAAACAGAAAATCAATCACTTTCTGAAAGGTAGGGCCAGCAGAGAAGTGAATCCAAAGCGACGGGAAGATAGACACCGGGGGGAGGGGCCGGCTCCCGGCAAGCGGCGGAGCAACAGAGCACTAAATCAGGACTTTTAAAAGTCTGTTCCGCTGAGGGACATTGCTCCAGAGACTAAACCAGGGTGAAGCCCACGCGGGGTCAGCATGGTCCCAGGTCCCGCAAGGTCACAGAAGGATCGGGGGTGTCAGAGTGTCACAGAGCTTGCAGGTATTAGAGTGGGAAGCTGGCCACAGAGACAGAGCCAAAGAGAGGGGTGATGAGCGTATTTTTCTGAGGGCACACTGAGGGTGGGGCCCCGAGCTCTTGGCTCCTCCGAGCCAGAGATTGAGCAGCTGCCATTTTCATTCCCGTCTTCCGGAACTCTACAGGAAAGCGTTCAAGGAACAAAAGCTTCCGAAAACGAAGCGGAGCCAATTGCTTAGCCTTGCCGCTGGTAAGGGCGGTGCAATTCTGCCTGGGGCAAAGACACTTGAGAATCACTACAACAGGCCCCTCCCCTAGAACATCAACAAGAAATCCAGCCAAGACCAAGTTCACTTACCAAGGAGAGCAGCGGAATTCTGGAGGAGGAGAAAGCAAAGCACGGAACTCATGGCGTTCTCCCCATGATTCTTTAGTCTTGCAGTTAATTTAATTTTTTTTTATTTTATTTTTTTTTCTGCTAAATTTTTTTTAAATTTTGTCCTTTTCTTTTTTGAACATTTTTAAACTAGTTTATCTTAACAATGCCTTTCATTAAAAAATAATAATAATCTTTTTTGAACCTTTATTATTTTAACCATATTTTACCCTTCATTGTATTTAACTTTATTTTTTCTATATACATAGGGTTTATTCTTCTAAAAAATGTTGGGTACAACTTCTTCTAATAGATCAAAATATACCCTAAATCAAGCTCCGGGCTTGTTCCAGTCTCCAGTCTGAGCAAATTCTCTCCACTTTCGTTTTCTTTATTCTCCCAACCAACTTACTTTATCAATTCCTTTTTTAGAAATTTAAAAAAAAAATTTTTTTTTCATCTTTACAAGCATATTCTGACCCTTCACTGTGTTTACCCTTATATACATTTTTCATTCCATAAAATTTTGGGAGATAGTTTCTTCTAAGAGACCAAAATACTCCCCCAAATTAAGTGGGTGACCTGTTCTAATTTAATATATATATATATATTATATATATATATTATAATATATTATTTTATAATTTTTTTTCTTTTTTATATTTTTTTCATTATTTGTTTTGTTTTCTTAATTTTTTTTTCTGAACTTCGTTTTATCCCCTTCCCCCCCCCCCCATGATTTGGGGTCCATTCTGATTGGTTAAAGCACATTTTCCTGGGGTTTTTGCGACCCTTTTAGTATTTTATTTGCTCCTTCATATACTCTTATCTGGACAAAATGACAAGGCAGAAAAACTCACCACAAAAAAAAAGAACAAGAGGCAGTATTGAAGGCTAGGGACCTAATCAATACAGAAATTGGTAATATGTCAGATCTATAGTTCAGAATGACAATTCTCAAAGTTCTAGCTGGGCTTGAAAAAGGCATGAAAGATATGAGAGAAACCCTCTCTGGAGATATAAAAACCCTTTCTGGAAAAATAAAAGAACTAAAATCTAAACAAGTTGAAATTTTAAAAAGCTATTAATGAGGTACAATAAAAAATGGAGGCTCTTACAGCTAGGATAAATGAGGCAGAAGAAAGAATTATGATATAGAAGACCAAATGACAGAGAATAAAGAAGCTGAGCAACAGGACCATGAGGGGAGAATATGAGAGATAAATGACACCATAAGATGAAACAACATTAGAATAATTGGGATTCCAGAAGAAGAAGAAAGAGAGAGGGGAGCAGGAGGTATATTGGAGAGAATTATTGTAGAGAATTTCCCTAATAGGGCAAAGGAAACAAGCATCAAAGTCCAGGAGCTGCAAAGAACCCCCCTCAAAGTCAATAAGAATAGGTCCACACCCCATCACCTAATAGTAAAATTTAAAAGTCTCAGTGACAAAGAGAAAATCCGGAAAGCAGCCCGGGAAAAGAAGTCTGTAACATACAATGGTAAAAATATTAGATTGGCAGCAGACTTATCCACAGAGACCTGGCAGGCCAGAGAGAACTGGCATGATATATTCAGAGCACTAAATGAGAAAAACATGTAGCCAAGAATACTATATCCAGGTAGGCTATCACTGAAAATAGGAGGAGAGATAAAAAGCTTCCAGGCAAACACCAAACCAGCTCTACAGGAAATATTGAAAGGGGTCCTCTCAGCAAAGAGAGACTCTAAAAGTAGTAGATCAGAAAGGAAAGAGACAATACAAGGGCACTAAATTCATATCTCTCAATAGTTACCCTGAATGTAAACAGGCTAAATGCCCCCAATCAAAAGACACAGGGTATCAGAATGGATTTTAAAAAAAAAATCAATATGCTGCCTACAAGAAACTCATTTTAGACCCAAAGACACCTCCAGATTAAAGTGAGGGGGTGGAAAACAATTCACCATGCTAATGGACATCAGAAGAAAGCTGGGGTGGCAATCCTTATATCATATCAATTAGATTTTAAGCCAAAGACTATAATAAGAGATGAGGAAGGACACTGTATCATACTCAAAGTGTCTGTCCAACAAGAAGATCTAACAGTTTTAAATATTATGTCCCGAACGTGGGAGCAGCCAACTATATAAGCCAATTAATAACAAAATCAAAGAAACACATCAACAGTAATACAATAATAGTAGGGGACTTTAACACTCCCCTCACTGAGGTGGACAGATCATCCAAGCAAAAGATAAACAAGGAAATAAAGGCCTTAAATGACACACTCAACCAGATGGACATCACAGATATATTCGAACATTCAATCCCAAAGCAACAGAATTCACATTCTTCTCTACTGCACATGGAACATTCTCCAGAATAGATCACATCCTGAGTCATAAATCAGGTCTCAACTGGTATCAAAAGACTGGGATCATCCCTGCATATTTTCTGACCACAATGCTCTGAAGCTAGAACTCAATCACAAGAGGAAATTTGGAAAGAACCCAAATACATGGAGACTAAACAGCAACCTTCTAAAGACTAAATGGGTCAACCAGGAAATTAAGGAAGCCCTGAAAAAATTCATGGAAAGAAATGATCATGAAAACACAACGGTTCAAAATCTGTGAGACACAGCAAAGGCAGTCCTGAGAGGAAAATATATAGCGGTACAAGCCTATCTCAAGAAACAAGAACAGTCTCAAATACACAACCTAACCCTACACCTAAAGGAGCTGGAGAAAGAACAACAAAGAAAGCCTAAACCCAGCAGGAGAAGAGAAATAATAAAATCAGAGCAGAAATCAATGAAATAGAAACCAAAGAAAGGTAGAACAAATCAACGAAACTAGGAGCTGGTTCTTTGAAAGAATTAATAAGATTGATAAGCCCCTGGCCAGACATTTCAAAAAGAAAAGAGAAAGGTCCCAAATAAATAAAACCATGAATGAAAGAGAAGAGATCACAACCAACACCAAGGAAATACAAACAATTATAAGAACATACTATGAGCAACTCTATACCAACAAATTTGACAATCTGGAAGAAATGGATGCATTCCTAGAGACATATAAACTACCACAACTGAACCAGGAAGAAATAGAAAACCTGAACAGACCCATAACCAGTAAGGAGATTGAAACAGTCATCAAAAATCTCCAAACAAACAAAAACCCAGGGCCAGAAGTCTTCCCAGGGGGAATTCTACCAAGCATTTGAATAAGAATTAATTCCTATTCTCCTGAAACTGTTCCAAAAAATTGAAATGGAAGGAAAACTTCCAAACTCATTTGATGAGGCCAGCATCACCTTGATCCCAAAACCAGACAAGGATCCCATCAAAAAAGAGAATTACAGACCAATATCCTTGATGAACACAGATGTGAAAATTCTCACCAAAATACTAACCAATAGGATTCAACAGTACATTAAAAGGATTATTTACCACGACCAAGTGGGATTTATTCCAGGGCTGCAAGGTTGGTTCAAAGTCTGCAAATCAATCAATGTGATACAATAAATTGATAAAAGAAAGAACAAGAACCATATGATACTCTCAAGAGATGCTGAAAAAGCATTTGACGAAGTGCAGCATCCCTTCCTGATCAAAACTCTTCAAAGTGTAGGGATAGAGGGCACATACCTCAATATCATCAAAGCCATCTAAGAAAAACCCACCACAAATATCATTCTCAATGGAGAAAAACTGAAAGCTTTTCCGCTAAGGTCAGGAACATGACAGGGATATCCGTTATCACCACTGCTATTCAACATAGTAGTAGAAATCCTAGCCTCAGCAATCAGACAACCAAAAGAAATTAAAGGCATCGAAATAGGCAAAGAAGAAGTCAAACTATCACTCTTCACAGATGATATGATCCTATATGTGGAAAACCCAAAAGACTCCACTCCAAAACTGCTAGAACTTATACAGGAATTCAGTAAAGTGTCAGGATATAAAATCAATGCACAGAAATCAGTTGCATTTCTTTACACCAACAACAAGACAGAAGAAAGAGAAATTAGGGAGTCAATCCCATTTACAATTGCACCCAAAACTATAAGATACCTAGGAATAAACCTAACCAAAGAGGCAAAGAATCTGTACTCAGGAAACTATAAAGTACTCATGAAAGAAACTGAGGAAGACACAATGGAAATGGAAAAATGTTCCATGGTCATGGATTGGAAGAACAAATATTGTGAAAATGTCTATGCTACCTAAAGCAATCTACACATTTAATGCAATCCCTATCAAAATACCATCCATTTTTTTCAAAGAAATGGAACAAATAATCCCAAAATTTATATGGAACGAGAAAAGACCTCGAATAGCCAAAGGAATATTGAAAGAGAAGGCCAAAGTTTGGCATCACAATTCCAGACTTCAAGCTCTACTACAAAGCTGTCATCATCAAGACAGTATGGTATTGGCACAAAAACAGACACATAGATCAATGGAACAGAATAGAGAGCCCAGAAATAGACCCTCAAATCTATGGTCAACTAATCTTCGACAAAGCAGGAAAAAATGTCCAATGAAAAAAGACAGCCTCTTTAATAAATGGTATTGGGAAAATTGGACAGCCACATGCAGAAGAATGAGAACTGGACCATTTCCTTACACCACACCAAAAATAGACTCAAAATGGATGAAGGACCTCAATGTGAGAAAGGAATCCATCAAAATCCTTGAGGAGAACACAGGCAGCAACCTCTTCTACCTCAGCCACAGCAACTTCTTCTAGGAACATTGCCAAAGGCAAGGGAAACAAGGGCAAAAATGAACTATTGGGATTTCATCAAGATCAAAAGCCTTTGCACAGCAAAGGAAACAGTTAACAAAACCAAAAGACAACTGACAGAATGGGAGAAGATATTTGCAAACAACCTATCAGATAAAGGGCTAGTGTCTAAAATCTATAAAGCCTTATCAAACTCAATACCCAAAGAACAAATAATCCAATCAAGGAATGGGCAGAGGACATGAACAGACATTTCTGCAAAGAAGACATCCAGATGGCCAACAGACACATGAAAAAGTGCTCCACATCACTCGGCATCAGGGAAATACAAATCAAAACCACAATGAGTTACCACCTCACTCCAGTCAGAATGGCTAAAATTAACAAGTCAGGAAATGACAGATGTTGGCAAGGATGCGGAGAAAGGGGAACCCTCCTACACTGTTGGTGGGAATGCAAGCTGGTGCAGCCACTCTGGAAAACAGCATGGAGGTTCCTCAAAAAGTTGAAAATAGAGCTACCCTATGACCCAGCAATTGCACTACTGGGTATTTACCCTAAAGATACAAATGTAGTGATCCAAAGGAGCACATGCACCCGAATGTTTATAGTGGCAATGTCCACAATAGCCAAACTATGGAAAGAACCTAGATGTCCATTAAACAGATGAATGGATAAAGAAGTGGTATATATACACAATGGATTACTATGCAGCCATCAAAAGAAATGAAATCTTGCCATTTGCGATGACATGGATGGAACTAGAGGGTATCATGCTTAGCAAAATAAGTCAATCAGAGAAAGACAACTATCATATGATCTCCCTGATATGAGGAAGTGGAGATGCAACATGGGGGTTTTGGGGAGTAGGAAAAGAATAAATGAAACAAGATGGGATCTGGAGGGAGACAAACCATAAGTGACTCTTAATCTCACAAAACAAACTGAGGGTTGCTGGGGGTCGGGGGGTCGGGAGAGGGTGGTGGGGTTATGAACATTGGGAAGGGTATTGTGCTATGGTGAGTGCTGTGAAGTGTGTAAACCTGGCAGTTCACAGACCTGTACCCCTGGGGATAAAAATAAATGTTTATAAAAAATAAAAAATTTTTAAAAAAAATTTTTTAAGAAAAAATAATAATAAATTAATTAAGTAATATTAAATAAATAAATCAGTAAATAACACCTCTAGCACTATTGAATGGATTGCTCAGAATTAGAAACAAAAATATGGGTCCTCTTATTATTATTATTGTCACCTGCATTTGAAAACATTCCATCCATGGGGTGCCTGGGTTGCTCAGTGGGTTAAGCCTCTGCCTTCAGCTCAGGTCATGATCTCAGGGTCCTGGGATGAAACCCTGCTTCAGGCTTTCTGCTCGGCAGGGAGCCTGCTTCCCCCTCTCTCTCTCTGCCTGCCTCTCTGCCTACTTGTAAACTCTGTCAAATAAATGAATAAAATCTTAAAAATAATTCCATCCATAAACTAAATGTTTTGGCAATAATTTTTGACTTATCTAGTTAATTATTTCCAAAAGAGAAAAGACCAGTCTTTTTAAGCTGCCCCCACATAAAATGGCTAATATATTGAACTTTCTTGATAGACAATATATCACAATAAGGCAAATTTTACCATGTGTAACAGAATCAAATTCATCATAATCAAAAGCCATTTTATATATCATTAATACTGTTTGTAAGTTTTGATAGCTTAAAAATTTATCCTATAAAGGTGGATTAGATGTTCTTAATTTGACCAGGCAGGACAAATAACTGAAAACAATTTTTGGTGTTTCCTAGTGTATCTAAGATACAATGTATTTTAAAATAGTGTCTTTCTTATCCTGCTGGCTGAATTTGTCCCCAGTGAGCCTTTCTTATTAACTCAGGCTGGCTTCTGATTTGAGACAATATTTAAAATTACACAATATGTGGGTTCTAATCCTTAATACAACCAGTTGATACATGGAATTCCTCTCTTCAGATTCCCTCTGAGCCCTCATATTGATTCTTATGTCCATTTTTCCACCCTCTTGGAGGATGTCAGTAAAACAATTTTTACCATTCTCTGAGGTTCCCTCTCACTCTCCAATCCCAACAGGCTGAGGATGACATATCTGGTTTGTGGAAGAAGAACAACTATCATGGCTCATGATTTGTTTCCTTCCTACCACTCAGAAGCAGACCAAGGAAAACTCTTCAGCTGCCCCACCTACAAGTGGGAAGCTGTATTATTCAGTATTCTCAAGAGAACAAAACCAATAGGAGAATGAATGATTGATTAATTTGTATATATATATACATATTTGACATATATATGTCATTTGACATATATAAGTATGTGTATATATATACACATATGTGTGTATATATGTGTGTATATAAATATAAATATATAAAAAAAAAAATATATATATATATATATATATATATAAAATAAAGAGTTTCATTACAAGGAATTGACTCACACAACTATGGAAGCTGAGAATGAATTCTCAAGATCTGTAGTCAGCAAGTGAAGATTCACGAGAGTCAATGGTACAGTTCAAGTCTGAGTCTGAAGGCCTGAAAACCGGAAGCGCTGATGTTGTTATAAGAGAATTCTTTTTTTTCCTCACCTTTTATTCTACTCAGGCCTTCAGTTGATTCAATGAGGGCCACGCACATTAGAACAATGTAAAACAATGTAAAGCAATCTGCTTCACTCAGTCTAATGATTCAAATATTAATCTCATACAAAAACACCCTCAAAGACACACCTAGAATAATGTTTCACTAAATATCTGGGCACCCCATTGCCCAGTCAAATTGACACTTAAAATTAACCATCACAAAGGCCAAGTCAGTTCAGTTCAGGAAGAGTACCTCCAGTACAAACCACCTTCTCTAATCCACTTTCATAGTGAATCTCAAATTGGAGTAAAAGACTCACTCCACTTTACCCAGCATATGAGAACTATGTCTCTAAAGTTGATCAAAACTGGAAGAGGATCTGTTTAATTATCAAGCCTCCACAAGCAATCTTATATAATAGTTATTAACACTTATTTTTCCTAATTTCTTCTGATCCTTCTTCCAATTTTTTTAAAGATTTATTTTACTTATTATTTATTTGAGAGAGAGAGAGTACACAGGGTGGGAGGGTCAAAGGGAGAGGGAGAGAGAGAATCTTAAGTAGACTCTGTGCTGAACATGGAGCCTAATACAAGGCTCCATCTCACAACCCCAAGATCATGGACCATCATACCCATAAACCAGCCCCAAAGCAGTATCTTCCAAAGTGCAATCTCTTGGGCGCCTGGGTGGCTCAGTGGGTTAAGCCGCTGCCTTCGGCTCGGGTCATGATCTCAGGGTCCTGGGATCGAGTCCCGCATCGGGCTCTCTGCTCAGCAGGGAGCCTGCTTCCTCCTCTCTCTCTCTGTCTGCCTCTCTGCCTACTTGTGATCTCTCTCTGTCTAATAAATAAATAAAATCTTAAAAAAAAAAATTGCAAAGTGCAATCTCTTACCTCTTACTCAGTTTCTGTTTTATTTTTTTAAAATATTTTATTTATTTATTTATTTGACAGGCAGAGATCACAAGTAGGCAGAGAAGCAGGCAGAGAGAGAGGAGGAAACAGGCTCCCCGCTGAGCAGAGAGCCCGATGCGGAACTCGATCTGAGGACCCTGGGATCATGACCTGAGGCGAAGGCAGAGGCTTTAATCCACTGAGCCACCCAGGTGCCCCTCTTACTCAGTCTCTTAGCCTCTTACTCAGTGATTTTGAATCAGCCTAGGGTGGGGCCTTGAAATCCATTTCTCTTAACTTTTCCCAGGTAATTCTGACATGCACCCAGATATAAGGACTCCTGCCCTAAATAGCAAATACTGGTTCTAGGCGACCAAGTATGCACCAACACACACCCACACCCACAGACACACACACACACACAGAGACACATACACATAGTTTCCTTCTGATTTGATTATGCTTACCTTCTCTCCCTGGTCTAATATTCCCTTTCTGCCTGAATTTAGACCCAGTTCGTTTGGGTCGTCCTCCTGCCTGCCTTGGCTCATTGGACCTTGGGCACATGTGCATTTGGTAGCTTTTTTCACTCCTCTGTTCTTCCTCCAGAGTGGCAACTCCCCACTCTGCCTCCTTGGCCCTCTAGAGCAACATGGATCCCAAATATCCCTCGTCTACTCCAAAGAGATGAAGGCATTCAAGCAGTCAATAAATGTCTTTACCAAAACTCCAGTATAAAGCACAGCACTATAAGCAAGCCTGAGGGAGCAGGGGACAGAGACCTAACTATTGATACCTCCTGTTTCTTTCTATGAGAGCCAAGGGACCCCTCCCACCACTCACCTAATATGTAGTTTAAACATAATCCCATTTTTTTCATTACACAGGTAATACACAAATATAATCTCACTGTAAAATAACTTAAAACAATACTGATAGGCTAAAGCTGCAACACCCTGTTTCTAGTCCCCTCCCCATAAGTAATTGATAAAAAATCAGTCTGGTGTACATTTTTCTATCTATATATATTAAGTTAAATAAATGGTTCTTAAGGCAGGAGAGGATTTTGCTCCCCAGGGGACATTTCACAGTATCTGAAGACATTTTTGATTATCACAACTGGGAAGTGATAACAAGAGCCAGTGAATAGAGGTCAGTGATACTGGTAAGCATCCTATAATGCACAAGACAGCCCCCACAACAAAAATTAGCTGGCCCAAAATGTAATAGTGCCATGGCTAAGAAACCCTGCATTAAACTATATGAAACTACCAATGTCTAAACAATTCTGACCTTCAAAAAGGCAATTTTATATGGCACAACATAATAAAAAAATATTTGTAGAGAGACAAAAATAATATATATAAGAGAGAAAAATAATATACTTTTAAGTGAAAAATATTATATAATTATATAGTATATAATATATTAAAATATTTTATTGTACTATTATATACTATTGACATTATTTAGTAATATGTTATATAATATACAGCTATAGTTATATTCTATTTACATATAATTACATGTATTACTATATATTATATATTAAAATTATACATTGTATATAAATTTTTTTAAGAGAGAGATTGCACGAGTAGGAGTGGTGAAGGGGTTTTGCAGAGGGAGATGGAAAGAAAGAATCTCTGGCACCTAGTGTGGAGCCCAGTGTGAGGCTTGATCTTACAACCCGGAGATCTTGACCTAAGCCCAAATCAAGAGTGGTATGCTTCAGTCAATACAGAGCTACACATGTGCCCCTTTCTTGTGGCTGTTTTACATAAATGTATTAGAACATATGTCTTATTATACAACTTTCTTTTTTTCTTTAACAATATGCCTAGCAGACTCTCCATGCCCAGAGCCAGAGGTCTGCCTGATTCTTTTCTAACTGCTATAATGTATTTATTGCTGAGAAAGCTCCTTGTGGTCCTTAAACCAGTGCTTTTCAGAGGGATGTGGCGATTTCCAGTTCCTCACTGCTATAAACAAGGCTGCAAAGAGCATCCTGACCCACTCCCTTCTCCCCACACTGGTTAGGTCGCAGGTTATTACTGAGAGAGGAAGGGGTTTGCCCCCCAGGGAGGGCAGAGAGTCTGCTTCCTCCCTTGGTCCTCCTTAAGGCCTAGTTGCCATCAACTGTATTGCCTCCTTCCCCTCATGGCAGCAACCATTTCATGCCACAAGCATTTACCACAGAGGGGTGTGAATTCTGAAAGCTATTTGTTAGATGGCCACCCCGCTATTCTCATGGGTGGGTAAAAAGCTCAGGAAGCAATTTATACCACTTGCCTGACTTTCAGGCCTTCTCTAAGCTGCTGGAAGTTTCTGTCACACCTCTGAAACCTACTCAGATGTCAACACATCACTCAGCACAACAACCCCCACATACATTTTCTAAGCATCCAGTATCAATATAGTCAAAGAACAAGAGCCTTTGCATTTCCACAAATGGCTTAAGGGCATTAATTATCATGGAAAACTACACACCAACTGTTGAGAAACAAAAAGACACCCCTCCCCACGAGTTCCAAGAGAATAGCATATTGTCATCTGAAAGAGTAATTTATTTCCACATAATTGGCTCTATAAAGGGCATCTTTGGTGTCTAATTCCCTAAATAACTCAAGGCCTAGTGTAGCTAGTTCTGACCCCACAGGGGAAGGAGAGATGTAATTAATTGACTCATTTTTGATTAATGCATTCCAGCTTTCCTTTACTGCCACCTTTCTAGGAGAAAATTGGCCAGCCCTGTGACTGTATTTCCAAGGACCTAATTCGTTTAAAAGAAATGTGGATGATAAGTAAGACGTTGGTTGTTCATGGGATACCCCAGAGGCTGCAACTTTCCTGTGTGTCCTGTACATCTCAGAAGACTATTTGAGAGAGGGATTTTGTTTGGTTCTTGGCAATAAGATCTTTAATACACAGTAGTAGAGGCCTGTTTTTGTTGTTGTTTTGCTTATTTATTTTTGGTTTCCTGGTTTATTTAACAACTGTGGTACCTAAAAGAGGTAGGAATAGAAGAAAGGAGGAGAAGAAAGAAAGAAAATACTCCAAAAAGCACTTAAAGTGGCCTCACCTCTTCACATAGTATAAAGGCTACCTATTTTGGGGTCACACCAAACCAATGTATTTTTATGAGCAAAGACTATAATGAAGCACAAACTGCAAAGTTTTTTGTCTTGGTTATTTGTGAACATCCTATTGTGTCCTTTTTTTTTTTTTTTTTTAAGATTTTATTTATTTATTTGACAGACAGGGATCACAAGTAGGCAGAGACACAGGCAGAGAGGAGGAAGCAGGCCTCCCGTCGAGCAGAGAGCCCAATGTGGGGCTCGATCCCAGGACCCTGAGATCATGACCTGAGCCGAAGGCAGAGGATTAACCCACTGAGCCACCCAGGCGCCCCCCTATTGTGTCCTTTTAATACCTCTTATCTGAGCTCAGATTCATGGAAAAGAGTAGCTCAATGACTTGCAAATTCAAACATATTTCTTTAATCATCCAGTGCCATTTTTTTAAAACAAGACTAGATACTAGGTGCTCTCTCATTTTCCTATTTCCCCTATTTCTCTATCAAAACCAGACAGTCCCATGTGCCCCATTCTCAGTCTTGCTAGATAATTGAATTCATATTTAGATAATTGTACTGCCCACACCTCCCATGGGTGAATTATATTCACCAGTTCCTAGTTTTATTATTCCAAGGAGATATATATTGGTGTCTTTAATAGGCACCCTGATAAATTCTCTATTACCCTATTATTCTGTTTCCAAAGTCATCATTCTCTTCCCCTCCCAACTCTTTCTCAGGTCTATGATAACTGGATTGGACTTTCAACTCTTATCCATTTCCTTATAGACCCTAGACAATCACAGTATGATCTCAGGATTTCCAAAAGCAACAAATGGGGTCTTCAACATAAAGATAATAGCTAGAACCTTTCAAGACCTCCTAAAACAATGACAACTTCTAAATAACAAACCTTTAAATGAGTATAGTTCATGTATCAGTTGATACCTGTAGGAACCCAGGGAAGAAAATGTCAATGGGGAGGTCATTCACATCCTGCTTCAAGAAGTTTACTTAGACATATTTTTACATTTTATAGATGAGAAATTTGGCAATTAGGAGTAAGTATCCACCTTCATGCAACCCAGTCAATGACACAAATTCTCACTGACCAGCAAATTTATAATTCTTCTGTTGATACTGATTCAGTTTTTTTAAAAAAATGAAACATATGCAACTTGAGGAATCAAGGTCATAAGGGGTAAGGCAGGAATGACACAGCAGAGCCTATAAATTCCAAACTGATGAGAATGCTCTGTGAAACCATACAAGTTCCAAGGCCTCTTGGGTACTTATCTTAGCAAGATCCTCACCTCTCACAGTTTTAAAGATCTAAACTCCAAGCAGATTTTATGTCCAAACCCTTGACATAGTCATCATTACCTCTCTTTAGCAAAAGTTCACAAACTAGCACTACACATGAGGATCACTTGGGAAGCTTTTAACAAATACAAATGTCCAGCTCCCAAGAGATATGATTTAGGTAGGCTAGGGTAGCGCCCTGGCATCAATATTAATTAAAAACCTCTCAGATGACTCTCATGGTCAACCAGGGCTGAGAACCACTGGTCCATAGGCATCTTTGGTCTACAGCTACTATTAATGGTCAGAAAAGCTCTGACTCTTTTCTCTGCCCCTCTTGGGGCCTATCCTCTGAAGTTCCTTCTGATAATTCCCTCTATGAAGGCCTTCCAAAATTGCCTTCTCAAAATTCTTTCCAATTAATAAATATGAGCTTTTTCACAGGGAGTAGAGAACAGCAAGCGGACTGTGGACAAAGGGAAATTTTGCATTATTACCTATTATTGAAAATTTATTTAGCACTCACAATGTGCTGAAATAAAGAATTTTGAGATTGCCTATCTGGTTATCAGTTGGTATGAGCACAGTCCGTCATGTGGTTTTATATCCCTCTATTTAACTGCCTGTGAAGTTAATAGGTAGATGCAATGCTGGAGTTGAGCTGGTTCAACTCTGAACTCAATATTCAGCTTCTAAAGAAATGAGAAGTTGTTGCCTCTAAGATTGCAAAAATCCAATTAAGTATCACTTTCCCCTGCTGCTAGATAGACTTAGACCCTGGAAGTAATGTTATCGATACCACATGAACATCCAGAACAAACACCAGGCCTCTTTTACTGAAATCACACCCCAGCCAGCAATTAAACAGAAAGTGCAAGAATATTAATTCAACCCCCTGGCTTTTTGTTGTCAGACAAAATACTACAAGAAACAGGGGATGATGTGGGCCAGACAATAAATTTAAAAAGAAAAATGTATCATTATACTCTTTTCTTTTTCAAAGAGGAGGCATTCAAGGTCAACAAAACAGATTACACAGATATTTTCCCAAAAGATGTCCTTTGGGATCCACTGCCCCAACCTATGTGCTCCCCCATGTGTTCTCTACTGTAATTAAGATACATGCACTTTTCTGAGCTTTCAAAGTTGCTGACAGACAGCTCAGCTGCCAACAAAGTATAAAATGCCAAAGGCAGATGCTCAATGTTAGATGGTGCCCCAGGCAATGCCAGAGTGTGCAGCTATACCTGGGACCTAGTCAGACTACAAAGCAGGGTGTTAAACAGTTTCAAGACAAAAACTGGCATTTGATTTAGATTGCTGTTTTTCCTTTAAAATATGGGTGTTCCCTAGACTGAACAATTTCATCTGGTTCTTGGCACTTACCCCACCAAACCCTAACAGTCAAGCCTCCAAACCTCCTTTAGGAGCTCTTTCCTCCTCAAAGTGACTTAGGATGGCCCCAGTTCCATTTCTGTTCTAAAGCATGAGTCTGATGCCTCACATTGTGAGTAAAAGAAAATAGGGTGGCTGTAATGGACTGAACTGCATTCCCCCCAAATTCATATGTTGAAATCCTAACACCCAATACCTCAGAATGGGACTGCATTTGGAGATGGGATCTTTCAAGAACTGATTACATTAAAATGAGGCCGTTAGAGTGGGTCCTAATCTAAGCTTACAGCTGTCCTTATAAAAAGAGGAAACTTGGACATATAAAAGAGACACCAGGGATACACACAGAGAGAAAAGAGACCACATGAGGACACAGTAAAAAGACAGCCACTGGGCAGCCAAGGAGGGAGGGATCAAGAGAAACCAAACCTGTCAACACTTCAATCTTCGACATCCAGGCTCCTGACCTATAAGAAAATAAATTTTTATTGTTAAAGGCATCCACTTTGTGGTGGTGTTGTTACAGCAGCCCTAGAAAACTAATAAAGAGGCCCCTATATTATAATTAAACATTGTATTGACATAAAAATCAGAGAGTAGTCATCTTTTTGTTGTTGAAGAAGACTAAGAAACTTCAAGAGTGTTCACTATGAGGGGACCTGGTATTCCTACAGTGACATCTTGAACCACACCTGTTCATAAATACCAGGAATCCCAGCCAGCCTTGGAAAGTGTTCTTGGGTGTTTGCTAGACCTTGAAGGATCTGAATACAATCACAAAAGTGACAGTTATTTCACAGACCAGAGCAATGCTCCATTTGGGCTATTGGGGGTTGGGGAGGTCTCATAATCCTTACCAATCAGAGGTGAAAAGTGAGGTAAAGTCAATTAGTTCTGAGAACTTTAAGGTGAAGTGCCCTCAGAAGAGTCTTTTGTCATCCTGGCACTTAAGAAAAGCTGGGGGTTGGACACCTGGATGGCTCAGTTGTTAAGTGCCTGCCTTTGGCTCAGGTCATGATCCCAGGGTCCTGGAATTGAGCCCAGCATTGGGCTCCCTGCTTAGCTAGAAGCCTGCTTCTCCCTCTTCCACTCCCGCTACTTATGTTCCCTCTCTTGCTGTGTCTCTCTCTGAGAAGAAATCTTTAAAAAGAAATTTTTTTTTAAAGATTTTATTTATTTATTTGACAGAGAGAAATTACAAGTAAGCAGAGAGGCAGGCAGAGAGAGGAGGAAGCAGGCTCCCTGCTGAGCAGAGAGCCCGATGCGGGACTCGATCCCAGGACCCTGAGATCATGACCTGAGCCGAAGGCAGCGGCTTAACCCACTGAGCCACCCAGGCGCCCCTAAAAAGAAATTTTTAAAAAGAAAAACATCTTTTAAAAATCTTTAAAAAGAAAAGCTGGGGGAGTGAGCAGTAACACTCCAGTGCTGTGGAGGACTGGCCCCCCGCTCACAAATGACCACGGGCCCTGAAAGAAGAATCTCTCAGACACCTGTCACATATTCAGACTCCGCCTCCAGAAAGGGTCCCCCCAACTTGGACCCTAAAGTCACTTATGCAACACTAAAACCTTTTTACAAAACTTTATTACTATCTTATACTTATTACTGCCCAAACTTGTCTATATTTACCAACCTGAAAATATCTGCCAGTCAAATGTAAATTCTAGTAACCTGCTCTACTGCTGGAATAGGGATGAGGGGGTGGGGTGGGGGTTCGGAGTGTCCTATATCAGCCTGAATGACACCATATTTAATCTCCCAAGGTACTGTCTCATCAGATTTGCACAAAACTTTCCTGACTTCCTAGAATGACGAACTTCTTTGGTGCTACAAGTCACAAGACAGGTTCACAGCTGAGCCAATTCTCTCCATTAAGGGTCCCAAAAGAATCTCTTATATGATCTCCCTATTCTACCTACCAAGTGACTTCTTTTCAATTTAAACAACTTCTACTGCTTAGAATTTTCTATATTATATTGAAATATAATGTATATTTTATAGAACAAAATACCTCATTTTGTTCTATCATTTCTCTCCTTGTTTTTCCTTGGATTTCCATTATAGTTTTAAATATTATTCTTTGTTTTGATTAATCTTCAGTTTGTCATCACTTCTAAACTTTAATTTTCAGTTTCTGGGCTCCACATTACTGCCTAACCCTTAGACAAGAGGAAAATGAACTTTGAATACATCAAAGTGGTCCTATTTGAAGGATCCTTGAAGATCACATTAAAAAGTCATTTTGTGTTGTGCGTATCCACACACATGTACAAGTATACATGCCTCATTTACCAACCTTGAAGTTGGCTTCTCTGTATACACAAGGTTTCCTTCAAGCAGAACTTCCTTGTATTGTTTTCCTTGAGGAAAAAGTGCTTTCTTTTCCCTTCTTAGAAATTTGTTCTTCTAAGAACACTTAATATGGGGAGGAGGAACATCTAAATTCTTTGAAACACTTTTTTACTAGTTTATAATTTCTTTTTGATTCAAGTCCACTTGGTTTGTTGAATCTCCCCTACTTTAGTTTCATCATTGCTAGCATAGAATATGGCAGCAGCAAAGACAATTATCTCGGCAAGCTGTCTCACAAACATCTCATCACCTATCTGATTTACTCTTACCTCACTTCCAAAGTATCCTGACAAATCCCTCTCAAAATTAGATGGCTTTCCTTAGCAGATATGTCCTCAGTTTCTAAGAATCTGTCCTTTTATCTCCCCAACAAACATCTTCCTTCCTAGATAAAGCTGCATCATCCAATATATATCTTGTGAGTATATACATATATATTTTTTCTTTTTTTTAATTTTCTGGACTTTCTTGTGTTAACAGGATCTTCCCTCTGTTTATCCTAGACATTTCCTAGTTGTGGTAATTCAGATAAATGATAAGATTGATCTCACTTGAGCATTACCAAAAAACCCATAGGAAAAGTACCACTGTGATCGTTCTATATTAAGTATCTGAAGGCTCAAAAAAGGGAATTCACTTTCCCAAAGTAGTAAAGCCAGAATCAAAATCCGGTCAGTGGTACCAAAGCCTACATTTTTTACTTCTGGTCTAAATATCATGATTGGAGAAAAGGAAGTTTAAGTGATCAGATGAACTGATTGATATCAGCTTAAGGATAGACCAAACACCCAAGACAACATCCGCTCAAGGCAACCAAAGGGAAAAATGACTGGATGATAACAAAGAAATTTAAACCCAGTAACCACATCAAGCTATGTGAGGAAAGAATATGCTGACAAAAAGGAGGTTTCTACACCTGTTCATTTGTTCATTATCTATGAAAAGAAGTAAAAAAGAAAAACATCATCTTTGTTAATGATACACATACTAGTGTATGATACACATACCAGTGTATGGCCATCACTATCCAGGGTAGAGACTCCTCAGGCCTAGATCCAGAGGTTTTACCAACACTAGTATGTCAGGCAGTTGCCTCCAGACCAGTCTGAGAGCACTTCACACCAGAACTAATCACCCAGCACCACCCCAGAGGTTTCTCCAGGAAGAATGAAATCTTCCTCAGGAAGCCAAGGCCAGAAGTTGTTGGGTGACTATCTCAGGGACTATTAAAAACCTTGGCTAACAGACACATGAAAAAATGTTCGTCATCTACTGGGTATTTACCCTAAAGATACAAACATAGTGATCCAAAGGGGCACGTGCACCCGAATGTTTATAGCAGCAATGTCCACAATAGCCAAACTATGGAAAGAACCTAGATGTCCATCAACAGATGAATGGATAAAGAAGATGTGGTATATATACACAATGGAATACTATGCAGCCATCAAAAGAAATGAAATCTTGCCATTTGCGACAACGAGGCTGGAACTAGAGCATATCATGCTTAGCGAAATAAGTCAAGCAGAGAAAGACAACTATCATATGATCTCCCTGATATGAGGAAGTGTTGATGCAACATGGGGGCTTAAGTGGGTAGGAGAAGAATCAATGAAACAAGATGGGATTGGGAGGGAGACAAACCATAAGTGACTCTTAATCTCACATAACAGAGGGTTGCTGGGGGAGGGGGGTTGGGAGAAGGGGGTTGGGGTTATGGACATTGGGGAGGGTATGTGCTTTGGTGAGTGCTGTGAAGTGTGTAAACCTGGTGATTCACAGACCTGTACCCCTGGGGATAAAAATATATTATATGTTTTTAATAAATAAAAATAAAAAGGTGTTGAATCACATAAAAAAAAAAGTTCGTCATCATTAGCCATCAGGGAAATTCAAATCAAAACCACATCTTACAGATATCATCTTACACCAGTTAGAATGGCAAAAATTGACAAGTCAAAAAACAATAAGTATTGGACAGGCTGTGGAGAAAGGAGAACCCTCTTATACTGTTGGTGGGAATGTAACGTGGTATAGCCACTTTTTAAAACAGTGTAGAGGTTCCTCAAAACGTTGAAAATAGAGTTACTCTATGACCCAGCAATTGCACTACTGGGTATTTACCCTAAAATACAGATGTGGTCAAAAGAAGGGTCATATGCACCTCAATGTTCATAGCAGCAATGTCCACAGGGGTCAAACTGTGGACATTGCATTGAGATGCCCTTCAACAGATGAGTAGCTAAAAAAGATGTGGTTCATATATACAATGAATGTTACACAGCCATGAGAAAGGGTGAGTATCAGACTTTTGCATCAACATGGATAGAACTGGTGGAGATTGTGCTAAGTGAAATAAGTCAAGCAGAGAAAGTCAATTATCATATGATTTCACTTATTTGTGTAACATATAGAATAGCAGGGAGGACATTAGGAGAAGGAAGGGAAAAATGAAGGGGGAGAATTGGAAGGGAGACTATGGACTCTGAGAAAAAAAAACTGAGGGTTTTGGTGGGGGAGATGCGTGAGTCCAGTGATGGGTATTAAGGAAGGCACATATTGCATGGAGCACTGGATATTATATGCAAACAATGAATCATGGAAAGCTACATTAAAAACTAATGATGTACTGTATGGTGACTAACAACATAAAGGAAAAAAAAGCATTTTACATATGTTATCTCATTTAATCATTTCAACAACCCTATGAAGTATTATTATCTCCAAACTGTAGGATACCTAGATCTAAATTCACAAATAAGAAAGAAAAGAAATTGTTTCAACTCTGTACTTGAGGTAAATGTACTAACATCTTAGGGCTAGTTGGTTGTGTGTGTGTATATCTGTGGGCAGTGAAATGGAGAATCTCATGCCCCCAAATCTGCTTAAGAGAATCCTGTGGTACTCAAGAAACATGCCC
Organism: Mustela nivalis; assembly: GCF_964662115.1. NCBI lineage: Eukaryota > Metazoa > Chordata > Mammalia > Carnivora > Mustelidae > Mustela > Mustela nivalis. Next base: position 49,385,292 of record NC_139031.1, read on the forward strand.
CCAGAATTCCATGCATGGTTCTACAGGGCATCAACATGAGACACAGCCTCCAGGAGAAATCAAGAAAGTTCATGTTACACGAACAAGAGACTTAAAGGAAAAGCTGACCTGATTTGAATCACCCTTGCACTGATCTAAACCTTTCTCTAGATCATTTAGGAAATTTAAAAAATATTGAGGTCTGGGGTGCCTGGGTGGCTCAGCGGGTTAAAGCCTCTGCCTTCGGCTCAGATCATGGTCCCAGGGTCCTGGGATCGAGCCCCACATTGGGCTCTCTGCTCAGTGGAGAGCCTGCTTCCTCCTCTCTCTGACTGCCTCTCTGCCTACTTGTAATCTCTGTCTGTCAAATAAATAAATAAAAATCTTTAGAAAAAAAAATGCTGAGGTCTGCTAAATGACCCCCCACCCCAAGATTCTAATTTAATTGGTCCAGGGTGTGGCAGAGCTTGGGGCATGTTTTAAAACTCCCCAGTGGTTCCAGTGTGCAGCCATGGGTGAGAAACACAAGTTTTTCAGATTCCTTCATCAAGGAAAAGATTGGTTTCCAGAAGCTGAGAGGGTATACTCAAAGAGGGTCACTAGTAGTTGGAAGGGGAGAGACTGGGATGTGGAATGCAGCTAAGCTGGTCAAGAATAAAAAGTTCATAGCCCAAAGCTTTCATTTTCCTTCCAAAAGTCTTAACAGGTATGGCAAGAAATACTGAGTAAGCAGAGATATTATATTTATTTACCAAACTGACAATGCTATATCATACTATCCACTGGCACTGGGGAGAAGTCAGTGGGAAGGCCCTCTCATTCACTCCAGATTGAAGTCAAACTCTATGGCCTTTAGGGAAGAGGACTTACCAGTATGCATCAAGAGCCTTAAAAATGTCCATAGCCTTTATATCTGCATAAAAGAAAGGTATAGAAGGTATGTACCAAATTAACAGAGGTTTTTGTATGGTTCATATGGTTTCAGGTGAATTTTATTTCTTTATGTTTTCATAGACCTCTACGTTTTCTGTCTTTTACACAATGAACATGTATTGTTTGAAATATAAAAATAAAAGTTTTACATTTTTTCTTCTTTGGGCTCATAAGTCATATGCCACCAGACATAACTGCACATTGTTCCCTGCACAAATGAGCATGGAGACTTGAACTGTGTTTCTCAAACACTGTAGGATCTCTCAAACAGATCTGGGGGCACAGGATTCTCCATTTCTCTGTCTACAGATACACACATATACAAAAAAGGAAAAAAAGAGGGAGAAAAGTCAGCACATTTCAAAATATTTTGTTCAATGAGATTACCTCATTCCAGAGCCCAAATATTAAGAATATGGACTGTGGAGTCAGAAGTCTTAGAATCAGTGGGCGCCTGGATGGCTCAGTGGTTTAAATCCTCTGCCTTTGGCTCAGGTCATGATCTCAGGGTCCTGGGATCAAGCCCCGCATGAGGATCTCTGCTTGGCGGTGAGCCTGCTTCCTCCTTTCTCCCTCTCTGCCTGCCTCTCTGCCTACTTGTGATCTCTGTCAAATAAATAAATAAAATGAAGAAGAAGAAGAAGAAGAAGAAGAAGAAGAAGAAGAAGAAGAAGAAGAAGACGACGACGAAGAAGAAGAAGAAGACGAAGAAGACGAAGAAGAAGAAGAAGAAGAATTCGTCTTAGAATCCAAGCAGTATGAACTTGGGCAAATTAATATTTCTGTGCCTCAGTTCCCTAAATTGTAAAGAAGGGTTGAGAAGAAAAACTACCCTCAGGGACAGAGATGACTTGCATTGAGTGTAGTGGGTTTCAGGCTCTGTTCTGCCCCTTGAGAGCTGTTCTACCTGGTACTCGCTTCAGCCTCCCTGAGCTTCAGAGTCCTTATCAATAAAAGTGGGATAATCATAATAAACCTACTCCTCTCACTTTAGTGTAAGCACCGAGACAGTGTATGAAAACTCTAAAGGGCTATGTAAATGCCACTTAACTATTTTTACAAAAGTTTGTATTTCATTCTGTCAAATTTGATCCACTCAGCACCACCACCCTCACAATGACTGTCTAGGAGCCAAGTACAGGGTTGTGCTGCTTGCATTTTTTAGGAAAGCAAAGAGGCCCAGAGCTTTCAATTCCCCTCATCACTGTCAAAACAAAGAAGTAACTTTGGCAGCATTTCAACCCCATGATGTGTGCTAAACCCCAGAAACCTGGAAAGGCATGGCCATCTAGTTACACTCCTGAGGTGACTGCTGAATTTTGTGGATTTCAAATAGAAAGCAACACAGTTCTACCTAGACAAGCCATGCTGCCACAGTAGGCATGGATATAGCCCTGCAACTCTTGAGATCTTTTAAAGGTCACATTTCTACAGCTCTCTAAATCAAATATAAACTTCTCTGAACACTCACCCACCAAGCACTGGCAGGAATTTAATCTCTGTTATTTTATCGATGAACTATTCTGCTCTCTGGGACCTTACAAGATTCCCCAACAGCACCCAATGCAAAGGTCATGGGCCCTGATCCAACATAGCTTCTGCTCTCTGAAACGGCATTCAAGCCCTAGACCTCCAGCTTTGAGGGGATTCTGTTCTGCATGGATTCAGCGAGACTTCTGGCCCAGGTGAAACATAAGACAACAGACTCAGATTGTAAACAAACTTTGTCATCTTCTAAAAATGGCTATACAGGGAAGCAAGAAGATCAGGAGTCCTCATGGTCAATGGCTGGATAGACACCATACCCAGTTTCTTAACAGAGCAAAAAATAGATTTCCTTTTGCATCCTGATACCAACTTAATATCTGCTGAAGAATAGCTTTGTGGTTGGCAGAGGAGGGTCTGGCCACTCAGAGGAGACAAAGTGACATGATACTCCAGGGAGGGGGAGAGGAGTTACCCTCTGGTCATACCTCAGCAACCCACAAAAGAGCTACTTTTAAGGGGTGCTGATAGCATGGTGTGAAAGAGGACAGAGTTTTTGTCCAGTAAGACATTTAGGATCCACATTTTATCGAGATTAACATTTTCTCTATCTGTTCATGTAACATGAAGTTTTGTCTACTTAAGGGGTCAGGAAAGCAAAAATCCTCTAAGGACTACTTCCTGACAGGAAACTTCATAATTAAGTTGTTCCAAAATGGAGGTTGAAGTTATGTGCTAGCTTCCTGTTCCCTGACTTGCTTTCCCATCAGCCATCTTCCCCAAGCAGCTACAAATCAGACTGTTTCCTGCATAAAATCCACTACTGGCCTCCCATTCAGTTAGAATAAAATCCAAATCCTTTCCATGAGGTGGTCTCTCTTACCTTTCTAAGTTTATCTCCCTATCGTTCTCTCCCCACTCTGTCCCCACCACTCAACACCATTCACTTTGACCCAGACACTCCAAATCCTTGCTGTTCTTACAATACCCAGGCATATGCTGTCTCAAGGCCTTTGGACTTGCTATTCCCTCTGCCTAGAATATTCTTACTCCAGATATCAGCACAGTTTCTACTTTACTTCAGTCAGGTCTTTACTCAAATGTTACCTTCTCATGAGGACTTCCTTTACCACCCTTCCTAAAATATCAACCAACACACACACCCATGGATGCATGTACTTTTCAACCCTTTGTGCACTTTATTTTTCCACATGATACTAAACACTAACATACTATATATTTACTGATTAATATTTTTTGTCTATTTTGTTCACTATTGTCTCCCCAGTTACCTACCATAGTACCTAGCATATAGCAGGTGCTTAACAAATACTTGTTGAGTGAATGAATGACTTCATGTGACTGCCTACTCATCATTCAGGTCTCAACTCAAATGTTGCCTCCTCTAAAAGGTCTTTCCAAACATGTGTAAAGATGCCCAAACTGTCCACATGCACTATTTTGTATTCTCTTTAGCATATATTAGTTCCTAGATTATCATGTTTATTTGCTTATAGATTTATAGTCTGTATCCCAACCCTAGAATGGGAGCTGTCTGAAGACAAAGGTTGTGTCTACCTTGTTTATAACTATATCCTTGACACCCAGAATAATTCTGTACATTTAAATATGCTCAATAAAGGAGCACCTGGGTGGCTCAGTCAGTTAAGCATCTGCCTTCAGCTCAGGAAATGATCCCAGGATCTTGGGATTGAGCCCTGCATCAGGATCCCCCTGCTCTTCTGTCTCCCTCTCCCTGCCACTCTGCTTACTTGTGTTCTCTCTCTGTCAAATAAACAAATAAAATCTTGCTTTAAAAAAAGAATGCTCACCAAGTATCTCATAAGTGAATGAACGGCAAAGGAAAAAGACCTAAGCAGGTGAGTAAGTTGGTCTTCTGAATAAAGTTGTTAGATGAGAAACCAATTAATTTTTAGGGGAAATAAATTGCTTGGTCACATTTCAGTTATATTCATAGAAAATTTACAAATTAGGAAGCCGAAGTCTCCCATCCATGGACTCCATTCCCCTAATAAGTAAACTGTGGTAATTGGACTAGATATGGAATGATATACCCTTCCGTTTTGAACAGAAAAATTCAAAATTTAATTAATTAATTAACTAATTAATTAAAAAATTAAAAACTCCTATGGACCTTATATCCTAACAAAGAAAATAGACAATCAGCAAATAATCACGTGTGGTGAATATTTGCATAGGGCTTATAAGCATGTAACACAGGGCTTGGTACAGCTGAAAGGCAGATGTGGTTATGGAAGACCACTTTGAAGAAAATATTTTAAATATTTGTTCTAAGACTTGAAGTGCCTGGTAAAGGAGTGGATCATGGAGGAGAGCTGGAAGAGACCACTGCCAGCAGAGGGAGCAGCATGCAAAGCACTGGGGTGGACGACAGCCTTCCATACTAGAGTCAGAGGGTAAAGGTGTAGCAGAAAAGACAGGCAGGGCCAGATCATGCAGGGCCTAGCCAGTTACGGCAAGGATTTGGGATGTTATCCTATGTGCAATGGGAAGTTTCTGGAAGGATTTAAAAAGGGGAATGTCATTAAAAGGTCATCTACCTGCAGGAGAAATTGAGAATGGATGGGAAGAAGGTTACCCTGGGATCAGCAGACCAGTTAGGAGTCTAGGGCAATAATCTGGGAGGACAATCCCAGACCAAGGTTGTAGCAGTGGGATTCCGGAAGAAACTGGTGATTGACAGGTAACAAAAGATAAAAAAAACAGAGGTGCAAAGAAGACTTGGCATTTCTTCACAACATGGTGAATGTTGTTACTTACTGAGATCAGGATAAGACAAAGAAAGTCAGATTTGAAGGAACATATGGTAAAATCAATTTAGGCCAAGTAAGGATTCAAGCAGAGGAGCCAAATAGGTAGTTGGATAAATAGGACTGGAGCTCAGTAAAAGTCTGGGCTCTGTTTTCTCCTAGATGCCAGGGCTAAGATTAACAGATTCTAGAAGATTCTAAGAGCCAGTGTTAATCCAACAATCAGCAACTTGACCTTTTAGCTCATGTGGGAAGTGATATAAGCTTCCTTAAAAGCGGGGCACCTGGATGGCTCAGTCATTCAGCATCTGCCTTTGGCTCAGGTCATGACACCATGGTCCTGGGATTGAGCCCCACATCACACCCCCTGCTCAGTGGAAAGCCTGCTTCTCCCTCTCCCACTCCCCCTGCTTGTGTTCCCTCTCTCGCTGTCTCTCTCTCTCTCTCTCTGTCAAATAAATAAGTAAAATCTTTAACTTAAAAAAAGAAGCTTCGGGGCGCCTGGGTGGCTCAGTGGGTTGAGCCGCTGCCTTCTGCTCAGGTCATGACCTCAGGGTCCTGGGATCGAGCCCCGCATTGGGCTCTCTGCTCAACAGGGAGCCTGCTTCCCCCTCTCTCTCTGCCTGCCTCTCTGCCTACTTGGGATCTCTGTCTGTCAAATAAATAAATAAAATATTAAAAAAAAAAAGAAGAAGCTTCATTAAAAGCAAAGAGGCTTAAAGACCTTAATACACCCTCCCATATGCCTAATGACAACCAGGTAATAATCTTTCCTGGTTTCTCTAACAGAGATAATGCCTTATCAAACAAAGATCCACATGTCATTGTGAAACTGAATTATAGCAGCTTCTATTTATTGAACCAATACTATGTGATAAGCCTTCCATGCTTATAATATGAGGATAATCATTGTTAGAAGTTGTTGATGTTCATGTTATCATGAACATGTATCATGTTGTTCATGTTACCTATCCTTTTGTTGTTCCTGTTGCACATGACTGCACTCTTGCTGTAGTCATGATAATCATATCCATTCTTTGCACAAAGAAACTAAGTTTCAAAAAAAACTTAAGGACTTGCCCAAGATTATTCAAAGAGGGAGTGGAAATGCCATGATGCCGAACCAGCCTTGTCTGACCATGCCCTGCTCCTCCTAATCTAGGCAAAAACTTTCTAGATATTTCACCTTAGTCTTTTGCTTTCCCTGAGGCTTAGGAAACAATATTCAAGGCACAAGAACTAATCATTCTGGTATGCCTCTGATTATCCTGTCTATACTGTCACTTCATACTAAGAAATGGGGTCTGGAAAGCTGTCATTAGCAGAAAAATATCTACTTTACAGTTAATATGGTAAACTGCCAAAAATCAAAGTTCTCCAGACTGTGTACAGTTCTCTTATGTGAAAGATAGCATATAGTCCTGAAGTCCAGGGCCAAAAATAAGTCTATATCACTTATTTTTCAAACCTCCATATGCCTAGGGACATTGTGTACCAACAGAAAATATTCTCAGGACCTCAGTGCAGCAGTGGGAGGGAGTGTCACTTCTTTGGTAGGTAACCTTGGGCAACTGACTTAATTTAAACTTTACTTTTTTCATGTGTTCAGTGGGGCTGATAGTGGTCATGGTGGTAATATTTCAAATCAATAATAGCTAATCTTTCAATAAGGCTTAGTACAGATTAGCCCCTGCTCTAAGCACATATATTAACTCATTTAAGCCTTCCCGCAATCCCACAAGACAGGCTGAGTAGGACCTATGATTATGCCCGTATTACAGAAGAGTAAATGAGGAACAGAGAGTTAAATAATTTGCCCAGGGTCACACAGCTGATAATAATAGAGCTGAGACTCAAATCCAAGCAATCTGAGAGAGTCTCGCCACTGAATCATACAGCTTCTTTACATTGGAGGATTAAGTAAAATGACACATGTATTTTTAGCACAGTACCTGGTATATAGTAAGTACTTAGTTAATACTATACTATTATTTTTATTGTAATCGTCATCATTTAAAGACTGAAGCAGAATACAGACATAAAACTGAGAGATAACACCGTAACTCCAAAAAGCAGACTTCCAACTTTTTAGAATTGTCTTATAAAAAAGGAAACACTATTTGCAAAACAGGATCTTCAAACCCAACCTAGAGGCATGGCACTTTTTTTAAACATCCCATTTACGCAAGCAGTTCAATAAATGCCAAGGGAGCTGAATAGCACTGTAGACCAACCACTGAGGGAATTCCCCCATAAAAGCCCTAAAACCATTTAGAACACAGTCAGCAGGAGATCAGCAGCACACTCATCCTTGCCATCTCTGCCTCACTACCTGACAAATTAAGAAATTGCCAAATCCTTTTTAGGAAGGAGAAGAAAATAAAACTAATTAGTAAAGCTTTATATTGCAATGAGAAGCCTGCTTTTAATGCTAAACTCAGTCAGGAGTGACAGGAAGGATTATAGGGTTGAGTGGAGGTTTTGATGTTCTTCCCACTGTGGGCTCCTCCTCAAAACCTAATGACACCATCTCAACAACCTTCTTTAACAACCACATTTAAAGCAGATTCCCCCCAGTCACCCTGCTCTTCTCCTTCTTGTACTCAATCCCTAAATCTTGCATGTAACTCGTCTGTTTCTTATCACACATACCTCTCTAGAAAAGCACATATTTCCAATAACTTCCAGTTGTTCAATAAATACTGAGAAACAAGAGAGAAATTCCAATCTCTATTCATGCCTCATCTCTGAAAAACATTTAAGAGTGTCCAATGTATTATACAGAGCAATCACCACAAAAATTCCCTCTCCTCTTCTTTCTGCTCTAGTATAGTGCTACTTGATAGAAATATATTACTAGCCACGTAGCAGTAATTTCAATTTTCTATTAGAACATTTTAAAAAGTAAAACAAGCAAAATTGACTTTATTAATATAATTTATTTTTCATTTAACTTAATATATTCAAAATATTACCAAGATGTCAATATTTAAAAGTTATCAAGACCTTCTACTATGGTTTTTTCTTTTCTTTTCTTCTTTTTTTTAATTCAAAATGTTTAGTTAAAATTCAATACCTCTTACCTTCATAGCACGTCTCAATTTGGATTAGCCACACTTTGAGCCCTCAGTAGTAAATGTGGCTAGTTGGCTGCTATATTGGCCAGAGCAGTTCTAGAACCTTAAAAACTCTCAAGAACCTCTCTCCCTATCTTGGGAAAACTCTGTACATATGCTCTCTTTCTCTCTTTTTCCCTGTCTCTCTGTACTTCCTGTTCCCTCTGCCTAGAAGGGCATCCCTGCTCTATCCCTAAGAGGTACCTTCTAATTGTTCAGATCTCCAACCCATATTATTTATTGCCTGTCTATTTGTTTAATTCCTGTCACTGTCAATTAGGATATAATCCCTATGAGGCAAAGACCTGATAGTATCTCCAGAGCCCAGCACCATGCCTGACATATCCTAAGCCATCAACATAAAATAATATTCACAGGATTACAAAGAAAACTCATTGCATGTAATTACAGTTGGCAAATTTTCCTTAGAATTGTGTATGGTAATATAGCTCTTTTTATTAATGCAATAAATAACAAGATCTTGCAGTGGGTCTAATAACTTCCATAATTTTGAAGTAGTTCTAAGGGTACATGCCTTATTGAGACATCTGTCAAACTATAATGTGATATGAAAACATTTGTAATTCTTATGGGTGACAGAGTCTTAGGTGCTGCTAATATCACTCTACTCCTTATAAAAGGAATTGCTACATTTCAGTTCTCCCCCATTCAAGTTCATAAACTCCTTTGAACTCTATTCACTTCTTGGCATCCATGGACTCCAATTTAAGAGCCTCTATGTTAAGTAAGAGGCTAGCCCCTCAACTGTGTCCTTTTTTCCCTCAGAGTGAAGGATTGAGAAGATAATTACAAAATGTCTCAATGGTCCTCTTCCACTGTAGTCTGGGGGCAGCTGTTGAGGGTATGGCTAATGCTTTAAAAATAAAGAAAGGCATCCTGTCCAGGCATCATATACACTGGTCAGAAGCATGAACTTCAGGCTCATCCTAACCTGGCTCTGTCACTGCCTAATTCTGGACCAAAGGAATCATTAGCCTCCTTGAATCTTGACTGCTTCACCTGTAAGATGAGGTTGAGACTTTTACTCACAGGATGGACAGCAGGATGCAATGCAATAATGAACTTACTTACCAAAGGCTGTGGGCACTCAGAGGATGTTACCTAGAGGGCTGATGTTTCTCCTGGCCCATCCCTGCCTCACGCTGTTTCTCTACCAACAGCTTCAGTGTCCAGCAGGTCCTCCACAGTAGTTTCCTCAAGTTGTCTAATCAGCACACTAGCCATCTTTGCTCTGCTCTCAGGTCATTCTCCCTCATTGGCTCCTGCCAGTCCACATGCTTGGGTGGAAAGGGATTAGAAGTATCCCTGCCTGAAATGGCATCCTGGAGGTCTACAGATAAGTGAGGTTGGTCAAGTTATTTCACTCCTTAGGGTCTCACATTAACATGGTAATAGGCTTCCCTTAAAGAGCCACAATTAGGATTAAGTGAAAACACAGTATTGTTCAGTAAAGTTAGCTGTCTTTTCTTCGTTGTTTCTTCAAATGGAAATTAATTACAAGGAGGAGCATTCAGGTAGAGCAAAAGTGGCTAAAAGGAAAAGGAACAAGAAAATAGGTTTTGCCACATTTTCTTTCACAGTGTTCATTTCACATTCAATTCAATTTTTTTTTTTCTGACTTTGAGTTTCCCAGTCAAAAGACTTCAAACGAGTATCTACATTTGAAAAGATAAGATTCCCCAATGAGGAGATAAGAAGCCCTCTATCCCTACCCCAATTATAAGGGCCCGACTGTGCTGCTGGCAAGTGGAATAGGGGAGTAAGGGGGAACTCAGATGGTTCTGAGGAATGGCCAGAAATACCCTCATAAGCAAAATGACCCTCTCTCGGGGTGCCTGAGTGGCTCAGTGGTTTAAGCCTCTGCTCAGCGGGGAGCCTGCTTCCCCCTCTCTCTCTGCCTGTCTCTGTGCCTACTTGTGATCTCTCTCTATCAAAAAAATAAATAAATAAAATATTTTTTTAAAAAAATGACCCTCTCTAAGCTGTCCTGTAACCCAGGGATTTTTAAATGATTTCCATATAGATGATGGGAGAGTACAGAGGCTGGTTTTTCAGGGGCCAGTCATAGTACTGTGAGCATTCCCCAACTACAACCACCACCTCCCCATACTGCCTCCTCCATCCTCCAAGTACTGGGAGAAAATAATGCCTTCTCAAGACTAGTGTGGGCTTGGAGTCAGACAGGCCTGGATTCATGTCCCAGCTCAGTCACATATCACCTGGATTGACTTCAACAAGTCAATATTCCTTTAAGCCTCAATTCTTCTCATCTGTAAAACAAAGAACATAATGCTATTAAGGAGATACTATGAGGACTACAGATTCTATATAAAGTATCTGGCACACAGTAGGTATTAAATAAACAGCAAATATTATTGTGTAATATGAACCACAAGAATCAAAAAGAGGAGCACTCTGAAAAGGAGAAGGTGAGGCAAGAGATCAAGAGAAGGGAAGAAAGAAATCAAAATGAGAGGCCTGATTGCTGAAGGAATTCCAACTTGTTCAGTGCTACTATGAAGTAAATGATAATGTAGGGTTGATTAGAAGGTAATTTTATATAATACAAAAACAACTTATTCATTAGCACAGCACAGAGCAAGAGATAAGAACTGATACACACAAGAGGTCAATTACAGACATCATTCCCAGCATCTGAACAGGGCTCTCATAGCATCTCACAACAGACCAGTCCTTACCCTCCATGTGCACAGCCTTGCTTATCAAGAGACTTGGGAGGCAAAGTCCCTCTGCTTCCCAAAGTGATGACAACAATCAAAATGTCAGGAAAAGAACGTCACTATTTCTTTGGTGACCAGGATTTTTTTGTTGTTGTTGTTTACAATTTTTTTTAAAGGATTTTATTTATTTATTTGAGAGAGAGATACAGAGAGAGAGAGAACATTAGCAGGGGGAGAGGCAGAGGGAGAGGGAGAAGCAAACTCCTTGCTGAGCCAGGGGCTCAATGTGGGGCTCGATTCCAGGACGCTGGGATCATATCATGACCTGAGCCAAAGGCAGACATGTAACCATTTGACCCTCCCAGGCGCCCTGGTGACCAGGGTATTTTTAACTTTTCAGTTTCCCTTCTCTGACTTTTGGGATCCTTGTAACCACTGCTAGTCTAAAGCCTTTAAGTATACATGATATTCATTAATTTTCATTATTTAACCCTATTCCCAAGTTTTCTTTTTGCTTGTATATATAAATAGGAAGGTGTCAGTGCCAAATGATAAACAGGAGGCTTGATTTTGCTCTCATAGTCCAACAAAAGTCCTGGGAAGCTCTGTTCTCAATGTTCTCTTTCTCCTTTTCTTGCCTACTCCCTGCATTTCCCCCAACCCCAGTCATACTTCCTGATTTCCTCCTAAGACAGTTAGGTCACCTATCAGGATTCAATGAAGGAGAGCCAAGCCTAGGAGTTACTTAGGAGTTACGAAAGAAGAAAAGTGGAGACATGACATCAGCTCCTGCCATGAGAGGAAACCATTCTGGATGCTGGTGGGAAAGATGGTGAAAACCCACCAGATACTTGCGGTCTGTGTATAATAAACAATGAAGTTGAATGTCTTTGCTCAATTCAGAAAACAAGGTCCCCACTATCTACCCCAACCCTCAGTTCCAGTCCTATTTTTCACCCCTTTTACCTCCTGGGCCTCATCCTTTACATGAGGCCTCCATGTGACATCTGAAAAGTAGACTTTGAATCCAGCACTACCAATGATAAGATGTTTAACTTAGGCAAACCTGTTAGCTTTTCTTGGCCTCGGTTTCCTCGACTCTAAAACGTGGATAATATTTTTCATAAGTTCACAGGAAGATTAAATGAGCAGACACATACCACGTGCCTGATAAGAGAATGACAGAAAATTCTCATTAGATGCCCATCCTTCCACACTAGGTTAGATATGAGTAGGAACAAGGGAGAAACTCCCTGTTAAAAAAACTTTTTCTCTCATATGAATATACCAATAAGAGATTCTCTTGTGTCAACAATCTTTTATAAATGCAAATCACCTGTGAGCATAAGTTTATCAATTCCTGTCTTCATGTAAATTATTTAAATCAAATCAGTACCTTCCAGACTTTGATATTTCAGTGTTGTGATTACGATGTAGGGGAACAAGGTTATTTTAAAAAAAGAAAGAAAGAAAGAAAGAAAGAAAGAAAGAAAGAAAGAAAGAAAGAAAGAAAGGAAAAAAAAACTTTTTAGGAAGGAAGCAGATGGCAAGGAAGAAGTTTGGACATTCAGAACACAGCAACGGGGTGACTGAAGGTCAGGGTTGGGTAAGGGGGAAAGAAGGAAAATAGAAGAATAGAAGAGGGTAGAGGAAGGACAAGGGAAGGGAACGGGAAGCAGAAGGCCCTTGCATACAAACTTATCCCACTTTGTCATTGTGCCTTGGGCTCTGGTGGCAGCTGGACTGTCGCTGACAATCACCCAGCCTGCTGCCTTCGGCATATTCACAGTGGATTAAGACATCAAGATGCATTTGTCAAGCTGCCTTGTCAGCTTGCCCTGGTTCAGCCAGACTTCTTAGTGCAGGCTCTTTCTGCTCCCATCCAGCCCAGGTACCTCCCACACAAAACCCTTCCCTTTCCCCTACTGAGATAACAAAGAAAGGGTGGAAAGAGAAATGAGGGAAAAGATGGAGACAGATGAGCACATATAAAAGTAGGTCAGAATCTTGCTCTCCCGCATAAGCAGTACAGTGCTTTAAACCAAAGGACTACAGAAATTTATCCTTCGCTATTTTTCACATTCTCCTTAGCTTCTTGCATGTATGTGGCATTTCATGTTTTCAGACCATTTGATTTTCATAACAGATGTGTGAACAGATTGTGAGCAGAGCAGGTAGGACTATCCCATTTAAAATAACGAGGAGACTCTGATCCAAAAATGTTGGCGCTTTCCCAAATTCCAACTGCTAGTTAGGAAACAGGCCACTTTGGGACTCAAGTCTCTTGACTCTGCATTCCAAGATAGTAGGTCAGGACTCAAACTTTATTCCAGGCCATTAAATCACTATGTCATAGGAACTGGGGTGAGGAGTCTCCACTGCGTGGGGCTGTAGGCAGAAATGGAAGAGCTGCAGGTTTCAAACACCGCCTCTGCCAGTGTTACTCGTGAGACTTTTAAGATCTATTTGGTCCTTGATTATTTTATCTGTCAAATGCGTCTGGTATGGACAATCTTCTGACTCTGAAGTATACTAGAATAAACACTTTTATCTATTTCACAATTGTACCTCTGCACAATCTCCTTCACCTAACAGATTCAATACCCTATCAAATGTTCTGAGATTTGGCAAGGCCTAAAATAACCCTAAATATGGGCAGCAGTGCTAGAAACCCATAGTGAGGTTCATCTTCTTTGTCTTCCCATTCAGGGCTCTCACTCTTGTCTCACAACCACCACCCACCCCCACTTGTAAGAACAAACAAGTGCCCCTTGGCCACTCTCAGTCCTAGTACCAGACATGCAGGTACCAGCAGCATGGCTCAAACAAGAGAAGAAAACCAGGAAATAGGCTCGGGACTGCTAGGGGTAAGGAATTTGGGGTCTCAGATACCACAACAAGGTCTAGAAAAGAGGCATGCTTTAAATGGGCACACCCTTTCAACCCTGCAAGAAATGTTGCAAGAGGGTTGAGTGGTACTTTTAAAGTGTAAACCCAGAGCAGCAGCCCAGTGCCTCAGTTTTGCCCATGATTACGTAATCTTCTCCATCCCCAAGTATCTGTTCCCAGTACTCATTGCTGGCAAAACCCATTAATTAAAACTTTTTCACCCGTGGGCAGATAAAAATTTAAAAGGCACTTTGTCCTATTTCAATAATCCCCAACTTTGTTTTCATGGGAATTCTTCCATTATCTTAAAAGGAAAGGCATGGAATTCTCAAAAAATCATTTTTATACTGATTAAAATTAATCTTGACTTAAAAGATAAAATTCTTATTCAAATAGCCCAAAGATGGAAACAACACAAATATACAGGAGGAGATAAACAGTTAAACAAAATATGATATATACAGATAGTAGAATATTATTTAACCATAAAAAGGGATGAAACTCTGGGATGCCTCGGTGACTCAGTCAGTTAAACATCTGCCTTGGGCTCAGATCATGATCCCAGAGTCCTAGGATCAAGCCTCACATGATTGGGGGGCAGGGGGCATACTTGCTCAGCAGGGAGCCTGCTTTTCTCTCTGCCTGCCGCTCCTCCTACTTGTGCTTTCTCTCCCCCACCTCGCTGACAAATAAATAAAATCTTTAAAAAAAAAAAAAGGGATAAAATTTCTGATACATGCTACAACATGAATGAATCTTGAGGACCTTACGCTAAGAGAAATAAGCCAGACACAAAGAAAAAATACCATATGATTCCACTTACATGAGGTACCTGGAATAGTCAAATTCACAGAGACAGAAAATAGAATAGTGGTTACCAGGGGGTGGGAGGAGAGGAAATGGAGAGTTATTGTTCAATGGGTACAGAGTCTCTCCTTGGAATGATGAAAAAGGGTAGTGGTGATGGCTGCCTAACAGTGTGAATATATTTAATGATATTGAAATGTACACTTTAAAATGGTTCAAAAGGTAAATACTAAGTTACATATATTTTGCCACAAGAACAAAAGAAAAAAAAAAAAGATGAAATGCTACTGAGCACCTCAAAGGATTTCTGGAGGCAAAATGACAAAGAAGAAAAAATAGAGAGCCTGAAACCAAATTTCCAAAACCAATGTCACCTCTAAAAAGACTGGGGACAGTTCCCTAAGGGAAGTTGTATATTTCAGCATCATCCAAGTGTCATAATTGTTATGTACCCTCTTCATTTGCACTTCGTCCCTTATCAAAGAAGTCTGCATTTAAGCAAATTGATTCTTCCTCCTTTGCTGTTCACAATACCTTAAGTGGAAGATAAACCAAATTAAAAACCACCCCAAGGCCAATGCTAAACTCAATGTTGTTGTAAATCAGCCCTACACTACAGAGCTAAAACTCTTCACCCACACCTAGCATTAGAATTACCCATGGGATGTGTGGGGGTTCTAATTTTCAGCTTTTATAGCTTTTGAAATTAAATGAACGCTCTACACCCATGCTCATTCTCAATGGGTACAGAAATTTCCACTGACACTCAGAAAATGATGACACGTTACAGATGTGACTGCTGAAGCAATTATCCCTTTGTTACTTTAAAATGGCCACATACCATTTTTAGCCAGGTCTTCATTGGCAGAACGGGAAATGAGGCCATCGTCTAATTAATTTTTATTTCAATTATCTGGGCAGCTGCCTGAATTCTGATCTTCCCTTTGTCAGTAAAAATATGATACAATTGTTGGAGTTAGATATGACAAGAATGGGCTTCGAAAACTTTTACCAAACTGCCAGATTTCTCTCTTCAGTAACCATGTTCATGCCCATCTTTCCTCTCTATTTACCCCTTTAAGCCTCCTCCTCAAAGTACGGCCCTCAGACCTACAAGATCAGCATCATCCAAGAACCTTCTTAGAAATGCAGCCACATCTAGGCCACTACCCTAGACCCACTGAATAAGATTCCCAGTTGTACCCCGTTCCTAGGGTATTCATATGCACTATAAATTTTAAGAAGCATATGGCTGCTGTAACAGATTACCACAATCTTGGATTCTCACAACAACAACAATTTAATCTCTCACAGAGACACCCTCAGTCTGGTAAGCATCTGATTCTTCAGCTCAGGTCATAACCTCAGGGTCTTGAGCTTAAACTCTGTCTCTCATCAGGGAGTCTGCTTCTCTCTCTCTCTTTCCTCACCCACTCCACTCTCCATCTGCCCCTCCCCTGCTCACTTGCTCTCTCTCTCTCTTTTCTCAAGTAAATAAATAAATCTTCTTAAAAAAAAATTAATCTCGGAGGAGGAGTCAAGATGGCGGAGAAGTAGCAGGCTGAGGCTGCTTCAGCTAGCCGGAGATCAGCTAGATAGCTTATCTAAAGATTGCAAACACCTGCAAATCCATCGGCAGATCGAAGAGAAGAAGAATAGCAATTCTGGAAACAGAAAAACAACCACTTTCTGAAAGGTAGGACCGGCGGAGAAGTGAATCCAAAGCGACGGGAAGATAGACCCCGGGGGGAGGGGCCGGCTCCCGGCAAGCGGCGGAGCAACCGCGCACAAAATCAGGACTTTTAAAAGTCTGTTCCGCTGAGGGACATCGCTCCAAAGGCTGGACCGGGGCGAAGCCCACGCGGGGTCAGCGTGGCCTCAGGTCCCGCAGGGTCACAGAAGGATCGGGGGTGTCTGAGTGTCGCAGAGCTTGCGGGTATTGGAACGGAAAAGCCGGCTACAAAGACAGAGCCAACAGTAAGCTCACAGCTCGGTGTTACCTTGAACCAGTCGCAGGCACGGTGAGCTCGGAGCGCAGCCAGAGGTCAGGCAGATGGGAGTAACTGGGCGCTGTTCTCTGAGGGCGCACTGAGGAGTGGGGCCCTGGGCTCTCGGCTCCTCCGGGTCAGAGACCAGGAGGCCGCCATTTGTATTCCCGTCCTCCGGAACTCTACGGAAAGCGCTCAGGGAACAAAAGCTCCTGAAAGCAAACCCAAGCGGATTACTCACCCTGGCCCCGGGTAAGGGCGGTGTAATTCCGCCTGGGGCAAAGACACTTGAGAATCACTACAACAGGCCCCTCCCCCAGAAGATCAACAAGAAATCCAGCCGAGACCAAGTTCACCTACCAAGGAGTGCGGTTTCAATACCAAGGAGAGCAGCAGAATTCCAGAGGAGGAGAAAGCCAAGCACGGAACTCATGGCTTTTTCCCTGTGATTTTTTTTTAGTCTTGCAGTTAATTTAATTTTTTTCTTTTTCACTTTTTGTTTTTTTTTCTCTCGCCTTGGGGTAAAAAATTTTTTTTTAACTGTTACCTTTTTCTTTTTTAACGATTTTTTACTACTTTATCTAATATATATATTTTTTCTTTTTTATATTTTTCTCAGGTGTTTTCTTTTTTTAAAATTCTTTTCTTTTTTTTTTTTTTCTTTTTTCTTTTCTTTTTCTTTCTTCCTTTTTGAACCTCTTTTTATCCCCTTTCAACCCCCTCACGATTTTGGATCTCTTCTAATTTGGTTAAAGCATATTTTCCTGGGGTTGTTGCCACCCTTTTAGTATTTTACTTGCCCCTTCATATACTCTTATCTGGACAAAATGACAAGGCAGAAAAACTCACCACAAAAAAAAAGAACAAGAGGCAGTATTGAAGGCTAGGGACCTAATCAATACAGACATTGGTAATATGTCAGATCTAGAGTTCAGAATGACAATTCTCAAGGTTCTAGCCAGGCTCGAAAAAGGCATGGAAGATATTAGAGAAACCCTCTCGAGAGATATAAAAGCCCTTTCTGGAGAAATAAAAGAACTAAAATCTAACCAAGTTGAAATCAAAAAAGCTATTAATGAGGTGCAATCAAAAATGGAGGCTCTCACTGCTAGGATAAATGAGGCAGAAGAAAGAATTAGTGATATAGAAGGCCAAATGACAGAGAATAAAGAAGCTGAGCAAAAGAGGGACAAACAGCTACTGGACCATGAGGGGAGAATTCGAGAGATAAGTGACACCATAAGACGAAACAACATTAGAATAATTGGGATTCCAGAAGAAGAAGAAAGAGAGAGGGGAGCAGAAGGTATACTGGAGAGAATCATTGGGGAGAATTTCCCCAATATGGCAAAGGGAACGAGCATCAAAATTCAGGAGGTTCAGAGAACGCCCCTCAAAATCAATAAGAATAGGCCCACACCCCGTCACCTAATAGTAAAATTTACAAGTCTCAGTGACAAAGAGAAAATCCTGAAAGCAGCCCGGGAAAAGAAGTCTGTAACATACAATGGTAAAAATATTAGATTGGCAGCTGACTTATCCACAGAGACCTGGCAGGCCAGAAAGAGCTGGCATGATATTTTCAGAGCACTAAACGAGAAAAACATGCAGCCAAGAATACTATATCCAGCTAGGCTATCATTGAAAATAGAAGGAGATATTAAAAGCTTCCAGGACAAACAAAAACTGAAAGAATTTGCAAATACCAAACCAGCTCTACAGGAAATATTGAAAGGGGTCCTCTAAGCAAAGAGAGAGCCTACAAGTGGTAGATCAGAAAGGAACAGAGACCATATACAGTAACATTCACCTTACAGGCAATACAATGGCACTAAATTCATATCTCTCAATAGTTACCCTGAATGTTAATGGGCTAAATGCCCCTGTCAAAAGACACAGGGTATCAGAATGGATAAAAAATCAAAACCCATCTATATGTTGCCTCCAAGAAACTCATTTTAAGCCCGAAGACACTTCCAGATTTAAAGTGAGGGGGTGGAAAAGAATTCACCATGCTAATGGACATCAGAAGAAAGCAGGAGTGGAAATCCTTATATCAGATCAATTAGATTTTAAGCCAAAGACTATAATAAGAGATGAGGAAGGACACTATATCATACTCAAAGGGTCTGTCCAACAAGAAGATTTAACAATTTTAAATATCTATGCCCCCAACGTGGGAGAAGCCAACTATATAAACCAATTAATAACAAAATCAAAGAAACACATCAACAATAATACAATAATAGTAGGGGACTTTAACACTCCCCTCACTGAAATGGACAGATCATCCAACCAAAAGATCAGCAAGGAAATAAAGGCCTTAAATGACACACTGGACCAGATGGACATCACAGATATATTCAGAACATTTTATCCCAAAGCAACAGAATACACATTCTTCTCTAGTGCACATGGAACATTCTCCAGAATAGATCACATCCTCGGTCCTAAATCAGGACTCAACCGGTATCAAAAGATTCGGATCATTCCCTGCATATTTTCAGACCACAATGCTCTAAAGCTAGAACTCAACCACAAAAGGAAGTTTGGAAAGAACCCAAATACATGGAGACTAAACAGCATCCTTCTAAAGAATGAATGGGTCAACAGGGAAATTAAAAAAGAATTGAAAAAAATCATGGAAACAAATGATAATGAAAATACAACGGTTCATAATCTGTGGGACACAACAAAGGCAGTCCTGAGAGGAAAATATATAGCGGTACAAGCCTTTCTCAAGAAACAAGAAAGGTCTCAGGTACACAACATAACCCTACACCTAACGGAGCTGGAGAAAGAACAAGAAAGAAACCCTAAGCCCAGCAGGAGAAGAGAAATCATAAAGATCAGAGCAGAAATCAATGAAATAGAAACCAAAAAAACAATAGAACAAATCAACAAAACTAGGAGCTGGTTCTTTGAAAGAATTAATAAAATTGATAAACCCCTGGCCCGACTTATCAAAAAGAAAAGAGAAAGGACCCAAATAAATAAAATCATGAACAAAAGAGGAGAGATCACAACTAACACCAAAAAAATACAAACTATTATAAGAACATACTATGAGCAACTCTACGGCAATAAATTTGACAATCTGGAAGAAATGGATGCATTCCTAGAAACATATAAACTACCACAACTGAACCAGGAAGAAATAGAAAGTCTGAACAGACCCATAACCAGTAAGGAGATTGAAACAGTCATTAAAAATCTCCAAACAAACAAAAGCCCAGGGCCAGACGGCTTCCCGGGGGAATTCTACCAAACATTTAAAGAAGAACTAATTCCTATTCTCCTGAAACTGTTCCAAAAAATAGAAATGGAAGGAAAACTTCCAAACTCATTTTATGAGGCCAGCATCACCTTGATCCCAAAACCAGGCAAGGATCCCACCAAAAAAGAGAGCTATAGACCAATATCCTTGATGAACACAGATGCGAAAATACTCAACAAAATACTAGCCAATAGGATTCAACAGTACATTAAAAAGATTATTCACCACGACCAGGTGGGATTTATTCCAGGGCTGCAAGGTTGGTTCAACATCCGCAAATCAGTCAATGTGATACAACACATCAATAAAAGAAAGAACAAGAACCATATGATACTCTCAAGAGATGCTGAAAAAGCATTTGACAAAGTACAGCATCCCTTCCTGATCAAAACTCTTCAAAGTGTAGGGATAGAGGGCACATACCTCAATATCATCAAAGCCATCTATGAAAAACCCACCGCAAATATCATTCTCAATGGAGAAAAACTGAAAGCTTTTCCGCTAAGGTCAGGAACATGGCAGGGATGTCCTTTATCACCACTGCTATTCAACATAGTACTAGAGGTCCTAGCCTCAGCAATCAGACAACAAAAGGAAATTAAAGGCATCCAAATCGGCAAAGAAGAAGTCAAATTATTACTCTTCGCAGATGATATGATACTATATGTGGAAAACCCAAAAGACTCCACTCCAAAACTGCTAGAACTTATACAGGAATTCAGTAAAGTGTCAGGATATAAAATCAATGCACAGAAATCAGTTGCATTTCTCTACACCATAGCAAGACAGAAGAAAGAGATATTAAGGAGTCAATCCCATTTACAATTGCATCCAAAACCATAAGATACCTAGGAATAAACCTAACCAAAGAGACACAGAATCTATACTCAGAAAACTATAAAGTACTCATGAAAGAAATTGAGGAAGACACAAAGAAATGGAAAAATGTTCCATGCTCCTGGATTGGAAGAATAAATATTGTGAAAATGTCTATGCTACCTAAAGCAATCTACACATTTAATGCAATTCCTATCAAAGTACCATCCATCTTTTTCAAAGATATGGAACAAATAATGCTAAAATTTATATGGAACCAGAAAAGACCTCGAATAGCCAAAGGGATATTGAAAAAGAAAGCCAACGTTGGTGGCATCACAATTCCGGACTTCAAGCTCTATTACAAAGCTGTCATCATCAAGACAGCATGGTACTGGCACAAAAACAGACACATAGATCAATGGAACAGAATAGAAAGCCCAGAAATAGACCCTCAAATCTATGGTCAACTAATCTTCGACAAAGCAGGAAAGAATGTCCAATGGAAAAAAGACAGCCTCTTCAATAAATGGTGCTGGGAAAATTGGACAGCCACATGCAGAAAAATGAAATTGGACCATTTCCTTACACCACACACAAAAATAGACTCAAAATGGATGAAGGACCTCAATGCTCAATGTGCGAAAGGAATCCATCAAAATCCTTGAGGAGAACACGGGCAGCAACCTCTTCGACCTCTGCCGCAGCAACATCTTCCTAGGAACAACACAAAAGGCAAGGGAAGCAAGGGAAAAAATGAACTATTGGGATTTCATCAAGATCAAAAGCTTTTGCACAGCAAAGGAAACAGTTAACAAAATCAAAAGACAACTGACAGAATGGGAGAAGATATTTGCAAACGACACATCAGATAAAGGACTAGTGTCCAGAATCTATAAAGAACTTAGCAAACTCAACACCCAAAGAACAAATAATCCAATCAAGAAATGGGCAGAGGACATGAACAGACATTTCTGCAAAGAAGACATCCAGATGGCCAACAGACACATGAAAAAGTGCTCCATATCACTCGGCATCAGGGAAATACAAATCAAAACCACAATGAGATATCACCTCACACCAGTCAGAATGGCTAAAATCAACAAGTCAGGAAATGACAGATGCTGGCGAGGATGCGGAGAAAGGGGAACCCTCCTACACTGTTGGTGGGAATGCAAGCTGGTGCAAGCTGGTGCATGGAGGTTCCTCAAAATGTTGAAAATAGAACTGCCCTATGACCCAGCAATTGCACTATTGGGTATTTACCCTAAAGATACAAATGTAGTGATCCAAAGGGGCACATGTACCCGAATGTTTATAGCAGCAATGTCCACAATAGCCAAACTATGGAAAGAACCTAGATGTCCATCAACAGATGAATGGATCAAAAAGAAGTGGTATATATACACAACGGAATACTATGCAGCCATCAAAAGAAATGAAATCTTGCCATTTGCGACAACATGGATGGAACTAGAGCGTATCATGCTTAGCGAAATAAGTCAAGCAGAGAAAGACAACTATCATATGATCTCCCTGATATGAGGAAGTGGTGATGCAATATGGAGGCTTAAGTGGGTAGGAGAAGAATAAATGAAACAAGATGGGATTGAAAGGGAGCCAAACCATAAGTGACTCTTAATCTCACAAAACAAACTGATGGTTGCTGGGGGGAGGGGGTTTGGGAGAAGGGGGTGGGATTATGGACATTGGGGAGGGTATGTGCTTTGGTGAGTGCTGTGAAGTGTGTAAACCTGGTGATTCACAGACCTGTACCCCTGGGGATAAAAATATATGTTTATAAAAAATAAAAAATAAAAAAAAAAAGAAAGAAAGAAAAAGGAAAGTTCAAGTGGTGGGAATAGGAACCGAGATGAGGAAAGACGCAGATTCTTTATGCTCAAGAAAACAAGAAGGGGGTGGGATTATGGACATTGGGGAGGGTATGTGCTTTGGTGAGTTCTGTGAAGTGTGTAAACCTGGTGATTCACAGACCTGTACCCCTGGGGATAAAAATATATGTTTATAAAAAATAAAAAATTAATTTAAAAAAATTAATCTCTCACAGTTCTGGAGGCCAGATGTCTAAAATCAGTTTTGCTGGGCTGAAATCAAGGTGTTAGCCAGACCACCCTCCCCTCAGGTGCTTGAGGGAAGAATCTGTTCCTTGCTTCTGCCAGCTTCCAACAGGAAGGACATTTGTGCTTACATGATTCTAAATAATCTCATCTCAAAATCCTTAATTTAAGTGACATCTGCAAAGATGCTTTTCCACATAAAGTAACATCGACATCATCCAGAGATTAGGATGTGGGTATCTTCCAGGGAACCATTTTCCAACCGATCACAGCCCTGCATCTAGGAAGTTTTATTTCCACATGCTAACTGGGATATACCCAAACTACCTAAGGGATCTGTATAAATACCATCTCCAGATACATTTAACAAAGAGCCACCCTTCAAAACTTATTTTCAGCAAAGAAGCCCTGAAATTTCAAAAACTGGTCTGTTAGTCAAACCCAAGGGCTCTGAAGTTTCCTCTCATTAGGGACTAACAAACATAGCCCTTACCCACCCGGGGCATCTGTCAAACATTCAGATTTCTAGGCAACACCCCGGAACTATAGGGTCCAAGTCACCATGGAAGGGTCTACGATTTTGTATTTTTAGCAGGCACACTTTGGTAATTCTACTAGTAATTCTAACCAACAGACAAGTTTGAGAAACACTGCTGAGACCAGCAGTCCTCATCCCTCACTGCACATTGTAATCATTTGGGGAAATTTTTTTAAAACACCAAGTCCCAGGTCCATTCAGACCAATTCAATCGGATTCTCTTGAGGTGGGTATTTACCAAGCTCCCTCGATGATTCTAATGTGTAGCCAGGCATCAGAACCACTGATTTTACCTCTGCAGGGCCAGCTAAGTGAGTTAGATGGGATTTAACAGACTCGGGTAAGCTACCCATTAAACTAAGCCTATCTGGACTGCTGCCTTTTTCAGAAGATGCCCAAAAGGCCTCTCTTCAAATGGGGGGGCTGTGGTTGTGAAGCACTAGGCAATTATGAAAGTGCTTGAGAAAATCACCCGCCAAGAGTTCCTACCCCAGCCAGGAAAACCCATGCACCACCCAGTCTTAGGCACTAAGCACTAAATAATAAAGCTACTCACCCCAAGTAATCTTCTCACTCACCCCAAATCCCAACCTTCTTTATAAAAAGGAACTTATTTTCTTCTCTTCATCACCAGCTCCCACACACACTTTCTTCTAGCCCCCTAATATCAAAGAAATTTAAAAAAAAAAAAGTCGATGCTTATTTACTAATCACAATGTTCTCTATTCCCATGGCTTTAAATATCTGAAAAGTTTACATTTTTGGTCTTTTCCACAGAAAAGTGTTATCTAGCTGAGGAACCCACAGGTGAAAAGGCAACAATTCAAGCCAACAGTTTTGTAAGATATTAGCTGAACAGGGAACAAGGAACCAGGAGACAGTCACTCTTCTTGCTAAAGGGAAGAATTTATGCTCAACAGAAAACTATGCATTATTTACTCATTTTTCTGTGTTATCTGATTCTGAGTTTGTTGAATCTATTCTTCCACTCCTTAATGTATAGATAAAGGAGAGCAATGCAAAATAATCCTTGTCTATAGACAAACATATTCTATCCTACCCAGTGGAGATTCAACTGACTTGCCTCCCCCTCTGTGGAAAAAGGTTTTCCTCCATTTGCACATTATGGAAACTTTCCTTAATTCCATGTAAGTTTGTGTTTCTAAATTCTTTCCTTTGAATAAGATATAGCATCATGAATTAAATAAAATCTTCTAATGAAAGTTCATTTTTACAATAGTGTGAGAGTAGTGATTTTATTCTTTTTTGAAACCTAGCTTTTGACATTGCTCATGACCACTTTGGATGCCTAGGAGAACAAGATTCATGGTGACTGTGCAAACTTACAGATTAACCCTAAAACAACCAGGGGAAGATCGAGAGAGTTTATCTCTGGGAGCGAGCCGTCCAAAGCTTCCCAGGCACAGTCTCCAAACTCATCTTAATCTGGTTCTTTCTGCTCTAGCGGAGCAAGCAATTTACCACCTAGGACTATTAAACTGTTCTCTACCTATGAAGCTGGATGCAGGCGCAGAAGGCATCAGAGTGAGGGATTCTTTTCCCTGGGATCCTGTTTGACAAGAAATTCCAACTCAAAGCCCCTTCCAACTCAAGGGGATATGGAGCTATTTATAGGTGCCTACCCCAGCTTGGGACTTTGAAAAGGGTATCGGGAAAAATTGTCAGTGGTATTTTCTCCAAGTCCTCAAGAATGGTAAAGATAATGTGAAAAAGTGGGAAGTACACCCAGCTAAAAGGAAAACTAGCTATGGGGAAAATCAGAGAATTCTCCTAAGTGCATGACATCACTTAGGTAAGTTGTGATATTTAAGCATGGTTCTGTTTATCATTGTTATGCTCAAAATTGCAAGTATTTCATCAAGATAGAAAATTTTTACCACCAGCCCCTTGTCCAAATCATCTATGCCCCCAGCACATTTTAATAATGATACATCTGCAGTTGCCTGCACCCCAACTCTTCTAAGGTTTCTGAAGTTAGTTTTGCTGCTTTCTCCATGATTCTCTACCCATGGCCTGCTTGACCTTCAAAGTCAGTATTTCAACCATCTAGCTCTTCAGGGACAATCTCTTTTTTATAGCTGTTTAAAATACTCCTGTAATATTTTTTCTTCAACATCATTGGTATAGTCCTTTACCTTCTTCCTATCCACCAGGATATCTCTCTGCCTTTTCAATATTCATTATCACAGTCCTGTCTTCTCTTCCCTCCCTGTCTTTGATTCCATTATCTACTACCTAAAATTATATTTTTGCAAATATCCTATACTCCCTTGCCTCTTTCTCTCGGAATCCCACTGTCTGGCAAAATCGACAACCCAGATAAAATCACCTAGCACTTTCTCCAAGCCTTCGCCTGGCATCTGAGAGCTGCTGGGAAAAACCCCCACAGTAGGAACAATTGGTGTCACCCTTAACCAGATCCTCAACTTGACCCTATAACCTCATTACATGGCTATAGATAATTTCATCCCCCATCACACACATTTTTCAAACCTTCTCTCTTCTCTCACTTCTGACTTCATCAAATCCTTCTGCTACTCTCAGCAAACAAGCCAATATCACAGAAGAAAAAGCAGTCTTCAAATGGGAATACCCCTGACTTCCTGCTGTCAAACCTGCATATGCACTAGAGCTTATGTATCCTCTAATCCTGTCAGTAGGGGCCAGTCATTCTGCTCTGTATTCTCACACACAAACGTACCACCCCTCCTCCTCAGGGACGGAGTATAGTTAGCTACCGCTCTGATGATCCTTATCTTCAGCTTCTCCAAATCTACTGGATCCTTCTTCACCACAGGTAAACATTCATAAGTTACTCTCTTATTAAAAAACAGAAAGAAAAGCTTCATCAATTCGGTTTTCCCTCTCCATATACTGCCTTCTCTTTCTCCTCTTCACAAATTTCTTCCTCTAGACTCCTAATTTATGTATTGTTTATGATCATTCTCATCTCAGCTCCCCATCCTTCTCCTCCCAGCCTCTAATTGTGGAACCTCCCCAAGCCTTGGTCTCATAACAACCTTCTTTCCTCACTCTTTATTCTATCAATGCCCAGGATTTCTAGGGACAAGCTGTGTACAGGTGACTTCCTAATTTATACATCCAGCCCTGGCCCCCATATAAGCTCCAACCCAAAATCAAACTCTAGATCATCCCTCTTAAAAAAATACTAATCTTCTTCCAGTGTTTCCTATCTCAATGACTGGTATCACTATCATTTTGGTTAGCCAAAACAAAAATTTTCAAACCATCCCTGCTATCTCCCTCTCCCTCAGCTTACATACCCGTTTCATCACCAAGTGCTGCATTTTTGCTTCCTCTTTACATGTCAAATCAGTCCACTTTTTTTTTTCATATCTATTACCATCTCTAGTCCACCCTGTCACCATCCCTTGTTTGAACTGCTCGGTGACCAACCACCCAACACAATGCAAGTGGTTCATGTCCAGGCACTTGGGCAAGCAAGCAGGTGAATGAGTGAATGAATGAATGTCTAGAAGAAACAAGACCTGATGGACTTACTACTGGGGAAAAAAGAGTCTATTGAGTCAACAGATATTCTTTGTGTTTCCACTCTGGCCTAGGCATTGTGTTAGGTAGTAGAGACAAGATGATCAGAGAGTCATTCCTCAAAAAGCTTACAATTTAGTAAATGGTAGGAGCATTCAGTCAACAACAATAAAAGAAAGCAGCATACCAAAAAATCCATAAGCAAAATAGCCATCCTCCCTGCCCCCAGATGTCAGGTAAAGCTCAAAGAAAAGAGAAATCACATAGTTGGATTTTTAAGAGACACATTCTGAAGGAGATGGTACAAACATATAGAAACAGGTTAACGGGCAATAAGTACATGCTAGATGGAAGTGACCTTCTAAGCAAAGAAGCAGAAGACAGAAAGTACAGAAAAAAATAATTCGATCTGGCTGAGCATAGAACTAATGAGAGACAGAGCTGGAATGGAAGAGTCACTGGAAGTCCACTGTCAGAAGAAATTCACTGCAACATAGGAATAGCTCCAAATACAGGATGCTTCTTCCTAAGTGGCTGTGCTTTAGTTAGAATTTACTTTTTTAGTTAATTACTTAAGGTAAGGGAAAGCTTTAGGTCTATACCACTCCATGCAGACATGGGAATGAATAGAGAATAATGTCATTGATGACATATACGCAGTTGTCTAGGGTTCCTCACAGTGCTTAAAATGGAGACACGCCTGCAACTTCTACCTTCCGAATTAGATCTGCATCATATTTAGATTGCCACCTAAGAATCCAATTACAATGACTAATAGATCAATATTGCCTACTCCTTCACATAAATGTGATTGGCCTCTGCTATCGCTCCTTCACATAAATATATTAAACTTCTTTAAACTACACTCAGAAATGTAAGGTAGTGGCCTGAGTCATCTATAATCAGAACAGAAGAAACAACCATAGCAACCAGAACAGAAAGAAAGAAACACATGTAAGCCTCTTGGGTAGTATTTCTTATTATTTTAACCCTTGATCCAAAAAAAGAGGAGGAGATACTACAAAGAAAGGAATTATGGCACAATACAGAGAGAGAAGGGAGAGTAGGCAACTAAAAAGCAATGTGCCACCACATTTCATACCTCACCAGTGGCAGACACAACCCATCAATCATAACATTCTTTCCCAGAGAACCCAGCAATGACCTCAGATTATTTTTGAACTTACTGCTCTAAATAATGACCAGTAAGCAATCAAAATTAGCCCACCAAAAGAAAAAAAAAATCTCTTTTACACTCTCAGAATAATGAAAAAGAAATTAGAGTCTGCAGACTCTGGGGTCAAACCTGTATTCAAACTGTTACCGGCTATGTGACCATGAGCATCCCCAACTCTCTAAACCACAACCTCCTGCAGCTTTGAATGGAGGTAATGATTTTGCCAGGGTGGTGGCAAGAATCAATGAGCCAGTGTATTGAAGAACACTCTGAAAACTGTATGGTGCTATAGAGGTAAAGTGTTCTCCACATAGGAGATGTTACGATTCACTACTTCCAGAACACTCCCATGTTCCCAGAACACATTCCTCAATATTCATCAGTTGCATGTAGGGCCCCATGTGAAAAGAAACCAGCAGGAGGAACTCAGCAATTCTCTACAACTCTTTATATTCTTTTCACATGTCCTTCCCTGTTCCAAGTGGACAGTCAGATTGCTGTCTTTGGTACAATTACCCTAATAGCCCAATGGCTTTGTCCAGTCTTTTAGTTCATAAGGCTAAGGCCTTGTAGCCTGCTGCCTAAAACTGCTGGCCCCTATACATGGGTGAACCAGTCAGTCTTTATGGGTTTGTACACAAATGCAAAATGCAAACAACACAGCTGCAGTTAAATGAAACAATTTACAACAGATTAAATTATTCTTTCCTAAATAATAATTTTTATATGCTTTTGTGTTGTATTTTGTGATGAAACAGGGTCAGGTACTCTGTACAGACAGGGCCCTCCTAAGTTAATAAAGCATAGGGCTTATCTAAAAAGGACATTCTGGCTAGAAGTCCTGGAGGTTTACTCAGCAGCCTAAAGTTAGATTCCAGCCATCATTAGCTAGAAGTTGAAACAATGATGTCTTTGCAGCAACAGCAACACATGAAGGACATGCCAAGAACATCCAAGGAGCAGCACAACGAATGTAGGACTCCTATTCATGTTCCCAGGATAAGCAGTGTACAGCTTCTTACCATTTTTATTCTATGATGTGGAGAATGAATTATAAGGGCAACTGAGGAGGCAGAGAGACTAATTTAGGAAACTACTAGAATAATCCAGATGCAAGATGATCATGGTGAGAGATGCAGAACAGGGAAAGTGTCTGGGTTGAGGATTATTTTGGAAGTAGAATTGCCAGACTTCTTGATGAACCAAATGGAGGGGATGAATGAAAGGAAGGAGTTGAGAATGGTACTAATGTTTTTGGCTTGAGCACCAGGGAAAGTGGAAGCAACATTTTCTGAAATATGGAAGAACAGAGTGGGTGTGGATGAGAACCCACAGACCTATCTTGGGCACCGAGAGGTACTTTCCTTCTTGACATCAACTGCATGGTATCTTTTCCAACAACACTTCTCCAACTCTCCAACACTAGCAAGGTGTCCTATATTCAATTTAATTCTGACATTAATTACTTGGAGTTAGCATCAAACCCCACAAGGTTAAGGGTTCAGTCCCATAAGACTGCCCTCATTCCAGAGGCCATTTGCAAATATCAAGTCACCCACAGTTATGCCTAGCCAGCTATAAATCAGGAGTTCCTATTATTCCCTCCTCAGTTTCAATCTGCTAGAACAGTTCACAGAACTCAAGAAGCCACTTTACATACATTTCTGAGCTTTTACCAAGAATACAAATAAGCAGCTAAATGAGGAGATAAATAAGGAAAGGTCTGGAAAGATCTCAAGCCCAGAAGCTTCTGTCCAGGAGTTGAGATGTACCACCCTCCCAGTATATGGATGTGTTCATCAACTCAGAGGCTCTCCAAACTCCACTGTTTAGGAGTTTATATGCGGGTTTCAATTACTTAGGCATGGTTGATTAAATCATTGATTTTTGACAACCAACTCAATCTCTACACCCTCTCTACTCCCTGGAGGTTGGGGAGTAGGGCTGAAAGTTCTAAACTACTAATCAATGCTTGATCTTTCTGGTGACCAGGTCCCTTCATGAAACTATCTAAGGGCACACGAAGAGTCACCTCATTACAACAACAACAACAAAAACTCTCCCATCACCCTTATCACTCGAGAAATCTCAAAGATTTTAGGAGCAAATAAAGATCTTTTTTATACTGCAGGCACAGAAGTTTCATAGGGTGCCTCTACCATCTCATCAGACAGGTGGTCATATAAAAACCTGAGGCCAGATTCGAATCTTATCTCTACCACTTACTAGTTTCTGTGACTGTAGACAGGCACTTAGCCTCTCCCCATCTTAGCTCTTTCATCTCAAAAATGCAAATAATAACCATTTTTCAGGGTGCTATGAAAATAAGAGAGCATATAAAGCTACCGTCCAATCAACAAATATGTATTAAGTCTCTATCTACTCCATGCCAGAAGCAATTCTAGGGTGTGGAGATAGAGCATGGAACAGAACAAAAATATAGCCTTCATGAATCTGCATGGGGAAAACAGAAAATGAACAAATAAATAAGAAAGCACATACCATGCGGTTGATGGTTATGGGGGGAAAGTGTTATGGGGGGAAAAAATCAACAGAAAAGAAGGATAGGGAGTGGGGAATGATCAATGTTGTCATCTTAAATAGAACAGTCAAAGAAGACCTAACTGAGAAGTGCCAGAGACCTGAGAAGGTGAGAGAGAAAACCAGGCAGACAACTAGGGAAGAGCATTTCCAGGTAGTGAGAAAACTAAATACAAAGACCCATGGGTGGAAGCTTGCCTGATATTTGTGCCAAGCCCAGAAAAGGGGCCATTGTGGCCAGAGGTGACCCACTGAGAAGTTATAGCCCCTCCTCAGAATTCCAGTAATGTTCATTATTAGGATGGCTTATTCAGTTTGCATCCTAAACTACTACTTTTCAGATAAATGTTGTCTGAACTCTCCAACTACATTCTAATTATTTATCTGCTAATTAACTCATTAAGAGAAGAGCTGTTTTGGACTGACACTCCCATCCCAACCAAGTGCCTTAGACATGGGGAAAATCAACTGTCATCTGGAATCTGACTAAACATGCACATGCAAACATAAGAACAAACAAATTGGCTACTTTCTGAAAAACTAGTTTTTGTGTTGTCTCAAGTTGTCTCATCTCCACAGTTTGACTAAATTTTATTTTTTTAAAGATTTTATTTATTTGAGAGAGAGACAGTGAGAGAGAACATGAGCGAGGAGAAGGTCAGAGGGAGAAGCAGACTCCCCATGGAGCTGGGAGCCCGATGTGGGACTCAATCCCAGGACTCTGGGATCATGACCTGAGCCGAAGGCAGTCGTCCAACCAACTGAGCCACCCAGGCGCCCCAGAGTTTGACTAAATTATTTTAAATTTGTTTGCATTAAGAAGTGTCCGCTCTTGGGAATGCACTTTTAACATGGCAATCTCCTCCAAACCTGGCTTTCTGGAATTCCTTCAATAAGAATACTACATACACTGGCTCCATCAACAGCTAACCCCAGCAAGAATGAATCTAAATCTCATAGACCTGAATGCTTTCAGATGCAGGATGCTTTATTAGCAACACATGTTTTCTCTCCAGATCACAATTGCCTGCTGTTCCAAAGGGTGTAATTTGAGGAATAAGCTTCTAAAGTGCTAGAAATGCATGTGAAGAAAGTTAAAAAAAATCATTAGTCTTCATAATTGCTCCATGAAAAAAGAATAGGCACTCCAGTAAAAATAATCACTAACATTTATTGAGCATTTACTATCAACCAAGTATATAGTTAAGTGCTTCACTTACCTCAGATAATTAAGTAAAATCTTCAAAATACCCTGCAAGGTAGGTATTAGCCCTAAATTACAGATTTAAAAAATAAAAAATTTATGTTAAAAAAGCTACCTCCTAAGAGGTAAAGAGGGGTGAAGTCATAGGCCCAAGGTCACATAAGCTACTGAGGGGCAGAACTAGGATTTGAATCCAGAACAACCAGTAGGGAAAACAGGACACTAAATGTATATACAACAATGATTCAACAAGTGATCTCATTCTGAGACTTAAGGCAAAGTTCTTTTCAGAAAATTAGAATGCTTGTCCTTACTGATACCCAGGAAAAGCTAGAGCTGAATACCTGGATGGACTGTGACCAATCCCCAAGACAAAATGAAGAGGCATGAAGAGCGCCTAGATTCCTTCCACATGAGCAAATTGACAGACAAGTTGCATTGGGTCTGCAGAGCTGGAGCCTTTTCCCATGAATTAGCTGTGGGTGCTCGATGTTGATGACTGAGAGCAATTATACCACTCACAGCAGATGGGAGCATATGGTGCCAGCCAAAATGAATCAATGTGTCACAGCAGCAAGGTTCTCAGATAAGATTTAGAAAATGTTGTCAAACAATGATTATATTATCAGGGGGATAGGGCCCGAAATTACGTCTTTCAGCCAATAATTTATAGCACTTTTAGTTTTTTTTTTTAACCCTTATCCAGTGGTCATTGTTATGAGTCCAGTTTACAGACAGAGAAATATAAAGCAGTTTGTCCCAGGTTATAGAGTCAAATCTTTGGCAGAACTTGTAGGGTTTTGACAGATCCTAGATTCCTTTTTCCTGCCTGGATCTTGCAACTTTCCGGGTTTTTGTTTTGTTTTGTTTTGTTTTTGGGGTTTTTTTTTTTAATGGCAGAGGCAGAGACGGAGCACAGAATACCATTTCTATTACAGATAAAGTTAGGTTGGAAGACAAATGGCCTGTCTAACTCCCTCACAGTCAGTCTCAAGGACAGACAATCTGAGGGGAACGTAAAGTTGGCTGAGTCACTATCACTCCCATCTACCTCCACCACTAACTTGGAAGGAGGAGAAATCCCTAGCTCTCAAGACCTTGGCTAAATAAATTAGCTTCCCAGTTGAAAAACATGTACCAAAGGCTGTTGTCAGCCAACCAGGTAACTCACTTCATCTATATGGGGAGTCAGTCTATTTAGGAGGGGCAGTCTACTGAGTAGACTGTGATTTTCCTCACTGAGGTCTTCAGGTCCATCTATACTTCTGTAAGTGGGAGAGGGGCTTCCCCTGAAGAGAAGAGATGTTACTACTGCCAATCTTCCTGGGAAGAGGTTGACCGAGGTAAGAAGTTAGGATTCAGGAGCACCTGGCAGCTCAGTTCATTGAGCATTTGACTCTTGATTTCAACTCAGGTAATGATCTCAGGGTCGGGCTCCCCCATCAGCAGGGAGTCAGCTCCAGATTCTCTTTCTCTCTGCTCCTCTCCACTCCCTCCCATGCTTGCTCTCTTGTTCACTCTCTTTCTCTAAAATAAATAAATCAAGCTTGGAGCACCTGAGTGACTCTGTCAATTAAGCATCCAACTCTTGATTTCAGCTCAGGTCATCATCTCAGGATCACAGGAATGGCTCCAAGCTCAACTAGAGATTTTCTCCCTTTCCCTCTCCTTGCTTGTGCTTGTTCAAGCTCTCTGTCTCTCTCTGTCTCTCTCTCTCTCTCTCTCAAATAAATAAATTAAATCTTTAAAAAATAAAAAATAAAATAAATCTGGAAGTATGAGAGGGAGAGAGGGAGAAAGAAAGAAAGGAAGAGAAAGAGAGAGACAGATAAATATATATACATTTATTTATTTACTTACTTATTCAGGGAAACAGCCTCAGATTGAGATGAATACAAAAATCCCTTCTTTCTAAAAGCTGGAGGTGATAGTATTAGAGCAAAACCTCCTGTCTCCAGGTAATGAAGAATTATGGTAAGAAGGACAGGTAGGGGCTAGGGACCCCTGCCCCACCCTAAGAGAATACTACTCTTAAAAGGATTTTACATTATCCTTAAAGGAGCCCACCACTCTTTCCCACCTAAACAACTACCCAATAGGTATATGAACACATGTACAAAATCCTGATTAGGTGACAGGTGCTTGGAGGGTTCATCAGATTAAAACAACTGCCAACATTCTCAAGAAACCCCCTAGACTTAGAAACTCCAGTGGCAATTCTCTTGGGTCCTCTCCCTCTTCAGGAGCTTGGTACTATCACTCAATAAACTTTGTTTTGCTGCCCACCACTCTTCACCTGGTCTTCCTCTTCATTCTTAGAAGCAGTGAGACCAAGAACCATGGGCCCTGAAGCAAAAGAAATCCTGCAACACAGGATGAATACAAAAGAAAGTATACATACTGCCACCTTGGCTCATTCCTTGGACTTTTGTTTCTGGGCCACTCTTTGTCAATGCCGCCTAGCTCCACAAAGGCAGGGGTCCACCCTCAGCACCCAGACAACAGTAAACAAGAATGTCACTGAAGGCTGGGAGGCACAAAAGACCATTAGAGCTCTGAGCAGATACTGTCAGCTGAATGTCACATTTCCCCCAGGTCCACCAACTCTGGGCAAGGCCTCTCCCTCTGTCCTTAGTTCTCTGCATCCTCTAACCTGCAGCCTGTTGCCAGCCCCCCATCAAAAGCTCCTGTCCCAAATCTCCTCCAGGTCCTTTCCAATGAAAAAGCATTTAATGCTCCCTTCACAATCAAAATATTTTTCTATTCCACCCACGTAAAGATGACACTCATTTTCATTTTTCTTTCAGTTTACTTTAGAAATTTACTTTAAACAGAAGCAGTTTAGCTTCTGGTTGCGTTAAACCTTTCTACTCCAGAATAGGTTCTTGCCTTTATCTTATCTAACCAGAAGGCCCAAGGATGTTAACTTCTGTTGTTACAGGAGCAATCTGCCCTCAAAAGTCAAGTCAGACTTCAATCTCTAGGAAAGCAGAAAAAATGTTGGAAATTTTAAAATAGCGATTGCCCACCTCCATTCCAACCACTGATGCTAGCCCTCAAGGTTGCAAGAAAATATCAGGGGTTCCATCGAGTTCCATCACAAAAGTTCTGTTCCTATCTCAAAGTAGAGAAGACACACAGATGTTTTCCCGTTTCCTTCTGACCTTGACAGAATCTTCATATTTTTAGAGTTCTGTCAATATTTTGTTCTGCCCCAATACACCCAAGGAAGATAATAAACTCTGTCAGTAACAGCACCCACAGACCATAGCAAGGATTCTCATTTTGGGGGCAGAGTACACAAATGTTATAGAGATAGAAACAATTTTGAGAAGAAAGTTGTATAGTTTAAAAGGTAATTATAATATCCCTCCACTCTCAACCCTCATTTTCCTCTCAAATAAAAATCAATTTTTTAAATGCTCTAACTTGCCTATTTTTTTCCTCCTGAGCCATTATATAATTCAGCTATGTTTATTACAAACCTCACCACTCCCTCAAAAGTGGAAGTCCTGGGGTCACATTAATGTCTGCTTTCATTTTTCCTGCTCTGCCCAACAAGTTCCTAATACCTAGTAGGAATCCTAGGGACAAGCCCAATGCTCCCCTCATTAGAATCAAATTTTACATTGTAAAGAGCAAAAACAATGCCTCAAACACAGTGATCAGATTCCTCCTACATTCTCCTCAACCTTTCACATGTCCTAAAAAATGGCATGCCTTTGGGGGCACCGGGGTGGCTCAGTGGGTTAAAGCCTCTGCCTTCGGCTCCGGTCATGATCCCAACGTCTTGGGATCGAACCCTGCGTCGGGCTGTCTGCTCAACAGGGAGCCTGCTTCCTTCTCCCTCTCACTGCCTGCCTCTCAGCCTACTTGTGATCTCTATCTGTCAGATAAATAAATAAAATCTTAAAAAAAAAAAAAATGGCATGCCTTTGTTAAGAGCTCAGGAAAGTGCTGCCCCATCAAATTTACAACAGACTTAAAGCTTTCCTGTAGTCTTGTTGTTGTTGTTTAAGATTTTATTTATTTATTTGACTGAGAGAGAGAGAGAACACAAGCTAGGGGAGTGGGAGAGTGAGAAGCAGTCTCCCTAGCAAGCAAGGAGCCCAACATGGGCTCAAAGTGGGGCTTGATGTGAGGCTCAATGTGAGGCTCGACATGAGGCCCAATCCCAGGAAGGACCCTGAGATCATGACCTGAGCCAAAGGTAGATGCTTCATGACTAAGCCACCCAAGTGCCCCTTTCCAGTAGTTTTTTACCCTTGGTTTTCAGAATGATACAGTTGTTATCAAGAACACCCCTCCTTTAAGCAAGACCATTATCTAAAAATTATATTACCTGAAATAAAAAATGAGTGTATATTCACTTTGTAAAATCATTTACACATTGAGTTTCCCTGGTACTTTTGAAAATTATTAAATTCATTTGAAATTCTGATTTATACACCCATATGGGTAGCCTTATGATGTAAAGTAAGATATACTGATATCCATAAAGAAAATTCTTCCTTGCAAATTCACCAACCTTTCTCTATACATTCTATTTATTTATATATTCGTTATAGTCATGAATGTCCCAATAAATACATAATATGAGTAAAGTAACTACACAAACATATAATTGCTAGCTACCATTTGGGTACTTGCTGCAAGGAAACCTGTATTTCACGTCACATCAGAAAAGATTGAGCTGAAATGTCAGTTTCAAGATAAACACTTTTAAGTGTCTGATTAGGTGAGTTAGGCTTTTGGTATCTCAGGTGCCGAAAAGCTCTGCCCTAACATTTACTCAGTCCTGGAGAAAAAAAACTATGCTGAATCACAGGCAGAAAGATAAGAAAAACATTTTAAGTCTTCAAATTAAGTTAGTCACTCATTTTGCAACCGTATTCACTTCTGACAGCCTTGATAGACAAATATTTCAGGGGAACTGTATATAAAGAAAATAAATTGCCATTTGGAACTTTTCATGCCTGGCACCCTTGAGGAAAAAAGAACCCCAGCTTTATTCTGCACACAGCACTTCCTGCCACTTTGTTCTTTATTTAGTTCTCTTTAAAGTTCAGCAGCATTTTAATTCTTTCTCAAACTCTCCAAAATTCTAAACCACTCTCTACGTGACAGAATTTTGAATAAATCCTCAAGTTCTCAAAATATACAGTCCTGAGCCACAACTGAAAACAGCAGCTGGTGGTTTTGTCAGGTACCCTTTCTCCTCTGGCTGGGCGTGGTGCCCTCAGCCAGCACCATCTCCCCTCCACTGACCACAGCCGCCTGGTGCCTCACACTCACATGGGGCCTTCTGGCCTCATTACCCACGTCTCTAGCGCTTGTCTCATCACTGTATGCATATTAGCCTCATCATCCTCTCCTTCCCCATGGAATCCTGACTTTTTTTCAAGTACCCACTCCTCTGCACAAACTCCAAGGAAACTAACCCAGGCCCCTGTTTCAAGAAGTGGATCTGGTTAGTCTGAGCAAATCAGTAGCTAGCACTCTTCTGATGACCATGAGTTGAGCTGGTCCTTTTGGACTGAAGAGAAATACTTACAGCTCATGGTTGGAAAAGAAGTTCTCTCACTCTCCTCTGTCCGCTGGACATGAGTAAAGAAATATGAGACCTCAGTTGTCAGTAGCAGCCTCCCTGTGACCTAGGGAGAACCATCTTTGGCATGAAATTGATGTGGAAATCTGAAATGGTTTCTTAATGTTAGTATTGAGCCACTAATCATATCTCTTCTGGAGACTACCTGACTTCAGAATTTCTTTCTTGAAAGACTACACAGAGACTTTAATATTCTAAAACACACTATGAATTCTTTTCAAAAGGGGAGCGTAGAGGCACCTGGGTGGCTCGATCTGTTAAGCATCTGCATTTGGCTCAGATCATGATTTCAAATCCTGGGAACAAGCCCCACATCAGGCTCCCTGCTCAGCAGGGATTCTGCTTTTCCCTCTTCCTCTGACCTTCCCTACTTGCGCTCGCTCTGTGTCTCAAATAAATAAATAAAATCTTTAAAAAAAAAAAAAAGGCAGGGGAAGTGTAATACACTGTCTTTTCCAAATATATTCGAACAAATAGCCCTATTTCTTTCAAAGACCAACATTCCCTGGAACCCAAATCGGGAAACATGCACTATGGTCATATTAGGATTCTCTAACACCACAAATTTCTCCTGAGAAATTAGCAATCACCAGCCACTGAAGAGTAGAGGTAATGAAGACACAATATGAACCTTCAAGCCCAAGATTCTCTGCTTGAGATGCACACTCTGTGTTGGCAGTTTGAACACAATCATTTAATAATTTCTTTTTCCAAATCAAGTCAGTACGTTGTTAAATCATATATCTACTTTACCCACAAACATTTTATATATGGCCTGATTCTTCTGCCCAAGAAATTAAAATACCAACTACAGCGAGGCTTACTTCTTCTGCCTGACTTTCAAAGCCATCCTGATCTGACTCTTCCTAATTACTCATTTCTTACAACTCCCTAACCCAGACTACAGTTTAGACTCATTACCCACTCCCATCCCTGGGTCCTCAGCTCAGACCCCAACCACAGCAGCCTCATCCTTCTCCTGTTCCTTTTCAGGTATGGAATTCCAAATTCATTTTAATTAGACATTTAATTATATAAGCAATACATTAATACCTCTCCCTGTAAAAACTTAAGCACTATGCTAACATTCACTTCAACCGGCTCAATTCTGGTCCATCTCCTGCTTTTCCAGGAGTATCAAGTTGGTATAACCTTCCAGACCTTTCCCAAGCATTTGTGCACATAAAAATGAACCTACAGAGCATACAGGGCCCATATTACATTCTATTTCCATTCTCTGTCCTCACTCTGATTACTGACAGCTTTAAGATCCTGGAAGCCAGAAGAACTATTAGCTTTAAGAAACTGAGAACAGGGAAAGAAAAGTACAACTTAGTCTATCAGGAAAAAAATAGTAGTATGTAGCACCCACTATTCCACAGAAAATGCCACATTCTCAGAAGGGTAAATACCAGACAGCAGAGCCATCTCACAAACAGACACAGAAGAGAAGAGAGAGAAGACAAACTATGGGGTATTAGGAATAAGGCTGTAAGGCTCTCTGAAGAAGACTTCCTACATCCATCAGGCATTGGAGAGCAGCAATGATTTGAGGTAAGCCATATTCCAACACTATGCTGTCCAGTTCTTCACTGGGATCCTCTTCTCACAGTTAAGAGGTCTAAACCACACTCTGCTCTACTAGTTCCTTTCCATTTCCTACTTCTGCTGTCTGGGAAACTGGAAGGGATGCCACTTTGGATTTGGACAGCTACTTCCCAAAAGTTCAAGCCATGGGATAGTAGGATAAGAAAAAAAAGTGTGTTTAAAATTGGGTTTGTCAGTTCTTAGCTCACCTTTCACCAAGATAGCCAGCACTGTTCTCTTCTGAGTTTGACAGAAACACACATAGGGCAAGCATGTTCATGGTGCATGTTTTCCCCCAGGATCCAAGAGAGAACATAACTGGTGTCTGAGGTGGCTGGGACTTCACAGATAGACATCTGCAGTCTTACCAGTTTCCATCACTTGCTTCTCTGCCCACTCCACCTTCCCCCTCATTTCCTAAACTAGGCCTTTGGTTATGAAACCTCTTTTGTTAATATCCACTATATTCACTTGACTAAAATAATAAAATAACCAGATATAATGATTCCTAATGATTCTACCTTGTCCTAAATTCTACCCTGTAAGAAAGGTCTTCTTTGGACATCTTATTACTAAAAGATCTATCATATGCCACTAACTAAGGAAACAAATGAATAAGGCCTAGAGTGCTGCCCCAGCCAACTGCTCTGCTCCAGGGAATCCTGAGGGGGCTGGACAAATGGAAAGCATAACTCCCGGCTAGATTTGCCAAAACTGTTGCCAAATAAACTGAGATAAACTTGTTGCAAGAAAAGTCAGGAACTTGAGAGACAAGGGTTTGGAAAAGAGAAAGAGAGAAATTTATTTTGGGTGTCAGCAGCCGGGGAAGATGGCAAACTTAAACCTTAAGAACTAACATCTCTGCCTGCTAGATGGACACCGGGGTATTATTATTATAATGAGAGATTGTCGGGGTACATGCCAAAGAGCAGGCAAGGAGCTCCTCATTATGGCTGAAGGTGGTATGTGTTCAGCCAGTGATCAAAGGCTGGGAAAGGAATTTGTAGGGTGTGGTCTTCCAGGTAGTCTGTTGCTTTTAGGGCTTTTTTTTCTGGTCTGG
Source organism: Mustela nivalis (assembly GCF_964662115.1). Classification (NCBI taxonomy): domain Eukaryota; kingdom Metazoa; phylum Chordata; class Mammalia; order Carnivora; family Mustelidae; genus Mustela; species Mustela nivalis. Next base: position 49,425,400 of record NC_139031.1, read on the forward strand.
TGGTTGGGCTAGTCTAGTCATTGCAAAACACCTTCATCAATTGCCTCAAGAAAGTGCAGTAAGAAATAAGCACAATGAGTTTTAGTTACAGCATGAGTTAAGTGGTCTTGACTATTTCTGACTTTAACTTGGGGGTCTATAGTTGAGTAAGAGGGCTCACTAACAATCTGATCCAATGTAGTCACTTCTTTCACATCTCCCTGTCTTAGATTTCTGCATAGCGTTTATCATATTTGATGTTTTTCTTTTTCCTATTGTTTTTAAATTGTCTGTCTTCTAGACTAGAATGGGAGTGGGGTACCATCTTGTTTACCCCAGCATCCCAGATACTGAAAGCAATGCCTAACATATAGAAAGTACTTAATGAATAAGTGTTGAATGAATTAATCCTTAAATCTCCAACTTCGCATATAAGGCCGTGCGTATCCTCTCTCTTATTTCTCATCCTTCCTCCAACTCCTGCTATTCTTCACCCAGATTCATCTACCTTATTTTTTTTTACTTTAAATTCTCTACTCATGTGTGTTGTTTCATCTCTCATTCTTTTCCACATATTATTATTTCCCACATATCATTCCCTCCCCTGCTGTTCCCAACCCTAGGTCCTACTGTCCCCATGTAGTTGAATCCTCCCTAACTATCAAGCTTTACCTTTTTCAGGAAGAATCCTCACCTAACTTCTCTCACCCTCATTAAGCCACAAGTTCTACCACTGTGCCAAGAATTCTGTACTTGAATCTATCAAAATATGTATCTCATAGTCCTAATTATGTGTCTTTTACCCCCACTTTCTCTCCTGGATGCTGAGGTCAAGAATTGAGGTCATGGTAGTTGCTACACATCTGCAGCCCACTCAAAGTGGTTGTTAAATAAAGGAATAGGAAACATCCAAATATTTCTGAAAGGAGGAAAAGAAAATTGGGATGAAAGGGAGGTAATTAGCTTAAGTGAAGGATAGACACTATTTAAATTTTTCAGATTTAATGAGATAAAGGAGAAAACTCTGAATGAGATCTGAGAAACTCTGTATCAAAGCCAAAATCTAAGTCTGCAATGACCCTCCCTCATCCACTCCACTGAATTTCATGCAATGATGTGGATATCTACTAGTTATAGTCTTCTCAAATTATTTATATTTATTATAGAGCTATTGAAATAAAAAAATATATAATCCAATATGAAATTCTCAAACTTACCTAAACTAAGCCTTCCTTTTAGCACACATACTATGCACTTCTTTGGGATAGGAATAAGCTACAGTAACAACCTTTATGTGGCATCTGTGATAATCCACTATCACCCTGTAGGTATGGATGTACTTCCCCCATTCATCCACAGCTGCCTAAACCTATTCTAGAGATTCAATCCAATAACGGGATTCTCATTGTGTTACAGGATTTTTTTTCTCCATCAATGTCCCCAGTTCTTGGTCACACCACTTTGAAGAATGAAGAGGTAGACCAGACAAAGTGGAGGTCAGCAAAGCAGAGTTTATTGAGTGATAGCAAAGTGGTAGTACAAAGCTCCCAAGGAGGGAGGGGACCTGAGAGGGTTGCCACCAGAGTTTCTAAGACTAGGGGGTTTTATGGGCTTGTTAGTAGACTGTTTTAATCTGATTAAACTTAGCTGCCCTGTCATCCAGTCAGGTTTTTGTCACCTATATATCATGTGGAAAAGGCTGAAGAGCTCCTTCCAGACTGGCATAAAATCATCTTAAGGATAGTTTCCTCTTGGGATGCATGGGTGGTTTAGTCCGTTAAGTATCTGCCTTGGGCTCAGGTCATGATCCAGGGTCCTGAGATTGAGTCTTGTGTGGGACTCCTTGTTCAGCAGGCAGCATCCTTCTCCCTCTGCCTGATGCTTCCCCTGCTTCTGCTCTCATGTGAGCTCTCTCTCTCTCTCTCTCTCTCTCTTTCCCTCTGACAAATAAATAAATAATTTTTTTTTAAAAGGAGTGTGGTTTGGGGTGCTTGGGTGACTCAGTGAGTTAAAGCCTCTGCCTTCAACTCAGGTCATGATTCCAGGGCCCTGGGATGGAGCCCCACATTGGGCTCTCTTCTCGATAGGGAGCCTGCTTCTCTCTCTCTCTCTCTCTCTGCCTGCCTCCCTGCCTACTTGTGATCTCTCTTTGTGTCAAATAAATAAGTAAAATCTTAAAAAAAAGATTTAATAAAAAATAAAATAAAATAAAAGGAGTGTGGTTTCCTCTTTGTGCCAGGGGCCCTTGTCTCTGCCTGCCTTCTACCTGTCCTTCATCAGTTGGAGCAATATCAAGAACCATGCTCCAGAAGCTAAAACCTCCAGGATCAGACAAGGGCAAAGAGAAGATGAATTTTTGCAGCAGCATCATAGAGCTATGAAAATTTCATTAGTGGAAATCAATATGTTAGTCCTACACTTGTATATGTATATGCTGTTACTACAACCCTATGGTTATAATTTTTATATATGTATAAATTAAGCAACGCTAAGGTGTTGGTTTTAGCTTTAGTTTTTATATATATACAAATTAGGCTATTCTGTATGTCAGTTCTAGATGTAGTTTAGTATACTTCAAGAGTAGAGTAAATGTGGTTAAATATACTTCTAGAGTAGACTAAGTATCAGAACAGAACTCCCATCTGGCTGGAGCTTTACATATATGTAAATTAGGTAATCCTAACATGTTGCTCCTAATAAGATGTGATGTTTTCTTTCACTGGACATAGACAGCTCTTATAGGTTAGTATAGTAAGATAGTCAGACCATAGCTGACCTGAGAATTGTAATTTATACACACACACATACACTTCACACACATTGGAAGCTATACCCTACACTGTATAATTTCGTCCTCTTAAAAAGAGATGTATATATGATTCATCTCATTCTGCTCATAAAACTTACAAAGAGAACAAAAAGGACTCTCAAGGCTCCTTCCCAGATCTGTAATACTTTACATAGGCTTTAACCAAAGTTTATTTTTTCTATCCTCTTTTATTGTCTGGTGGTATTAAGGGTATGGGGTATGATAGAAAGGGTCCCAATTCTATGATACCCTGCATAAGTACCCTGCATTTGACCCCCTAAAACTTATAGTTAGCCTAATTTTTCTTCTTGATATCCTAAGAGAAAAAAAGATATTATAAAACACTGTAGGTCAACAGATTGATGGCCCCATAACAAACACCTTTCTTTCCCCTTCCTTAGGTTTTTTTGGGGAGTTGAGGGTTTGGGGGTTTTTTTTGTTTATTTGCTTTTTGTTTGTTGTTGTTGTTTTTAAGATTTACCCATTTATTTGAGAGAGAGAGAGAGCATAGTGGGGGCAGAGAAAGAGGGGGTAAACCCCCCCACTGAGTGAGGATTCCCAGTGCGGGGCTCAATCCCACAACCTCAAGATCATGACCTGAGCCAAAATCAAGAGTTGGATGCTCAACCAACTGAGCCCACCAGGAACTCCACAAACATTTTTCAAAGACTATTGAATGAATAAGGATGCAACACATAGACACATAATAAGATCATAAAGCAAAGAGACAGATTTTCCAATATTCGTACAGGCCTATTAGTTTCATTTCTGTAGTTGTGCTTCATATGTCAAAAGTCTCTAGGAAAGAGAACTGGTCACCTACTGGCATTATAACCTCATTCTTCATACAATCAAAAACTTCTATTTACTATGGCAGAAATGTACACCATTACTGTGCCATCCTTCTCCTCTAAAGCTACTTCCTCTAAAGGAAGCTGAGAAAAGCGCCAAGTCAAGAGGTGAATATGGTACACCTTCCTCAAGTTCAATTTTACTGAGATATTTGAAGGAGAAATGATTTGAAAGAAAAGTATTACAAAGAAACAACAGGTCCAAAATGGAGTCACTTATGTTAAGCTCCACTAAGACTTAATACCTAACCTAACTACAGTTTCAGCCTCTCCCAGGATTGGAATTTTAAACCACTCAGTCTAGAATTTGCTGACCCTTGCTCTTCCCCCTAAAGGAAGGTGAATTTGCTTTCAATAATCCTTTTCCTTTTGTTAAGTTCCTCGTCCTGCCCTCATTTCTGCCTATAAAACCCTTCGATTTTGTATAGCTCCTCAGTGCACGTTTCTATTTGTTAGATGGAACACTGCTCATTTTATGAATCATTTTAAAAAACCCAATTCGATCTTAAAATTTACTGGGTTGAATTTTGTTCTTAAAGAGATTTGATGACAGCAGGGGACCAAAGGAGAATTCTTTGGTTCCCTGCTTCTTTTTCCTTTTTTAAAAAGATTTATTTATTTATTTTAGATACCATGAGCAGCAGGGACAGAGGAGGAGGAGAGAATCTCGAGCACACTCCACGCTGAGCACAGAGCCAACGTGGGGCTCAATCTCACACCCTGAGATCACAACCTGAGCAGAAGCCAAGGGTCGGATGCTTAACCAACTGGGCCACCCAGGTGCCCTAAGAATTTCTGTGCCTTCTAAGACAACAGGAAACACAGGCACAGAGCCCTCAAACACGTTTAGTTCTCTTTCTCACCATTCCTGAAGTCCACTGATAGGTTCTTCTCAGGTCTGAGCTCTTATTCTCTGCATTGAGCTCCCAACCTAATTTGCTTTCCAAAGTATCTTATTTGTTTGGAAACCCCAGCCCTTGGTTCCTTCCCCAGATTCCACATTGGGAACTTCCCAGTGGATGTTACAGTTCATTTGTTTGGAATCAATCCAGAGTCCCCATTCTTTGGGGGTCTGTTGGTTCAATCCTTCCTCCAATTCCCAGATTTCACATATTCACTATTGAATGTTAAGCCAGAACTGAACTGGGTCTAACCTAAAAACCAGACTGGTTCCAGGAAAGGGATGGGTCCAGTTTGGGCTGGACTGGGTCCAGTGGGAGGCCTCAGATGAATATCAAAATGGGAATCTTGGAAATCAAAAAGCCCACAGACATTAGTGAACATGGGTCAAGCATTCAGTGGTTATTATGCTTGCCACCTCAAAAAGACTCCCATGATAAGCCCTCTTAGAAAATAGTTTGGCTCCAGCAAACCCAAAGGCTTAGCTAAAATAAATGGGATCCTTTATATCCAAAGAGTTGAGCATGTGACTTTATGGGACACTTGCTTATTTTATGTTTAAGAACTATAGTCCCAGAAGCTGCAGATATCTAGCAAAGTAGAAAAACTTTACTAAAAATAACCTAGAGTTACAATAGCCCATTACAGGGAACATTCCAATTAGACAAGATCACTCATTTAAGAAATGCACTTGAGAGGAAGGAATCCCAAGTTAAACAGAATAGGCTGTATACTTAATTGGTATGCAGAGCTTCCAAAAGGCTTCAAGACTCTAAAACAGCTTCACTAAAAGATTCCTTACAAAAGACTAATAATAAATTTAGGATGTAAGAGGCACCTAAAACAAAAGACAGTAGGTCTGATATAATTCCTACTGCTCCCCCTTATCCTTTTTTACCTGAGTGCTCACATTTTCCTAAACTCTGTCTACCTTTCTACTCAGAGACTGTTAGGCAGTTACCTTTTTTTTTTTTTTTTAAAGATTTTATTTATTTATTTGACAGAGAGAAATCACAAGGCAGAGAGAGAGAGAGAGGGAAGCAGGCTCCCCGCTGAGCAGAGAGCCCGATGCGGGACTCGATCCCAGGACCCTGAGATCATGACCTGAGCTGAAGGCAGCGGCTTAACCCACTGAGCCATCCAGGCGCCCCCCCCTTTTTTTTTTAACTTAATTTTAAATCCTGGTAGAATTACCATTCAGTGTTATATTAGTTTCAGGTATACAAGATAGTGAATCAGCAATTCCATAAAACACCCAGTGCTCATCAGGACAAGTGTACTCCTTAATCCCCATATAGGCAGTCATCTTTTAAAATAAAATTACCCAAGGTTGCAGACAAACTTCCTCAGTCTCCTTCAACCCTTGGTCAAAGACTAAGCTAAGGGCCATAGTTAAAGATTTCCTAAACCTAGGGTGGAAGACTGAAGGTTTTCTGAAGAGTTTAGAGTCATTATCAGGAGCTATGACCCTGGCAGCCAGATCTTTATCAGCCTGTACACAGGTTGGTAGCCCCTGGTGAAGCTCAAAACTGGAGGCAGGAAGACGGCAAAACCACAAGGATGATATTCAAGATCCTCTGTCTTCAACATCTTAGGGACTCAGAAAAGCTCACAAAATACCAACTGAACTTTTACAAGCCACTCCTAGAATCTTCCCTGCCTACACTGATTGGTCTAGTATACAAACTTGCAAACAAAAAATAGATGAATCTGTGGCAGACTTTGAAGCCCATTTGGAAGCCCTTTTTCTATGATATTTAGGGTTCCATACAATTAATAAGGTCATCCAGGCTGCTGAGCTGCCCTCTTTGTAAACAGATTATCTCCTGAGACTAGTAGATTGATAAAAAGGTAGAAGATAGATGGAAGGCCACCAGCGTAACTGAATTCATGACTATAGCTAAGCATTTTGAGAGGACTCTGAAGCAGGATCACAAAAATCTTCCCACCTATTAGCTTTACAGCTACAAGAGCTCCAAAACCAGAGACTCAAAACAACACCTGGGCCTCCCACATTGTACCCCCTAGGGGTCCATCATCAAATCACTGATCTAAAGATGATAGTATGGGCTACTATCAGGGAGATCCAAATCAAAACCACATTGAGATACTACCTTACACCCATCAGAATGGCCAAAATCAACGAAACAATAAACAACAAGTGTTGGAGAGGATGTGGAGAAAGGGAAACCCTCTTACACTCTTGGTGGGAATGCAAGTTGGTACAGCCAATTTGGAAAACAGTGTGGAGATTCCTTAAGAAATTTAAAATAGAGCTACCCTATGACCCTGCAATTGTACCACTGGGTATTTACTCCAAAGATACTGATGCAATGAAAAGAAGGGCTATCTGTACCCCAATGTTCATAGCAGCAATGGCCACAGTCACCAAACTGTGGAAAGAACCAAGATGCCCGTCAAAGGATGAATGGATAAAGAAGGTATGGTCCACATATACAATGGAGTATTATGCTTCCATCAGAGAAGATGAATACCCAACTTTTGTATCAACATGGACAGGACTGGAGGAGATTATGCTGAGTGAAATAAGTCAAGCAGAGAGAGTCAATTATCATACAGTTTCACTTACTTGTGGAGCATAAGGAATAACATGGAGGACATTGGGAGATGGAGAGGAGAAGTGAGTTGGGGAAAATCGGAGGGGGAGACAAACCATGAGAGACTGTGGACTCTGAGAAAAAAACTAAGGGTGTTTTGGAGGGGAGGGAGGTAGGAGGTTGGGTGAACCTACTGGTGGGTATTAAGGAGGGCACTCATTGCATGGAGCATTGGATGTGGTACATAAACAATGAATTTTGGAACACTGAAAAAAAATTTAATTTTAAAAAATGTATACCCTTAAAAAAAAAGTAAGTATGGGCTATAATCAACTGGACACTGAAATAAAGATTGTCCTCAAAGGTGTTATGCAAATTCTTCTCAAATGCCCTCTTATTTAACATCCAAAAAGCAAGCCCCCATTTGGGTCCCTCCCACAGTTAACAGGTCTCCAAGGGGTTCTCTGGTAAACTATTACCAGCAATTTTATTAAAACGTCAAAAGAAAACTAAAAATAAAATTAATACGAAATCTTTCCAAATTTTACTTGATGACAGACCTATACTTTCTACTTTAAACACTAACCTCATAGGACAACAAACCCCTCAGACTAAGAAGATTTCAATAGTAGGGGTATCTGAGAAAGTTCAGAGAAAATTTTTATCTCAACCCAGTACAAATGACTCTCAGACCTTCTACTGAAAAACATTCCTTTTGGCTATGTGTTACAGCCCCAACCAGCCTATTAGATAATTAAAAGGGCTAAAACATTTTGCCTCCAGTGGATATCTCACCTCAGAATTTCCTGACCATCTGGACCTGATCTTTTATGTTCCTTAGTTTGTCCTTGACACAGAAGAGGAAGAATTCCAGCAAAAGTCCCCTAACTTAATTGAGGTACCTGAAAACCATGCGCTGCTTGTAATATGACAATAGAAGAATAGAAACTATGGCACCTATAAAGATTTGAATAGATAATACTAAACCTCTCCCTTAATTACCTCAGTATCCAGTAAAACCTGAGGCCAGACAAGGCCTCATACCACAGAAGAAGGTCTAATTACCCAGGGGCCAATCATTCCCTGTACTGGTCTCCGCAACACACTAATCTTGCTGGTCCAGAAACATAATGTATAGGGATGGTGATTTGTCTAGGATTTGAGAGCTGTTAAGAAGGTAATTATTCCCCATTTCCAATTCCTCCAAACCAGAGTACCCTCTGTCACAAGTGACACCAGATTTAAAGTAGTTCACTGTCATAGACCTCTGTTCAGCCTTTTTTAGCTTCCCTATAGACCCCAACAGTCAGTTTTTATTTGCCTTTCCTTGGACCAATTATACATGGACAGTTATGCCTCAAGAGTTCCCTGAAGTCCCTTCTTACTTCTCTCAAGTACTTCACCAAGATTTAAATAACCTTCATCCAGTTCCCTCAGAGATGGGGCCTGGTCTTTTACCATACCTAGATGATCTTTTGCTGTGCTCAGGTACCAAAGAGGCATCCGTAATAGGTTCCATTGATTTGTTGCCACAGCTAAAAAGGGACACAAAGTCTCTGAAGAAAAATTACAACTATCTCTAGATACTGTCCATTACCTAGGTCATGATCTAAATGCTGAAGGAATTCAGCTGTCTCCAAAAAGAATAAAGCTAATCCAGGAATTTCCTAGACCCACAACTAAGTGAGAGATTTTGGATTTCTAGGTTTATTTGGTTATTATAGGTTGCTAATTTTTCTCTATTAGCTTCCCCACTGTATGAACTTTAATAAGTTATTCATCCCTGAGTACTTTTTTTGAGAAGACAAACATGAACAGGATTTTAGGAGACTAAAACAAACACTGCAAGAACAGCCAGGCTTAGGGCCACCTAACTATTCAAAACCTTTAACCTTTGTACATGAAAGGGATAATCAAACCCAGGATATGCTCACACAAATAATGGTAATAAAACAGGCCTTTTGCCCATTATAGCACACAACTTGATTCAGCTGCTCATGCCCATCCTGGCTGTCTTAAGGCTATAGCCACAGCTGCAAAGTTAGTAGAAGCCTCAGCAGATCTGACCCTAGGAAATGACATTTATTTGCAAACTCCACTGGCTGTCTAAAGTCTTAACTCTGAACTGACTCACCATTTCTCTGCAAGTAGACTAACTTCCTCCATGATCTTTCTGTTTTCATCACCTAATCTCCATCTTAAACGTTGCAATGTCCTTCATCCTGCTATGTTATTACCTCTGCCTGATGCAAGCAAGTCCCAAGACTACGAGGTAATAGCATTCCATTATGAGATACCCCTTTAATTAATCCTGCCCTAATCTTGTTTGTTGATGAGTCATACTGTGGAATAAAGGAATTTTTAAGCTGGTTTTGCTATTTCTACTCAATGTGACCTACTCAAGAGGGAACACTTCCCTTCAGCTAAATCTTCCCAACAAGCAGATCTCCATACCCTTAACTAGTGCATGCCAGTTATCAGAAGGACAAACCATTAATATTTAATATATTATCCTGATAATTGGTATGTCCTTGGAGTCATCCATGATTGGGGGATATTATGGAAACAAAGGGGTTTTCTTATATCCCCTGGGACCCTAATTAAAAATGGGCAACAAGTAAATGATCTTAGTGCTAGTCTCTTACCTTCTGAAATTGCTGTCATTGAAATTGAGGCTGACACAAAAAGGACTAAATGTGAATATTAGAGAAGCGCCCTAGCTGACCTTCATGCAAAGGCAACAGCACCAGAATCTATAAAGATTGTAGCCCATGTGGTTTTGTGTCCATTCTGCTTCTGCAAAATATGGTCCTTCCTTTGCCAGATTTTTGTCATCCTGATGTCCTTGTCACATGGCAACAGTCTGCTCCTAAATCAGAGTGATTAAAATGGGCAAAAATTGTTAAATTAAACAAATGATCAGGGCTATGGGAAACCTAAAACAGCTGCTTGGTTCCTCCCAGCTCCCCAGCAAATCCTAGTTTTCAGTTTTTGCTTCCCTTCACTTATCATAGTATATTTAACGGGACTCAAATTATGAATTGACTTTGGTAGGGAGATTTCTATAAAATTGCAAAAACAGTTTACTGCTAGGTTCACAGTTCTGGAAAAACGATTTTTGTCCTCCAAGACCTCAGACCTCCTCCCTCTGGACCCTTTGAAACCTGCAACTGAACTTCATTCAACTACTATTTAGTATGGATTATCAATATGTTTTTCTTATTGTACATCTGTTTTCTGGATGGGTTGGGCTTCCCCTGCCTCAAACCTGATGCCCTCCCACTGGTAAAGTAACTGTTAGAAAGTATGTTTCCCATTTGGGGTGTACATTCCACAGTCTCTAGTGGTCAAAACTCCCACTTGACTGGGTAAATCATATGAGTCTTAATGAAAACCTTGCAAACTTCTTGGAATAATCAATGTCCCTAACAACCTCAATCATCAGTCAAGATTGAGAGAATAGGATCCTCCAACTTAAAATGTCTAAACTTGCCAAAATCACCAGACTCCCCTGACCTAAGGTATAGCCTTTGGTTTTGCTGACTGTTAACAGTACCCCCTTTGGGAAACATAAGCTCACTCCACATAAGATGGTTACTGGCAGACCAATGTCTGTCTTTTGGTATACAACCTTCTGCTAATCCCTTGCTGTCTCACGCCAGTATGACCAGCTACTATAAGTCTTCAATCCCTTATATTTAATCATATCACCACTAGATTGAAGAAGTTTTCCTAGATCCCAATTCAAAGGATCCTGTTGATCACAGTTTAGAGCCTGGTAACTGGGTAATCTTGAAGTATCACCAGAGGAAGACAGCTCTTGAGTTCTACTGGAAGGGAATTTACCAAGTATTCATGGCCACTAACACTGCTGTAAAACTAGAAGACATTGAACCTTGGATACACCATCTCACAGCTAAAGAAGACTCCACTGACATCTGGTCCTATACAGACACTGAAGACCTACAAATCAAGTTGATGAGGAAGAGAAGGAGCTGACATCAAAGTAGACAACTTCCAAGACACTGGATTAAGGGACACCTGGGTGGCTCAGTCAGCTAAGCATCTGCCTTCAGTGCAGGTCATGATCCCAGGGTCCTGGGATCAAGGAGTCCCACATCAGGCTCCTTGCTCATTGGGGAACCCGCTTCTCTCTGTGTCTGCTGCGTCCCCTGCTTGTGCTCTCTATTTCTCATTCTCTGACAAATTAAAAAAAAATTTTTTTAAACCTTAAAAAAAACTTTCTTAAAAAAAAATGCTGGTTCAAATCAAAACTTTATACAGTAACTCACCATGAAATCCTTTCTCCTTTTTTTTTTTAATTTAAATTTTTTTTACCCTACCCCTGGCCTAGAAAGATAATGCCCTTGTCTGTATCTTCCAGGCCATTCCTAAAGGGGGTAACCTTTCAGATGCTGAATTGGTCATGAGGTAAGAAGTCCTCTGGTCCTCCCTATGACCAACTTCTCTTCTACTCCCAATGTCATTGAAAACTACAATTGCTCCCTCAGAAGTATTTGCCCAGCTAGACACATTTGTCTACATACATCTTAGCACATCTGCACCCTTATATTCCCATGATTATCTAGATCAGATTTGCCACCAGGTCCAAGAGATTTCACCAGCAGTACCCATCCTTATAAGTCATTTAGGGTGCCTTTTATTTCAGGTTAGGATATTCTTTTTCCCATATGTGTTAAAAACCTGACTGATCCCTGGCTTAAGAGTAAATGCGATTGAGAATATGATCAGAAATTTCTCCTTAACTCTTGGAGACATTGCAGATTCCATTGTAGGAAATAAGGTACCCAACAAAGGTCCCTAGATTCTCTGGCCCAAGCTGTTCTTGCTAACAGTATTGTCTCTTAGCTGAGCAAGGAGGTCTCTCTGCTATGACCAACACCACCTCCTGTATCTGGATTAATACTTCAGGGGAAACTGAAATGAAGTTACATAATATCACTGAGCAAGCCCTCTGGCTTAAAGGGTGACTCCATTCATGGGTCTTTCTTTGATTGGTTTGGGGGCCATGGCTCTGAAGTACACTCAAATATCAGGAATTGTTTGTTTTTTTTTTCCTTTTTTTTTTTTTTTTTAGGATCAAACCATTTTATTGAGGGGCTTAGGGGAAAAGTCAAAAGGGAGGAGGACAAGGAGACCCAACATCCATTAGTCTGGCTGGAACCTCACCCCTCCAGCATCACAGTCCCCCAAAAAAGCAGGAATTGTCTTGCTTATAGTTATCATAGTAATCTCCCAGATACACTGCATTCTCCCAAAAGCTTTAAATGCATGTTGAGATCCCCTAACCACCATGCAAATGATCACCCTGAGAAATGGAACATCAAGAAAGGAACAAAGGGAATGATCAACTAAAAAAAATGTGGGCATAAAGTTGTGATCTCTAAATACCACAGTGATTCAGAAAAAAAAAAAAAAATGAGATCAAAGCATTGAACAGAAAACAATAGGCCCCAAATGGAGTCACTTGTGCTAGGCCACATCACCAAAATGAAGCTAAATACTGAACTTAATTACAGTTTCAACATCCCCCAGAAATATTATCTTAATAGGCAGTCAGGAATTTTCTGGTCAGTAATCTGTCTCATGGGCCCTTTCCATCCCCCAAAGATGACCTTTTTTCCCCAAAGGAAGGTGACTTCTCAGGACTTTTTCTGTTCATGACTTCCTTGGTCTGCCTTTAAAAACCTTTCCCTTTCTAAAACCCTTTGGAGCTCTCTTCTGCTTGCTAGGTGGAATGCTGTGCAATATATGAATTGTTTAAATAAGCCAATTAGATCTTTAAACTGTACCCAGTTGAAGTTTTGTTATTTAACAAAAACTTCAGGAAATACAGATCAGTAACTGAGAGTAGCCCTAATTCCTTTAATTTTGATCACACCTCTGTTAGGCTGAGAGTTTGATTAAAAGGGAGGAACAGTTAAAAGAAACAAACTCCAAAATGGAATCAGTTATGTTAAGCACCAAGACTTAATACCTAATCTCATTGCAGTTTCAGCCTTTCCCATGAGGATAATTTTAAACCATTCAGTCTAGAATTTCCTTATCCACACTAGTGAAGTCATCTATATAACACTCCTTGTCCTTTCCTCCAAGAGAAGGTGGCCTTGCCTAAAACAATCCTTTCTTTTCTTTTGCTAGTAACTTATTTGCCCTGCCCCATTTCACCTATAAAAGCTTTCTATTTTGTACAGCTCCTTGGAACACTCCAATATTTTTCAACAGTATGTTGCCTGATTCATGAATCCATGAATAAATAAAGCAGATTAAATCTTTGAATTTACTTAGTTGAATTTTTGCTTTTAACCAATGGGAAGTAGCTTTAAACATAATTTGGTATAAAAACAAAGATATATTATAATGTCCAATGCAAAGTGTTCATTAATTGTAAAGATTAAATGAAAAACAAAAAGTATGATCTTGTTGTAAGCAGGTTCAGGTTCTGACTCCAGCCCCCATTTTCTCCGACTAGACTGGTGACCACTCTCCTTTGTCTTGGTGTTTTTTTCAATGGAAAAGTTTAAGACACATTGAATCCCTGTAGATTTTCAGAAATATAGAATGAGAGCTGAAACCAAAAGGGATTTTTGTGTGTACTTTAAATGTACAGAAAATTCATGTAATCAGGACATAGCATCTCTCTATTCTGAGTTTGTCCTTCTTTTTTTCTGCTGTACCACAGTACCACCCTACCCCTGCAAAAAAGAAACTCATGCACGTATTCCCACTGTTCCCAAGCATTCTGAGTCCACAAAACTTTACTTGCACTGATGATAATGTGCATTACACATGAACATATCCATCCATCCTCCCATCTAACAATCAGGGAGTTGGGCACCCGAGGACACAAAGGTAAGTGTGATGTTGTTCCTAACCTAGACAAATTTACAGGCATGTGAGGAATCTAGATATCAATTTTTAAATGGCTTTTTAATGTGATAAATCGATGAATAAAGCTACAATGTGCTGCAGAGGCGGGGAAAGGATTCCTTGCTACGCACGGGAAGAACTGGCAGGGGAGATTTCCCAAAGGAAGCAGCCTTCAAGGATCCACTTAGGATCTGTGCAGCAGCAAAGTGAGCCTCCATCTGAGTGGAATCCAGATATGATCTGAGAACTCCTCTGCCCAACTGGCTTCTTCCTCCGTTCTCTCCCTCACTCCAGCCCTCCATATCTCCAACGCAGTTCATTCAACAGTTCCAAAACACTTTCTTACTTTTTAAATTATGTTAACATTAAACCATTTGTTGAGCATTTGTCCTATGATTTTTACTATAACATTTAATACTCCCCAAACCCACATTTTATCATTCCTACTTTACTCATGAAATCATTGAGGCTCAAAGAGGTTATGTTTCATACACAGATCGATCTACATTATCCACTGCACTCACTATCTCCCTTGGTTATAAAGTTGTCTTTGCTTGCAGGTATTTGACATGCATATTTTTATGAATTTAATATCTAGACTAGCTAGCAAAAAGATTCAGGATGGACATGGTCATTATTTGAGGATGGAATTATGCATTTTTTAAAATATTTCTTTCCACTTTTACATGTTACAAAATAAAAACTTTTCCTCTTAATATGAAGAAGATAATAGAGAAACTCAAATCAGAAGATAGGGAGGGAGGGAGAGACACATAGTAAAGAGAAAGAATAACGAGCAGCCAGAAACATGGAGACACGCATGGAGTGAGGTACCTTAGAGAAAAAGTTCATACAGTCCAATCTCAATCTCCTTCGAAATTTTAAAGGCCCTGAAAATACTGATCTAAAATCAGGAGGCATCGGGCTACAAATGGAGCCTGGGAAATTACAGAGAAGCAAAGCTCTCAAGTCTTCAGTGCAAACAGCTCAACTAAGCAGCCCCTGGTGAACAGAGCTCTGGTGTTCACAATTCAGTTGTGCTCAAGAGAAAGGCCTGCAAGGTATCCATCTCCATAATCAGATGTAGACAAAGAACATCCACCTGCATCGATGCTCTCCGCTCCTCTGAGTTTGAATGCAAAGCTGCAGCTGGCAACACGACACTCCCCAAACACTGCCAGGCCCAGAGTGAGACCAGCATTGCTTGCAGAGCTAGAATCTATGTCCAGGCCAAAGGGGTGTGCCAGAAGTCAACAAGCCAGGAGAGAAATGTAAGAACACCCTCCCCTTGTCAAATCTCTGCCTTCTGCTGTCTTGTGTCCTGAGGATGAAAAGGGGCAGCACTTCCACTGCTGCTGCGTCAAGGAGCATTTCCCAGGGTGGATTTGCCAAGAGACTGAGGCAGAGCTTTGTGACAGAGTCCTCCTGCAAACTCAGGTGGCTGCAAGAAGGTATCTTAAGCTAAAGACCCAATCAACAGGGAAGCTAAATTGGACATTTTCAATGCCTCTTTGGCTCCCACTCTATTCCTCTAAGGTCCTTTTCAAAATCCATGTGGTTTTACCAAATACTCACTTAGACCTATTAGAAGTTGAAGAAGAAAAAAATCAGTAGCCCAAGCAGACCTCATCAATTCCTTTTCTCCTGTGGTTGCAACATCAAAGGCTGTTGGATTCAGTCATAGTTGCCATTTTCCAGGAGCTGGTGATCACAGAGGGAAAGGATTTTATTTACGGTGGGGGGTAAAAAGGCAGCAAGATCAATTTATGCTTCTTGGAAGCAGTGAATACCAGGGGCTGGATGCAGATAAGATTATCTGAACTAACAGTGTAACAGGGATAGCCTATCTCCCAGTTCATTTCTAATATTCTGTCTACTGATAAAGAACTGCCAATTAAAGAAAACCTCAACCTAGTGTCTGTCAAAAGGAAGAGTCACGAGTCAGACTGAGAAATTCAGATAAGAGGTGTCAGCAACATTCCAGGAAGCAAGTTGAGAGAAAGTTATACATGCATACATGCACACACACACCCACACGCATGTGTGCACAGACAGGAAATATATACAAGACATCAGGGGTGTAGTATTGCTGGTAAAAACAGATGCAGTGCCCTGAGGTATAATTAATCACTATTCCTGTAACCTCAGCAAAATATAAGTGTTCTCCACCCAAACCCTGAAGAGCCTGTCAAAATGAGCTAGGGAAAAAAAAAGATTACAATTTTTCTCATTCAGGTGTTTATGATGTGGATGGAGAAGAAAGTCATGCCACAGTTGCAGAGCTCTCCTGACACTGAAAGGAGGTCCTCTACAGGTTGTAGCTTCTCATCTCCCCGCTGATGACAGTTACAAAGGAACGTTCTCATATTTCTAGGAATGCTTCTGACATAGAAAGTGAAATATATCCTTCTCAACAGTCAAGGCCCTGAGAAAATGAGCCTGGGCTGTCAGATCCGCCTATGAACTAGAGTGAATAGAAATCTTTTGTGTGCTGTCTCTCTGCCCAAGTCCTGCATGTGGCCTGCATTTCTCACTCCTTACTTACACTCTAAGTGACTCTCCCTGTACTAATGACTGCTTCTCAGGGGACATGCAGTTGTATTCTTGTCTCTTTTCCTGTATGCTTTTATCTATTTCACTTTCCTACCTCTCACAGAGAATGGACCATAGGTAGGTGACAGCACAAAAAAACCTCACTGCAACCCACCATTTTCCCCAGAACCAGTTATCCCAAAACACAGGTAGGACCATCTTTGCCCACAACATAATGGGAGTTGTGCATGTAATATGATTTTAAGGTTGTAGCTGTGTTGACTTGGACTAGCCTATCATAAAGCCTAAATTCTACCGTGATGAGTAATTTTTAGAATACAACACAGTCAAATGTGCCCTTATAAAAGTCCACAAATAGAGAACACATAATCATTATTAATGGACAGAAATTGATCTTCTGGTTGTTTATGAAGGAATGTGGCAGAGGAAAAAATAAGGAAATTCTTAGAACTTCTAATCCAACCCAGTAAATCCTTTCTCCGGCCAGGCCCCTTCCAACAGGTCTGCCATGGTGTTCAGAGCTCCATGAGATTAAACTGAAAGTATCTTCATATGCAACACTAACCTCAAAACTTTCATCATTAAATATAATACTAAACTCTATTCAGCTTTGCAATACCCATTGTTTGTTATTGGCCCTTATTTCCCAGCCATTTCCCATCTAAAACCAGTGGTGCCTCCCTGAAAATTTCATTCTCCTTCCAGTCATTCCCTAACAAATATTTGCTCTCTTTCTCTCTTCCCCTCTTTCTCCTATCACCCATTCCCCAACTTCCTCTCCTTTACTCAGATGAGTCACATTGACAAACATACAATGTAAGCTTCATCCCAAATGGATTTCCAGTGAGTTAAGGGAAATTTGAATATAACATTTCTTGAGTTTCCACTGAGCTGATTAAAGCCCAGATTTTAAGAGTTTGGAAACATGGCAGATAGTAAGATGACAGGGATTTACTGACTGCATAAGGATTGCATCAAACCCCACTGGTAAGGAGATGTAGTAGGAAGCAGAGGCTGCTGGACTTGGAGGCTGCTGGACTTGGGAGTCTGAAACAACTGGATTTAAATCCTGGTTCTACCATTTAATAGATATGCAAATTTGGACAAATTATTCTATCATTCTAAGTCTCATTTTTCTCATCTCTAAAATGGAAATAACAATATCTCCTTTTCAGAGTTGTATTAAATGAGGCAATAAATGTAAATGAATGAAATAAAGATAAATGGAAAAGTTTTGTGTGTGTGTTTTTTAATTTATTCTCTATTCTTTCTGATCAAAGTATCAGTGGCTTCTTTTGACTTTCAGAGTAAAGAGCTCAGTTTTCAGTTCCATTTTTTGGTCCTTGGACTTCAGTTGAAAATGCAGCTTACTATATGGCCATTGGGTATGACACACAGTAAACAGGTAAAATCAATGTCAAGGGGCACCTGTGTAGCACAGTCAGTTAGGCGTCCAACTCTTGGTTTCCACTAGGTTATAATCTCAGGGTCATGACATCAAGCCCCACTTTTGACTCCATGATCAGCAGGGAGTCTGCTCGAGATTCTCCCTCCCTCTCTCTCTGCCCTTCCCCACCCCACTCTTTCTCTAAAATAAGTAAATAAATAAAATCAATGTCAAATAAAGAACTTGAAATCAGATGAAAATTCATATTCAGATTCTTTCTATATTTTTACTTCCAGACAAGGCTACTTGAGTGATTAAAGCCAATTAAATATCACCTTGTCTCTGAAGCCATTTAAAAATAATGCCCTCTGTCCTCACTAGACGATATGGATAAAATGGTGAGCAAAACAGATGTGAGCCCTGCCCTGCAGGAGTACTTGTATATTTACAGACATGCCTCTTCCATTAGACTCTAGAGTCCCAGCCAAGTATTCTTCACTCCAATCTTGGTGTACAAGTATTCAAAAGAAATTACTGAATGAATGAATGAATTAATGATTGGTTGAATTCAACCCTTCATAAAACATAAAAGTTATTTTTTTAAAAAGGAAAGGTCAGGACAGTTTTATTTATTTATTTATTTTTACTTTTAAAAATTATAGTGTTTATGGAACACCTGGGTGGCTCAGTCTGTTAAATGTCTGCTTTTGGCTCAGATCATGATTTTGGGGTCCTGGGCTTATGCCCCACCTCAGGCTCTCTGCTCAGTGGGGAATCTGCTTATCCCTCTTCCTCTTTGCACGTACTCTCTCACTTGCTTGCTCTCACTCTCAAGTGAATAATAAAATCTTTTTTTTTTTAATTATAGTGCTTATTCCTAATACGCCAGTAGTTGATTGGCTACTGCCTTAGTCTGTTCAGGCTGCCATAACAAAAATACCTTAAACTGAGTGACTTAAACAACAGGGATTTCTCACAGTTCTGGAAGATCTTAGTCCAAGATCAAGATGTCCCTCAATTCAGTTTACCAGTAAGGGATCTCATCCTGGTCTTCAAATGGCTACCTCTAGCTCTGTCCTCACAAGGCAGAAGAGAAAGAAAAAGAATTATTTTTCTTCTCATAAGGACACTAATCCCATCCTGGAGTGGCTCATTTTCATGACTTCATCTAAACCTAATTACTTCCCAAAGGCCCCACCTCCAAATACTATCACACTGGGGGTTAGGCTTTCCGTGTATGGACTGGGGATAGGAGGACACAAATATTCCATCCATAATAGCAACAGTCTTTTATAATTTACCCAATAGAGGGCAAACAAAAAGTTTTCAGGAGATACATTCTAAATATTTAGATTGTTTTAAGTAAGAGAAAGAAAGGAGAGGGTATGGAAGGAAAAGAAAAAAGAAAAGAAGAGAGGAGAGGGGGAGAAGGAGGGGAGGGGAGGGTAAGGGAGGGAAGGGGAGAGAAAGAAAAGGGAAGGGAAGGAAAAAGAAAAGAAAAGAAAAAAAAAGGAAAGAAGAGGAAATTAAAGGAAAGGATAGGATTGATTCCTAGCGGCAAGACATATTTCAGGGAAAAATCCTTCAAGAGTAGTGGATCTGGGAGAGGATGATTGGGTTATGAACATTGGGGAGGGTATGTGCCATGGTGAGTGCTGTGAAGTGTGTAAACCTGGAGATTCATAGACGTGTACCCCTGGGGCTAATAATACATTATATGTTAATAAAAAATAAAAAAAAAATTTTTTTAAGATCCTAACACTGGCTCTATAACAAATTATAATGGGCTTTGATCAGGTCACTTCACCTCCTTGCTCCTAACAGGGAAGGAGCTAGACTGAGTGATCCTCAGGTCCCTCTCCTGTTCTGCTATGCTAAGATTCTCATAGAAGTAGCCACCTTAAACATTACTTTTTAATTTGAGGGTCCCTATTGTGGCCTCTCCTTACCAAACTCTGACACAGATTGAACAGAAACACACAAATGAAAACAGTACTTGTTTTCATTCAAGACCACATCATCCACCTGGGAAGCAATTGTCCTCCATTTCCCCTCCCCTACATGCGATGCCAGGTTTGTGATTAAAGCACCCAGAGTCTTACTTGAGGCAATCTGCACTCACCTTAGTTAGTGAAAAGAGAAAGAAAGAAAGAAAGAAAGAAAGAAAGAAAGAAAGAAAGAAAGAAAGAAAGAAAGAAAGAAAGAAAGAAAGAAAGAAAAGAAACCAAATTGAGCCTCTTTCAGAGGGTACTCTGTACTTGAAAAAATACCTAGTTCCACTAACATAAAAAAATGCTCCTTAAGAGTTAGTAAATGCTTACATTCAAGTCTAGTATATTTATAAACAACAAACCACTAAAACCATATAACTCCTCAGTTTTTAAAAAGACTGGGGCTGATAAGCTGCTCTTATTTACATGCACTGTGTTTTCTATCTTGAATTTTGCAAATGTATGACTGCAGTCAAAAAAAGATGTACCCACAGACTTCTCAAAGAACAGAAAGCCCCAGTTGAAGACCTTCTGTATAGAATGTTCATGTTGCTAGCTCAGTTTCCTCTCTGTGCTTCTCCCAGATAACCTTAATCTCATTTGGGAATTTTAATAGAGGTAGATTGGTAATAAAAGTTAAAAGGACTTCTCTCTTTCCCCCTGCTGTTTTCTATTAGCAGTGCATTGCACTGTATTATGTTCTAATGTTTACTTAAAACATCTCATAAATATTAGAGAACTAGGTTAGCAAGAATGGTGACCACAAAATAATGAACAGTTGAAGATTAAATATTTGAAGAGACAAAGTTCACATAAGCCATACTCATGTGCATATAGGCAGCCCAGCTCCCAGTTCAAAGTAGTGTCTTCTGTGAAATCACATAGGGAAAAAAGCAGATTTACTCTTTTGCACTGAATCCTACAGTTATTCCCTTTTTGCTGGTAGATAGTGGCTGCAGTTACAAGGGGAAACCATGAAATCAATGACAGAAAAAGAGATTATAAATCAGCAGGCTAACTATATACCAATATGCAAAAATACCCTTTCATGGCACCCATCTGAACAAGCACCAAAAGTCTCCACATACACTGTCTAAAAAAATTCTCACAACCTTGTGAAATGTAGTATTATCTTCACTTTACAGGTAAAAGAACTGAGAGAATTTAAATAAATCAGTAACTTAAAGTCACTCAGTTGGTAAGTGATAAACACCCAGTTCTGGTAGATTGCTAAACTTGTGTTTGTTCCTCTACACTCTGAACAGGAAGAACAGGTACCATCATAGGCACTGAGGGATTTAAAAAAAAAAAAAAAAAAAAAAAGTCTAGTCTATGGACTGAATTGTGTTCCCCCAAAATTCCTATGTTGAAGTACCAATCCTAATGTAATTGTATTTGCAGATATGAACTTTACAGATGTAATTAAGAATAAATGAAGCCATAAAGGTGGAGCCCTGATCCAAAAGGATTGGTATCTCATAAGAAGAGATATGCCTGGGTGATTCAGTTGGTTAAGCAACCAACTCTTGATTTTGGCTCAGGTCTTGATCTAAGTGTAGTAAAATGGAGCCCTTCATTGGATCTGTGCTCAGGCAGAGTCCGAGATTCTGAGAGTCTGAGATTCTCCCTCTCCCTCTGACCCTCCCCTGCTCACTTACATGCTCTCATTCTCTCTTTCTAATAAATAAATAAATTTAAAAAACAAAAGAAGAAGAAGAAGAAGAAGAGATACCAGAGAGTTCTCCCAACTAACGGTGCACAAAAATGATGTCAGATGAACACACAGTGACAACACAGCCATCTGCAAACCAGAAAGTGGACATGAAAGTAGACACGAAACCCCATTGGCAAGAATCTTGATCATGGACTGCTGGTCTCCAAAACTGTGAGAAAATAAATTTCGGTTTGAGCCACCCAGTCTACGGTATTTTGTGACAGTGACCTAAGCAGACTAAGACACCCTACATATCCTAGGAACTCCCTCACCCTTTTCTAATTCTCCTACCATTCCTTACCTCATCTGCTGCATTTGTTCACAGTGTACCCTCTATCCCACTGCCAATGTGATCTTTCCAACAGACAACACTAACTCTCCCTTTCCCTGAAACACCTCCACTGGCTTTTGAACCATCCATTAAAAACCCACTCTCATAGTTTTCAACATCATGAGGGGAAATCAGAACAGACATAAAGCAGGAGGATAAACTCCAAACTCCCAAGTGTATGAGTCTCATCACAAAGCTCCAATCTACTTTTTCATTCTTACCCCTGACCATGTATACTATACCACTCTCCAAAACATATCCTAGACAAACAAAATATATTTTATATCATATTCTCTACTCCCCAGAAATGCAGTTTTTCCTCATTTCATACTCTCCTCATCCTTCTGGATAATTCCTATTCACCCCCTCAAGATCCATTTTACTTCCTCCTCGAAACTTTGGATTATTTGGTCTTTTAGCTAATGAGTGGTATGAGTTCTTTATACATTTTGTATATTAACCCCTTATCAGATAATGATTTGCAAAGATTTTCTCCTGTTCTGAAGGGTGCATTTTCATCTTACTATTTCTTTTGCTCTGGAGCTTTTCAGAGTGATATAGCTCCACTTGTTTGCTTTTGCTTTTGTTGCTTGCCCTTCAGGTGTCATAACCAAAAAAAACCATTGCCAATATGCATGTCAAGGAGTTTGTCTCATGTTTTCTTTTGGAATGTTATGTTTTCAGGTCTTGCAGTTAATTTTTTAATTTATTTTGACTTAATTTTTGTGAGAACTGTAAAATAAGAGTCTGGTTTCATTCTTTTACATATGAATATCTAAATTTCCCAGTACCATTTATTAAAGAGATTGTCTTTTTCCATTGAATACTCTTGGCTCCCTTGTCAAATATTAGTTGAACATATATGCATTAAGTTTACATATGGGCTCTTGATTTTATTTCATTGGTCTATGTGTCTGTTTTTGTACTGGTACCATACTGTTTTGATTATTACAGATTTATGATATAGTTTGAAATCAGGAAATATAATGCCTCTGGCTTAGTTTCTTTCCATCCCCGCCCACCTCAGCCTTGCTGGTCTGTATGGGGTCTTCTGTGGTTCCTATAGATTTTAGGATTGTTTTTCTACTTTTGTAAAAATTACCATTTGGAATCTTAATTTATAGGTAGGTTGGGGTAGTATGGACATTTTAATAATATTAATTCTTCCAATTCATGAACATAGAATATCTTTCCATTTATTTGTTTCTTCTTCAATTTCTTTCATCAATATTTTATAGTTTTCAGTGTAGAGGGCTTTCATCTCCTTGGTGAAATTTATTCCGAAGTATTTTTTGATGATATTTTATTTTAAATGTGATCATCTTCTTTTTCAGATAATTCATTGTTATTGTATAGGAACAAAACTGACTTCTGTATGTTACTTGTGTATCCTGCAACTTTACTGAATTCATTGATTAGAACTAACAGTTTTTGATAAAGCCTGTAAGATTTTCTATAGATATCACATCATCTGCAAATAAAAACAATATACTCTTACTTTCCAGTTCTGCTCCTTTTTATTCCTTTTTCTTGCCTGGTGGATCTGGTTAGGAGTTCCAGTACTATATTGAATAGGAGTGATGAGAATGGATACCCTTGTCTTGTTCCTGTTGTTAGAAGAAAAGTTTTTAGACTTTCACCATTGAGTATGATGTTAGCTATGGGCTTCTCATTTCTCTTTATTATGTTGAGATATGTTCCTTCTAATACCTAATTTTATCATGAGCAGATATTGAATTTTGTCAACTGCTTGTCCTGTGTCTGATCACATTGTTTTTCTTTTACTCTATTAATGTGATATATCACATTTATTGATTTGCATATGTTGAAGTTTCTTTTCATTCCAGGGATAAATCGCACTTAATCCTAGTGAATGATCCTTTTAATGTGCTACTGAACTCAATTTGTTTGTTTTGTTTCGAGAATCTTTGCATCAGGATATTGGCCTACGGTTTTCTTTTCTTGTAGTGTCTTTAGTCTGGCTTTGATATCAGTGTAATGCTGATCTCATAAAAGGAGATTTGGGGATGGGGGAGACTTGCGTGGCTCAGTCGGTTAAGTGTCTGCCTTCAGCTCAAGTCATGATCCCAGGGTCCTAGGATCAGGCTATCTGCTCTTTGGGGAGCCTGCTTCTCCCTCTCTCTGCATCTCCTTCTGCTTGCTCGCTCGCTCTCTCTCTCATGCACACACTCTGTCAAATAAACAAAAATTAAAAAAAAAAAATTGGGGAGTGTTCCCTCCTCTTTGATTTTTTTTGGAAGAATTTGGGAAGGACTGGTTATTGAGTCTCCTAAATGTTTGGTAAAATTCACCTGTGGAGCCATCTGGTCCCAGGTTTTTCTCTTTTTTCCCCCCACCCTTTTTTTTTTTTTTAAGATTTTATATTTTAAATAATCTCTCCACCCAATGTGGGGCTCAAATTTACAACCCCAAGACCAAGAGTCACATGCTGTACTGGGGCGCCTGGGTGGCTCAGTAGTTGGGCATCTGCCTTTGGCTCGGGTTGTGATCCTAGAGTCCTGGGATCGAGCCCCCGCATCGGGCTCCCTGCTCGGCGGGAAGCCTGCTTCCCCCCTCCACTCCCTCTGCTTGTGTTCCCTCTCACACTGTCTGTCAAATAAATAAATTAAATATTTAAAAAAAAAAAAAAGAGTCACATGCTGTACTAATTGAGCCAACAAGGTGCCCCTGGTCCCAGGCTTTTCTTTGCTGTGTTTTTTTTTTTTCTTTTTTTCTTTTTTTTTTCCTGAATCAAGCTCTTTACCAGCAATTGATCTATTCAGATTTTCCATTCTTTCTGATTCAATCTTAGTAGATTGTATATTTCTAAAAATGTTTCCATTTCTACTAGGTTATTCAGTTTCTTGGCATATAGTTGTTCACAGTAGTATCTTATAATCCTTTGTATTTCTGTGGTATCAGATGTAATATCATAAATATTCTTAAAGTGATAGTCTACACTAAATATATTAAAATAGTATATTTAAAATATTATATTTTTTAAAATAGTATATTTTTTACTTTTCCTTACAGAAATGATAGTATCTATAAATGCTCTTCTGCATCTTGATTTTAACTTAATCTGAAGCCATTCAATATCAGTACATAAATAGTATTCTCATTTTTTCAGATTCTCATAGTTTTCCATTGCATGGATATATAATAATTATTTACCCACTCCTTTTGTGTTGTACAATTGGGTTGTTTGCAGGCTTTTTCCATTATAAACAAAGTTGCAGTGAATACCTTCCTGTTAAGTCATTTTATACATGCAACACTCACCTAATTTATTCCATTGCATGGTATAACATTTGTAGAATTTGTTCATGGGCCTTCAGAATTAATCCTATTAAAGAATTCTTCCCATGTGCCCACTTTCTTGCCATTCCATTATTTTTCTTCTTTGCTTTCATTTCCATCCTAATCACATGCCTGTTTAAACTACCACTGTCAAAATTCTTTCTGTTTTGCACTTGAGAAACATGAGACTAATAATATTCATGTACAATCTCAAAACTAGATGCAAACATGCTGAAGACTGATAAGTCATGTAGTGACTGCACAATCACTGTTGCCATCATATCTCTGTTGAAGAAAAACAGAGATGATATGTTTTGGCTCTGGAGTGTAGCTTTGTTCTTGATCTGTAACTTGGGTAAAACTACAGGTAAAGGAGTTTCTACAGAAATAACAAAAAACATGTATTCTTCATGATAAACCTGTAAATCCCCGGAGATTGTGTTTTGGCCCTTTGTTTGGCTTACAAGCAATACTAATGAATAAAGTCCTCTGGGTTCTCTCCCCAGAATATTAAGAGTAGTACCTTACAAAGTTAGAACTAGACACTAATAACAGCCTGAAATGATGCTTTACAGTGAATGTCAGGCATCTAAATGATAAAAACATAAAGAACAATCTCAGACCATTTAATGTAGAAGAAATACACTATATAAGTAAACTGTTCCTGAGGGCACCATAACATAAGTAGTCAAGGAACCAATCACTAGAATACCAAATTATGGTTATTCTGTTCTTTTTAAGAAAAAGAAAAAAAGGGAAGGGAATGTGTTTATATACATATGAAAAGATAAAGACTACCTGGAGAAAGACTTTTGTATTACATTATCTCACTTAATCACCAATCACTTTGGGTAGACATTATCATTCTCATGTTACAGATGAGATTCTAAGAATTTAAGTAATTTGCCCAGGGTTACCCAATTACTCAAATTCAGGTCTTAACAGATTCCAAAGTCCTTATTTTTAATACTATATCACACACACTGCCTCTTTTGCCATGCTCACTGCTACACTGAGGATTAAAGGGCTATGAGCCAACCCAAGAACTTAATCCCTGTTCATAACATGATTTCTATGCCATGAAAGGGAGACCTGTGTCAAGCAAACTACACATGAATTTTAAAAACCCAACATATTCTTTCCTAGGGTTCTTCCTGTAATTCATTTGTTACCCTCGTAAAGTCCTACTTAGCACAATGCAGATTAGAGAAAACACTTCCTAAATTTTTGTTGGGTTTTTAACCAGTTTCCCATGTCTTAATATTGTCCATTTAGACTTCTATTTTAGGTACAACCTTATAATTTTCTGATATTTGATAAAAACATTTTTATGAAATTAAGATATCTTTGTCAATTATATATTATATACAGTGGATGAAAGCATTTTCTTCCACAGCTCTCGGCAGAAAATTCTCTCAAATAATGCCAGACACATAGTAGGTACTTAAGAAATTGCCAGTGAATGAACGAATTAATTAATGAATGTAGAGTGTGGCTTACAAAAGGTAGCTCAACTTCGGCAAACTGGTTTGCCTATGGAATCAGAATCTGGAAGTAGATCAAGTCACTGAAAATCAATTCACTGAATGAGCAATTTGCCAATGTTACAGCAAAACTGAAACAAATTGGTAAATTGATTACCTAGCAAACTAATCATCTGGCAAATTGATGTCAGCAAACTACTTAATGGGCAAATTGGTCACTTGAAAAATTGGTCATTGTTTTTAAAGCACTTCTTGAGCAATGACTGAGTCTTGCATTTTACAAGCAGGAATCTAGGGGAGCCTGGGTTGAACCCAGGTTTACATGAGTAAAGTGTACGACTCTTGATTTTGGCTCAGGTCATGCTCTCAGGGTCATGAGATGGAATCTTGCATCCAGCTCCAGGCTAGGTGTGCAGTCTGCTTAAGATCCTCTTTCTCTCTCCTCCTGCCCTCCCTCTCCCCACTGCCCTTTCTTCCACTCTCCCAACCACTCATACATGCTCTCTCTCTCTAAATTAATTAATAAATTAATTTATAATTAATTTATTAATTTTTTAGACTTTTAAAAACTAAAGCAGGGACCAAGCCTAGACTATCTCTGTGGCAACATCCATCTGATCAAGTCATATGTCAAAATCCATCTATTTAAGTTCTTTCCTTCACCTAGCTGACCCTTCCCTTCCCTTTCATGTGTCCTTCTACTCCTCTAGCTACTGCCTCCTGTCTCAATAAATTTACCTTTCTCTTATCTCTAGTATATGTCCCCATCATTCCTGTCAGGCCTACTTCTCTGGGCACAAACTGTTGAATGCTTTTATCCTTTCCACTTTCACTCCTTCTCACCCTCATTCTACTCTAAGCTTCTGTCCACTTTGTAGCCTACTTGAGGCAAACATTTGGTGAGAAAAAAAATGTGTTTCAAAAGAGAACTATGCAGTCTCAAAGATATCCCTCTATGTCATATGATTCTAGCCTTTCGTCCTTGAACACTTTCTACATACAGAAAACTCTGCCAGGTTATCTGATTCTAGCCCTAGTCATTATCTTTGTTTTACAACTCTGTATAAATTTAATTCTCTTTTTTTTTTAAGATTTTTTTATTTATTATTTGAGAGAGAGAGAGAGGCAGGGAAAAGGAGCAGGAGGGACAGGCAGAGAGGAAAGGAAGAAGGAAACTCCCTACTGACCGGGGAACCCAGTTTGGGATTCAATCCCAGGACCCTAGAATCATGACCTGAGCCAAAAGCAGATACTTAACCAACTTAGCCACCCAGGTGCCCTCTTAATCCTCTTTTGAAATGCTTATAACATCTCCCTGTTTCCTTTAATGAATGACTTAAATAAAATCTTTAACATATGTTCATTTTTAAATCTGTATGAGAACCATGATTTTACCTTTTTAAAAATTATTATCTTTTTTTTTAAGATTTTTATTTATTTAACACACAGAGAGAGATCACAAGTAGGCAGAGAGGCAGACAGAGAGAGAAGAGGAAGCAGGATTCTTGGACTCTTGCTGAGCAGAAAGCCCCATGCAAACGGGCTCGATCCCAGGACCCTGAGACCATGACCTGAGCTGAAGGCAGAGGCTCAACCCTCTGAGCCACCCAGGCACCCCTAAAATTATTTTTTATAACAATCCTTATACCAAGAGTACCTTGGTTCACTGGTAACCTGTGCTCACAGTATCTTCTTCTCCTTTAGTTTTTATCTTAATGAAAATATTTACAAATAGCTGAACCATGAGTTACTTTTAACATCTATATTGATACAAAATTTATATATACCATAAAGTTTGCCCATTTAAAGTATATAATTCAATAGTTTTTAACATATTCACAGACCTGTGCAACCATCACCACAGCCATTTTAGAACAATCTCATCATTCCAAAAAAAAACTCCATATGGATCATCTGTCACCCCCCATTTTCTCACAACTCCATCCCTGGCAACCACTAATCTACTTTCTGTCTCTATGAATTCATCTATTCCAGATAGTTAACATTGATGGAATCATGCAATATGTGGTCTTTTGTACCTGGTTTCTTTCACTTAGTATGTTTTTAAGTTTAGTCTATATTGTAGCATGTATCAATAATTTATTTCTTTTTTAAAACAAATTACCAAATTATATTTCATTATACAGATATACCACATATTATTTACCCATTAATAAGTTGATGGACATTTGGTTGTTCTACTTTTTAGCTATTATGAATAATGTTAGCATGAACATACTGTACAAGTTTTTATATGGATATGGGTTTTTATCTCTTTGGGGTATATACCTCTTTTGGGTTATATGATAACTCTCTTGAAGCTTTTTAGAAACTGCCAAACTATTTTCCAAGGCAGCTGCATCATTTAACATACCTACCATCAATGTATGAAGGTTCCAGTTTCTCTGTCTACTGTCTCTGCGAACACTTGTGATTGTCTCTTTTATTGTATCCATTCTGATATGTGTGCCATGACTTACATTTTATGATTTACATAATTTATGTCACTTTCTCATGACC
Source organism: Mustela nivalis (assembly GCF_964662115.1). NCBI lineage: Eukaryota > Metazoa > Chordata > Mammalia > Carnivora > Mustelidae > Mustela > Mustela nivalis. Next base: position 49,454,668 of record NC_139031.1, read on the forward strand.
ACTCTTAAAATTATGACCACAAATTTTTAAATTCCCTTTGGAAACTTTTTTGGGAGAAGAATGGGATTTATGTCTTATTGGTATTCATTCATAAGTATTCATCTGACTATCTTTCCTACTTCCTTCCTGGTTATCCATGAAGATACTATCATTTCTCACTTCCATTATCTATGGAGGTTCCATGTTATCTAACTTAATGTTAGAAAGGGTGAGAGAAGGGAGTTGGTCGCATGCTCATTCTTCACACCATTTTGGAGTCATGTAGTTGTCACAAATATCTGATTTCTTTGTACAAAAGTCATTTTTGTATATCATCCTCATCAAATCACTGCTGCTACTGTTTGCCACCTCATGGGAAATACTGTCAGTTATCCTCCTGCATCCACTCTTTCCTACTTTATTAATAGATTACTCAGTTTTAGCTGGGCACAATTACTAAGAAAAGAACACAATCTCAGTTTCCCTTGTATCTAGGTATGGCCCAGTGAATGGTAGTTAATTGTACAACTTCTGAAACATCATCTTAAAAGGAAAGGTTATACTCTTCCCTTTATTTTTCTCCTTCGTCCTCGGACATGGACATGGGGTAGTGAACCATCTTTGAATGTGCTAATGAACAATATTAACCTAGGGATGGCTAAGCAGCAAGAGTTGAGTCTCTAACACCGCGTAACTGCCATGCCACCCCTAAGCTATTTACGTTGAGACTGTTATGTAAGAGAGAACAAACTTTTGTCCTGTTTAAATCATTGTGATTTTGGTCTGTGGTATGGTAGCCAGATCTAGACCCCAAGTAATACATGCCATCACCATGACTCCCCAGACCTACTATCTGGCCCACTTCCAAACTTCCTAAGGTAATGGTTTGCTCATCCTTTCATCTTTATAGACATCTCTAGTGATCACACATCCTCCTCTGTTGATAAGATCCTTTAACATTGAGATTCCTCAGCCTCTTATTCAACAAACCCAGCACTTACCCTCATATCAGTACAAGTGTATGCCAAAGTTAATCAGATTCTGTAGTGTATTTATCTCTCTCTTCCTTAGCATACTCCTAAAAATAACATTTCCCCTTTTGTGATAAGTCTGTTTTTCTCTTTCCTTTCACTATTAAACTTCTCAAAAGACCAACCTACAAATGATATCCTCATGTTTCCCCATACACTTTCTATATCAGTCATTGTTTTTCAGAGATATAGAAATAATAAATATTTACATATATACACGTGTGTGTGTGTGTGTGTGTGTGTGTGTGTGTGTACACATACAGGAGAGAGAGATTTTAAGGAACTGGCTCACATGATTATGGAGGTTGGCAAATCCAAAATCTGTAAGGTAGTCTGGCAGGTTGGTGACTCAGGGAAGAAGTTGATGCTGCAGTTTGAGTTTGAAGGCAATTGGCTAACAGAATTCTCCTTCTTCTGAGGATGGTCAGTGTTTTGTTTTTGTTTTTGTTTTTTTAATTAAGACCTTAAGTAGGTGAGGCCCACCAATATTGCAGAGAGTAATCTGCATTCTTTAAAGTCTACTGATTATATGTCAATCTTATCTTAAAATACCTTCACAGAAATCTCTTAGAATAATGTTTGATCAGAGATCTGGATACCATGGCCTAGTGAAGTTGACATAAAATTATCCAGCACACTGTATGCCCTTATTCTTATGAAATCTCATTCTGTTCCTTCAGCTCTACATAAAGTGTGCCCTTAAACCTAGAGTTGAGTTGGAGACTATGAAACCCCAACTGCATCTGAAGTTTTAAGGTTTGGCATGTAACCTTTTTGCTAGTGAGAGTTCATCAAATCTCAAAAGATGAAAACAACATCCTAATCAGTAAACCAGTGTTCTTTCCTATCATTCTCTCCCTTAATCTCTCTGTGACCTCTTGCCCTCCCCACAGTTGTTTAATAATCCAATAAAATCTACTTAGTTGTTCAAACTACTTCAATTTGGTTTGTTAGTTTGCAACCAAAAGAGTCCTGGCTAACCCTCCATCGGTTGTTGTTAATCTACTAATCTTCTTGCTCTACACTGTCTTTGAGAGCTTTTATCTATGCTCATAGCTTTAATTCTATCTCTGATAAAGAGATATTGGATGTGGAAGATTTGGACCTCAGTTTAAGCCCAAGATCTGCTAATTAGCTCCAGAGCAAATTTATTTAACTTCTCTGAGACCCCATCTCCTCATCTATATAATGGGACAGTAAAATATACTTTACTGAGTAAGTTAATAGATTAGAGTCTAGAACATGGTAAGCATGCAATAAATAATGTTTCTCTCTCTGCCTCCCTTTTCTAAGTAGATGACCCCCAGGACCAGCTCTTCAGCTCTCATTTCTCTATCCATACTCAAGTTCAGCCTTTCTCTCTGCCTGCTAGTCATTTCTATTCCATTCCATTCCATTGTTCAAACAATACATGTTTAGCTGGCCTAAAGGTGAGACTATGGCCCCCTTAAAATCATTTCCTCATTATCTTACTTTTTTTTTTTTTACATTATCTTACTGTTTCTCTCCACAGTATCACTGTTTTCCTAAGTGAGCCGTCTTTGATTCTTCCCTCTCCAACAATCAGGCACCAGGATCTCTCATTCTGTGCTTTGGAATGGGTTCCTTTCCTTTCATTTCCATTATATCATCATAATTTAGATCTTAATCACCTCAAGTCTCAACTGCTCCCTCTAGAGTCTTTTCCCTACCTCTAGAATGTCTCCATTCCAATCTACTCAAGACCAGGTTAAAGATCAGAAAATACTTTATTTGACCATGTTGCTACTCTTCTTATATGGTACCTCAAAGATTACAGAGTAAAGAACAGCTTCCTAGCCTCATATTCAAGGTCATGCATAATCTGATTCCAATTAATAATCTTCCTTCACAAACCTTTTACTTTAATCAAAGTGGTTTTCACCACTTCTCCATACTATAATATTGTTCCTATCATTCCATTCTTCCAAACACTTCCCACTTCTATCCACCTTAACCCTATTCTTAGAGACCTATATAAAATACAATCTACTTTGTAGAGGCATTCTGGATGACCCAACCCAAAGTAAGGCCCTTTGTCACGGTCCCAGCAGGAAACAGATGAAACACTAGAATTAGGATAATTTGAAGAGAGTTTAATTAAAGAACTAATTAAGAAGTCAAATCAATAGTCAAGGGTCAGCCAAGATGGTGGAGGAGAAGCAGACTGAAATGACATCAGGTCCCAGAAGTTCAGCTAGATAGTTATCAAACCATTCCAAACACCTACAAACTCAAAAGGAGATTGAAGAGAAGAAGAGCAGCAACTCTAGGAACAGAAAATCAACCACTTTCTGAAAGGTAGGACATGCAGAGAAGTGAATCTGAAGCAATGAGAAGATAGACCTTGTGGGGAAGGGCCAGCTCCCAGCAAGTGCTGGAGCAGCAGAGCACAAAATCAGACTTTTAGAAGTCTGCACCTCTGGGGGACATCATTCCAGAGGCTAAACAGGGGTGAAGTCCTCACGGGGACAGTGTGGTCTTGGATCCCACGGAGTCACAGAAAGACCGGGGATATCTGAGTATGGCAGAGGTTCCATGTATCAGAGTAGAAAAGCCGACTACAGACACAGAGCAAAGGAGTGAGGTTTCAGATTGGGGTTACCTTAAACCATGATCCAAGTCACAGTCAGACCACTGCTCTTCAAGCAGGGACCCCACAAGTGGCAGACCCAGAAAGAACCCCTCCTTCCTCCTCCAGGAGAAGTGGTGCTGGAACATGCTACAGGAATCTGCTGGGTTTGGAGACTCCAAACAGGGCTGTGCACCAGAGATAGAAATGCTTGGTCATAGGCCGAGTGAGCACAGAGCATGGCTAGATACCAATGAGACAGAAGTGACTGACTGCTTTTCTCTGAGAGTGCACTAAGGAGTGGGACCCCAAACTCTCAGCTCCTCTGGGCCAGAGATTGGGAGGCTGCCATTTCATTCCTGTCCTCCAAAGTGGTAGGGAAAGCATTCAGGAAACAAAAGCTCCCAATAGTGAACCCGAGCAGATTACTTAGCCTGGTCCTTGGCAAAGGTAGCACAATTCCACCTCAGGCAAAGACATTAGAGACTCACTGCAACAGGCCCCTCCCCCAGAAGGTCAGCAAGAACATCCAGCCAAGATCAAGATCACCAATCAATGAGAACTGCGGGAACTCCAGAACTAGGGGAAACCAACGCATAGGATTCAGGGCTTATTCCCCATAGATCCTTTGGTCTTGCAAAGTTAAAACTTTTTTAATTTTATTTTTTCCTTATTCTATTTTTTCTAACTTTTTCTCTTTCCTCTTTTAATGTTTTTTAACTAGTTTATCTTAACAATACCTTTCTTTAAAAAAAAAATCTTTTTAAACCTTCATTGTTATAGTCGTATTTTACATCTTCATTTTATTTAAACTTATTTTTTGTAAACATATAGGATTTTTTTCTTTAAAATTTTGGAATACAACTTCTTCTAATAGATCAAAATATATCCTAAATCTAGCACAGGGCTTTGTTCTAGTCTCAACCCTAAGCACATTCGCTCCTCTTTTTTTTTTTTTTCTTTTTCCAACCTACTTATCTTATCAATTCCTTTTTTAGAATCTTTTTAAATTTTCATCTTTACAGTCATATTCCATCCCTTTATCATGTTTACCCTTATTTTTGTGTGTATATATATAAGTATGTCCTTCTTTAAAATTTTGGGAGGTAGTATCTTCAAAAAGACCAGAATACACTCAAAATAAAGTGGGTGGCTCTGTTCTATTCATCAGTCTAATATATATATATATATTTTTTATTTTTTATTTTTATTTATCTTCTCCCCTCGGTTTTGGGTCTCTTCTGATTTGGTTAGCACACATTTTTCTGGGGTCTTTGCCACCCTTTTGGTATTTTATTCTCTTGTTCATATATTCTGTTTTTTTTTTTTAAGATTTTATTTATTTATTTGAGAGAGAGACAGTGAGAGAGAGCATGAGCGAGGAGAAGGTCAGAGGGAGAAGCAGACTCTCCGTGGAGCTGGGAGCCCGATGTGGGACTCGATCCCGGGACTCCAGAATCATGACCTGAGCCAAAGGCAGTCGTCCAACCAACTGAGCCACCCAGGCATCCCTCTTGTTCATATATTCTTATCTGGATAAAATGACAATGCAGAAAAACTCGCCACAAAAAAAAAAAAAAAAAAAAAGAACAAGAGGCAGTACCAACAGTTACCGACCTAATCAATATGAACATTGGTAATATGTCAGAACTAGAGTTCAGAATGACGATTGTCAAGGCATGCAAGAGACTAGAAAAACCCCTTCTGGAGAAATAAAAGAACAAAAATCTAACCACACTGAAATCAAAAGAGCTATCAATGAGGTGCAATAAAAAATGGAGGCTCTTTCTGCAAGGATAAATGAGGCAGAAGAGAGAATTAGTGATAAAGAAGACCGAATGACAGAGAATAAAGAAGCTGAGCAAAAGAGAGACAAACAATGACTAGACCATGAGGGGAGAATTCAAGAGATAAGTGATACCATAAGACAAAACAATACTAGAATAATTGGGATTCCAGAAGAAGAAAGAGAGAAAGGGGCAGAAGGTATACTGGAGCAAATTATAGTAGAGAATTTCCCTAATATGGCAAAGGGAACAAGCATCAAAACCCAGGTGCAGAGAACCCCCCTCAAAATCAATAAAAATATGTCCACACTACATCATCTAATAGTAAAACTTACAACTCTTAGTGACAAAGGAAAATCCTGAAAGCACGTTGGAACAAGAAGTCTGTAACATACAATGGTCGGAATATGAGATTACCTTATCCACAGAAACCTAGCCGGCAAAAAAAAGACTGCCATGATGTATTCAGAGCACTAAATGAGAAAAATATGCAGCCAAGAATACTATCTTCAGCTAGGCTAGCATTGAAAATAGAAGAGATAAAAAGTTTCCAGGACAAATAAAAATTAAAAGAATTTGCAAACACCAAACCAGCTCTACCAGAAATATTGAAAGGGGTTCTCTCAGCAAAGAGAGGGACTAAAAGTAGTAGAGAAAGGAATAGAGACAATAAAAGTAGTAGAGAAAGGAATAGAGACAATATACAGTAACAATCATCTTACAGGCAATATAATAGCACTAAATTCATATCTCTCAATAGTTACCCTGAATGTTAATGGTCTAAATGTCCCAATCAAAAGACACAGGGTATCAGAATGGATAAAAAAGAAAAAAAAATCAATATGCTGCCTACAAGAAACTCATTTTAGACCCAAAGACACCTCCAGATTTAAAGTGAGGGGGTGGAAAACAATGTACCATGCTAATGGACATAAAAAAAAAAGCTAGGGTGGCAATCCTTATATCAAATCAATTAGATTTTAAGTCAAAGTCTATAATAAGAGATGAGGAAGGACACTATATCATATTTAAAGACTTTGTTCAACAAGAAGATTTAGCAATTTTAAATATCTATGCTCCTAACATGGGAGCAGCCAACTATATAAACCAATTAATAACAAAATCAAAGAAATACATCAACAATAATACAATAATAGTAGGGGACTTTAACACCTCCCCCGAAATGGACAGATCATCCAAGCAAGAGATCAACAAGGAAATAAAGGGCTTAAATGACAAGCTGGACCAGATGGACATCACAGATATAATTAGAACATTCCATCCTAAAGCACATTCTTCTCTAGTACACATGGAACATTCTCCAGAATAGATCAAATTCTGGGTCACAAATCAGGTTTCAACAGGTACCAAAAGATTGGGATCATTCCATGCATATTTTCAGACCACAATGCTCTGAAGCTAGAACTCAATCACAAGAGGAAAGGTGGAAAGAACTCAAATACATGGAGAGTAAAGAGCTTCCTACTAAAGAATGAATGGGTCAACCAGGAAATGAAAAAAGAATTTTAAAAAATTCATGGAAACAAATGAAAATGGAAACACAAGTATTTAAAATCTGTGGGACACAGCAAAGGCAGTCCTGAGAGAAATGTGTACACTGAGACAAACCTTTCTCAAGACACAAGAAAGGTCTCAAATATACGACATAACCCTACACCTAAAGCAGCTGGAGAAAGAACAGCAAAGAAAGCCTAAACCCAGCAGGAGAAGAGAAATAACAAAGATTAGAGCAGAAATCAATGAAATAGAAACCAAAAGAATAGTAGAACAGATCAACGAAAGTAGGAGTTCATTCTTTGAAAGAATTAATAAGACTGATAAACCCCTGGCCAGACTTATCAAAAAGAAAAGAGAAAAAACCCAAATTAATAAAATCATGAATGAAAGAGGAGAGATTACAACCAACACCAAAGAAATATAAACAGTCAAAAGAACATATTATGAGCAATAATATGCCAGCAAATTTGACAATCTGGAAGAAATGGATGCATTCCTAGAGACGTATAAACTGCCACAACTGAACCAGGAAGAAATAGAAAACCTCAACAGACCTATGACTAGTAAGGAGATTAAAGTGGTCATCAAAAATTTCCCAAGAGCCCAGGGCCAGATGGCTTCCCAAAGAAATTCTACCAAACATTTAAAGAAGAATTAATACCTATTCTCCTGAAACTGCTCCAAAAAATAGAAATGGGAGGAAAATTTCATTTTATGAAGCCAACATTACCTTGATCCCAAAACCAAAGACCCCATCAAAATGGGGAATTAAAAATCAATATCCTTGAGGAACACAGATGCAAAAATTCTCACCAAAACACTAGCCAATAGAATCCAACAGCACATTAAAAGGATTATTCACCATGACCAAGTGGGGTTTAATCCTGGTTGCAAGATTGGTTCAATATCCACAAATCAATCAATATGATATAATACATTAATAAAAGAAAGAACAAGAACCATATGATACTCTCAATAGTGGCTGAAAAAGCATTCGGCAAAGTACAGCTTCCTTTCTTGATCAAAACTCTTCAAAGTGTTGGAATAGAGGGTACATACCTCAATATAATCAAAGCCATCTATGAAAAACCCACAGTGGATATCATTCTCAATGGGGAAAAACTGAGAGCTTTTCCCCTAAGGTCAGGAACATGGCAGAGATGTCCACTATCATTACTGCTATCCAACATAGTACTAGAAGTCCTAGCCTCAGCAATCAGACAACAAAAAGTAATTAAAGGCATCCGAATCAGCAAAGAAGAAGTCAAACTCTCACTCTCTGCAGCTGATATGATACTTTATATGGAAAACCCAAAAGACTCCACTCCAAATCTGCTAGAACTTGTACAGGAATTCAGTAAAGTGTCAGGATATAAAAATCAATGCACAGAAATTGTTACATTTCTACGCACAAAGAACAAGGCAGAGGAAAGAGAAATTAAGGAGTCCATTTTACTTACAATTGCACCCCAAACCATAAGATACTAGGAATAAACCTAACCAAAGAAGCAAAGAATCTATACTCAGAAAACTATAAATTACTCATGAAATAAATTGAGGAAGACACAAAAAAATGGAAAAATGCTCATGGATTAGAAGAACAAATATTGTGAAAATGTCTATGCTACCTAAAGCAATCTACACATTTAATGCAATCTCTATCAAAATACCATCCATTTTTTTCAAAGAGATGGAACAAATAATCCTAAAATTTATATGGAACCAGAAAAGACCTTGAATAACCAGAAGAATGTTGAAAAAGAAAGCTAAAGTTGATGGCATCACAATTCCAGACTTCAAGCTCTATTATAAAGCTGTCATCATTAAGACAGTGTGGTACTGGCTCAAAAACAGACACATACATCAATGGAAGAGAATAAAGAGCCCAGAAACAGACCCTCAACTCTATGGTCAACTAATCTTCAACAAAACAGGAAAGAATGTCCAATGGAAAAAAGTCAGCCTCTTCAACAAATGGTGTTGGGAAAATTGGACAGCCACATGCAGAAGAATGAAACTGGACCATTTCCTTACACCACACACAAAAACAGATTCAAAATGGATGAAAGACCTCAATATGAGAAAGGAATCCATCAAAATCCTTGAGGAGAACACAGGCAGCAACCTCTTCGACCTCAGCAGCAACAATTTCTTCCTAGAAACATCACTAAAGGCAAGAGAAGCAAGGGCAAAAATGAACTATTGGGACTTCATCAAGATCAAATGCTTTTGCACAGCAAAGGAAACAGTTAACAAAACCAAAAGACAACTGACAGAATGGGAGAAGATATTCACAAATGACATATCAGATAAAGGGCTAGTATCCAAAATCTATAAAGAACTTATCAAATTCAACACCCAAAGAACAAATAATCCAATAAAGGAATGGGCAGAGGACATGAACAGACATTTTTGCAAAGAAGACAAGGCATCCAGATGGCCAACAGACACATGAAAATTGTTCCACATCACTTGGTATCAGAAAAATACAAATCAAAACCACAAAGAGATACCACTTCACGCCAGTCAGAATGGCTGAAATAAACAAGTCAGGAAACGACAGATGGTGGGGAGGATGCGGAGAAAGGGGAACCCTCCTACACTCCTAGTGGGAATGCAATCTGGTGCAGCCACTTTGGAAAACAGCATGGAGGTTCTTAAAAAGTTGAAAATAGAGCTACATATGACCCAGCAATTGCACTACTGGGTATTTACACTAAAGATACAAATGTAGGGAATCTGAAGGGGCACATGCACCCAAATGTTCATAGCAACAAAGTTCACAATAACCAAACTATGGAAAGAGCCTAGATGTCCATCAACAGATGAATGGTTAAAGAAGATGTGATATATATATATATATATATATATATATATATATATATATATACACACACACACAATGGAATAATATGCAGTGATCAAAAGAAATGAAATCTTGCCATTTGCAATGATGTGGATGGAATTAGAGGGTATTATGCTGAGTGAAATAAGTCAATCAGAGAATTATCATACCATCTCTCCAATATGAGGAATGAGAGGCAGGGTGGGGATTTGGGGGGTAGGGAAGGAAAAAATGAAACAAGATGGGATCGGGAGGGAGACAAACCATAAGAGATTCCTAATCTCACAAAACAAACTGAGGGTTGCTGGGGGAAGGGGGTTATGGAGAGGGTGATTGGGTTATGGACATTGGGGAGGATATGTGATACCATGAGTGCTATGAAATGTGTAAGCTTAACGATTCACAGACCCATACCCCTGGGGCAAATAATACATTATATGTTAATAAAAATAATTAATTAAAAAAAAACTTTAAAAAAAGAAAAACAATCAACAATCAAGGCCTTCAGGCTGAAGAATATAGGTACTTACCAGCAATCATGAATGGAGGGAGACTGGAAGATTAAATAACCCAACCTTATATTCTACCCTTCCTCTGATTCCTACCAGCACTTTCCATAATCTGGAAGGCAGCTATGCTCATCACTATACCACCAACGCTCACTTTCCATAATCTGTACCTAACCAAAAACCAGAGGCTAAGGAAGCCCACTGATGTGGTTAACTTCCATGACACAGAGTAAAGAGCAAAAAGGTAGGGAGTAAATGTGAAGAAATAAAAAGAAGATATTTAACATTATAGACTACAAATTCTCTAGTCACTCCCATGAATTCAAAGCAAAAGTATTTTTAAACAATTACTTTGAAATATATCGAAAAACAAAATGGATGGATAGATAAAGCAAGTATGGTAACATGACAATTACAAAATTTAGAGTTGGGTATATTGCTGTTTTCTATAAAATGCAACTTTATTCCATGATTGATATTTTTCATAATTAAATATTAAAAATAAAAAATAGTAAAAGTAAAAACAATAAAAAGTAAAGGTGTTTAAAAGAAGCAGTTAGACTTTTCTACTATATGACAAATTATCTTTTTCTCCATACTCTTTATATTTTAAGTGTAGTTTCGTATTTCAGTTTGTCATAACAAGGCTACTGAAACCTCTTGAGTGAAGTAATTTTCAAAGGGTCAAGAAACAAAATATTCCATATGTTGTTGCCTTTTAACACAGTCTTTAAAATGTGTAAATTTTTCTTCCATAACAAATACTCTGTTTGAATTTTATCATTTCTCCCTAGTCTTCATTAGAGATAGAGATAGGCAGATACAGAAGAAGAAAAAGGGAGAAGAGAGAGAAAGGAAAGGGAAGGAAAAGGAAGGGAGGAGAAGGGAAGGGAAGACAAGACAGAGAGAAGAATAGAAGAAAAAAGATAACATTTTAAAAAGAATGGTTCAAGGGTGACAAGAATTCTAAAGAAAGAATATTCATAAAATAGGCTTTGGCACTATGAGTTGGCTTTCACCCTCAATGTTTGCGAAGTTATCACTATCAGAAATCAATTATGAAATACTTCTACTCCCTCTAAAAGCTAGAGTCTAGAAAAGACTGATGGTCTGAAAGTCCAATGGCTATTTCCTACTGCACCGATATCCATTTTGCAATTCTAAGTAGTATTACAGCACAGATTGGTGGAGAGTGTAAGGATGTGATGAATTAAGATCACTCCCTGCCTTCCCCTCTCAATTCAATGCAAATTGAACATCAGGTTTGTATAATGCTGTGGTCACAATACATTTACCTACAATGAGGAAATAATCTTACCTGTTGCTGCAACATCTGAGAGATGTTGAATCAATACTTGGGTAGGGTGGGGAGAAGAACAACATAGATTGTAAGAGATACCCAAGTCCTGGGATGTGTGAGTAACTTTGAGGGCACAAAACAAAACAGCCTTTTTGTTGTACTTACTATAAAACATTACCAACTATCATAAACAAAGGGAAAATTTCTCTAATACATAAAGACCTACTAAAAATTTCAATGAAGAGCCTGGACCAAGTGGTGGCATAGGAAGACCCCTGAAATTAGCCCCTTTCATGGATGTACTAAAGCTACACCTACATATACAATAATTCCTCCTGAAGAAGAATTGAGGGCTGAGTGAACATCCTCCATAGGACAATGAGTACACATCAGGAGAGACAGACATGGTAACATCAAGAACTGTCCCAGAAATACTAGGCACTGCAGTAGGAAAGGATCACACTGAGAGCCCAAACACAGATTCACCTGACCTAGGGCACAACATTAAAAACCATTTATAGGGTACCTAGACTTTAAGTAAAAGAAACCCATCTACTTACCCTAGAGCATTCACCAAATGGTGGGGAAATGTTGGACTTGTCTTCAGGGTCAGTCATAGCTGCTGGCAACACCATGGTTTACATTCCCCTTCCACTTTAATAGTACAGATAAGAACATGGTCACTGCGCTCCAGTTGGCCTGCCACCTCAGTGACCCCCAGATTCCTATTCCACATTAGGTCCAGCAGTCCCTCAAAGGTGTCCCTCACCTACTAATGCCCACCCCAGCTTTAGCTGTCCACCAAGGGTGACCCAAAATGGTGTATACCAGGAAACCCCCACTACAGTAAAGTCAATCTCATCAAGTATATGTGTATATATACTTGATGTGTGTACCAGGAAACCCCCATTACAGTAAAGTCAATCTCATCAAGGCAGCCCAGGTGCAAAAGTATTCCACAACACCCCCAGCTGACCCACTTGAGTTCCACCCATCCCACCAAGATATCACCTCCACAGAGTACCTCAGCCCACACCTACCCCAGCTCCGGCTAGCCAGCCAGAGCCACCAGGTACACAAAGTCTATATGGGGACATTCCTATATAAGACCACTCCTTTAAGAGAGGGAGCTTCAAGAGACCACTCCTTCAAGAGAAGGGAAAGGCAACTGTTTCACCTAATTCATAGAAACAAGCACAGAAAGTCAAACCAAAGGAAGGGACAGAGGAATATGCTCCAAATGAAAGAATAAGACAAAACCTGGGCGGGGAGGGGGAGGACTAAACAAAATGAGGATATGCGATCTTACTGTAAAGAGTTCAAAGTATTGTTCATAAAGCCCCCCACCAGACTTTAGAGAAGAGTGGAGAATTTCAACAAAGGAAATATTAAAAGAACCAATCAAAATTGAAGAATACAATAAATGAAATAAAAAGTACACTGGGGGGAATCAACAGCAAATTAAAGGATGCAGAAGAACAGATCAGCAACCTAGAAGACAAGGTACTAGAAAGCACCCAAGTTAAACAACAAAAAGAAAAAGGATTAAAAAAAAAATGAGGATGGGGCGCCTGGGTGGCTCAGTGGATTAAGCCGCTGCCTTCGGCTCAGGTCATGATCTCGGTGTCCTGGGATCGAGCCCCGCATCGGGCTCTTTGCTCAGCGGGAGCCTGCTTCTCTCTCTCTCTCTGCCTGACTCTCTGCCTACTTGTGATTTCTCTCTCTGTCAAATAAATAAATAAAATCTTTAAAAAAAAAAAAAAAAAAAAAAAATGAGGAAAAGTTAACAGACCTTTAGGACAACATCAAGCATAATAACACATTATAGGGGCTCTGGAAAAAGAGAGAGTAAAAGGGTCAGAAAAATTATTTGAAAAAAATAATAGCTGATACACTTGTGGTGAGCATAGCTTTATTTATAGAGATACTGAATCAATATGTTATACACCCAAAACTAATGTAACATTGTATGTCAATTATATTGAAAAAAATCTTTTTTTTAAAGATTGAGAATAACTAGACTAGACTATTCCTCCATGTAGCACAATTTTTAATATTTAATGCACAGTTAAAAGTTATGAAAAAGGGCACCTGCATGGCTCAGTTGATTAAGATTCTTACCTGATTTCCATTCTGGTCATGATCTCAGAGTCGTGGGATCCATCGGGATCTGTTTTTTGCAGAGTCGGCTTAAGATTCCCTCTCCCTCTGCTCCTCCCTCCACTTGAGCTCTGTCTCTAAAACAAATAAATAAATCTTATAAAACAAAAATACTGTATCAATATTAGTTCATTAGTTGTGATATACGTACCATAGTAACATAAGATGTTAATAATAGGAGAAACTGGGAATAGGGTATTTAGAAATCCTCTATAGTATATTTATAACTTCTCTGTAAATCTAAAACTATTCTAAATTAAAGCTTTGAAAGAAGGAAAGAAAAGGAAGGAAGGAAGGAAGGAAGAGAAAGAGAGGAAGGAAGGCAGGATGGAAGGAATGAGAAAGAAAGAAAGAAAGAAAGAAAGAAAGAAAGAAAGAAAGAAAGAAAGAAAGAAAAAGAAAAGAAAGGAAAGAAAGAATAGCTGAAAATTTCCCTAACCTGGAGAAGGAAACAGACATCCTGGTCCAGAAAAGCACAAAGAGACCCAAAGAAGATGAACACAAGGAGATCTAAATAAAGATACATAATAGTTACAATGGTAAAAATTAAAGATAAAAAGAAATTTAAAAGCAGCCAAAAAGAAGCGAGTAGTTACATATAAAGGAAGTCCCACAGGCTATAACCTGATTTTTTTCAACAGAAACTTTGCAGGTAAAAAGGGCATGATATTACATACTCAAAGAACTGAAAGGGAAAATAACCTACAACCAAGAATATTGTACCCAGATCTGAAAGAGAGATAGTTTCCAGACAAACAACTTAAAGGAATTCTACACCACTAAACCAGCCTTATAAGAAATGTTAAAGGGACTTCTTTAAGTAGAAAAGAAAGGCCATAATTAGAAGTAAGAAAATTATAAATAAAAAGTATAAAATATGACAATATACATATAAAATGCAGAGAGGGGAGTGAAAGAGAAATTATTTTAAAATGTGTTCAAACTTGAGTGACCATCAACTTAATATAGAGTGCTATATACTCAAGATGCTATATATGAACCTCATGGTAACCACAAACCAAAAACCTACAAAAGATACATAAGAAATAAAGAGAAAGAAACCCAAGCATAACACACACAGAGAGCCATCAATCACCAGGAAAAAGTACAAAAGAAGGAACAGAGAAGACCTACAAAACAATCATAAAACCAGTAACAAAAGTACGTTACAATCAATATTTACTTTAAATATAAATGGTCTAAATGCCCTAATCAAAGGACCCAGAGTAGATACACCTGGGGGGTGCCAGAAAGATGGTGGAATAGGAAGACCCTAAACTCACTCCAATCCATTTTTAGAACTAGATATCACTCCCATCCAACTCAATAAACTGGAAAGCCACTGGAAGACTATCAGAACAAACCACAACTAAACGTAGAGAAGAAGCCACACTGGAAAAAGTTATGAAGGGTAGAAACAATGGTTGGGAGCTACCCATAGGAAAGATAGGACTGCAGGTACAAATAGGGAAAAGCACCAGGGAACCCACACAGGGATTTAAAAAAAAAAACCACATTGTCTGTTCTTGAAAACCAGAGGGGATGAATTCCATGAGTTTGTATAATTAGCAGGACTCCTCAGAGCCTGGGGCTTTAAAGTCTGCTGACTCAACAGCAGACAAGCAAGGAGGATGAGGAATAGCTCAGTCCCCATCCTTACAGAGACAAGAGCCCACAGAGAGGCAATGTAGAACTGACAGTTTGCATAACCTGGGCAAACAAGAGGAATATCTTTTTATAAGCATTTCAGAGGGTGTGGGGGGACTTGTCTGAGAACAAAGAAGCTGGCAGACACCATTTTCCTCTCCTGCCCTTCAGCATAAACACAGAACCACCTACAGGAGGCAGTGCTGCGCAGACACTATCTATCTAACCTGTTAGCAGTGTGCTCTGCCCATGAGTTCTCCTGAGGATATGCTCACTCTAGCCTGCAGGCTAGGGCCTTAGGCTCAATGCAAAAAAAATTTTTTCACTGCAAATTTTTTAACACTGCCTATGCCCTACCTAAGTACCACCTTGAATGACATGCCCCCAGGAGCCATCAT
Organism: Mustela nivalis; assembly: GCF_964662115.1. Lineage (NCBI taxonomy): Eukaryota > Metazoa > Chordata > Mammalia > Carnivora > Mustelidae > Mustela > Mustela nivalis. The sequence goes on from NC_139031.1 coordinate 49,470,432, forward strand.
GCTTCAGGAGACCCAGGCTAGGAATAACTCCCTTTCCCTCTGTCCCTACCGCCCCCCCTCGTTCTCTCTGTCTCAAATAAATAAACAAAATCCCTTAAAACAAAACAAAAAACTGGTGGGGGATGAGAAAAAGTCTGTCTTCCTTGATTATAACATTTATTTAACTTTTACTTTTTATTTTTAAACATTTTTCAAAACTTGAAAGAACTTGCTTTAGCTTTATATCATCCTAAAACTTCCACAATAGCTTACATCTGTGAAGCACATTACCAAGCACTTTCAAAGACATTATCATAATCTCTTCAATAGGCTCAAGAGGTAGATACCATTTTATCTCAATTTTACTGAAGAGAAAGTAGAAACCCAGATAGAAAAAGGTGACTTGCATAGTGAAATATTGTCATTTACAATAAGAATTACATACATTTGGTCTTTGTCCCTGTTTCTGTCACAGAGTTCCTAAAATCCTTGAATTCTCTGAAGTAATAAGAACCATAACAGGGATTTGATATCCTAACAAAACTCTTTCAAACACACCAGAGTTTATGTTAACATGGTGAATTTTAAAAAGCCAGGTGAACCATAGTTAGAACCTTCAATCCCACCCACCCTGACCTCCCAGGAGGGAAGAGGAACTGGAGGTTGAATTGATAGTCAATGGCCAATAATTTATCAATCATACCTAGGGACTGGGTATGGAGAGCTTCTGGGTTGGTGAACATGTGGAGATTTGAGGAGAGTGGTATATTTAGACAGAGCGTGGAAGCTCCATGACCACATACTTTCCCACACACCTCATCCCACGCATCTCTTTCCTATGGCTCTTCCTCAGTTATATCCTTTTACAGTGAACTGGTGATCTATTAAGGAAACTAGTTTCCTGAGTTCCTGAACAAATCAATCAAACCTAAGAAAGGGAACTTGAGGACCTCTAATATATAGTCCACTGGTCAGAAGCAAGGTAACAACCTGGCCTTATGATTGGCATCTGAAGTAGGGGCAGTTTGTAGAACTGAGCCATTAACCTGTGGAATCTGACACCATCTCTAGAAAGACAGTATCAGAAATAAGTTGAATTGTATGACACTTCCGCTGGTGTCAGAGAACTGTTTGATGGTGTGGGAGGAAAATACACATTCAAACTGGCATCAAAAGCATACATAGTAATGGAGCAGTTTGGCCCAAGTCCAGCGCTAATTCAGATATATATGAAACACATATTATCTACAAAGAAATTTTTGGTTAGAATTCATTATGATAATTGATAGTCTTTAAATTATTTGAATACCTTTTAAGTTACTTTAATTATAACAGTAAATATAATCACACTATAGAAAATTTAGAAACAAGAAAAAGAAAAAAAATTACTATTATTCTAACACACAACCTTATTATTTTCCCTTTAACATTGTACCATAATGCAGACTTCTTGAATACGTTTAGGAAAAATACATGTAGCAAATAAGTACAAGACCATCATTAAGAAAATTACTTTTACCCGCAGTTCAAATTCCTATGTTCTGATTTCTGATGCTACTTGTCTCTTTTTTTACTCCTTGTTCCTGGATCTTTTGTATTTTCTCTGTGACAAATTAGACCTGGTTGTTACAGTCTGTAACTTCAGATCTTTGGCTTTCACCTAGAAAATAAGTATCTTAAATCTCTAGTCTGTGATGGCAAGAGAGCCCGGTTTCATGGAAAAGAATGCCATGATCTACTGAACAATTGGCCATGGAGCCAGAAGATAGCATTATCGTTTTTATTAATCTGTGCTGGACCTTGATCTTTAAGTTTCTTCTAACTTGGGTAATTTTAATCATTAACTTAATATTTTAGAATTAGACTTCTGTTCTACCTTCTAATTAAAGTTCACCTAATTTAACCCTATCTCCTCCTACCTCCCAGAATGAACTGAAAAAAAATCATGAAATTAAGTGACCTATGATATATTTACTTAAAAAGAATACTTTCTAAAGCCACTTTTAAAGGTTTATGCAAACTATATTAATATGAAAAAGTTATGATTCTATGTGTAACATTAAAATAACACATTTTTTTAACCTCTGCAGAAAAAAAATAGAATGGAAAACACTAAAATTTTAAAAATTATTTTTAAGTGGTTGAAATGTGGTGTTATATTTCCACTTATTTTTATTTTTGAGAGATAGAGAGCACTCAAACACGGGGAGGGAGAATCTCAAGCAGGCTCCATGCCTAGAGCCCAATGCAGGGCTTGATCCCAAGACCCTAAGATCATGACCCACAGAGAAATCAAGAGTCAGACACTTAACTGACTGAGCTACCCAGGTGCCCTTTCTATTTCTTCTTATTTCTATTCTACATTTCATAATAAAAAATAAACATTATGAAAAAACATAACTTTAAGAAGCACAAAAAATCTAAGGTATAGTTTAATACCTCTCACTAATTTTTAAAAAGCAATACATAAATTATCAAATTTTCCTTTGTCAATTCAACCAGAATCCTAAAACTGTCAAAAGTTTTCTACCTAGGAGTTGATTCTCAACTTCTAGACTGCCATAATCTTCGAAGTTCCCAATTTTTTATTCCTAGAGGCAAGTTGTCTTTTCTATCCCAGCCCCAGTCGGTCTCTCACCCTTTGCTATGTAGGCTTACCTTGTACCACAAACCCTTCATACATACAGATTTTATTTTTGTTACAAATAAGAATATAAAGATATACACTGATACATGTGTCTTAGACTTATATTATAGGCTACGTGAAAGATTAGATACAGAGAAGATACAACTTGCCATAAATTAGTTATAAGACACATGATGAATTGTGTAAGACTGATGAATCACTGACCTTTACCTCTGAAACAAGTAATACATTATATGTTAATTAAATTAATTAATTTAATACAGTTTTTGCACAAGCCCAATCAATCAATCAATAAATAAGTAAGACACATGATGGAGCATCTGGCCAGTCCCCCCAAAAATCTTCCTGATTTAGTAGAACATTAAGAACTGAATACCTCTGTGTATGCAGGAGAACGTAGTCAAAAGAGTCAACAGCATTAAACAGTAACAGTGAAGAATTCAATAACTATGAAATGCATTTTCTATTTCCTACATTTTTTTAAGAAAAAAAAAAAGACAGTCATCTTCTAAATCCCTCAAATGGACTACTCTAATTTCTACTCTTCAAAAGTGTATAAAGAACACAAAAAGTTTTGGAGCACTGAGGTAGGTAACCCTTCTTTCTAGTCTGTCTACATGTGATCCTTCTGTTTCCTTTCTCTCAAACACTGATAATAAAGAATGAAAGCAAAAGCTATTTAGCCTGTGCCAGATTTCCCTAAAATTGAGAGACATTTCCCCCAATGTCTGGTGAGACAGTTAACAAACTCACTTTAATCTCTTACTCAAACCAGAACTGACAGTTTTGTATTCCATATTACCTTATTTATTTGTTCTACATAGATGGTCCCTGGCAATGGCTTTAGCCTGAAAAATGAACTTCAGTTACAAACTGTTTTCATCAAAGGGAATGTATCTCCTACAATAAAGTAATTTGACTAAAAATTAAACTTGCACAGAAATTAAAAATTTCTTTACATGTATAGTGAATCCTTCAAGAAAATCTCTGCACCTGAAACTAACAAGCTTCTAGTTTACCAAAGTAGTGAACTAGCATACAGCTTATTACATAAAAACATTTTATTTCCCACAAAGAAGTTATCCTTCTATTTCAAGAAAATAAGGGGAAATCAATTTTAACTCTCAAGACTGTAAGGGCAGTAGGGGCACCTGGGTGGCTCAGCGGGTAAAGACTCTGCCTTCAGCTCAGGTCATGATCTCAGGGTCCTGGATCAAGCCCTGCATTGGGCTCTCTGCTTGGCAGGGAGCCTGCTTCCCCTGCTCTGCCTGCCTCTCTGCCTACTTGTGATCTCTGTCTGTCAAATAAATAAATAAAATAGTTTTTTAAAAAAATAATGTAAAGGCAGTAAACAGACTCATGCAAAATTAGTGGAGATGCCTTCATTTTGGTCTCTAGAATAGAGTCTCAGGCAGCTTTGCTGACCCCAAGACTGATTCACTTCTCCTAGGAGATACTACTGTTAAGTTAATGGTACTTAAAAAAACAATTCTTATCTCTTTTCTTTTTTTCGCAGATAATGCCTTGTCTCAACAACCATTCTGAAGACTTTCTAGAATAAAGAGTCGTACCTCTTAGTGTCTTCAGCATCTATCTTGGTGCCCCATGCATAAGTTCAACAATGATAAATGTGATCTTTGCCAAGAACCTAGCATTTTATGCCTCACTTTCCTTCCTCCTCTGTAAAAGAGTATTATTTATACTCTCATTGTGAGGATTAAATGAGATAATGTAGACATAATGCCTACCACCCACCCCACCTTATACACTGTGGTAATTGATCACACACAGGCTTTCATTATGAAACAAAATAACATTTCCAAACTGTACAAATTTTCAATGCAAAAGGAGGTAAAATTTGAAAGCAGCAGATCAAACCAACAACTAAAGGCTATTTTAAAATCAATTGTTATATCAGAGCCTGAAGGTTTACTTAATTATATTGATGGGGTTCAGGCAGGCCATCCCAGAATGTGCTGCTTTGGCATATGGACTATTTGAGCTGAAGGCAAATCAAGGCCCAGGAGACTCAAGAAGAGCTTTTAACAACCCCTAATAACTATAAGTTTACAATTGCTATGACAAAATGTCCAAAAGAAATTATCCAGGTTTTCCAACTATGGCAAATTGTAATCACATAATTATCTGCTATGACTGAAGCTTATGTGGGGACTGAAAAGATATAGTAGAAATAAAAGCTACTGAATCATAAATCAGATTGCAGAAGATGATGCAACCCATGATTCAGACAAGTACAATAGTGATGATCAAAATTATACTGACATTTTTCATATACATTTTGTCATAGCAATTGTAATTTGTAGTTATCAGCTGATTATCATAAGTGGAGCTGATGTTAGAGAAGAATGAATAATGATGTTCAAGTAAAAGCAAATAAATGTTAAAATATTAATCCAGAGCACCTGGGTGGCTCAGTTGGTTAAGCAACTGCCTTCAGCTCAGGTCATGATGCCAGAGTTCCAGGATCAAGTCCCGCATCGGGCTCCCAGTTCCATGGGGAGTCTGCTTCTCCCTCTAACCTTCTCCCCTCTCATGCTCTCTCTCACTCTCTTTCTCTCAAATAAATAAAATCTTTTAAAAAATATTAATCTGTATAATATTTTTAGACAGTTACAAAAACATGATGATAATGATCTAAGTCTGTACCTTAGTATAAAGTTGTTCAAGAAATATTTTATATTACCCGAATATCTGTTGTAAAATTTCCCTGGGCAGTAACTAATCTTTCTCTAAACAAACTAGTAATGGTTTAAAAAAAAAAAAAAAAAAGTGTGAGGAGAAAAGAGAGGAAAACGTAGAGAGAAGACAAAGAAGGGAAAGAAGGTATGCAAGACAGGTATGCAATATAGACATTACTTACCTTTCAAGGAAATGAAGAACAGTAAAAGTCTTCAAAGTTCCAGCCCTTTAGGCTATATGAATATAAAATGACTCTTTGAAATATCCCTTCTTTCTGTAAAACAAAAGTCCTTCCAAAAACAAGTGTAATGTTTATTCTCCATGAATCTTTCCACCTTACTGTCAAAAATTCTAAATTATGACATTAAATTCTTTGAGAAAGACATCTCTACTTACACTAAAATTCTCCCAACACCTTTTATTCTGAATAGCTTCCCTTTATGAAAAAAAAAAAGAACTGTATTTTGTAGACAGCTTATAAAATATTCTCTCCTTAAAAAAAAAAAAAAAAGACTTTAAATTGAAATATCCCTCCCCCTGGTTATTCCAGTAGATAGTTTAATTTATTTGACTATACTATTAGATTCTTGCCTCAATGATTTTATTCTCTAGTATGTAGAAACAAATTGATAGTTGATGATTCTAACATAGAGAGAAATTGAGGATTCCTTTAAGTGGAAGAAAAAGCAGGGTATTTTTAGTTAAAGTGGATTTCAACACAGGCTCTACTATCTTTTAAAAATAACAATATTCGGGGCACCTGGGTGGCTCAGTGGGTTAAGCCGCTGCCTTCAGCTCAGGTCATGATCTCAGGGTCCTGGGATCGAGTCCTGCATCGGGCTCTCTGCTCAGCAGGGAGCCTGCTTCCCTCTCTCTCTCTCTGCCTGCCTCTCTGTCTACTGTAATCTCTCTCTGTCAAATAAATAAATAAAATTTAAAAAAAAAAATAAAAAAAAAAATAAAAATAACAATATTCCTTTTTCCATTAAAAACAGGAAAATATTTTTATCTAGGAGCCACTTTTAAACTATGAAGAATATTTAAAGCTAATCTTTTTATCCTTTATGAAAAGAAATTAAAAATGGAATAATCACGCTTCTTAAAAAATAGATATACTAATTCCTATAAAACAGCCTTCAGAAAAATGTTTTGATCATTCTTTACGTATATTTATTTAAAAAATATTCAGTGAATCCCTGTCACTGTGCTAGGTATAGTACCAAACTTCATGGAGTTTATATTTGAAGAGATAAAAACATAAATCACATGAAAGAAAAATTAGAGTTGTGATAAGTTTTCATTGCACAAAAAAAAAAGAACATTTCCATTTCCATAACTAATTTTAACCTTCTTAAATAATCATTTTTAAAAGGTGATAATATAAACATACTTGCAGCATAACCCAAAACTTTTTGATCTAGACGCCGAGGAGTCAGAAAGTCAGGTTCCAGGCAAAAGAAATTGTGGCAAAGACTTTCTGAACAATAAAATAAATATATAATCTAAATTATTTTAGATCTTAATGAAAAAGAGATTTACTGTACCCTTACCTGATAAGTCTGTTTGCATTTGGAAGTTACTTTCCATAAAACCCTTTCTTGCAGATGCTTTTTCCAGGATGTTGTGAGTCCAGAGCTACACCTGGTGGCCATACACAAACTTACAGAAAACTATTCTAAACCTTTTCATGGAAATTTAGAAGTTATGCTATGCCTCTGTTAATCAAAAATAAGCATCTCAAGAAACTATCATTCTTGATAATTGAAGGAAGTTTTAAATTTTTCACGGAAAATAAATTTTAAAATATTATGGCAAAGTATAACAATATGTTAGTGGGAGAATTTAAGTGATATTATATGGATATTCATTAGAAAATTCTCTGATCTTTGCTGTGTGTTGGGAAATTTTCATAAAAAAATGTTGAAAAAATTTAAGGATTTTTAAAATGTTCCATCACTGTCATTTATAGCACAAACACATTTTTAGGTAGCGTTTCCTTGTGTAAATGAGCATAATGTATGTCTTCATAATTCATGCTTGTGTAACAGTCTATGATATTGACAATGAATTATTAAAGGAGTCACTTGTTCCACATTTATTCAACTTCCAATTTAATATCTACAAATGCTTATTTTTGTTTCTGTTAAAACATGTTTCAAAGACAAATTTTTTAAGACTGATACCACTGGGATCAAAGGAGATAATCATTTTTTATGGCTCATGAGACATCATCAAACTACTTTATACCAACTTCACACTGCTTTCATAAATTAAAACCAACACCAATTTAACCACAACCCTGGGACCGAGCCATTTCAATATTTTGCTGCTTTACTAAGCATAAAAATATAATCCAGAGGTTAATTTGCACTTTTATTTTTAAAAATTTTTCACATATTTCTGTATTCATCTACTGTAATCTTAATAATTTTCTTATAAACTTGAATAATTACTTTGTGTGTTATAACTATTAACCCACTATATCCTAAACTCAGGCAAGTTTTTCTCATCAGCTACTGTCCTTTACCATTTTCATTGTGTTTATTTTTATATATTCTAATCTGTCAGTCTCTTTGTTTGCTATTTCTTCAATCCACTCAGAACTAAGAAATAAACTACTTCTTCATAAATGTAATAGATATCCTAAAACATTTTTGTTTTCTTTTTTTCCCTAAAGGAGCCACAGGACTGAAAGCAGCATGGTCCTCTCCTCTCTGCCCCATATGCTCGTCTATTGATATCAATATACTCAAAAATGGGGAGTCATCTGGCAAATATGTTACTTTGCCTGCTGGGTTAGGGGCTCCCGTATGACCTGATATTGTGAACTTTGTTCCCCAACTTGTGCCAAACAACATATAGCCCTATGATGTCAGGGAATTAGCCAGTCATCAAACCAGGGCTGAGTCTTTACTGGCAGAACCATGGCTTGAATTCCTAGAGTTCAAGGCAATAGGATTCAGTGTTCTGGTCAGGGTGTTTTGGGAAATACGTGTTGTGGCGGCTGCACATTTGCACCAACCAAAACCTGGAGCCATTAGCGCCGCAGAGTGAACACAACACAGGCAATAGATCATCTGCTCTGGTCTGGCTGCCTCAGCCTTACCAGCATAAGTTGTATCTAAAGGTCATCATACTGAGGAAGTTCCTGAACTTCCTTTGATGGTTGAAGATAAAGTTGAAGGCTACAAGAAGACTAAGGAAGGGATGTCTGGGTGTCTCAGTTGAGCATCCGACTCTTGATTTCAGCTCAAGTCATGATCTCAGGATTGTGGGATGGGGCCTCATGTTGGGCTCCACACTCAGCAGGGAGTCTGCTTAAGATTCTCTCTCTCTCCCTATTCCTCTGTCCCTTCTGCTCTCCACACATGTGTGCTCATGCTCATTCTTTTTCTCTCTCTAAAATAAATAAGTCTCAAAAAAAAAAAAAAAGACAAAGAAGAAGAAGACCAAGGAGGCTGTTTTGCTTCTTAAGAAATTAAAAACCTGCTGGGCTGAAGCCTTTGTTTGTTGGTGCAAGACTTCGATGTTTTTCCTGCCTTGGTCATGGAAGCCCATATAGAAAAAGAGATCAGAAACTCAGTTTGGAATGCTGAGCCCCCTACAGGAGAGCAGCTGTTCTTTAGAATCCCACAGTCCTGTGATGGACTTTATAGGAATGAGAAATAAGCTTTTGTTAAACTACAAGGAAGGAAGGGAGGGAGGGAGAAAGGGAAGAATGGAGGAAGGGTGGAAGGGAAGGGGGTAGGGAGGGAAGGAAGGGAGGGAGGGAAGGAGGAAGGGAGGAAGAAAGAAGGAAAGAGAGAGAAAGGAAGAAGGGAAGGGAAGGGGAAGGGGAGAGAAGAGGAGAACTTAAAGCCTGGAATAATATCAAAAAGTTCTATGCCTCTCTGCAAATGAGAGCTGACAAGGGCAAAATGAGAACGTCTTCATACTCAGCAAAGGAGACTGTGCTTTGTCTATAATGAAGGCAATGGTATCAACAAGGCCTTCAGAAACATCCCTGGAATTAATCCACTTAATAAAAGCAAGCCAGACATTTTGGAGCTTGCTCCTGGTGGGCATGCAGAAATTTTCTGAGTTTGGGCTAAAAGAGCTTTCCTCAAGTTAGACATCTGTATGGCACTGGGCATAAGGCTGCCTCCCTCAAGAGTAACTACAACCTTCCCATGCACAAGATGCTTATTGCAGACGTTAGCAGAACTTTGAAAAGCCCAGAGATCCAAAAAGCCCTCTGAGCACCATTCAAGAAGAGTCATCGTAGAGTCCTAAAGAAGAATCCACTGAAAAACCTGACAATCATGTTGACGCTAAACCCACGTGCAAAGACCATGCACTAGAACACCATATTCACCTGGCCAAGAATCCTAAGTTTCAGACAGATAACAAGCTGAATCAGATGAGAAGGGGGATCCAGGTAAGAAGCCGTGGGAGCAAAGAAAGGAAAGAAGGCTGTTCATGTCCAGAAGCAGAAGAAACATTTGGTGGGAAAAAAGGCTGCAGCTACCAAGAAACCAGCAGCTGAGAAGAAGCCTACAGAAGAAAAGAAAAAAGAAACCACCAAAGAAGAAAAGAAGCCTGCTGCATAAACTTTAATTTGCTTACTCCATAAATGTCAAATCATTATGGGCAGCTAATTTTGAATAAAGACCTGATCAAAGGCAGTGAGAAACATGAAAAAAAAATTTTTTTAATGTTTTTATTTTAATCTATACACATTCAATTCAGAAACTAAAATTCCATATAAGAAAATGAGAAGGAAATAAATTAAAATGTGTCTGGTAAAACTGAGACTTCTTTCTTCCAGAACACTGTTTTTAAATGTAGTCCTCAGATCCATCAGAAATACTTAAGGGAACTTGTTATAAACATAGATTCTTGAGTCCATCTCTGATACACTGAAACAGAATATCTGGGTATGGATACTGGGAAACTTTCATTTTTTAAAAAAGATAACCAGATGATTCTCACGCAGATTTACGATGGAAATTACAAACCAGGAGAAAGATTTTAGGTGAGTCACGCACATGGGTCTATTAAGATGCCTGACAATCAGGAGACACTCAAATACAGTCTGCATGAATCACATACAATCATCTGTTTTCTTATAGGATAGTTTTTTGAGGTATAATTCACACAACACAAAATTTAACTTCTCCAAATCGAGTTGAATTTTAAGTTGAATTAAAACTTAAAAGTGAATAATTCAGTGGTTTTCATATATTGAGTTGTGAAACCATCACCACTATCTAATTAGAGAACACTACCATCACACCAAAAAGGACACCCACACCCATCAGAAATCACATCCTGTCCCTACTACTCACCATCCCCAGGCAATCTCTAAACTACTTTCTGTCATGATAAATTTATCTATTCTGGACATTCCATAATACCCAGATATGAAATGTTCAGATAAATGAAATCATATCGTATATAGTGTTTTGTGACTGACTTCCGACATTACACTTAGTGAAATGTTTTAGGGTTCATCCATAATGTGGCATGTTTTAGTATTTCATTCCTTTTTGTTGCCAAGTAACATTCCATCATATGGATATATAACATTATGGTTTTTTTGTTTGTTTGTTTGTTTGTTAATTTTTTATTTTTTATAAACATATATTTTTATCCCCAGGGGTACAGGTCTGTGAATCACCAGGTTTACACACTTCACAGCACTCACCAAAGCACATACCCTCCCCAATGTCCATAATCCCACCCCCTTCTCCCAAACCCCCTCCCCCCAGCAACCCTCAGTTTGTTTTGTGAGATTAAGAGTCACTTATGGTTTGGCTCCCTCCCAATCCCATCTTGTTTCATTTATTCTTCTCCTACCAACTTAAGCCCCCATGTTGCATCACCACTTCCTCATATCAGGGAGATCATATGATAGTTGTCTTTCTCTGCTTGACTTATTTCGCTAAGCATGATACGCTCTAGTTCCATCCATGTTGTCGCAAATGGCAAGATTTCATTTCTTTTGATGGCTGCATAGTATTCCATTGTGTATATATACCACATCTTCTTGATCCATTCATCTGTTGATGGACATCTAGGTTCTTTCCATAGTTTGGCTATTGTGGACATTGCTGCTATAAACATTCGGGTGCACGTGCCCCTTTGGATCACTACGTTTGTATCTTTAGGGTAAATACCTAGTACTGCAATTGCTGGGTCATAGGGCAGTTCTATTTTCAACATTTTGAGGAACCTCCATGCTGTTTTCCAGAGTGGCTGCACCAGCTTGCATTCCCACCAACAGTGTAGGAGGGTTCCCCTTTCTTCGCATCCTCGCCAGCATCTGTCATTTCCTGACTTGTTGATTTTAGCCATTCTGACTGGTGTAAGGTGATATCTCATTGTGGTTTTGATTTGTATTTCCCTGATGCCGAGTGATATGGAGCACTTTTTCATGTGTCTGTTGGCCATCTGGATGTCTTCTTTGCAGAAATGTCTGTTCATGTCCTCTGCCCATTTCTTGATTGGATTATTTGTTCTTTGGGTGTTGAGTTTGCTAAGTTCTTTATAGATTCTGGACACTAGTCCTTTGTCTGATATGTCGTTTGCAAATATCTTCTCCCATTCTGTCAGTTGACTTTTGATTTTGTTAACTGTTTCCTTTGCTGTGCAAAAGCTTTTGAGCTTGATGAAATCCCAATAGTTCATTTTTTCCCTTGCTTCCCTTGCCTTTGGCGTTGTTCCTAGGAAGATGTTGCTGCGGCTGAGGTCGAAGAGGTTGCTGCCTGTGTTCTCCTCAAGGATTTTGATGGATTCCTTTCGCACATTGAGGTCCTTCATCCATTTTGAGTCTATTTTTGTGTGTGGTGTAAGGAAATGGTCCAATTTCATTTTTCTGCATGTGGCTGTCCAATTTTCCCAGCACCATATATTGAAGAGGCTGTCTTTTTTCCATTGGACATTCTTTCCTGCTTTGTCGAAGATTAGTTGACTGTAGAGTTGAGGATCTATTTCTGGGCTCTCTATTCTGTTCCATTGATCTATGTGTCTGTTTTTGTGCCAGTACCATGCTGTCTTGATGATGACAGCTTTGTAATAGAGCTTGAAGTCCGGAATTGTGATGCCACCAACGTTGGCTTTCTTTTTCAATATCCCTTTGGCTATTCGAGGTCTTTTCTGGTTCCATATAAATTTTAGAATTATTTGTTCCATTTCTTTGAAAAAGATGGATGGTACTTTGATAGGAATTGCATTAAATGTGTAGATTGCTTTAGGTAGCATAGACATTTTCACAATATTTATTCTTCCAATCCAGGAGCATGGAACATTTTTCCATTTCTTTGTGTCTTCTTCAATTTCTTTCATGAGTACTTTATAGTTTTCTGAGTATAGATTCTGTGTCTCTTTGGTTAGGTTTATTCCTAGGTATCTTATGCTTTTGGGTGCAATAGTAAATGGGATGGACTCCTTAATTTCTCTTTCTTCTGTTTTGCTGTTGGTGTAGAGAAATGCAACTGATTTCTGTGCATTGATTTTATATCCTGACACTTTACTGAATTCCTGTATAAGTTCTAGCAGTTTTGGAGTGGAGTCTTGGGTTATCCACATATAGTATCATATCATCTGCGAAGAGTGATAATTTGACTTCTTCTTTGCCGATTTGGATGCCTTTAATTTCCTTTTGTTGTCTGATTGCTGAGGCTAGGACCTCTAGTACTATGTTGAATAGCAGTGGTGATAATGGACATCCCTGCCGTGTTCCTGACCTTAGCGGTAAAGTTTTCAGTTTTTCTCCATTGAGAATGATATTTGCGGTGGGTTTTTCATAGATGGCTTTGATGATATTGAGGTATGTGCCCTCTATCCCTACACTTTGAAGAGTTTTGATCAGGAAGGGATGCTGTACTTTGTCAAATGCTTTTTCAGCATCTATTGAGAGTATCATATGGTTCTTGTTCTTTCTTTTATTGATGTGTTGTATCACATTGACTGATTTGCGGATGTTGAACCAACCTTGCAGCCCTGGAATAAATCCCACTTGGTCGTGGTGAATAATCCTTTTAATGTACTGTTGAATCCTATTGGCTAGTATTTTGGTGAGGATTTTCGCATCTGTGTTCATTAAGGATACCGGTCTATAGCTCTCTTTTTTGATGGGATCCTTGTCTGGTTTTGGGATCAAAGTGATGCTGGCCTCATAAAATGAGTTTGGAAGTTTTCCTTCCATTTCTATTTTTTGGAACAGTTTCAGGAGAATAGGAATTAGTTCTTCTTTAAATGTTTGGTAGAATTCCCCCGGGAAGCCGTCTGGCCCTGGGCTTTTGTTTGTTTGGAGATTTTTAATGACTGTTTCAATCTCCTTCCTGGTTATGGGTCTGTTCAGGCTTTCTATTTCTTCCTGGTTCAGTTGGGGTAGTTTATATGTTTCTAGGAATGCATCCATTTCTTCCAGATTATCAAATTTATTGGCGTAGAGTTGCTCATAGTATGTTCTTATAATAGTTTGTATTTCTTTGGTGTTAGTTGTGATCTCTCCTCTTTTGTTCATGATTTTATTTATTTGGGTCCTTTCTCTTTTCTCTTTGATAAGTCGGGCCAGGGGTTTATCAATTTTATTAATTCTTTCAAAGGACCAGCTCCTATTTTCGTTGATTTGTTCTATTGTTTTTTTTGGTTTCTATTTCATTGATTTCTGCTCTGATCTTTATGATTTCTCTTCTCCTGCTGGGCTTAGGGTTTCTTTCTTGTTCTTTCTCCAGCTCCTTTAGGTGTAGGGTTATGTTGTGTACCTGAGACCTTTCTTGTTTCTTGAGAAAGGCTTGTACTGCTATATATTTTCCTCTCAGGACTACCTTTGTTGTGTCCCACAGATTTTGAATCTTTGTATTTTCATTATCATTTGTTTCCATGATTTTTTTCAATTCTTCTTTAATTTCCCAGTTGACCCATTCATTCTTTAGAAGGATGCTGTTTAGTCTCCATGTATTTGGGTTCTTTTCAAACTTCCTTTTGTGATTGAGTTCTAGCTTTAGAGCATTGTGGTCTGAAAATATGCAGGGAATGATCCGAATCTTTTGATACCGGTTGAGTCCTGATTTAGGACCGAGGATGTGATCTATTCTGGAGAATGTTCCATGTGCACTAGAGAAGAATGTGTATTCTGTTGCTTTGGGATAAAATATTCTGAATATATCTGTGATGTCCATCTGGTCCAGTGTGTCGTTTAAGGCCTTTATTTCCTTGCTGATCTTTTGGTTGGATGATCTGTCCATTTCAGTGAGGGGAGTGTTAAAGTCCCCTACTATTATTGTATTATTGTTGATGTGTTTCTTTGATTTTGTTATTAATTGGTTTATATAGTTGGCTTCTCCCACATTGGGGGCATAGATATTTAAAATTGTTAGATCTTCTTGTTGGACAGACCCTTTGGTTATGATATAGTGTCTTTCCTCATCTCTTATTATAGGCTTTGGCTTAAAATCTAATTGATCTGATATAAGGATTTCCACTCCTGCTTTCTTCTGATGTCCATTAGCATGGTAAATTCTTTTCCACCCCCTCACTTTAAATCTGGAAGTGTCTTCGGGCTTAAAATGAGTTTCTTGGAGGCAACATATAGATGGGTTTTGGTTTTTTATCCATTCTGATACCCTGTGTCTTTTGACAGGGGCATTTAGCCCATTAACATTCAGGGTAACTATTGAGAGATATGAATTTAGTGCCATTGTATTGCCTGTAAGGTGACTGTTACTGTATATGGTCTCTGTTCCTTTCTGATCTACCACTTGTAGGCTCTCTCTTTGCTTAGAGGACCCCTTTCAATATTTCCTGTAGAGCTGGTTTGGTGTTTGCAAATTCTTTCAGTTTTTGTTTGTCCTGGAAGCTTTTAATATCTCCTTCTATTTTCAATGATAGCCTAGCTGGATATAGTATTCTTGGCTGCATGTTTTTCTCGTTTAGTGCTCTGAAAATATCATGCCAGCTCTTTCTGGCCTGCCAGGTCTCTGTGGATAAGTCAGCTGCCAATCTAATATTTTTACCATTGTATGTTACAGACTTCTTTTCCCGGGCTGCTTTCAGGATTTTCTCTTTGTCACCGAGACTTGTAAATTTTACTATTAGGTGACGGGGTGTGGGCCTATTCTTATTGATTTTGAGGGGCGTTCTCTGAACCTCCTGAATTTTGATGCTCGTTCCCTTTGCCATATTGGGGAAATTCTCCCCAATGATTCTCTCCAGTATACCTTCTGCTCCCCTCTCTCTTTCTTCTTCTTCTGGAATCCCAATTATTCTAATGTTGTTTCGTCTTATGGTGTCACTTATCTCTCAAATTCTCCCCTCGTGGTCCAGTAGCTGTTTGTCCCTCTTTTGCTCAGCTTCTTTATTCTCTGTCATTTGGTCTTCTATATCACTAATTCTTTCTTCTGCCTCATTTATCCTAGCAGTGAGAGCCTCCATTTTTGATTGCACCTCATTAATAGCTTTTTTGATTTCAACTTGGTTAGATTTTAGTTCTTTTATTTCTCCAGAAAGGGCTTTTATATCTCTCGAGAGGGTTTCTCTAATATCTTCCATGCCTTTTTCGAGTCTGGCTAGAACCTTGAGAATTGTCATTCTGAACTCTAGATCTGACATATTACCAATGTCTGTATTGATTAGGTTCCTAGCCTTCGGTACTGCCTCTTGTTCTTTTTTTTTGTGGTGAATTTTTCCTTCTTGTCATTTTGTCCAGATAAGAGTATATGAAGGAGCAAGTAAAATACTAAAAGGGTGGCAACAACCCCAGGAAAATATGCTTTAACCAAATTTGAAGAGATCCCAAATCGTGAGGGGGGAGAAAGGGGATAAAAAGAGGTTCAAAAAGGAAGAAAGGAAGAAAAAGAAAAAAGAAAAAAAAGAAAAGAATTTAAAAAAAATAAGAAAAATATAAAAAAGAAAATATATATATATATTAGATAAACTGGTTAAAAAACGTTAAAATAGAAAAAGATAAAAGTTAAAAAAATTTACCAGAAGGCGAGAAAAAAAACAAAAAATGAAAAAAAAAATTATTAACTGCAAGACTAAAAAAAAATCACAGGGAAAAAGCCATGAGTTCCGTGCTTGGCTTTCTCCTCCTCTGGAATTCTGCTGCTCTCCTTGGTATTGAAACCGCACTCTTTGGTAGGTGAACTTGGTCTCGGCTGGATTCCTTGTTGATCTTCTGGGGGAGGGGCCTGTTGTAGTGATTCTCAAGTGTCTGCCCCAGGCGGAGTTACACTGCCCTTACCCGGGGCCGGGGTGAGTATTCCACTCGGGTTTGCTTTCAGGAGCTTTTGTTCCCTGAGCGCTTTCCGTAGAGTTCCAGAGGATGGGAATACAAATGGCGGCCTCCTGGTCTCCGGCCCAGAGGAGCCAAGAGCCTAGGGCCCCACTCCTCAGTGCGCCCTCAGAGAACAGCGCCAGTTACTCCCATCTGCCTGACCTCCGGCTGCGCTCCGAGCTCACTGAGCCTGCGACCGGTTCAAGGTTACACCAAGCTGTGAGCTTACTGTCAGCTCTGTCTCTGTAGCCGGCTTTCCCGTTCCAATACCCGCAAGCTCTGCGACACTCAGACATCCCCGATCCTTCTGTGACCCTGCGGGACCTGAGGCCACGCTGACCCCGCGTGGGCTTCACTCCGGTTTAGCCTCTGGAGCGATGTCCCTCAGTGGAACAGACTTTTAAAAGTCCTGATTTTGTGCGCGGTTGCTCTGCTGCTTGCCGGGAGCCGGCCCCTCCCCCCGGGGTCTATCTCCCTGTTGCTTTGGATTCACTTCTCCACCAGTCCTACCTTTCAGAAACTGGTTGTTTTTCTCTTTCCAGAATTGCTGTTCTTCTTCTCTTCGATCTGCCGATGGATTTGCAGGTGTTTGCAATCTTTAGATAAGCTATCTAGCTGATCTCCGGCTAGCTGAAGTAGTCTCAGCCTGCTACTTCTCCGCCATCTTGACTCCTCCTATATAACATTATGTTTATCTTTTCATCAGTAGATGGAAACTTTGGTTGTTTCCACTTTTTGGCTTTTATAAATATGCTGCCATGAATGTTCATGTATGAGGTTTTTGTGTGAACATAACTTTTCATGACTATTAGGTAATTAGCTAGAGTTATTTTGCCAGGTATAAAGTAACTTCATGTGTAACATTTAGAGGAATTGTCAAACTGTTTCTCAAAGCAGCTGTGCCATTATACATTTCCACCAGCATTACCAGTTCCTACCAGTCCTCCCCAACAGTTATCATTTGACTTCAATTCCAGCCATCCTGTGGGTATGAAGTAGTATCTCATTGTAGTTTGATTTCCATTTCTCTAATAACTAATGATATTGACTATTTTCTCATTTGCTTATTGGCCATTTTCATAACTTCTTTGGAGAAATGTCTATTCAGGTCCTTTGCCCATTTTTAAATTGGTTTGTTTTTTTATTATTGAGTTATAAGAGTTCTTTATACTAAATACAAGTCCTCTAGCAAATATAGGAATTGAAACTACTTCTCCTATTTCTGAATAGTGTCCTTTGAAGCACAAAAATTTGTAATTTAATAAATTCCAATATATCTAATTTTTCTTCTCTAATTTGTGCTTTGGACATCCTATTTCAGAAAACTTTGTCTAACCCATAGTCAGAGATTTACACCTATGTTTTCTTCCAAGAATTTTATAGTTTTAAAGTTTTATAGCTTTACATTCAGTCTGTGAACCATTTTTAGTTCATTTTTGCATGTAATGTGAGATAGAAGTACACTTCATTCTTTTACATATACCAGTTGTCTCGGCGATCATTTGTTGAAAAGATTTCTTCTCTTACTGAATTGTCCTGATACACTTGTCAAAAATCAACTGACCATTATGAAATTTGTAATAGAAACTCTCAATCCTATTTCATGGATCTGTATGTCCACCCTTATGCCAGCACCACACCATCTTGATTACTATTGCTTTACAGTATGTTTTTAAATTAAGAGTGTGTTTCTAAAAAAAAATTAGATTGTTCTTTATTTGTTTTGGTTATTCTGGGCCCATTTTATTTCCATACGAATTTTAGGACCAGCTTGTCAATTTCTGTAAAAACAGATGCACAGATTTTGATAGAGGTTGTGTTAAATCTTTAGATGATTGGGGAGTATTACCAACTTGCCAATATTGTCTTCTAATCCATTATCATTACTTTGACTTTATTTTGGTCTTCTTTGCTTTCTTTCATCAATGTTTTGTAGTTTTAGTGTGCAAGTCTTACAATTCTTTTGTTATGTTTATTCCTTATTTTATTCTTTCTGATGTTTTATAAATGGAATTGTTTTCTTAGGTTCATTTTCAGTTATAGAAATTTCTAGTGTATAAAAATGTAATTTATTTTTGTGTAATAGATCTTGTATCTGTAACCATGCTGAACTTATTAGTTCTAAAAGTTTTTCAATGGACTTAAATTATCATTTTCAAGGTTTGTTTTGTTGTTGTTGTTGTTTTAAGACTTTATTTATTTGACAGAGATCACAAGTAGGCAAAGAGGCAAGCAGAGAGGAGAAAGCAGACTCCCCACTGAGCAGTGAGCCTGATATGGGGCTTGATCCCAGGATCCTGCGATCATGATCTGAGCTGAAGGCAGAGGCTTTAACCCACTGAGCCTCCCAGGCGCCCCTCGTTTTCAAGATTTTTAAAAGATAAATCTAAGTCCATTTTTAAGACTATCTATGTACAAGATCATATCATCGGCAAATAGGGACAGTTTTACATCTTCCTTTTTCAATCTGTATGCCTTTTATATCTTTTCTCTTGTCTAATTGCCCTGGCTAGAACAAAATAGTCCAATGTTGAATAGAAGTAGCAGAAGTGGACATCTCTGTCTTATTACTGGAAAGCATCCATAGTGTTTTACCATTAAGTATAATGTAAATTGTGTGCTATCTATAAATATTGTTTATCAAGTTGAGGATGTTCCTTACTATTCTTAGTTCGTAGAGTGTTGTTGTTGTTTTTTTTTTTATCATGAAAGTTTGCTGAATTTTGTCAAATGCTTTTTCTGTATTTATTAACATGATCATCAGGTTTTGCCTTTATTTTGTTAATACGGTATATTATATTGATCAATTTTTAAACATTAAAACTGCTTTGTGTTTTTGAGATAAATCCCAGTTGTTCATAGGTATGATCCTGAGCTTACCTTGTCCAAAAGACACACCAAGGTAACAGCTACCTTTATGCAATTAACTCTGGAAATGACCTGAAGGCTGGCACTTCAGGCTTTCCATAGCTAGTTGCAGAGAAAATGCCACACTAAAAAGGGTAGGAGAGGCAGAGATGCTATTAGGAACCAACCCCCAGAGTTACCAACCACAAATGGCAGGGACAACACAAGCAAAGAGAAGCAAGAGTATCAGACCCCATAGGAGGTATCCCCAGCACTGAGAACTGCACTGGGAAGACAAGTCCTCATAATATATAGCTTTAAAAACTAGCAGGGCTTAACTCTGTGAGATTTAAAAATCAGTGGGCCTGACTCCAGGAGAGCTGGAGGGCAATAGGAAACCAAGTCCCTGCATTTAACAGCCAATGTACTGAATAATTCAGTCCAAGACACAGCACAAAAGCAGCACCTGGAGTATACATAAAGGAAATTTATTAGTATCAGAGAGCATGCCAGAGGGGCAAACACCTGCATATTTCTGCAGGAGCAAAAGTGCTAGAGGGCACCATTTCTCCTCCTTTCCCCAAGCCTAGATAGCCAGACATTTGCAGGAGCCAGGGACAATACTCTCCATCTCTCTTAGCATCTCATACCCTGCCCCGTTGTTCCCCTGTGGCCCCACCCCAATGTACCCACCTTAGCAAGCAGTTCTCCAAAGTGCTTCCTACTCTACCACATGCAGCAGGAAGCCTCAGCCAGTACCAGTGCCACTCCAAAGTGACCCCTCCCCTGAGGAGATAGAGGAGATAACTACACATCAATATACCCTGTTCCTGCAGACAGGCCTCTTAGCTGGCTATGCAGGGAGCAATCCATTTCTTTCTGTGGGCCTACAGCCATGGCAGAAATGCTAACTATAGATGGCTATGCTACCTGCTGGTCTCCTGTACCAATGAATCTGCAGCAGCCAGGCCATTCAACAGTACAGGAAACAAACCATGTTCAGTGTACCTACAACAGACAAAGCAGGCCACTGAAGCCAGCTGGGCTTTAAAAAGTCATGGCTTAGACACAACAGGAGGGTCCACAGAGCCCACAGAGGGGACACCCCTGGATTGCTTGATTCTGGTAGCTGGGGTAAATTGCACAGTAAGGTACCACAACACCTCTTCTACACAAAGCCACTACTTTCAAGACCAGGAAATGTAGCTGACCTTTCTAATACATACAACAAACACAGACAGTTAGACAAAATGAGGAGACAAAGGACTATGCCCCAAATTAAAGAACAAGACAAAATCAACAGTAAAAGAGCTAAATGAAATGGAGATAAGAAATATGCCTGATAAAAAATTCAAAGTAGTGGTCATAAAGATACTCACTGGATTTTAGAAAACAGTGGATGAACTCAATGAGAATGTCAACAAAGAGATAAAAAATTTTTTTTGAGAGAAAGAAAGAAAAAGTAAAAGAAAGAAAGAAAGGCAAAAGAATCAGTGTGGGGCACCTGAGTGGCTCAGTGGGTTAAGCCTCAGGTCATGATCTCAGGGTCCTGGAATCAAGCACTGCATCAGGCTCTTTGCTCAGCAGGGAGCCTGCTTCCCCCCTCTGTCTCCATCTGCCTGGCTCTCTGTCTACCTGTCTACCTCTCTCTCTGTCTACCTCTCTGTCAAATAAATAAATAAAATCTTTAAAAAAAAAAGGAAAGAAAGAAAGAACCAGTAAGAGCTGAAGAATTCAATAACTATAAAGAAAAAATACACTAGAGGGACTCAAAAGCAGAGTAGAGGATGCAGAATGGATCAGTGATGTGGTAGATGGGATAACGGAAAGAAACAAAGCTGAACAGCAACAAGAAAAAGTAATAAAACATGAGAATGAGTTGAGGGAAATCTGTGGCATCATTAAGAATAATAACATTCACATTATAGGCATCCCAGAAGGAAAAGAGAAAGGAGAAGAAAACTTATTTGAAGAAATAATAGCTGAAGACTTCCTTAATCTGAGGGTAAAAAACAGATATCCACATCCTGAAACCACAAAGAACCCCAAATAAGATGAGACCAAAGAGATCCACATCAAGACACATAATAATTAAAATGACAAAGATTAAAGATAAGGAGAGAACTGTAAAAAGCATCAAAAGAAAAGCAACTACTCACATATAAGGGAAACCATATAAGCCTATAATATAATTTTTCAGCAGAAACTGTGCAGGCCAGAAGAGAGTGGCCTGATATGTTCAAAATGCTGAAAGGAAAAAAACCTACCACCAAGAATACTTTACCCAGGAAGATTACCATTCAAATTAGGAAGATAAAGAGTTTTCTGAATAACATGTATTAAAGGAATTCATCACCACTAAACTAGCCTTATAAAAATGTTAAAGAGAATCATTATTATTTTTTTACTTACACTGATAATACTTTATTTTTATTTTTTCAGTTGAGAGTTAAGTATACATATGATCATTATGTTTTGTTTTGGAGGTCTTCTGCATCTTTGCATACTTGGAAAACAATTTTTTATTGAAGATATTAAAAATCCAGCTCAACAACTACAGTTTTCATTTAGAAAATATTCTTAAGCTCTTTGTCTTCTAGGGAGCATACACAGAGGCAGAAAATCTCCCTCCTTTAGTGTGACCCTTCTCCACATTATTATGCTTAAAGTCCTTCCCATGCTGCAATCTGGAACATATAAGGTTAAGTACCATATGTCACATTATTTTTCCTCATGTCGTGAGGCACACTGCAGAATAAATGAGATTTCTTTGATGTTTTATTGGGTTGCACCCTGAAGCTTTCTTTACAATACCTTGTATCCAAGAGCACAGAGAAGAATCTGATATTTATTTGGACCATGTTTTATTTCTCCTGGACCTTTCATACCTCAGCAGTATAGCAGGCAACCAAATATCTAATCCATGAAGCAGGAAAACTACTAATGTTTATCCATCAAGTCAAATGGACAAGTGAGCTACTGGGGCTAAAAAGAATTCTTTAGGTGAAAAAGAAAAGGGCCTAACTAGAATAAAATTATGAAAGAAAAAAATCTAATGGGTAAAAGCAAACATGGTAAAGGTAGTAGTAGATTAATCCTTATATGACGGTTAAAAGACAGAAGTATTAAATAAGTTATACCTAAAATATTAGCTAATGGATTCACAAAGTAAAAAGATGTAAACTCTGACAATACATACATAAAATGTGAAAGGGAAATTAAAAATGCTTTTAGAATGTGTTCAAATTTAAGCAACCATCAATTTAATATAGACTGCTGTGTACTTAGGATGTTACATATGAACTTCATGGTAACCACAAATCAAAACCTGCAATATATAAATGAAAAATAAAGGGTAAACAAGTCAACCATAACGTTAAAAAAAGCCATCAAACCTGGGGGAAGAGAGCAAGAGAAGAAAGGAACAGAAAAGACCTACAAAACCACCAGAAAACAATTAACAAAATGGCAGTAAGAACATATCCATTTGTAATTACTTTAAGTGTAAATGATATAAATGCTCTAATCAAAAGACACAGGGTGGCAGAATAGTTAAAAATGTACAAGACCCAGTGCACCTGAGCGGTTCAGTGGGTTAAGCCTCTGCCTTCAGCTCAGGTCATGATCTTGGAGTCCTGGGATCAAGCCCTCTCTGCTCAGCGGGGAGCCTGCTTCCCCTCTCTCTTCGCCTGCCTCTCTGCCTACTTGCGATCTCTGTCAAATAAATAAATAAATAAAACTTTTAAGAAAAAAAAATGTATAAGACCCATCCATATGCTGCCTGTAAGAATCTCACTTCAGACCTAAGGACATACAGACTGAAAGTGAAAGGATGAAAAAGCATATTTCATCCAAACGGGAGAGAGAAAAATAAAAACAGGATAGCAATAGTTATCAGACAAAATAGACTTTTTTAAAAATATTTTTATTTATTTATTTGACAGAGAGAGATCACAAGCAGGCAGAGAGGCAGGCAGAGAGAGAGGAGGAAGCAGGCTCCCTACTGAGCAGAGAGCCCTATGCGGAGCTCGATCCCAAGACTCTGAGATCATGACCTGAGCCGAAGGCAGAGGCTTAACCCACTGAGCCACCCAGGTGCCCCCAAAATAGACTTTTTTTAAAAGATTTATTTATTTTGAGAGAGAGAGAGAGTGGGAGGGGGGCATCAGGAAGGTGCAGAAGGAGAGGGAGAGAGACTCTCCAGCAGACTCCATGCTGAGCACAGAGTCCCATGTGGGGCTCATTCTCAAGACAGTGAGATCATGACTCAAGCTAAAATCAAGAGTCAGACACTTAACCAACTGAGCCATCCAGGTACCCCCAAAATAGACTTTAAAACAAAGACTTTAGCAAGAGACTTAAGGTGTTACATACTGTTAAAGGGATCAATCCAGTAAGAGAATATAACAATTGTAAAGATCTATGTACCCAACAAAGAAGAACCTAAATACCTAAAAGTAAATATTAACAGACATAAAGGGAGAAACTGATGGTAATACAGTACTAGTACAAAACTTTAACACTCCGTTTACATCAATGGATAGATCACCCACACAGAAAATCAGCAAGGAAACAGTGTATTTAAGAACACATTAGACAAAATGGACCTAACAGATACATACAGAACATTCCATTCAAAAAGAGAGTACATATTTGTCTCAAGTGCACATGAAACATTCTCCAAGATAGATCACCTTAGATCACAAAACAAGCTTCAATAAATTTAAGAAAATTGAAATTGTATCAAGCATCTCTCCAACCACAATGCAATGATACTAGAAATCAATTACAAGGAAAAAACCTGAAACCTCTTCTTTAAACATTTGGTCAATTCACCATAAAGTCAACTTAGCCTGACCTTTCTTTTGTAAGAATTTTCTTTTTTCTTTCTTTCTTTCTATTCTTTTTTTTTTTTTTTTAAGATTCATTCATCCACTTTGAGAGAGTAAGAGAGAGAGAGAGCAGAGGGAGAAGGAGAGAGAGAATCTCAAGCAGATGCCTGTTGAGCACAGAGCCAAAGCAGTGCTCAGTCTCACAACCCTGAGATCATGACCTGAGCTGAAATCAAGAGTTGGACACTCAACTGACTAAGCCACCCAGGCGCATCTATCTTTGTAATCACTAATTCTATTTCCTCATTATTGATTTACTGAGAATTTCTGCTTCTTCTTGTGTCAGTGTCACAGGTTTGTGTCCTTCTAGGAACTTGTCGATTTTGGCTAGGTTATCTGATTTGTTGGCATATAGTTGTTAGTAATATTCCCTTATAATCCTTTATAATTCTATAAGGCCTGTTGTGTTATTTTCATTTCTGATTTTTTTGTTAAATTTATTTCTTATTTATTTTCAGCATAACAGTATTCATTATTTTTGCACCACACCCAGTGCTCCATGCAATCCGTGCCCTCTATAATACCCACCACCTGGTACCCTGACCTCCCACCCCCTGCCCCTTCAAAACCCTCAGATTGTTTTTCAGAGTCCATAGTCTCTCATGGTTCATCTCCCCTTCCAATTTCCTCCAACTCCCTTCTCCTCTCTATCTCCCCATGTCCTCCATGCTATTTGTTATGCTCCACAAATAAGTGAAACCATATGATAATTGACTCTCTCTGCATCATCTTTCCAGTCCCATCCATGTTGCTACAAAAGTTGGGTATCCATCCTTTCTGATGGAGACATAATACTCCATAGTGTATATGGACCACATCTTCCTTATCCATTTGTCCATTGAAGGGCATCTTGGTTCTTTCCACAGTTTGGCGACCGTGGCCATTGCTGCTATAAACATTGGGGTACAGATGACCCTTCTTTTCACTACATCTGTATCTTTGGGGTAAATACCCAGGAGTGCAGTTGCAGGGTTATAGGGAAGTTCTATTTTTAATTTCTTGAGGAATCTCCACACTGTTCTCCAAAGTGGCTGCACCAACTTGCATTCCCACCAACAGTGGAAGAGGGTTCCCCTTTCTCCACATCCCCTCCAACACATGTTGTTTCCTTCTTCATTATTTCCTTCCTTCTTCTTGTTTTAGCTTTACTTTGTTCATCTCTTTTGGGTTTCTTAACTAGATTAAAATTTCTTAAACCCCTCCTTCAACTTTATTATTCAGTCTATAAGATTAGATTAGGTTAGATTATTGATTGACATCTTACTTCCTTTTTAAGTAAATTGTGGTCCAGTAGGTCTCAGGCCTCCGCAACTGCCATGGTGTTGCTCAGTGAGCAGATAGCCCATTGCATTCCAGCCACATTGCCTCCTGGCATCATGGCTGGATGGTTGTTGAAACTAGCTGGAAACCAATCTACAAACTGAACAGAATTCTTTGACTTTGTGGCTGCATTTCCAGCATTCACATCCCTAGGAACCACATTCCCTCTGATTAGTAAGCAGCAAACCATATAATTGCCAAGCAGAAAATCACACTTGACTAGCTGGCTAGAGAAGTTAAAGAATGCAGTGGTATATCTAAAAGAGAGCTACTCATGATAGGTTTTGTCAGCAGAGATGATGAAGGCAAAGTTTATCATGGGGAAATGTATTCTCAGATAGGTACATTGTCAGTCTGGAACTTGATTATTACATCTATATTCAAGGGCCCTTCAATCCAAAGGGAAACAGCAATGGAAGACCTATCAACCTATTTATGCAGGAATAAGAGGGGTGTTCTACAACAAGTATATGATGGCACAAGTCATAGATGTTCACAGATGGTGAGGATAGAGTTGTAAGGCTCTACTACAGCAGTGGAGACCCTGAGGGCTGGATACAAAAAACTCCAATTTAATATTCCCATTATATTCTATCAAAAGCCACACCACTGGGGTGCCTGGGTAGCTCAGTTGGTTAAGTGTCCAACTCTTGATCTCAACTCAGGTCTTGTCTCAGGATTGTGAGCTCAAGCCCCACACTGGGGTCTACACTGGGCACAGAGCCTACTTAAAAAAAAAAAAAAAAAAGCCACACCATTAAGAGAGATATACATGTGATTCAATGCCTCCTCCAAAACTTAAGAAAATTAAAAATACCTTAAGTTCACTGCAGTGTTCTGACAAGTTTTGAATCCTCTCTAGTTCAAGATTGACAATCTCTGACCCCACAGAATTGTGAACTCAGACATGGTTGTTTGCGGCATCTTCCTTTATGCTAAGAAGCTGCACTGAGTAGAGGAGTGAATTGTACTTCCCTGCAAGAATCTCATCTGTAACAGTTTGTTCTAGATCTGGGAAGAGTTCTCTGGGCACACATGTCTCAGCTCTTGCCTCACAAAATAAGGTATCAAAAGGCATTCATATTCTCTATTTTAATATTTTCCAACTGATCCTTTTTATTGTCAAGAATGATGTCACCTTGTTAGATTCTACATTCCAGGCAAGAGTGTTCCCAGAAAGTGCTCCCAATCTGAATTCCAGCTTTGTCAATGTTAACAGAAAGGCATTTCCTTATGCTGATCTGAAGGTGTCAACACTGCTCTGTGGTAGTGATTCTAAGTTGTGTCTCTTACAAATAGTACATAATTTAATATTTTTGATTATACTCTTCTAGTTTCTATCTTTTGTTTGGAAAGCTTAATACATTTTTATTTAATGTGTTAACTTAGGTGCATTTTACATCTTTCATTTTGCTTTCTGCTTTCAGTTATCTTGTATCTTTCCTGTCTCTCTGTATCCTCATTATTGTCTTCTTTAGTGTTAGATATTTCTAATATACCATTCCCTTGTTTCTCCTTTACCACAGTTTTTATTTTCTTAATGGTTCCTAAGGTAATTACAATTAAAATCTTACTTAAAGCCTTCCGGTTTGGGTTAATACCACTTAATTTCAATACCAACAATTTCAATGTTCAAGAGCAAACAAAAACTTTGCCACAATATACTTCCATTTGCTCTCCTCTCTTTTGTGCTGTAATTGTCAACAAATTGTAACTTTACACACTGTAAGCCCCTTAATATAGTTTTATGATTAGTTAATGCTTCATGCAGTTTTCTTTTAACTCAAAAGAGTTACAAATAAAAATATATTTATACTGTTGTCTATATTTACCTACATAGTTACCCTTTTTTTCTTCCCACCATCAGGTTCACCCAACCTCCCACCTCCTCCCCTCCAAAACCCTCATTTTTTTCTCAGAGTCCAGTCTCTCATGGTTTGTTTCCCCATCCAATTTCCCCCAACTTACTTCTTCTCTCCATTTCCCAGTGTCCTCTGTGTTATTCTTTATGCTCCACAAGTAAGTGAAACCATATGATAATTGACTCACTCTGCTTGACTTATTTCACTCAACATAATCTCCTCCAGTCCCATCCATGTTGATACAAAAGTTGGGTATTCAACCTGTCTGAAGGAGGCCTAATACTCCATTGTATATATGGGCCATTTCTTCTTTATCTATTCATCTGTTGAAGGGCATCTTGGTTCTTTCCACAGTTTGGTGACTGTGGCCATTGATGCTATAAACAATGGAGCACAGATGGCCCTTCTTTTAAACTACATCTGTATCTTTGGGGTAAATACCAGTAGTGCCATTGCAGGGTCACAAGAAAGCTCTATTTTAAATTTCTTAAGGAATCTCCACACTGTTTTCCAAAGTGACTGCACCAATTTGCATTCCCACCAACAGTGTAAGAGGGTTCCCCTTTCTCCACATCCTCTCCAACACATGTTGTTTACTGTCTTATTAATTTTTGCCATTCTAACTGGTGTAAGGTGGTATCTCAGGTATCTCAGTGTGGTTTTGATTTGAATTTCCCTGATGGCTAAGGATGATGAACATTTTTTCATGTGTCTGTTAGCCATTTATATGTCTTCTTTGGAGAAGTGTCTGTTCATGTCTTCTGCCCATTTTTTGACATGATTATCTGTTTTGTGTGTGTTGAGATTGAGGAGTTCTTTATAGATCTTGAATATCAGCCCTTTGTCTGTAGTGTCATTTGCGAATATCTTCTCCCATTCTATAGGTTGCCTCTTTATTTTGTTGACTGTTTCCTTTGCTGTGCAGAAGTTTTTGATCTTGATGAAGTCCCAAAAGTTCATTTTCACTTTTGTTTCCTTTGCCTTTGGAGACATGTGAAAGAAGTTGTTGTGGTCAGTGTCGGAGAGGTTACTGCCTGTGTTGAAGAGGTTACTGCCTATATTCTTCTGTAGGATTTTGATAGATTCCTGCCTCATGTTGAGGTCACTTATCCATTTTGAGTTTATCTTTGTGTATGGTGTAAGAGAATGGCCAAGTTTCACTCTTCAATACATAGCTGTCCAATTTTCCCAGCACCATTTATTGTTGACCATAGAGTTGAGGGTCCATATCTGGGCTCTCTACTCTTCTACTAGTCTATGTGTCTGTTTTTGTGTCAGTACCATGTTGTCTTGGTGATCATAGCTTTGGAGTAAAGCTTGAAATCAGGCAACGTGATGTCCCCAGTTTTTTCTTTTTCAACATTTCCTTAGCAATTCAGGGTCTCTTTTGGTTCCATACAAATTTAAGGATTGTTTGTTTCAGCTCTTTGAAAAATGCCGGTGGAGTTTTGATCGGGATGGCATTGAAAGTATAGATTGGTCTAGGCAGTATAGACATTTTAACAATGTTTATTCTTCTCATCCATGAGCATGGAATGGTCTTCCATCTTTTTGTGTCTTCTTCAATTTCTTTCATGAGTGTTCTATAGATCCTCAAATACAGATCCTTTACCTCTTTGGTTAGGTTTATTCCCAGGTATCTTATGGTTCTTGGTGCTACAGTTACCCTTACCAGTATCTTTATTTTTCTGTGTGAATTGAAGTTACTATCTAGTGTGCTTTCATTTCAGCCTATATATATATATATATACATATACATAGTATATGTATATATATGTATATGTATATATGTATATAGTATACTATATACATATATTATATATATGTGTATGTATGTGTGTATATATATATATATATGTAGGGCAGTTATTCTAGCAATAAAATCCCTCAATTTTTTGTGTATCTGAGAATGTCTTAATGTTACAATGTCTTAATATCACCATTTTTGCTAGATATAAAATTTTTGGTTGAGCAGGTTTTCTTTCAGCACTTGGAATATGTCATCCAACTGAATTTTAACGTTTATTTTATTTTAGACTTTATTATTTCTAAAGAAAAATCAGCTGTTACTCTTACTGAGGATACCTCGTGTTCAATGAGTCATCAATCTTGCCACGTTCAAGATTCCCTCTTTAGCTCTTTTAGTAGTGTGATTATGACATGTTTGGTTGTAGATCTCTTGAAGTTTACCTTACTTGGAGTTTTCTAAACTTCTTAGATATGCAGATTCGTGTTTTTCATCAAATTTGGAAAATTCTCAGCCATTATTTCTTCAAATATACTTTCAACCCCTTTCTCATCTCTCTTTCTAGACTCCCACTAGGCTGTTGGTATTCTTGAACGTGTCTCCACAAACCTCTTCATTTTTTTTGTTTTCTTCATTCTTTTTTCTTTCTGTTCCTCATTCAAGATTATCTCAATTCACCTATATTTAAATTTACTGATCTTTTGTCAATTCAAACCTGCTCTTGAGCCTAATTTTTCATTCCAGTTATTGTACTTTTCAGCTCCCTAGTTTTTAATTATTTCCTACAATTTGTCTTTATTGATATTGTTATCAGGCTTTCTATTAATTTTTTTTTTTCAGAGAGTGAGAGGGGTTGAGTAAAGGAAGAGATAGAATGTTAAACAGGCTCCATGCCCAGAACAGAGCCTGGCATGTGTTTTGATCACACAACCCTGCGATCATGACCTGAGTCAAAATCAAGAGTCAGATGCTCAACCAATTGAGCCACCCCAACTCCCCTGCCTTGGTCTTCTTGTAGCCTTCATCTTTATCTTCAAACACCAAAGGAAGTTCAGGAACTTCCTCAGCATGATGACCTTTAGACATGACCTGCACTGGTAAGGCTGAGGCAGCCAGGGCAGAGCAGATAATCTATTGCTTAACCAGCTCAGCCACCCAGGCACCCTTCCTTCAATTATTTAGATATGTATCCTGTAGTTCTTTGAACATATTTAGAATAGGTGATATAAACTCTTTGTGTACTAAATCCAACATCCAGGCTTGCTCTTAGACAGATTTTATTGTTTATTTTTTCTTGCATATGCACCATACTTTCCAGTTTCTTCACACATCTTTTTTTGTTTTCTCTCAAAACCGGATATTTTAAATATAACAATTTCCAACTTTGGAAACCAGACTTTCTCCTCTCAATCCAGTTTATTACTGAGTTTCACTGACAATGATGATGTTGTTTACTTGATGACTTTCCTGGAATAATTCTATGAAATCTATATTCTTTCTGAGTTCAGCTTAGCTTAGTGGTCAGCTAATACTTGGACAGACATTTCCTTAAAATGCCTGAAACCACTAAGTCTCCCAACCTTTGCTGAGAAGCTGTATCTTAGAGCTACACCTTCAACAACCCAGTAGTTTACAACTCTGCCTTAGCCTCCACATCCTGTTTTCCAGAACCTCAAGGTCAACCAGAGATGAAAGATCAGGACCTTTGCAGGACATGTGGAGAGCCTTGAACATGACCATGGCCTTTTAGAACCCCTAGAATTCATCAGAGCTTTTCAGTGCAGCCTATGAAGATCATTCCCAGATTTTCCTATTAAACTGTTTTCCCTCACAGGTGTTGCCACCTTAGACAGCTGTAATGTTAAACAATTGCCACAGTTTTTTCAACAAATGCCCTGGGAAAGGAGAAGAGTTTTTCCATTGAACAAATTCTGAGTCAGGTCAAGTAAGGACAAGTCCTGTAGAAGGGGCTTTCCCAGAGAGCTGCCAAACTGGTCAAATAGTGAGTTCTCTGGCAATGGCGTTTTTTGAGGAGCTCAAAACATTCTACCATTTTCATTGGCTGTTAAGCCACTGGTTTTCACAGCTAACATGATTGTGAAGCTGGGGACAGAGAGATAGGAATAGGGCAAGTTAAAACACGACAAAACTTGCAATTCTTACCAAAATTCAGATGTTTTTCCTTAAATATGTTCTTCAAATTGTTCCAAGTCCTTGATTAATTCCCAGAGTTCTGAAAAAGTTGATTTGGAAAATATCCGGCCAATGTTCTTGTTGCTTTTATGGAGGAAATTTTCAGAAGTCCTTACTCTGGCCAATCCAGAACTGCTTCCATATGTAGTTTTAGTGGCAGAAGACACGATTATACCAACAACAAAGAAATGATAAAGTATGTCATTTGCTGAGTTAAAAGAGAGACGCTAAAACGAATTTAACAAATGTTGACATTTAAATACACCCTGAAATGACATAGCACTGACACTACAAAATGGACAAGAGGCTTCCCATAAATTTTTTTTTAAACATTTATTTGACGGAGAGAAGTGAGCACAAGTGGGAAGTGGGACAGAGGGAGATGGAGAGGGAGAAGTATAAGAGGCTTGATCCCAGGACCCTGGGATCATGATTTGAGCGAAAGGCAAACAGTTAACCAACTGAACCACCTAGGTACACCACCCACAAATTTCTTTTGAGAAAAAGTTTATACTCCTAATTCTCTTCTTTTCAGTAACTTGATCTAAAACAGGACATTTTCTTCACATCATTTGCTTTAGTGAAATGTGCTGTCCTTGACTCCTTCCTCACCCCCTTTATTTCCCTGCTCAAATCACCCTTTCTGGTTAGCTATTTTATTCAAAAGTAAATAGAACTGTGTGATTCAGCTGCTCACAATATTATAATAGTCTAGAACAACTCAGAACCCTCTAAGATCTGTCCCCAAAATACTTTTCCAAGCCTATTTCTCAGCTCCCCCCATTAATGTTCTATATTCCAGCCAGATTCTTGCCTTCTCCCAAATCTACTCTTAATTTCCTTGGCCTGGAATTCCTTCTCAAATTCCAAAAAAATAAAACCCTACTCCTCCTCTAAAATGGTTCAAATGTCTATTCCTCAACCTCATCACTCTTCTCTTGCCTTCCTTTCTTGTAGTGACATACATTATTATTTTTCTTATAGCTTATTATATACTGCATTATTCTCAAACTGCCCATAGGGCAGTGAACATATCTGCTTGGCTTTTCATTGCCTTTATATATATATATATATATATATATATATATATATATATATATATATATATATATAAATTTCTTGTTGCTTTTGTGGCATTGAAGAGATACTTAAAATTTTTCTCTTTCCATCACACATCATTATTTGCCATTTTTAAACAATAAATAAAAATTCTAGCTTCATATGCCAAAAAATCGGATTCTCATCCCAGTTTCACAAGAAGTTGCTATTTGTGGAAAAAAAAAAAAAAGAGAGAGAGAGAGAGAGAGAGCACGCACATCAATTTTGGCAAACACTGGGTTAAATAAAGCAAAACACGTTTCAGGTGTGCCTGGGTGGCTCCGTCAATTTAAGTGTCTGCCTTCAGCTCAGATTATGATCCTAGGGTCCTGGAATCAAACCCCACACTGGGCTCCCTGGTCAGCGGGGAGCCTGCTTCTCTCTCTCCCTCTGCTGCTCCCCCTGTTGGTGCGCTAATAAATAAAATCTTTAAAAAAGAAATAACTGGGACGCCTGGGTGGCTCAGTTGGCTAAGCGGCTGCCTTCGGCTCAGGTCATGATCCCAGCGTCCTGGGATCAAGTCCCACATCAGGCTCCTTGCTCAGCAGGGAGCCTGCTGCTCCCTCTGCCTCTAGCCTGCCACTCTGCTGCCTGTGCTTGCGCTCTAACAAATAAAATCTTAAAAAAAAAAAAAAAAAAGAAACTAAACAGGTTTCTTTTCTAGACAACTTTTTAGAAACTTACCATCTAATATGCATAACCAATCTCCAACTTACCATTCATTATTTTCCAAACAACTAATCACAGAATTTTTTGTGCTAAACATCCCAAGGGACTAGGGTTCAGCAAACACTTGGAAAATGCTGGTCTAATTCTTTATTTTAAACACTGGTATAAATAAAGTGATCTATTCTTTGTTCTCTTTAATTACCCAGCTTTACTTTACACCTGTGTCTTTTCAACTGAATCAGCTAAAATTAAGGTCTGCTATAAAATAGGAAACTCAAAAAGTGGCAATGGCCTGAGTATGTGACAATGGTTCCCTTTAGTATGCATTAGAATGACTTAAAGTGTTTGTTAAAGCACAGATTTTCAGGGTCTTCCCCTGAATTCTCATTTAGTAAATCTGGAATGGAGCCAAGAATTTGCATTTCTATTAAATTCCCAGGTGATGTTGAGGTTGCTGGTACAGGAATCATACTTTCATGTAAGGCTTTATTTTCTCAAATAGTATGAAAACTTGAAGCTACTACAGAGGCCCCAGAATCATTAAAGAAAACAGCTCCTTCTAACTTGCCACTCCATCATCCCAGTCATGGGGTTCATCCTCAAAGTCACCTCATGATGCAGGGAGGCTGCTTAAATTCTAACCACCATATTCACTTCTAGGCAATAAAAAAGGGGTAAAGGCAAAAGAGCACATTTCCCAGCTAAGTCAGCTCCTTTTAAGGAGCCTTATTTGCAGGAACTTACTCAAAAGGCCTCAACTAATATAGGAAATGGTAAATATAGTCTTTTAGCCAAGTACACTGCCATCCCAAATGAAACTAGAATCTATTATCAAGGAATAAAGGAAGGCTGGGTTTTAACTAGGCAACTAGAAACTCTACCACACTACTTTAGTCCACATGCACTTCAATCACCAAGTTCAACTGGTCTGCCTTCTAATTATTTCATAAATTTGTCCTATATGTATCATCACTATCTCTATTTTCCTAGACCTCATATTCATTATTTCTCATCTACTTTATTATATTAACCTTCTAAACAGTCTCTCTACCTCCTATCCTGGTGGTAAACAGAAGGATTTTGAAGGAGCTAAAGCTGTTTTAAATCCTTCAATAACTCCATATTTTCTGTAAAATGATTAGTTATGTCTGAGCATTTTATTATTTTGTACAAAGACTTTACTCACCTACTACATGATTGTTCTCTGCCTTCTATTTTATACTATTAAACACAACAAAAAGTTTCTTTCAGTGCTTTTATCATACTTTTTCTGCCAATTAAGATACTCTCACCCCCTCCTTCAACTTTATTATTCAGTCTATAAAATTTAACTAACATACTCTATCTTCCAGAAAGCATTCGGTGACATCCTTTCCCACAGTATAAGTACTCCTCTTGTGTACTCCTATAAAGCTCTGTACAAAGCTACCACTGATTATTCCACATTGTATTATGAAGATTTATTTGTATCTTTCTCAAAAACAGATTGTGTGCTCTGTAAATATAAGGACAATGTTTTAATTACCTTTATATCCCCAGAACTGAGTACAAGGCCAATTATTTGTTGAATGTATCACCATCAGCTGGCTCATATAACTGAAAATCTGTATAGGATTTGTCCAAATATCTAATAACATTTTCTATTACAAATATCATAGTCTATGCAATTTCAAAAAGTACTATGGATAGAAAATTCTTCCTTAACAACTCCAGTTAAATGAAATTTCGAACTATACAATCTTGTGCATAGCCAAACATCTTTTATTTTTCACAACTGGAATGCCAAAGATACAACCCAACTAGCTCCAGAACACTTTCAGATTTTTTTCTATTTATTTAACCAAACTAAACAAAGTTTTAAAAGGAACATCTGTAACAACAAAAAAATACTAAATCTATCAAAATCAAAGTTGGCTTCATCATTTCTTGTCTTTTCCTTATGTTTATCCACATTCTCCATCTTTAATTCTTGTTTTCTTTATATTCAGTATCTTTTTCTGGATTTGGAGTTGATTTCCCCTTTGGCACCAAGAAACATTCAGCATTCAAAACTTGCTCAGCAGTCATTGAACTTCTACAATAGATCAAGCTATAGATGAGGGATTTGACATTATAATCCTGCAAGGAAAAAGACAGGTTACAAAACAAAAGTAAAATCAAAACAAAAGGACAAATCTGAAATAAGGAAGGAGGATCCATTTCAAAAACACTTTTATCAATAATACAGAGCTAATTTTTCCTATTTAGTTTTTTAAAGATTTCTACAAAATTACTTTTTATTGGAAAGGAATTATTACTCTAATAATAAAACAATGGTGTTAGAGCAAAAGGAAAAACTGTAATAGGAAAGGGAATCACAGCAGAAATATCTCAAAAAACAAGTGAAACTAAAAAAACAAAGCAAAACAAACAAACAAACAAAAATTTTAAGTCTATTCCTTTTTCCTTTTTTATGGCCTGATCAGAGCTCAACACTGAAAATTTTACAGTGAAGCTTCTTTGGAAGGGTAACCTCCTTTACTGGTCAGCTAGTGATTAGTTTTGAAGTGATCTCCAGGAACTCCTCTACCACCACTACCATTATCATCGTCCATATGAGGAACCAAAAAAAAATTATTAATTTTTAAATTTTTTAATAAACATATAATATATTTTTATCCCCAGGGGTACAGGTCTGTGAATCGCCAGTTTTACACATTTCACAGCACTCACCATAGCACATACCCTCCCCAATGTCCATATCCCCACCACCCTCTCCCAACCACCCTCCCCCCAGCAACCCTCAGTCTGTTTTTTGAGATTGAGTCTTTTATGGTTTGTCTCCCTCCCGATCCCCTCTTCTTTCATTTGAGGAACCAAAATTTATTAGGTACCACAATTTCAAGGAAATATTTCAAAGTTATTTGTATTATCACACATAAACAACACTGTAATACTGCTCTTCCATTATTTCCACCTGACAAAGCAGCAGGGTATGCCTTTTTTTTTTCCGTCCCTCTATGATGACTCCAAACAGAACACACTTCACACTGAATAAAAATCACCTGTTCATTGCTAGTGTCCTCGTTAGACTCTAAGATCCTTAATATTGGAAATTTTAGTTTATCACTTCATCCCCAACAACTAGCACAGTAGCAGGGATATAGCAGATATTCAGTAAGTACTTGTTAAATTAATGAATGCCAATGCCCATACTGCACTCTACAGGATATGTTTCTAAACATACATAAAGACAGCACTTTCAGCAGGTAGAAACTTAACTAAAACTTATAAAATCCAGGGGCAATTGGGTGGCTCAGTTGGTTAAGCATCTGCCTCTGGCTCAGGTCATGATCCTAGAGTCCTAGGATTGAGTCCTGATTGGGCTCCTCACTCAGGAGGAAGCCTGCTTTTCCCTCCCCTACTCCCCTACCTGTGCTCTCTATTAAATAAATACTTGTTTAAAAAAAAAAAGGCATAGGGTGCCTGGGTGGCTCAGTGGGTTGGGCCTCTGCCTTCAGCTCGGGTCATGGTCCCGGGGTCCTGGGATAGAGTCCTGCATCGGGCTCTCTGCTCAGCAGGGAGCCTGCTTCCCGCTCTCTCTCTGCCTGCCTCTCTGTCTACTTGTGATCTTTGTCTGTCAAATAAATAAATAAAATCTTAAAAAAAAAAAAAGGCATATTAACTCCTGATTTTGGTTCAGGTCATGATCTCACATCAAACTCATGCTGGCAGAGAACGTGCTTGAGATTCTCACTCACCCTTTCCCTCTGCCCCTCTACCACTGTGCTTGTGCTTTCTCTCCCTCTAAAATAATAATAATAATAATTGCTGAGAAGGTAAACAGGTACAGTCATTGTGGAAAATAGTATGAAGGATCCTCAAAAAAATTAAAACAGAACTACCACATAACCCAGCAATTCCACATCTGGGTATTTAGCTGAAGAAAACAACAACACTAACCCAAAAAGATATATGCACCCCCATGTTCACTGCAGTATTATTTATGATAACAAAGATATGGAAACAACCTAAGTGTCCACCAACAGAAAAATGGATAAAGAAAACATGATGTATGGGCGCCTGGGTGGTTCAGTAAGTTCAGCCTCTGCCTTCGGCTCAGGTCATGATCCCAGGGTCCTGGGATCAAGCCTCACGTTGGGCTCTCTGCTGAGCAGGAAGCCTGCTTTCCCCTCTTTCTCTGCCTGACTCTCTGCTTATTTGTGATCTCTCTCTCTCTCTGTGTGTCAAATAAATAAATAAATAAATAAATAAATAATTTTTGTAAGGAAAATCCACCCATAGATGGATAGAGAAGATGTGGTGTACACACACACACACACACACGGAAATATTATTCAGCTATTTTTTAAAAATGAAAAAAAAAATGAAATCTCACCATTTGCAATGACATGGAAGGACCTAGAGAGTATAATGCAAAGTGAAGCAAGTCAGTCAGAGAAAGACAAATACCATATGAATTTACTCGTGTGGAATTTAGAAACAAAACAAATGAGCAAAAGAAAGAAAAGGGAGAGAGACAAACCAAGAAACAGACTCTTAACTATCGATAACAAACTGATGGTTACCAGAGGGTAATGTGGGTAGATGTCTGGGATCAAGGAGTTCACTTGCCATGATGAGCACTGGGTGATGTATAGAATTGTTGAATCACTATATTGTACACTGAAGCTAATATAATACTGTATGTTAACTATACCAGAATTTTTTTTAAAAAGTACTATTCAATGGCAAAAAAAGAAAATATGATATATGCATATATATATGTATATACATACACAATGGGAGTATTATTCAGCCATAAAAAAGAATGAAATCTTGTAATTTGTGTCAACATGGATGGATCTTGAGCACGATATACTAAATGAACTAAGAGAAAGATAAATGCCACATGATCTCACTTATATGTGGAATCTAAAACAAAACAAAAACAAAAACCAAGGTCATAGATACAGAGACCAGATCAGAAGTTGCCAGAGGCAAGGGGAAGGGAGGAGGGGTGGGCAAAACTGGTGAAGAGAGTCAAAAAAGTACAAACTACCAGTTATAAGTCATGAGAATGTAATGTACAGAGGCATAGTGACTATTTAATACTATTGTACAGCCTATCTGAAAGTTGCTAAGAAGAGTAAATCTTGAAAGTTCTCATAACAAGTGAAAAAAATGTTTAGAACAATGTATGCTGATGTTAACTAGATGTTACTGTGGTGATTATTTTCCAATCTATACATATATCAAATCATTATGAAATTAAACTAATGTTATGTGTTAACTAATGTTATATATCAATTACACCTCTATTTTTAAAAATGGAAAAATAATCAAGTTTTGCTACATGATATATGTACTTTTGAATATAATTAAATTACTTATGAAGTTATTTTAAAAATAATAAAATCTGGGACGCCTGGGTGGCTCAGTGGGTTAAAGCCTCTGCCTTCAGCTCAGGACATGATCCTAGGGTCCCGGGATCAAGCCCCACATTGGGCTCTCTGCTCAGCGGGCAGCCTGCTTCCTCCTCTCTCTCTGCCTGCCTCTCTGCCTACTTGTGATCTCTGTCAAATAAATAAAATCTTTAAAAATAATAATAATAATAATAATAATAATAATAAAATCTACCTATAATCAATCCAATACAATAAAGAGTAAAATAAAAATAATGTCCTTAAGAAATAGAGAGGTATTATTTTCCCAACTACAAAAATAGTATATCATTAAGACAATTCTCCTTCAAATTAACCTATTAATTCAAAATATTTACAAAGTAACAACAATGTTTTTCAGAGGACTTAACAAGTTGGTGCCAAAATTCATAAGCAGAAATAAAATTACAGAATGACCGAAACAATGTTGAAGAAAAACATAAGGAAGGAAAGTCAAAGCCCTCTCTATAAAGATACAACATTTTAAAGCATGTAACCCCATAGTGTTGGCACAGGGATCAATAAACAAGCCAAAGAACAGGGGCACCTGGGTGGCTCAGTCGTTAAGTGTCTGCCTTCAGCTGGGGTCATGATCCAGGGTCCTGGGATTGAGCCCTGCATCAGGCTCCCTGCTCGGCAGGAAGCCTGCTTCTCCCTCTCCCATTCCCCTTGCTTGTGTTCCCTCTCTTGCTGTGTCAAATAAATAAATAAAATCTTAAAAAACAAAAAACAAAACAAAACAAAACAAAACAAAAAAAGCCAAAGAACAGAACAGAGCCCCAGCCAGATTCCTGAGTCCATGAAAACATGGCAGAGCTTGGAGTAGCTTTCTTAATCAGTAGAGATAGACTGTCTATTGAATAAATGGTGCTGCGTCAACTATCTGTCCACATATAAAAAAATTTTTGAATCTGATTTCATATATACAATATATATATATATATATATATATATATATATATATATATATATATTTCATATATACAAAAATGGATTCCAGAGAGGTTGAAAATATGGGGGGGGGAGGAATTGAGGATAAAAGCAAGTTCAAAAAATGGCAGATAAAGAATATTTATCAGAAAAAATATAGTAAAGATTCATCCATTCATTCAAAAAATATTTAGGTCTTACTATGTATCAACTATTGACACTGGGGATACAATGATCCCCAACACAAAGCTCCTGCTCTAACTGAGGGTACAGAGCAAATATAATTTTTTTTAACTTAATGATATGATAATCAGTTTTAAAAAGGACACATACACACATAGACCTTTCCATGTA
Source organism: Mustela nivalis (assembly GCF_964662115.1). Lineage (NCBI taxonomy): Eukaryota > Metazoa > Chordata > Mammalia > Carnivora > Mustelidae > Mustela > Mustela nivalis. The sequence goes on from NC_139031.1 coordinate 49,510,356, forward strand.
TGTTATTTATGATCTGGCAACTTCTAATCTGGTCTCTGTATCTATGACCTTGGATTTTGTTTTTGTTTTGTTTTAGATTCCACATATAACTCTCTGGAAAGATTCACAAGAAACTAGCACTACTGGGAGATCAGACCTGGGTAGCTGGAGGACACATCAACAGAGATGTGCTTCTTTTTATAACTTTTGAATACTGTATCAAAAACATATTATATGAAGGAACATCTATTTGAAGAACTACTTTCAAATAAACTTAAGAGTCGTACAATAAAGAATGAATTTATCTGAACTTAAAAGTACTTTAGCAAAGACTGAGGGCCATCTGTTGGACCTATTAATAAATTCTTCTGGGGGCTGGGAATTACTGAATTAATTATCCTCTAATATCTGTCAGTTACATAATTCTCTGATTTCTCTCCACTTTTGATATGGCCCCTGTAATGTCTAAATTATAGTTCCCTCAATTGTTTGGTAACTACATGTGATTACAGAATATAAAGACAAACCCATTCCTAGCAGTAATAGCTACCTCAGATCCCACAAGGAAATACTACATAAGCCAAATATTCTTCTAATTTGGTCTCCCTAAGCAGCTACCCACATTAAATAGGAACTTTTTTTTTTAAGAGTTTATTTATTTATTTGACAGAGATCACAAGTGGGCTGAGAGGCAGGCAGAGAGAGAGAGAGGAGGAAGCAGACTCCCTGCTGAGCAGAGAGCCTGATGCAGGGCTCAATCCCAGGACCCCGGGATTATGACCTGAGCCAAAGGCAGAGGCTTTAACCTACTGAGCCACGCAGGCGCCCTTAAATAAGAGCTTCTTCTATTTATTCACCTTCACTTTCTTTATACAGACACCTAGCAGAGTGCCTAGCACACAACTAACAGAATGTAACTGTGGTAGGCAACTTCTACAATTTTGCGCATGGATCCCTACTTCCTGGTATTCACATACTTACATAATCCCCTCCTCTTAAGTGTATGATTGATGTAGTGAGTTGGTTATGAAAAAACTATAACTTCAGTCTAGCTAACAGACTTTCTACTCCTTTCTCTGCTTATACACTTTGATGGAACAAGCTATCATGATGGACATATGGCAAAGATTGAGGGCAACTTCTGGTGCACTAGAAAGGGAATGAATTCTACCAACAATCATGAGAGCCTAAAAGCTGATCTTCCTCAGTCAAGCATTAGGACAGCCCAGTCAACAACGTGATGGCAGCCTGTAAAAGACCCTGAAGCAGAGAACCCAAATAGGCTATCCCCAGATTCCTAAGTCACAAACTGTAAGACAGTAAATGCATGTTAAATCACTGAATTTCAGGATAATTTTTTACAGTGTAATTTTTATATCAAGTCAAGTCAGAAAGAGCAGGAGTTTCAAGTGTTCACTTCAAGTGAAGCTACAACTTCTAATGTATCAGTATCACTATTTTGCCAATGGCAAGAAATCTGTATCCTGTTTTTTAGAAGCATAAAGTATTATCATCTTTGTTATCTCATTCTATACTACAGCCAGCAAGTGTAATAAACAACTTCATGGTCTCCCAAAAGTCATCTCCAAATTTCTTTTTTTACTACTATCCAAGAAGTATGGCAAAGCTCCTTACTAATCATTTCTACTGAGCTTTTCAAAAGCTAATTTCATGGAATATTAGATGCTATAAAACACAATGTTTCTGTGGTCAAATAGATTAAAGGACTACAGAGTTAAACTGTATGTGTTCCTTCATTACAGTCCAAATAATCAAGATGGCATGACACTATGTTATCTGGAAAGAAGAAGAAAAACTTTTTGTTTATAGACAGATGACATGATTGTCTATATAGAAATTCTGAAGGCATCAGAAAAAAACTCCTGGAACTAGTAACTGATTATAGCAAGGTTGCCACATATAAAGTTTATATACAAAAGTCAATCACTTTCCTATATACAGCAATGAACAAGTGAAATTTGAATTTAAAAACACAATACCATTTATATTAGCACACCAAAAAAACAAAATACTTCAGTATAAATCTAACAAAATAGGTATGAGATCTATATGAGGAAAACTACAAATCTCTGATTAAAGATATTAAAGAGGGATGCCTGGGTAGCTCATTCAGTTAAGCATCCTTGCTCAGCAGGGAGTCTGCTTCCTCCTCTGCCTGCCTTTCTCTCTCTCATTCTCTGACAAATAAATAAATAAAATATTAAAAATATATGTATATTAAAGAAAAACTAAATAAATGGAGAGATATTCTATACTGATGGATAAGACGACTCAGTATTGTCAACGTATCAATTCTCCCCAACTTGATCTGTACGTCCAGTACAATCCCAACCAAACTTTCAGCAAGTTATTTTGTGGATATGAACAAACTAATTCTAAAATTTACATGGAAAGGCAATAAGACTCAGAATAATCAACACAATATTCGAGAACAAAGTTGTAGGACTGGCACTATCCAACTTCAAGTCTTATTATAAAGCTACAGTAATCAAGACTGTGTGATATTAAAGAATAAACCAATATGTTAATGGCAAAAAAGCAGACACATAAAATATAGTCAAATAATATTTGACAAAAAGGAAAAGGCAATACAATGAAGATAGTCTGGTTGGTTTGATTTTTTGAGAGAGAGAGAGCACAGAAGGAAAGTGAAAGGGAGAAACAGACTCCTTGCTGAGCAGAGAGCCTGACGCAGGGCTTGATCCCAGGACCCTGAGATTATGACCTGAGTTGAAGACATTTAAACAACTGGGTGACTCAGTTGGTTGGTGCCCCGAAAATAGCCTTTTTATCAAATAGCACTGGAACTACTGGACATCCACATGTAAAAAATGAAACCTTACACTCTTCACAAGAATTAACACAAAATTGATCACAGATCTAAATGTGAAATGCAGGGCGCCTGGGTGGCTCAGTGGGTTAAGCCACTGCCTTCGGCTCAGGTCATGATCTCAGGGTCCTGGGATTGAGTCCCGCATTGGGCTCTCTGCTCAGCAGGGAGCCTGCTTCCCTCTCTCTCTCTGCCTGCCTCTCTATTTGTGATCTCTCTCTGTCAAATAAATAAATAAAATATTTTTTTAAAAATTATAAAAACATAAATGTGAAATGCAAAACTATAAAATTCCTAGAAGATAACAAAGGAAAAAACCTAGATGAAGTTGGGTCTGGTGATGACTTTCTAGAATACAACACCAAATGCCGTGAAAGAAAAACTAACAAATTAGACTTCATTAAAATTAAAATTAAAAACTTATGCTCTGCAAAACACACTGTCAAAAAAATTAAAAGACAAGCAACAGATTATGAGACAACAATTGCAAAAGACATTTCGGATAAAGAATAGTTTTTCAAAATATACAAAGAATACTTAAAACTCAACAATTAGAAAACAACATTATTTAAATTGGGCCAAAGACCTTGCCAGACACCTCACCAAAGAGACACAGATGGCAAATCAGCATATAAGAAAATGCTCCACACATCATGTCTCAGGGAAATGTAAATTAAATCAAGATACCACTATACATCTAGAATACTGACAATATCAAATGCTGGCAAGGATGTGGAGCAACAGGAATGGTAATGCAAAATAGTACAGCCACTTTGGAAGATTGTCACTTCTAACAAAACTAAACATGCTCTTACCATATAAGCCAACAACTGTGCTCCTTGGTATTGACCCAATGAAATAAAAATGTATGCCCACACAAAAACTTGCAAATGGATGTTTATTCATAACTCCAAGACCTGTAAGCAACCTAAATGAACTTCAGTAGGTGAATAGGTAAATAAACCATGGTATATTCAGAAAATGGAATATTATTCAGCACTAAAAAGAAATGAGATATTAAGCCATGTTTTTAAAGATTTTATTTATTTATTTGATAGAGACACAGAGAGAAAAGGAATGCAAGCAGAGGGAGTGGGAGACAGGGAAGTTGCCTCCTCACTGAGCAGAGAGCCCAATGCAGGGCTCAATCCCAGGACCCTGCAATCATGACCTGAGCAGAAGGCAGACATATAACAACTGAGCCACCAGGGCCCCAAGCCATTTATTTTTAAATAAACATTTTCTTTCTTAAAAAATGGCATGAGAACTTTTAGAGCTTGATTTTTGTAATTCCATAAACTCATTTACTGCCATAGTTATAACCTCTTAATATCTAGTCATACAGGACTATTCTATTTCAAAAGAATTTAATATTTTCAAGTCTTAATGCAGGTTATTTGTTGTCTTTACCTGGATACCATCACCTCATTCTCTCTTGTAAACTCTTATTTCAATCTTGAAGATTCACCTCAAACTACTTGGTGGCATTTTCTACCTACCTCTCTTCCTTTCACCTTTCTCTGAAGAATTACAAATTAGCTTCTTCCAAAGTACTTTTTTTTTTTTTTTAAAGATTTATTTATTTGACAGAGAGAAATCACAAGTAGACAGAGAGGCAGCCAGAGAGAGAGAGAGAGGGAAGCAAGCTCCCTGCCGAGCAGAGAGCTTGATGCGGGACCCGATCCCAGGACCCTGAGATCATGACCTGAGCCGAAGGCAGCGGCTTAATCCACTGAGCCACCCAGGCGCCCCCAAAGTACTTTCTTAATACCCTACCTAGAGATCTTGGTTGTTTCCCTGGTTCTAAATTATTCATTTATTCAATGCTGCAGTTCTGGTAATACATCATCTAGTTCAATTCATACTGTGGAACAGATACTCAAAATATGTTGATAGAATAACATACATTAATAGCAGAACAATATGAATGACAGATACATGACAAACAAAAGACACAGCTAGATGCCTGTAAAATTAGTAAAACATTAATTTTAATATAATATGATCTTGGAAGACAAAACAAAGACTATTTTTCTTTAGTTATTACTTACAATATTATATAATTTGTGTGACAAATGTACAATCCAACAATATTCTCTAGCAGCAATTCCCTGCCAATGGTGTAAGAAAGGCATTTGATTTTTTTTTCAGTATTTCTTTATTGTAATTGCTATTTTGCATTCTTACAAAAAGCAGAAAATATTTTCAGTCAAATATTTATGTTTACATTACTGCTACAATTACAGCATATGTTTCCAACCAGTAAATGACAAAAAGGTCACATACCAAATGAAACTGATCCACTTTTGGGATTCCATCTTCATTTGTCTCAAATTTCTGATTTTGAACAGAAAGCTGTTAAAGAAAATGAGAATGGGTAAATTCCTAATGTAACAAAATGCCAATCCTACAGCACAGTCAAATCTGGAACTCTTCATATTCTGGACAAAAGAAAGGAGCTCAAAAAACACACATCAGCTCTTACAGGATAAAAACATTTTCATGTTAATAACTACTTGTTCACAGGAACTAAACAGTTCTTGGGGCTCCTCAAGTATCAGTGGGAGATGAGACTATAAGCAATTTCAATGCTTCCTCACCTTTCAAGAAAATATATCAAAACTTAGTAGCTTATACAATGTTGATTTCATATATTAAGTACAAGGAAAATAAATCAAGCATGTTTCTTTCCTCCCTAATTCTTAACCTATGTTCAAGAGATACATGTTAAACTTTTAAAAGTGTTAAATATGGAGATTTCTTACATACACAAAGTACTCTGAACCCTACATATTCATCACCCAGCCCCAACAACCATCAACCCTATACATAAAACTATATAAATTATTTTTGAGGTAAATCCTATACATCTCATAATTTCATCTGTAAATACATTAGTACATATTTCTAAAAGTTAAAATCTTTTATTTTGACACAATATCATCCCACTAACAATTCAGTGATTTTTTCTTTTTGAGTAATTCTTTAATATAGACATACCTCACAGATATTGTACATTTGGTTTTAGACTACCTCAGTTAAACAAATATGACAATAAAGAAGTCAAATGAATTGTGCAGTAATATTATGCCTAAAAAAGCCTATATACATACCTTAATTTTAAAAATACCTTATTGCTAAAAAAATGCTAATTATCTAACCTTCAATGAGTCATAATCATTGATCACAGATCAGAATAAATATACTAGTAATCAAGAAGTCTGAAATATTGCAAAAATTACCAAAATATGACCCAGAGACACTATGTGAGCTGATGCTATTGGGAAAATGGCATCAATGAACTTGCCTGACACATAATTCTGCACCTTCAATTAGTAAAAAAAAAAAAAAAAAAGAAAAAGAAAAAATGCTATATCTGCAAAATGCAATAAAGCACAATGAAACAAGATATGCCTATATAAACTACCCAGTTTTCAAACGTTTTTTTAAGATTTTTTTTTTTCATTTGACAGAGAGATAAAGAGAGAGCACAAATAGGCAGAGCAGCAGGAAGAGAGAGGGAGAAGCAGGCTCTCTGCTGAGCAGGGAATCCAACATGGGGCTTGCTCCCAGGACGCTGGGATCAAGACCTAAGCAAATGACAGTCACTTAACTGACTGAGCCACCCAGGTGTCCCATGATTTTATTTCTGAGTAATCTCTACACCCAATGTGGGATTCAAACTTACAACCCCAAGATCAAGAGTCACATGCTCCATAGTCTGAGCCAGCCAGGTACCCCCAGTTTTTAAAACTTTTATCATCCCATAAATACCAGAAATTATTATACTTTCATATAGTTTACTTAAATCCAGATTCAAATAATTTCCATACACTGTAGTTTAAAAATGAGCAAAAGGACTTACGGTTTCTTCCTTCTCCTTAGCACTAAGTAAAACTATGTTAGAAATAACAGAACACAAGAAAGGAGGTCTATGAGAGAGTAAAGAGGAAGACAAACTGGTTAAAAAAAAAACCCAGGACTGGAGTGCCTTATGACCCCCACATCCAAAACAACAAAAAATGACTCATCTAGGATAAACTCAAATTAATGAAACTTCTGAAAACTAAAAACAAAAACAAATCTTGAAAGCAACCAAAGAAAAACATTATCTACAGAGAGATATCAACTTGAATAACAGAGAATTTCTTATATGAAACCATGGAAACCAGAAGGAAGTGGCACAACATTTTTCAACTGCTAAGAGAAAAGAACTTTCAACCACAAACTTTATATCCAGTGAAATTATCCCTCAGGAAAAAAGTGAAATCAAAATGTTCATTGATAAAGGAGAACTAAAAGAATATGTCTTGAGAAGACACATTCTTAAAGACTGGGTAAAGGAAGCTTCAACCAAAAAAGAAATGAGTTTTCGAGGCACCTGGGTGGCTCAGTTGGTTAAGCATCTGCCTTCAGCTCAGGTCATGATCTTGGGGCTCCCCACTCAGTGGGGAATCTGCTTCTCCCTCTCACTCTCTCTGTCCCTCCCCTACGTTGTGCCCTTTGAAAGAGTAGTGGAGCATTAGGAAGGAATAACAATGGAAAGAACAGAAATATAAGGGAATGTCAAAAACTATCCTTCTCATCCTAAGTTTCCTAAATCATATATAATGACTGAAACAAAAGTTATTACATTATACTATCAGACACTTAAAACAATGATAGTTAAAAGTGGGTAGGGTGAAGGAACTTAAACAAAAGGCTTTTACACTTCACTCAAAGTGTTGAAACACTGATACTAGTAGAATGTGATAAGACACATACATATATTATAATACCCATACCAACTGCTCAGAAAACTACAGAAGTTAATACATTCAAAACACCATAATAGGGGTGGCTCGACGGCTCAGTGGGTTAAGCCTTTGCCTTCAGCTCAGGTTATGGTCTCAGGGTCCTGGGATCGAGCCCCACATCAGGCTCTCTTGCTCAGCGAGAAGCCTGCTTCCCCTCTCTTTCTGCCTACTTGTGATCTCAGTCAAATAAATAAAATATTATAAAAAAATAATAAATCAAGATCAACTCTTTAAAAATGTTCAAGTAACCCAAAAGAAGTCAAGAAAAATCAATAAAAAAGAAACAGAGCAAACAAAACAAATAACAAAATAGTAGATTCACCCCCAACATATCAATAATTACCTTAAGTGTTGCAACAACATCGATGGACCTGGAAAGTATTATACTAAAACAAGTAAGTCAGAGAAAGACAAATACCATATAATTTCACTTAATGGGGAATCTAAGAAACAAGCGTTACATGCTGAAATAGATTACTACTTCCCTTACCTCTGTTATTCTACATCTTCCAATATATATAAAAGCTTTAAGTTCCGGTATTAAAGCACTTTATAACTGAAATACGTAAAGTATGGCTTCTGTCTTCCTGACTGAACCCTGACTAACAGAGTCCTCATAACTATGTCCTATCCTGCATCAAAGCAAAGCAAATTGCAGATTAAAAATCAGAAGGCATTAAAAAGAAAATCACAGGTTCAAAAATGGTGTCACTCAGGTTAAGGTCCCACATCAGTAAACCATGACTTACTACCTAACCTAACTGCAGGATCTGTGTAACTTCTAACTATCCAACATGGGAATTTCTTAGTCAGCACAAGGAAATTTACTGAGAGATGCCCTCCATTCCCTTTCAGAGGATGAATTGTGTATTAGCAGCTCCAAACAGGTTTCTGAGTGTATATTTTGTTGTTGCTGTTGTTTTTAGAGTTTATTTTTTTTATTTAGAGAAACAGAAGGGGTGAGGAGCAGAGAGAGTATCTAAAGCAGACTCCACACTGAGTGCAGTACCCGATGCAGGGCTCAACTCAGCAATCATGACCTGAGCAGAAACCAAGAGTAAGATGCTTACCTCACTGAGACACTCAGTGAGTCAGGGTTTGTGCACAAACAAGGGTTTGTGATGTGCATTCTATAGTACTCTCATTGGTGGTTCAACTCTACATTCACACCCCTTTTCTTTCTCTCTCTTCTTGCTTTCTTTCTCTTTCTCTCTCTCTCTCCCCTCCCTCCCTTCTTTCTTTCCTGAGATTTTTATTTATTTGAGAGCGAGTGAAAGTGTGAGATATCACAGAGGGAGAGGGAGAAGCAGACTTGCCTCTGAGCAGAGAGCTGATGTGGGGCTTGATCCTAGGACCCTGAGATCATGACCTGAGGGGAAGGCACACTTAAAGATCTGAGGCACGCAGGCGCCCCCTGCTATTTTTTTCTTTCTTTTCTACTTTTAATTTGTCATGTCTTGCTGTTTTAAAGTACCTCTGTGAATTGATTGCCTTGTATCCTTTCTGGAACAAGATAAAGTAAATTAAGGTAAAGTTAGCCAGCAGTAAAGCATATATACACAATTGGAAACTCTGGCAAGAACATCAGATTACTGCCATAAATGTAGGAGCTACTAAAAAATAAATGGCACTAGACACTCTGAAAGTAAATAAGAACATCCAAGGAAAGGCTACACAGTGAAAATTTTAATAGAATGTAAGCAAAATCTTTAAGGACACTAACAGTTAACAGGAAGTAAGGAAGAGTTAAAAAAAAAAATGCCCAATCACAAAAGTCAAAAAAACTAAGATGTGTCACAGAAAACAATGGGTAAAGGAATTACTGTGGATTTTTGTTTTGTTTTTTGATATACCAGACTTAATAACCGCATTTTTAGGCTGAAGGAAAGATGCAGAATAAAAAGAAATACACTGAAGGTACTAGAAAGATAAAAATAGTGTGAAAGTGATGTTTCAGAATAGAAGATGAGAGGATGGGGTCAAGGCCACAAGTGGATGGCTTGTACTGAAGGAATACTTTCAAACTGGACTAGAAGACAGAAGACTGGGTAAAGAAATGATTAGTTTGTAAACAGAAGAACTGAAATTTGAGAGAAAGCACACATGACCTCATTTTTTTCCTTCAAGAAAATAAGGAGTAAGGTCAACTGAAAAGAATCAGAGTGTGATTTCAATAGGTACTTGAGGAAAGCAGTAAAAGGTTTAAAAGTAAGCTCTGAGGGAAATATGAGAATGAGATGGCTGTGGGCAAGTGAAAGGACTAAAAGAAAGCACTGAGGACCCAAAAGAAATTAAACTGATATAGTGGTGATATTCTGCAAAAGCATTCAGCTTCCAAAGTATAAAGGCATTCAACGGATCCCAGACAAAATGGAGTAGTCTCACTCAGCTTCAGCCTTAAAAAAGAAATCAACACACAAACATAAGAAGACTCTAAAAAGTGGAAAGAAGAAGGTGAAGTACCTAGGAACACCTTGGGAATTGAATATCCTGAGTTCTCCTTTTTGAACCTCCTATATTGCAGAGGGAGTGCTAGAAAAAAATGCAATTCAGAAACCCCAAGAGCCACAGATTAAAAAAAAAAAAAAAAAAAAATCCACTCCTAGAAAAGCCTGATCCCTTTAGCCAAAGAACTGGGAAGACAGTGGTCCCGTAGTATAAAAAACTTTCCTGTAATATTCCCTACTCCCGTCAAATACTAAATGAAAAACTCCCCCATACCACCGAGTGTCACCGGGGCTGAGTGGGAAGCTGGATTTTCATCTCCACCATCAACAAAGAGGCAGAACAAGGCAATGTGAGAAGGCATCAGCTGGCACTCTACCTAAGTGATACTGTCACTGGGACCCAGCAGGGAAGCTAAATTCCAATCCTACTCAGAAGCAACAAAGTGGAACAAAGCAATGTGAGGCAGTGTTAGTGAGACTCCCCAAGTGTCAGCAGGACCCAGTGGAAAATAGAACTTCCAGGCTTACCAGGCAGCAAAAGGCACAAGAAAGTAAAATAAGGTGGTGGTGGTAAAGCAGACATTTAAGTATGGCTCCTGTTCCCCAGTGTCAACAGGACTCCATGGAGAGATGAATTTCCACTGCCACCCATCAGCAATGAGAGGAGGCAAGGCATTCACCACAATATAGCATTCTGCATTTGCTGGGGTGGTGTTAGCAGAGCCAGGGAGGAGATGAAGATCTAATCATATTTGAAACTGTACACTACATTAACTGGGGGCCTATCTCCAAAAAATGAAGGTTAAATAGGATGCAGGGTCTCAGAACATAATACCAAAATGTTCAAAATATGATTGGATACGACATGCCAGACTAAGAACCAAAAAAATCCCAACCTGAATAAGAAAAAGACAGCCAAGAAATACCAAGATGACACAGAGGGATTATCTGACAAAGATTTTAAAGGAGCCATCATAACAATGCTTAAAGATAAAACACACATGGAACAAACAAAATAATAGCCTCAGCAGAGAAAAACACAGAAGATATAGAGAAAACCAAAAGGAAATGTTAGAACTGAAAAAGAACAGAAAATGTTTTTAACTCATTGGCTCAATGGCATGAGGAGTATGACAGAGGAAATCACCAATGAAATTAAAGAAAGAAGAACAGAAAGTACCCAATTTGAATAGAAACCCAAAAAATAGACAGAATCTCAGGAACCTGTGAAACAGTCAGAGAATGATCCAAAATTTATGTCATCAGAACTTCAGAAAACAAGAAGAAAAGTACAGGGTCAACAAAACCATGTGAAGAAATAATTGCTGAACCAAATCTTACAAATTTGGTGAAAACCCTAAATCTACAAATTGAAGAAAAGCAAGCCTCAAAGAGAGTAAACCCAAAAAATATATGCCAAGACACATCATAATCAAACTGCAGAAAACTAAAGACAAGGAAAAACTGTAGAAGTGCTAAAGAAAAACATCACATTACCTAGAAACCAATGATTCAAACGACAGTGGATTTCTCATGAGAAACCATGAAGGATCAAAACTATTCATCATTGGCTTCAGTAAAGGCTATGCCTTCAAGACTTAATAATATGTTTAGTGAAAGGAGAAGGTGGTCTGCACAAAGCCTCAAAAGACTGAAATTCTGGGGCTCCTGGGTGACCCAGTAGGTTAAAGCCTCTGCCTTCAGCTCAGGTCATGATCTCAGGGGCCTGGGATCAAGCCCCACATCGGGCTCTCTGCTCAGCAGGAAGCCTGCTTCCCCCTCTCTCTCTGCCTGCCTCTCTGCCTACTTGTGATCTCTCTCTGCCAAATAAATAAATAAATAAATAATTTTTTTAAAAAAGACTGAAATTCTGTGATGGGACATCACTTAAGAAGCAGTAATGCGGGACGCCTGGGTGGCTCAGTTGGTTGGATGACTGCCTTCGGCTCAGGTCATGATCCCGGAGTCCCGGGATCGAGTCCCACATCAGGCTCCCAGCTCCATGGGGAGTCTGCTTTGCTCTCTGACCTTCTCCTCGCTCATGCTCTCTCTCACTGTCTCTCTCTCAAATAAATAAATAAAATCTTAAAAAAAAAAAAAAAAAAAGAAGCAGCAATGTCCTTCCTTAACTCACATAATCCTCATGTCCACACCTGAGATAACAATGGGCTCCCTCACAGTGGGCAATTAGTTTCTTAAAGTACTTAGTTAAGTGCCAAAAATGCTTTATGTACTCCTAACAAGGGAGGATGTTATCATCGTGTTATAAAATAGACATAATAATGTCCTTAAATTATCAATGTTTGGTCATACTATGGGAAAAATCAAATATATGACTTTACAATTTTTTTTTTAAGATTTTATTTATTTATTTGACAGAAAGAGATCACAAGAAGGCAGAGAGGCAGGCAGAGAGAGAGAGGAGGAAACAGGCTCTCCACGGAGCAGAGAGCCGGATGTGGGCCTCGATCCCAGGACCCTGGGATCATGACCCGAGCCGAAGGCAGAGGCTTTAACCCACTGAGCCACCCAGGCGCCCCAAATATATGACTTTAATAAAATTTATTCACACATTAAAATAAAACTTTTTTTGAAATCAGTAAGAACTTTTTTTAAACATATATAGCAGGCCATAAAACTTACCTAGAATTAAGGTCTCAAAGAGACTAAAGGGAAGAAAAGGAATAAAAAGGGAATACAGGATAGTCTGAATGTTCTATGATGGTGTTCAAGGCTGATGAAGGAAAGAAGAGAAGCTAGAAGGTTGCTGACACATGAGGAGAAAATAAAGTGTAGAAAAACATATCGGAGATTTAAGAGCAGTTATAGTAAAATGAGAGGTGAGGAAATCCTGTCAAGATAAAAATGCACTCGACTGAATTCTACTACTTCTGTAAAGGAAAAATTACACAGGATCACAAAACCCTGTTTTTAGAAGGTTCAACTGAAATTACAAGAAGGTACACAACTTAAGTTGTTAAGAAGGTCCAGAAAACCCAAGGTTAGTTGTTCGATGGATCAGTATGAATACTAACATCTCCTAGAAATACATTAGGAGTTGGAATTTTAAAAAATCTTCAAACAAGTTTCCAAAGAAATGTATAAGGTGCCCTAAATAAAAAATGAGTAGATGAACTCACCAAGAAAACATGGCGTACTTAAAAAAAAAAAGCCTACTACTTCAGTACATAATTGTGGCTAAAATTTAAACATTCATTCTGATACCATAAAGACCTGCATTCACTCAGTTAGTATGTGAATGCCTCTTCTGCACCAGGCACACAGCAGATACAGCAGCAAGTAAGACACACAATCTGTCCCCAAAAAGCTTACATTCTACTGGCAGAAGCAGACAATAATAAACACAAATAAAAGAAATATATAGTATGTTGAGAGAAAACTAAAGCAGGGAAAAGGATTACATTCTAGATGAGACTAGGCTGAAAAACAAATCTCTGGGCGCCTGGGTGGCTCAGTTGGTTGGACGACTGCCTTCAGCTCAGGTCATGATCCTGAAGTCCCAGGATCGAGACCCGCACTGGGCTCCCAGCTCCATGGGGAGTCTGCTTCTCCCTCTGACCTTCTCCTCATTCACGCTCTCTCTCACTGTCTCTCTATCAAATAAATAAATAAAATCTTTTAAAAAAATAAAATAAAATAAAAATAAATCTCTGCAGGAAGAGTTATCATGTCTCCTTCTTCTGTGAGAATGAGGATCCACTGGTCCTCTTTATCTCTCACATCAAAGTACCCATCGAGGATGTAGCAGATCCAGGTGCAAATGCTTCTCATAGAATATCTTAATCTTTTCTTCATACTTCAGTAGTTTACTTCATATATGGTTATTATGTCCATGTAAGAGTAGTTTCTCTTCAGATCTTCTCTAATTATTGATCATTCTCATATTTGTCAGCAGCCAGCTTCCAGTAAAGAATCCTGAGCCAGCACAGCTGCTCCAGGCTGAACAGGTGGCCAGGCACAGCATGGTGGGGCCACCTCTGGTAGTGGGTAGACTCATCCACATACCAAGCCTGTACTCTGAATGGGCCAGGCTGTCACAAATACCCACCTGCACAACAGCCCAGCCCCAGCCCACTCACCTTGTACCTACTACCCAATTGTTAAGACTTACCACAAAGATACAATAATCAAGATAGTGTGGTATTAGTAAAACGGTAAATATATAGCTCAATGGAACAGAATAGGGTCCAGAAACAGACTTACACAAATATGACCAACTAATATTTTACAAAGAGGCCAAGGAAAGTCAGGAGAAAAAAATAAGCCTTTAACAAATGGTGTTGGAACAACACCACTGCAAAGAACACAGACATTGACATAAACCTCACTCCTTATACAAAAATTACATCAAAACTGATCTAGAGCTAAACGTAAAGCATGTAACTAGAAAGTTTTTTGAGGGGAATAACAAGAGAAAATCTTCATGACCCTGGATTAGGCAAAGAATTCTTAGATATAATACCAAAACATAATCCACAGAAGGAAAACAATAATAAATTGAACTTCATAAAAATCAAATCCTTTTTCTCTGCAAAAGACACTGTTAGGAGAATAAAATTATAAGCTGTAGACTAGGAAAAATGTTTGTAAATGACACCTGAGAAGGGATTTACATCCAGACTCTGTGTGTGTGTGTGTGTGTGTGTTTAAGATTTATTTGACAGAGAACACAAGCAGGGAGAGTGGCAGATAGAGGAAGAGGGAGGAGCAGACTCCCTACTGAGCAAGGAGCTCAAGGAAGGGCCTCAATCCCAGGATTCTGGGATCATGACCTTAGTCAAAGGAAAACACTTAACCTACTGAGCCACCCAGCCACTAGAATATATTTTTAAGCTCACCACTCAATATTAAGAAATCCAATTTGAAACTGGGAAAAAGATTTAAACAGACACTTCACCACAGAAGATATGAGCAAGGAAATAAAAAGATATACATCATTAACCATCAGAGAGATTTAAATTAAAACCACAATGAGACAAGTACTATACACCTATGAGAAATGCCCAAAACAGAAAATAAAAGCAATAATGTTAACAATAATGAAGAACTTTAAAACTCTCATTCACCACTGTGTGCAGGCAAAATGTTTGGCAAATCCTTATAAAGTTATACCTATAATTACAATCTATCAATCTCTCTCCTGGTATTTATCCTAAAGAAATTAAAATAAACATAAACATAAAACCTATATAAAAATGTTCACAGCAGCTATACTTATAGCCAAAAACTGTAAACAACCCAATGTCCTTTCACGGGTAAACAGATAAACCTGACACATTGATAAATACTACTCAGCAACAAAAAAGGAATAGACTATTGCTATACTAAACAACTTAGATGAATCTCAAAGACATGCTGAGTGAAGAATTTAGTCTCAAAAGGTTCATAATCACCATTTATATGACATTCTTTAAAAAAAAAAAAAAAACCCACAGTGATAGAGAAAACAGCAACAGTTCCCAAGGGTTAAAAGTTAGGGGGAGGGACTACAAAGGGACAGCAGTTCGAAGTTTTTTCGAATTATGGAAGAGCTCTTCATCCTAATTATGATAATTATACTAATCTATACATATTCATAGGACTGAATGCCAAAAATAGTCAACCGTACTACATGCTAGTTAGAAAATAAAGTTTTAGGGGTGTCTGGCTGCTCAGTTGGTAGAGCATGCAATTTGATCTCTGGGTTGTGAGTCTGAGCCCCACATTGGGCATAGAGATTACTAAAAAAACTTAATTTTAAAAGAACTTAACACTAAAGAAGAGCAGAAATTCAGCACAAAAGTGTACGGACTCATATAGAGCTCTTTACTACCATTTGAAGAAGAAAGAAAATAGATTAAATAAAGACTATTACCATACATAAATGGTATCATATGACAGCTCTGAGGAACATAAAAATAGACAACACATTTACTTTCATCGCTCTGATGTAAAGAAATAGATTACTGAAGCAATGATTAAAATGATGCCAGTTTAATCATTTCCAAGGCTATGATGGTTCTATGAAGCCAAACTCTAAATACACAAGCCAGCAAAAGGCTAAAATTTGTGAATAATTAAGTGAGAAATGAGATCCCCTATGATTACCATGTGTGTAGGTATAAACACTCTTTTGGTAATAGCTTTATTGAGATATAATTGATGTTCAACAAACTACATATATTTTAAGGTAGTATGATTAGTTTTGATCTATGTATATACCTACAAAATCACCATAGTCAAGCTAATGAAACATAGTGATCATGCCAAAAAAATTTGGTCATGCCACTTTATAATCCATCCCTCCTGTTTCTCCTCTCCCCTCAAACCCCAGGCATTAATGATCTCCTTTATGTCACTAAAGGTAAGTGTACACTTTTCAGAAGTTTATATAAATAGAACCAAAAAATATGTAGTCTTCCTTTCCTCTGGTTTCCTTAGCCTGGCAGGATGATTTTAAGATTCATCCATATTATTGGATGTACTGATAGTTCTTTCCTTTTTATTGCT
Source organism: Mustela nivalis (assembly GCF_964662115.1). Lineage (NCBI taxonomy): Eukaryota > Metazoa > Chordata > Mammalia > Carnivora > Mustelidae > Mustela > Mustela nivalis. The sequence continues at coordinate 49,526,939 of NC_139031.1, forward strand.
AGTAATATTCCAATAGATAGACAGCAAACTGTTTATCCATTCACCTAGTTGATAAGTATTTCAGTTCTTCCCAGTTTGGGGCTATTAAAAATATTTGAATATTTGAATATTTGCATACAACTGTGTGTGGACATATGCTTTCATGTTTCTTGGCTAACTACGTAGGAGTAAAAATGGCTGAGTCACATGAGAGGTTTTATGTTTAACCTTTTAACAAACTGCCAAATTTCGTTTTCAGAATGGTTGCTCCACTTACATTACTCTCAGCAATATATGAGAGTTGCAGCTGTTACACATCCTAGTCAACACTTGGTATGGTCACTCTTTTTGATTTTAGGCATCCTAGTAGAAGTATAGTAATATATCATTTGGGGTGGGTTTTTTTTTTTTTTTCAGATTTTATTTATTTGACAGAGAGAGACACAGCAAGAAAGGGAACATAAGCAGGGGGAGTGGGAGAGGGAGATGTGGGGCTTGATCCCAAGACACTGGAATCATGACCTGAGCCGAAGGCAGACACCTAAACTGTCTGAGCCATTCAGGTGCCCCACATTTTGGGTTTTATTTGCTTTTGCCTAATAACTAAAGATACTGAGAGCATCTTTTCCCATGTTTATTTACCATCTAGGCATCCTATTTTGTAAAATGTCTATTTAAACAAATTTGTCCATTTTTAAACTGAGCTGTCGTCTCATTGAGTTTTAAGAGCTCTTTGTAAACTAGATACATGCTTTTTGCAAATATTTTCTCCCATTCTGTGTATGTCTTGCCTTTCATTTTTGTAGAAGTGTCTGCTGAAAAGCAAAGTTTTGAATTTTGATCAAATATGAATTACTGATTTTTTTTAAGATTTTTATTTATTTGACAGAAAGAGATCACAAGTAGGCAGAGAGGCAGGCAGAGAGAGTGGGGGAAGCAGGTTCCCCACTGAGCAGAGAGCCTGATGTGGGGCTCAGATCCCAAGACCCTGGGACCATGACCCGAGCCAAAGGCAGAGCCACCCAGGCACCCCTGATTTTTTTCTTTTATGCTTGATGTTTTTTAATATCCTATTACAAGAAATCTTTGCCAAACTCAAAGTTAATAAAATAATTTCCTATGTTTTATACCAGTTTTAAAGACTTAAGTTTTAATGGTAATTCTAAAAGGCACATGCACCACAATGTTTATAGCAGCAATGTCCGCAATCCAAAATATGGAAAGAGCCCAGATGTCCATCCACTGATGAATAAGAAGATGTGGTATATATATACAATGGAATATTACTCAGTTATCAAAAAAATGAAATCCTACCATTTGCAGTGATGTGGATAGAACTAAAGGGTATTATGCTTAACAAAATCAATCAGAGAAAGACAAATATATGACTTCACGCATATGTGGAACTGAAGAAACAAAACAGATGAACACAGGGGAAGGGAAGGAAAAATAAAATAAGAAGTAATCAGACAGGTAGACAAATCCTAAGAGACTCTTAACTATAGAAAACAAACTGAGGATTACTGGATGGGAGGTGGGTAGAGAGAGATGGGGTAAGTGGGTGATGGGCATTAAGGAGAGCACTTGAAGTAATGAGCACTGAGTATTATATGTAACCAAGGAATCTACCTCTGAAACTAACAATACAATATATGTTAATTAATTTATTAAAAAAATAAAGACTTCAGTTTTACATTTAAATCTAATATACATTTAATTTTTATAAATTGTGCAAGGATTAAGTCAGTTTATTTTTTATATGTAGATACCCAGTTGTTACAGCACCACTTGTTGAAGATGATCATTTTCCTCACAGAATTCCCTTGAAATCTTTGTCAAAAATCAACTGATCATATATTTCTACTATTTCTTCTATTTCTACTGTCTTTATGCTGTTCCATCATTCTGTATGTTCAACTTTACACCAACATCACAATGTTTGATTCATTATTATAATTTTATTAAGTCTTAAAATCAGGTAGTTTAAATTTTCAAAACTATTGTAGCTACCACAGTTTCTATATATTTTGATACAAAGTACACCTGATTGTCAATTACTCTTTTAAAAAAAAAAGGCCTAGAATCATTTTTGTTGAAATTGTATTGAATCCATAGACCCATTTATACCAGGGTCCTGGAATAGAGCCCCATGTCAGTCAGACTCCCTTCTCAGTGGTCTCTCTTGTTCCCGCTGCCCCTCCCCCAGCTCATGCTCTGCCCCTCCCCTTGCTTATGCTCTTTCTCCCAAAAAAATAAAATAAAAAATTAAAAAAAAAAAAGAATTCACATCCATACAACATTTACTCTTATAGTCCATGACCATTATGCAGCTCTCCATTTAATTATGTCTCCTTTAATCTCTCTCAACAATACATCATAGTTTCCAGGGTACAGATCTTGAACATTTTTTGTCATATTTATCCCTAAAAATTCCATATTTTTAATACCCATGTAAATGACTTTTTAATTTCAATTTCCTATCGTTTGTTGCCAGTATATAGAAACCCAGCTAATTATACTGATTTTGCATCTTGCAACCTGGCTAAATTTGTTAACTCCAGTAGCTCTTAAGTACAGTCGTAAAGACTGCACATAATTAATTTCATCTTCAAATAAAAACAGCTTTACTTCTTTATTTTTAAACTGTATGCATTTTATTGCTTTTTGTTGCCTCATCATACTGGCTAAAACCAGGATCAGCAAACTATGGCCCGCATGCCAAATCTATGCCACTGCTTATCTGTGTACAGTCTATAATCCAAGAACAGTTTCACATTCTTAAATGTTTAAAAGAAAATTAAAGAATACTATCTATTTCATGGCACATGAAAATTATATGAAATACAAATTTCAATGTCCATAAGTAAAGCTTTATTGGAACACAGCCATTCATTCATTTAAATGTATTTATGGCTACTTTCCACAGTAGCAGAGACCATATGACTCCCAAAACCTAAAATATTTACCATCTGGCCTTTTAAAAAAAACTCTGTTGACCCCTGGGCTAGAATCTCCAGTACAATGCTATGCAAAAGAAGTAAAAACAGACAATCCTTCCTTGTTAATACTTAATCCCTCATAATCTGTAGGAAGAGTAAATTTAAGCCATGGATAAAAAAGCAGCTACTAGGTTTATAGTTTAAGCAGGAACACTTACTCAAGGCTCATTTGACATTTATTTTCCACATATGCATGAGCTGTTTATAGATTAATATAGGACAAAATCATCTTTATTCTTAATCTTGACTTTAATAAAACTAACACGATAGCATGATAATGTAAAACATATATCAAGCCAATTGGTAGTAAATATATAATAGGTGATAGAAGTATATAGTTTCTGATAAGACTTTTTTTAAAAAGAGGAAAAAAAGTAATTTTCTACTAAATCTTTTTACTAAAATGCTACCACTGCTTTTTATCCAAAGCAATATGTTGAGGAAAACCACTCACTTTATATACTCAAGTATATGTAAATATATTTGCACACACTTATATATTTTTACATATGGCTAATTTATTTCAATTAAAAAATAACATACCCATAATAAAAGGCAGCCATAAGCATATAAGTCAGAACTTGGAGAAGCTGGCTTTCCCATTTTCAGTTCAGGTGATATCAAACTCAAGTCACCAACCACCATGTTCACTGAGGCTCGCTGACTCTACAAAAACAATCATTTAAATATTTTTTTTAAGATTATTTATTTATTTATTTGACACAGAGAGAGAAAGCATAAGTAGGGAGCAAAATAGAGGGGGCAGCAAACAAAGGGAAAGGGAGAAGCAGGCTCCCCACCAGGCAGGGAGCCCAATGCAGGACTGGATCCTAGGACCCTGGGATCATGACCTGAGCCAAAGTCAACACTTAACTGAGCCACCCAGGCGCCCCACAGAGTTTAGTGGCAATACGGATGAGGTAAACTTCTGTGAAGTCCTCTGCATTTCATCAACACAAAAACAAATTCTTTTGAAATATTTCATTCTCTCTTGCTTTCAAATATTTTTACCTAATTTCTGCTATTATAAATTACTCTTAAAATCAGGCTCATAAAATTAACAGTGAGACTTTGATTACATTTCACATTACAGACTCAAGTAGATTCAAAACGAAGAAACACCAATTATTTAAACATTTGGAACCTCTTTCATTTCTTTTAAAGATTTTATTTATTTATTTATCTGACAGAGAGAGATACAGGGGGATAGAGAACACAAGCAGAGGGAGTGGGAGAGGGAGAAGCAGGCTTCCCATGGAGCAGGGAGCCCACTATGGGGATTGGTCCCAGGACCCTAGGATCATAATCTGAGTGGAAGGCAGACACTTATCGACTTACCCACCCAGATGCCTGGCACCTCTTTTAAAAATAAAGTTCAGCGGGGACAGAAGGAGTGCTATTTTCTAATTTTGAAAATTCTAAATAGCTATATATATATATATATATATATATATTTTTTTTTTTTTTTTTTTTTTTTTTTTTTTTGACAGAGAGAGAGATCACAAGTAGGCAGAGAGGCAGGCAGAGAGAGGAGCAAGCAGGCTCCCTGCTGAGCAGAGAGCCCGATGCCAATGCCGGGCTTAATCCCAGGACCCTGAGATCATGACCTAAACTGAAGGCAGAGGCTTTAACCCACTAAGCCACCCAGGCGCCCCTCTAAATAGCTTTTTTAAAAACTGGAAGTCTACAATGTAGTTTCCTTCCTTAATGATCATTTTCTAAGTATACCATTTCTTATGTGTCAAAAGATCAGTGATAAGAACATGAAACCTGTATATTCAGAGACACCTTGGCTGCAATTCCCACTCTCCCATTTTTCTTCGTGTATGACCTTGGGTTTTAACCTCTTTGAGTCTAAATTAACTGTAAAATGGAAATAATACCTATCTTACAGAGTTACTCTAAAAATAAAGGTAATTAGCACAATAATTACCTAGTACATATCACTAAGAGTTAATTATCTCTTCTCCCACTACCTTTATCCTTGCTTCCCACAGTGTGGTCAAGAGTCCTGTGGCTGAAGCATCACCTGAGACCTTGTTAGAAATGCAAAATCTCCCCCAGAAATGCTAAATAAAAATCTGCATATTAACAAGATCCTAGGTGATTCATATGCATTGTAAAGTAAGAAAAGCAATGATCTTGATAACAGACTTATCTTTCAAATTTTTCTTCTTCATTAATACTTCAGTCTCAAAGCAGTATGAAAAGAGTGGAGCAAAGATGAGTTTAATCAATATTTCAGAGTAAATGATTTTAAATGAAGATTAAAACAATATTTGGGAGAGAGTAACAGTTGACAAGTAAGTATAAAAGAGGAAAAATAATTCTTGGAGTAGTCATGATATGCATAGTTGTGCAAATGGAATGCTCAAAAAGTAAACTAACCAGGATCCCTAAGAGTTGAGAACATTTTTTTTTTTTTTTTTTTTTTTTTTAACTCCTAATTCGTCATTTTTCTTAGGACATTACCCTAATTTTCAAATAAATTAATACGATAAAAAATATTTCAATAAGTCTACTTTGTATAAATCTTTCTTAATCCAGCATTTCATTATAGTTTTACATTTTAATTTTCTCATCTTTTTCAGCTACCATATAAAAACCATTAAGACTACATATTTATACATATGTGGCATTACCCTATGACTTGCAAATTACCGAGGTATAAAGCAGTAAAGACTTATACTAGTCAAAAGGGAACTGCTCAAGTAAAATGTTAGTAAGAATGTAGAGAAACTGAAATCCTTATATACTGTCGATGAGAATGTAAAAAATGGAACCACTTTGGAAAATAGTTTGGTTCCTCAAAAAGTGAAACACAGAGTTACCATATAGCAAAACAATTCCACTCCCAAGAGAAATGAAAACATATGCCCACACAAAAACTTGTATTCTAGGGGCACCTGGATGGCTCAGGTCATGATCCCGGGGTCCTGGGATCGAGCCCCACATCGGGCTCTCTGATCCGTGGGGAGCCTGCTTCCCTTCCTCTCTCTCTGCCTGCCTCTCTGCCTACTTGTGATTTGTCTGTCAAGTTAATAAATAAAATCTTTAAAAAAAACAAAAACTTGTATTCTAATGATCACAACAGCATTATTCATAATAATCAAAAAGTAGAAACAACCCAGATGTCTAACAACTGATGAATGTAAAAACAAAATATGGTACACCCATACAAAAAAAATATTATTTGGGCATTTTTTAAAAAGAATGATGTTCAGATACATGCTACAAGACACATGAACCTTGAAAATGTTATGCTAAATGAAATAAGCCAATCACAGAAGGCCACTTATTTTAAGATTCCATTTATAGGAAAGGTCCAGAATAGTAAAGCACAGAGACAGAAAGTATAGTTTCCAAAGGACTGAGTAGAGAAGAAAATGGGGAATGACTGCAAATTTGTATTGGGTTTCGTTTTTTGGGGTGGTAAAAATGTTCTGGAATTAGGTAGTGGTGATCAATACACAATTTTGTGAATATACTCAAAACTAGTACTGAATTGTACACATTATGTGAATTATACCTCAATAAAGCTGTTATTTTAAAAATGAAAACTGCTCCCATGCAATCATGTGTATTTTTCGTCTGCCCATTCCAACAACAACAACAAAAAATCACAGTATGCACTTCCATTGTCTAAAACCTCCTATCTTTAGGGGTGCCTGGGTGGCTCTGTCGGTTAAACATCAGCTCAGGTCATAATCCCAGGGTCTTGGGATCAAGGCCCAGGTCAGGCTCCTTCCTCAGCAAGGAAGCCTGCTTCTCCCCCTCTTCCCCACTTGCTATCTCTGTCTCTCTCTCAAATAAATAAATAAAAATACATTTAAAGAAAAAAAAAACAACTCTATCTTTTTTAATTGCCTCTTCTGAGGCTCTAAAACTATGACACCAGATTAGCAGGTAACATAGCTGAACCATCATTTACACTAAATGGAAAAGTCCAAGGTTCCCAAGTTTCTAAAATTACCCCATTAATCAAAAATTAGCAGAGTATGTATATCTATATTTAATCTACTGGTAGGAGAGGGCACCAGCAGAAGGGGAGATTGGAGATGGCCACCTAGTTTTCCTTGCATATTTACAAGTAATTAAGTATTTCTTGATGATGATAAAATTATTAATCATTAGTATTGTCAATATCATTGACTGTGATGTTAGGTTACTCCTAATACTTAAGAGTTAAAATATATAATGCACACACATACTATATACATACTATACTATATACATACTATATATATATATATATATATATATATATATATACACACACACACATATGGCACAAATTTAGAAACTCTTGTTCTATCACCTAGCTGGTAATACTTGCTTACACTACATGACATTACATGCCTTAACAAAGACAAAGATCTTATAATAAATTACCATATCAAGTAAAAGGCTGAACTAATGTCTAATAATATTAAATGAGGTCCAGAACCTATTGGTAAAACCATAATACTTTACCACAGATTTGGTGAAGTCAAAATCTCCAACAATCCCTTGTTCACGATTCAAAGCAAATACATTGTTCTGATGAAGTGATCCATGAACTATGGCAGCCTTGTGCAATGTATGCAGGCCCTGGGCAACACCTTTCATGACCTTTAAAGCTTCCTATAGATAAGTACCCACAAAAGATGTCAGGAAGTTGTCAAATCATTTTAATACATGAACCTTTTCTTTAATTAAAAGACTTATCCAGAAGTGAATGAAGCTTCTTCCAAATGAAACTTTAATGTAAGAATACAGCATAGAGAAAAAACAGACCAGAAGCCCTCATCATGTAACATCATACACATATAACTTAAAACACTACCGTTTCTAAGAAGACTTGGGTTATAAATAATGAGCATATAAAGCATGTAGAAAAGAGAGACTAAATAGTAATACCAGGTAAAAAGAATCAGGACATCCTCTATTTTTATTACTAATTCAAACTTACAATGCAAATTAAAGCTGTCACTTAAGCAATTATAATATCAAGTGCTATACTACACAATTTACATACAACACAGCTTAATGGTTATAAGCATGGGTATTGGCACCAAAAGACCTAATTTCAATTCCTATTTCTACCTCTTGTTGAGGACCCTGTGCAAGTCACTTAATCTCTGTAAGCCTCATTTTTTCTCATCTGTATATAACAGGATAACTTATACCACAGGATGGATGTGCTAATTATATAGCACACACACACATATATATATAGCGTAATACCAGTCAAAATTTTACATAGTGTATAAAACATATAGTGCTGCCCTCTAACAATAGGGGTTATTTTCTCATTTAATATATCCACAGAAATAGTGTTTTTTACTTACTTCTGAAGTTAAAGGCACACTGGCTTGAACAGCACTCAGGTTTGCCCTAGGATAGTATGGGACCATCAGATAAGCCATAGGATCAGACTAAAAGCAAAACAAAATGAAACTTAAAGTGAAAAATTCTTCAATGTCTTTTTAGTATACATCAATTATACGAGACAACTTTTTCTTTATGTTATAAAGAATGAACTACCTCTCTAAAGCTCAGAGTTAAAACATATTGTAAATAAAATGTTTTCCGCCAAGAGATTAACATAAAAACTTTACCTTACACAAAAATAGGAATATCAATGGTAGTAACCCAGAGTCATCTTTAGCGTCTCTCCATGCTCTGTGATAGGCGGCTGCTCTCTGAATCACCCTAGCTTCTGTGTCCACATCTACAGAATAGCCCTGGTACCAAAAAGAGAGGTAACGGGAATTCCAACATTAAAAATCTTAATATAATTATACATCATTTCAACTTAAACATAGTGATTTTTATATAAGTTAAATCATATCTAATTTTATTTTTTAATTGTATACATAAGTACCTTTTCTATCTACCTTGAATGCTATAATTTAGAAAAGAAAGAACAATTCTACCTCTACCTTAATGTACATTCTATAATGCATTGTCACTAGGGCCAAATTAATTACCCTATTATGATTAACAGTTTTCCCGCTCAATAAAGAAATCAAGGAATAGAAAATTGTATTGGCAAAACAGCTGAAATTTCAAAGACAATTTTAAGTAAAGCAAGAATTTTAAAAGGCTATTGGACAGAATGTAAGTTCACCCAAAAAAGAAAAACCCAAGTATCTTCTATTAAAGATACATATTATATTAGGGAAATGAAGGAAACTCTGAATTCAAAATAAGTTCTGGCAGCCAAACAGAAAACATAAGCCCTGTGCCAGTCAACTCATATAATTTTTATGCGGGAGGGAGAGATGGGAGGGAAGAGCAGAGGGAGAGGGAGAGAGAGAGAGTCTTACCCAATGTGGGGCTCAATCTCATGACCCTGAGATCATGACCTGAGCTGAAATCAAGAGTCCAATGCTTAACTGACTAAGCCATCAAGGCACCACTCAACTCATGTAATTTAAAAAACAAGCATGGATTTTCAATTTCCTGAAAAATAATACCACCACTCCCCTTATACTTCTGAATCTTCCAAAGGTCAGAACTTAATCGTACCTTTAAAAGAATTATCTGCCCATTAACCTCAGAACAAACCAAAGGACGCTTGCTGCTAAGTTCCTTCATGGGCTCAGCATCAAGAAGATCCCGTTCCAAACTCATAGTAAGAAGACCACCAGAGTTCTAGACAAAAATTTTTGTTACAATTAAAGAAACCAAACCATCCCAGTACTTTTAAATCATTAACTTAATTAGTTACATGCTATGAAATGATATGGATATCATCAACCCTACTGGAGAAACCAGTAAATAAAAATACTAAAATCTTCCTAGTTTTTCAAGTTCCTGGTTCTTGAAGTCCTCTCACCCAAAGTGTAATCAACATACATTTAATGGCCACTAGAGTTCTAGAACAAATTCTGAATATGACTGGGATTAACCAGATATATATCCCAAAAAACCCTGATGCTCAGCTGGAAGACTTTTATGTGTTTCCTAAAAATATTAAAATGAAGACAGACACAAAAAAGGTTGTAGAATGGGAATGAGAAATATAAAAATTATGACTACTATGAAGTAATTCTAACACCTCTGCCTCTGTTTGAAGTGGAATCCTTGGAAAATGATTTTCAAGTATTTTAATTCTATTAGATATTTCTGCCACTTTTTAAAAGGAATAAATTTTTTGGATAAAACCTATCAACATTTTAGATCAAGGTAAATTTTATTGTGGTGTAATTTTAGCAAGAAGTGTTCTGTATTTGTTTTCTGGTTTTTATTTATATGTGTTGTCAATATTATTTAAGTAAACCACAAAATACAATCAACCTACAAAGGTTTCCTGGGCATACACCACAGTCACACATCTTAAAATCATTAAAGGAGTCCATTAGCTATGATTAAAACATTTTATAATCTTTCATAATAAAGAGATCAGCACACTTCTAAAAACTAATTTTCAAGTCCTACACAGCACCACATACTCATCCATCCTACATGAGTATCTAAGCTAAAATTAAATAACTGTGAAGAAAATCCCCCATTCTTTTTAAGTCTAGTCTGGAAAAATTTTACAGTAATTGCTTTACTATTTAAGGGGACTTTTAATCTTACATATTCATGAGTTCATAACTCTATGTATACAATCATTTCTGTACTATATTTAAGGTATTATCATGAACTTAATGACAATCTTAAGGAATAGATCTTTCATCTAGTCCCTTATCCTTAGCAGGCAATATAAAACAAAGAGCTAACAGATTCCGCCCTGAGAGCCAGAGCTTACCATCCTGCTCCATATAGGCCTTTTGCCCAAAACACTGATCTCCCAGGCTTTGAATCCTGCCTGCCTAAAAAACTATACCCATGTCAACATCTCTACTTAACCAAATTTCTAGAATTATTTCCCAGCCTGCTTTAACTTAAAAGATATATTCTGCTTTAATTCTTCATGACTGGCAGTGTCCTGCTTTTATTCTAACTCTTGAAATAATAGCTAAAATTGCTTTATCATTTCAAAAAGTAAATACCTCTAATTCAAATAAGTGTCATGCAATGTACTGAATAGCTATGAGGAAACGAGAAAAGAGAGAAAGAGATGCCAATTAATATAGACGTTAGAATACAATACACTAATACTAACGATAGTCTTGAGGAAAAGTTATAACAATACCCAGAAACAATTCATCAGGAACATCTTCATAGTAAGGACAGCATAAATTTAACACTGGCACACAATTTAATATCTTTGCTTTTCCACTCTCTACAGAGTAATAATTCTCAGGGGTAACAAAGCTTACCATGTACTTAAGTAACCCTATTTCAGGATAAAGCAGAGGCAGCTCAGGGAACCATTTCTGTACCAAGCTATTCAGCTTCTCCTAAATTTAAAAAATATTTTTATTATAAATCAACATATATTCAATTATGACATGTTGCCCTTCAAGAAAAAATAAGATAGCAGTATCTCTCTTACTATAAATCTAACAAAATACACAAGCTAATAAAATATAAAACCTATTAAGATACATAATCACTGATTTTCCCTTCTACTTCAAGAAATAGCAAATGAAAACCAAGAGTCATCTTGGGTCAAAGTTACCATCTCACTAACAGAAGAAAAAGAAAATTTTTTTAAAAGATTTTATTTATTTATGACAAGAGACCGCAAGAGAGGGAACATAAGCACAGGGGAGCTGGAGAGGGAGAAACAGGCTCCCTGCTGAGCTGGGAGCCCAAATGGGGGCCCTATCCAAGAACCCTGGGATCATGACCTGAGCCGAAGGCAGATGTTTAGTTGACTGAACTACCCAGGCCCAGGCACCCCCAGAAGAAAAATTTAATTATCAATTTTATCTTGGTATACATATATAGGCACAGAACCTTGCCTAAGATCAAAGTATACATATACTTCCAAGCTAAAATGAAAATGTGTGTTGATAACATCAGTCTGCATCATAAAATTGTCATTTCTCAAAATACTAAGAACACACTGACATTTTTAAAATAGTAACTATTTCATTTAGGAGGGAAAGAAATCATAAAAGCCTTGAAAGCAAAAACAAATATGCAGCTCTACAAAAGCCACTTTGAAGTAAATGTGAAAACTGAGGATCCTTAAGAAAGTCTTTTGTCACATTCATTAAGTAAAACTTCCAGATACTTGTCAACTCACTGGAACACTGGAAGATAACTATTTGTCCAAGGTGCAAAAAGTGAATAACTAAGCACACACAGATGAATTTGCTAAATAAAACATAACACTTAGAATATCTATTATTTTATTTAAATTCAATTAATTAACATATAGCATATTACTACTTTCAAAGGAAGAATTCAGTGATTCATCAGCTGCGTATAACACCCAGCGCTCATTACATCAAGTGCCCTCCTTAATGCCCATCACTCACCCACTTCAACCACTGAGGCACCCTACCTCCAGCAACCCTGTTTGTTTCCTATAGTTAAGAGTCTCCTATGGCTTGTCTCCCTCTCAGATTGCCTATTATTTTCACGGTATTTTTATTATTCCAAGCAGTGTCTACCTTACTTGTTCCCCCTTAACATTCCTGAAACATAAAATATTATATTATTTCCATTTTATTTATTTGTTTATTTGATAAAGACAGGTTGCACATACAAGCAAGGAGGGGAAGGATAGGGAGAGAAAGAATCCCAAGCAGGCTCCACACCCAGTACAGAGCCTGATGAAGAGCTTGATCTCATAACCCTGAGATCATAACCTGAGCTGAAATCGTTAATCCTAACGTTCAACAGACTGAGCAACCCAGGCGCCTCATATTCTTTCCCTTTTAAAGAGAAAATACTGACAAACTCTCCCAAGGTCACAAGACATTAGCATAAAAGTGGAGACTTAAAGATGTAACTTCCCCCCAAAATTCAGGTGGTTGCACTTTGTTATATTCTTCAACTAAATTCTGTCACCACATTAATGTTTTCATTGCAGCATTAGGTTAAAACAGTGCTGATTTAGATTTTATTAAAGGAAAAAATCTTTAGCTCTGTGTGAAAGAGAAATCAAGCAGTATGTAAAAGTATGTTTGTGCTATAATCTCCTCTTATGAAAACAGGCAGAAAAAAGGCTAAAAGAAGTTAAGTGAAAAGTTCATAGTGACTACTACTATTATAAAGGAATGGAAAAGTTATAGGTGTTATTTTTTATTCTTTATAATTTTCTATAATTTCCACATTTGGTACAATGGTTATAAATTATCATCAGAAATTAATTTCTAAATTCACATTAACATTACTATGCAAACATAACTATGCTAGTATAATCTCCAGCCTTATTAGAGTCCACTTCATGAAATAGATACATGAATTCAATTTCTACAGTAAATACTAATTCAAAACTTCAAAGAATTAAATACTTACATATTCCTCCCGCTCACGATAAATTTCTTGAAAGACACTATTGCGCAACTGAGTTATTTCTTGTTTTATTTTCTCAATTTCAGATCCATCATGGTCATCCGACTTAAATCAGACAGGAAAAAGTGACCTTATAAGCTTATTAAAGTGGACTGAAAACAAGTCTTCCTAGTAAGAATGCAACTTCTATAGCAAATCACTCTGATTTCTATGTATCCTTCTGTATCTAACAGATAAAAGACCCTCATAACAGTTAACTTTATTCTAACACTGACTGTTCCCAAACCTCAAAAAGGAATAAAAATTAAAGACATAAAATCAACACAGATATTTCTTGTCTCTTAATTTGCTGTAGATTTTCTCTAAGATGACCAACTGCCAACATAAAGTAAATGTCAAGAACACAAACCAGTAGGAATGAAGAAAATACAACTAAATTCCCTGGAATTCTCTTCTGCAATAGATTTGGTTTAAAAAAAAAAAAAAAAAAAGAGTAAATGTAGGGTGTGTTTATTAGAGGAAAAACAATGTAGACCTCAAAAAGACTCCTTAAAACTCCAGCAGTAATTAATAAGCCACCTTAAAAAGTATAAATGTTTTCTATTTTGTATATCTTCAAAAGTTAAAAAACTAAACTAAAAAAGACCCCATTCCCCACAGTCCAGAATAGGATAAAAAACTAGGAAAATATTAAGCCATTAAACTAGTTTCATTCCAAGTCCAATTAAGTACTGAAGAGGAAGAGTCAACTCAAGTTGAATTAAGACGTAATGTAGATTTCTTTTGTTCATAAATCAGTCCTCAAGGGAACATAAAGAATTACCAGTTTATTCAGTTTCAAACTGAAAGAAGGAGGTTAGTCCAGATTAGGGTGTCTGAATTTTTCCAGTTCTATTATCGTATGCAAACAACTTAGAATACTTAGGAAGAATAGTATGTCCAGCCATTAAAAAGAGAGCTAACAAAGAACATCATGATCTTAAAAATACTTTATGAAAAAATTCTACCTTTAGGGGAATACCTTGCATGTAATAGTTTGTATTGTATTAAGTATTATAACAGTCTAAACCAAAAGATTTTTAAACTGTTCTAAAATATTTGTTACTAAAAATAAAGGCAGCCATGTAAAACATTTTCATAGAACATTTAATGATATGGTAAAATGTTTACACTATTAATTTAATAATCTTATTTATATACACAGAAAAAAGATAAATATATAAAACAAAATGTAAATATAATTCTCCTATTTTAAAGAATGTATTTATGCGTTATTTTCAGGGAGCAGAGTAAAATCAGGTACACATGGAATTTCATAAGAACAAAGTGTTTCCTTACCTCTTCCAAATTATTCTTCTCAACTAGTTTCCATCTCAGTCGAGCTTTTAAGTTTTTCAATGTCTTTTTAATGGACAACAAGTGATCCACATTGGGGCTCTTATTGAAACATTCGATAATCTGCTTCTTAAACTAAGTAAGAAAAAAAGTTATTGTATTTTCAAAACACAGAAAACAATATTTATTAAAATCACTTACTGACCATTTCTTATTTCTCTATTAAGATTCAACTACTATTTACTAAGTTCGGATTGAAATAAGAAATTCTACAATTCTCAAAAAGACAATCTACTAACTGATTTCTTAGTTATCAATATTTCTATTCAGGAGAATATAAGTCCCAGCAATCAGAGTAGCAAAGGTAAGGGAAATATTTCAAGATGAGAGCTATAGTGAGACATCTTTGTTAGATATGATGCAAACTGAATTACTAGTGAGGATATAACCTAAAATTATCTTCCCCAAAGTAGTGTGACAATATGTATCAATTTTAACAACACTGATTCCTTTTGACTTAGTAACTAACAATTTTTAGGAATCTGAGAAACACAAAATTATGAATAAAGATTATGTACAGTCTTATTTATGGTTAAAAATAATTAGAAGTAACCTTAACTTCTAACACAGATGAAGGTTAAATAATATTGTATATCTATGCAAGTGATGATGCATTAGTTGCTCAAAATGAAAGTATAGAAGAATCACTAATCACATGGAATAGTATTCATAATATACCACTAAATGAAGAAATATTTTCAAAACCGTTTACAAAACAATGCAATGCACATGATATATGTACATATATATGTCACCATCCAAAAAGAAAATACTCTGAAACTAGCCCTGAGTATCTACTTCTTAGGCTAAGAGGATTATAATCAATGTTTTTATTTCTTCTTATTTTTCTGCATTTAACAAATTTTCTACTGTAAACCTGTATAGGCATAAAGATAATGATAGTAGAGATGAAGCTTTTTTTTTTTTAAGATTTATTTATTTATTTTAGAGAAAGAGAAAGCAAGAGAGGCAGAGGAAGAGCAAGAGAGAATCCCAAGCAGACTCTGCTGAGAGTAGAGCCCAATGGGGGGCCTCCATCCTAAGACCCCAAAATAATGACCCAAGTCGAAATTAAAAGCCAGACATTCAACCGACTGCGATACCCAGGTGTCCCAGTAAAGATTAGGTTTTGAAGAACACAATCCAAAAATGCAATATATTTTTATCAATTAAACCATTATTTTCACTGTGGGGTGAATTTAATTACACATCAGCTAATTATACTGTTCTTCTAGCAATAATAATTAGTTACATATACACTGGGTATTAAACTAGTTGAGAAAAATTTAAGTATTAAAAAATCCATAGCATCAATATAAAAGACCTAAAAAATAAAGCATAATCCAACCTCAATACTGTCCTTGTACTTGGATTGTACTGTAGCAATAAGCCTTTCCTCTGAACGGATCTTTTGTAGTACTTGACTATATGTATTTAAAATGACCTCCTTGTCCTCATCACCTTGTTCCTAAGTGAAATAAATCATACACATGGAATTATTCACAAAAGAATATCCAAAATAATTTAAACCTCCAATAACAATGAACAAACTTTTTTAAGAAATGCCTTTTAAAATTTCTATTTTTTTCCAAAGTATCTTTTTTTAAGATTTTATTTATTTGACAGAAAGAGAGACAGTGAGAGAAGGAACACAAGCAGGAAGAGTGGGAGAGGAGAAGCAGGTTTTCCACAGAGCAAGGAGCCTGACATCTGGCTCCATCCCAGACCCTGGGATCATGACCTAAGCCAAAGGCAGAACTTACTGACTGAGCTACCTAGGCGCTCCCAAAGTATTTCTTAAACACATCTTTTTCTAGATAGAAGAGACACTGATGTGAAAGATGTTCATATGGAAAATTTTGCTCCCCTTACATCATTATTCCTACAGTTTTCTAGACTAGTATTAAAGGAAATCAAGGATAACACTATACTAAATTTAAGAGCCAAACAACACAAAGAACTTCAACATTTTATTTTTAGAAATCATCTATTAACAACCACTTCTAAAATCAAGTCTGGGGGCACCTGGGTGGCTCAGTGGGTTAAAGCATCTGCCTTAAGCTCAGGTCATGATCTCAGGGTCCTGGGATCGAGCCCCATATCAGGCTCAGGGAGCCTGTTTCCTCTCTCTCTGCCTGCCTCTCTCCCTCCTTGTGATCTCTCTCTGTCAAATAAATAAATAAAATCTTTTAAAATCAAGTCTGACAAAGAGATACAAACTTCCAGCTATAGAATAAATAAGTCATGGAGATGAAAAGTACAGCACAGAGAACATCGTCAATAATATTTTAACAGTCCTGCAAGGTAACTGACACTGACTAAGATTATCCTGATGAGCACTGAATAATGTATAGAAACGTCAAATTACTATGTTGTACACCTGAAATTAATGCAACATTGTATGTTAATCATATTTCAGCAATAAAAAAATAAAATCTGACTAAACCATCTAAATACTATTCAAAATAGACTATTTTAAAATAGGGAAATACAGAAACATATATATTTTTTTTTCAATTCCAACCTGAATAAAAATGCAAGAGGTAAAAAAAAACAAGTAAAAGGAACAATATAACCAATGAGACTTCAGTAAACAGCCTGAAAAACTGGGAAAGAGTCTCATTGAGCAATAATAACATTACAAAATGCTCTTTGGAAGAACTACACTAATTTTTAACTTGGCATGACAGTAGAGAACATACACAGAACAGAAAGGGAACTACTAATCGGTCTTATATATACACTTCCAAAGCTCTTTCCGATTTTATTTTAATTTTTCACAAATTCTGAAGTCTTTTCTTACAATCATTGGGTATGATGGACTGAAGAATCAAATGACACAGAAAGCTAACACACTCGAATTAAGAGGAGTTTTCCTGGAATTAAATGTTAAGTTTAATTTTTTTAATGTGAAATGTCCTATTAAAATGAAAATATCAGGAGATGGGTATTAAGGAGGGCACTTGTTATAATGAGCACTGGATGTTATATATAAGTGATGATAAATTCTACTCCTATAAGCACTTATTACACTACATGTTAACTAATAAGAATTTGAAAAAAAAATTTGGAAGAGAAAAAAAAAGAAAGTACACATCATTTAAAAAAGTGATGGTTACCAGAAGAAAAGGGGGTGTGGGAATGGATTAAATAGGTGATGGGGATTAAGGAATGCACCTGTCAAGAGGAGCACAGGATGATGTATGGAAGTGCTGAATTAACTGTACTGTACATCTGAAACTAATATAACATGATGTTAACTAACTGTCATTAAAATAAAAACTTTAAAAAATGAAATTATCACTCTGTGAAAGAATAAAAATTTGCATTGTGCTTAGATTAGAACTTGACAATGTTACTATTTCATATAGGTCTATAAGAGGAAACCTAAAATCAGTCTTCATGCTTTCTAATTAGCAAGAAAAACCGTATTGCTTCAAAGGAAGTAGTAAAGAATATCAATACTCACAATCAGAGATATCTCCAGCTCTTTGCAGATACTTGACTCAGTCTTCTCTAGGATTTCATCAAGACTACTGATTGTGTCTTCAGAAGTTTGTGATTCTTCCACAGAGAGATCAAAAGCCTCATTTGCAAAAAATTAAAACATGAAAGTATATCATTTAATTATTTTCTATTAGTGTTGTGTTGTTATACCTAGAGCAGAGCATTAGCCTATGCACTAGGCAATGTGAGAGAAGTAAGGACACACAAGAAAGATAAACTACTGCCCTCCCCAAACTTTCACATCAAAAAAGAAAAGGCATACACATATCACACACATAAAACACAGATTTTTTAACATAATCTGTGGCTTAGAGACATAAAAGGAAAAGTATGAAGAAGAAAAAAAAAAAAAACAAACAGAAACAAGACCAAGACTTTGTGAGGATAGTCAAAGAAAACAGTCTGACTAAAAGCTGGTAAGAAACTTAAATGTTCAGGTGAAAAGTTTAAATCTGATAGGTAGTAGGCAGACAATGCCAGCGCTCTTTAATAAAAAAGGCATATGTTTATACTGGATATCTCATGATAAACTACTAAGTATTTAGGAATCTGGAGATAAAGATTAAACCCAGATGACTTCCACCTTATTAGGAAAACAAAGATATTTTCTATCAGGAAATAGACTTTATAATAAAGTGTTAAATAGAATAAAATCATGGGCCTCAACTATAATACAGAACATAAAAGTCCCAAGCAGTCACTTTGATTTTAGAGATAAGATATGTGACTAATATGGAGATCTGGATTAGGGAAACAGCTACGGAAATGAAAGAAAAGGATACATGATAGTTAACCTTAGCAGAAAGCCATTCTAATCAACAACAAAAGACAACAAAGAAATAATTAATGTTAATATGTCCATTAAAAAGTACCAAAATGAAGAGCTCTGGAGGTAGCTGAGAGATTAAAGACTTTTTTCCCCCAAAACAAAGCTAGAAATGCATATCTGTAAACCATTCACACAGATAAATGACACCTCCCTTCCTGAGAAGGTTGTAAAGCAGACAGAAGAACAGAGAAAACAGAATCAGCAACAAAATGAGGCTGAAATTTAATTAGGATTCCAAGTATATTAATACAAAATTACATGCCCCCACAGCTTTTGGAAGATTACATGGTGTTTTTGTGATAATAAATAAGAACTAAGAATAATAATACACAAAACACCATTTCTAATGTTTAGTACCAAATGAGATTAGTATTCTCCATTTACGTTAGATATCTTTAAGATATTTAAGATATCAAAAACTTAAACACTGCCAATTAACATACTTTCAGCATGAGGAGCTGGCCAACTAATGTTAAAACACACATCTTGCTAAAAAAGAAGCTAAACAAAGAAGAAAGCTCTACTACCCTTTAAGCACATGTAAATACAATAAGACCCTTATCTCTACACTATAGCTATAGAAAATACACCACACTTGTAATAAATGCCAGTGATACTTTCTTATACCTATAAAGGCTTATGAAGCAGTTTTCCATATATGTTTCTAGAGAATAAAAATATGTAAATCCCTCACCCTTCTATTCCAGGCAACTTCCCCTCAATCCCTCTCTTCCTCTTCATTTCTCCTCCTCAAAATAGAAGTAAATTACACTTGGAAAATTACTATAAAACCAATATTCCCTGCTTTACACTACAACACCAACACCAACACTGGGCAAGGGCTCTTATTACCTTCACAGTGTTCTGGAACCATGCTACGAGACGTTGTAGAGAAACATCTGTTTCACTTCTAACACTGGTGAACTCCTCTCTTTTATCACACTTCCAGTCATAAAATTTCTTAAGTATTTCTTCAGAGTTTGTCCCTTCTTTGGCCTGTCCATATACTGCCTCTAAAGAGGTTGACAGATCCTATAGAAATATATTTGTTTGTTAAAGTTTATTAACTTCATATTAGGATTCAAGCACCATATTAAAATCTGTGAGACAGAAAAGCAGTATGTTGAAACCCAATCCTTAAGAATCTTATAAATAAAAGTTGGAAACATTAGATATGAAAATATAAAGCTACCTAGAAGGTGACTTATTTGGATTATAATAATAAAAGTTAGACAAATAATTCCAACTAAGGAAGTGACTGAATATATATATGAACTTAAAAAGCATTTTAGAAAGGACTAGAAGAGACAAGAGAGCCTAGTGGTGCTCTCTAGGAACAAAGCTCTAGAAATGTCACTGAAACAAGGGGAAAACTTTAAAAAGATCCTAGAAATTTTTATCACAAAACTCTAAGAAACTCTTGGAAAGACAAGATAGCTGGTGCTTAGCAATGAGCAAGTCATGGCAAAGTGGAAGAAGGCATGTATTTACCTCAGCAAAAATAACATGTGGGAAAAGGGAACCTTCTTCATACACCCTTCCCTCTCACACTGTAAAGCAGTAGCACAAAGCAAGAGGCAATGGACACAAGTACAGTACAAGAACCTAAATGAGCCAAAAATTGATAACCTGTACCAAAAAAAAGTCAGCCATCCCCTAAGCATTTTCTTTTCTTCCCTTTTCCCCTGAATACCTGGTGGCATTTACACCCAAGGATAGTAACCCCTGAAAAAGAGTAGTGGCTGAGGCAGAGGGACTGGAAGGTCCACTGAAAAGTAAAATCATCTAGAATAAAAGCCTATAGGTAGTAGCTGAGTCCAAACTGTAACCCTAGAAGCTCTGAGTAACAACCCCATCCTATTCTCTAAACCCACCTGAAGTCTTTGAAGTTATATTCCAAGCTTTCACCCCTCTCTCAGAACCCTCTATCACCCTATCCCCTACCTACACAACAGCACAGAACCAAGATAGCTTATAGTTCTCCAAGGAAGTACGAGACCTTTGAAGGGGATACAGAGAAGGATGAAGTCCATGACTAACAGAAGAACTCTGAAAGGAATATAACAATCTAAGTCACTTTATAAAAAGGAAGCAAAATCAAAGAACTCGAAATAAGCATAACAAATACTCTCAACAAAAAGAAAGAATACTATGCAAAGGCTTTTGATCTTGATGAAGTCCCAAAAGTTCATTTTTCCTTTTGTTTCCTTTGCCTTTTGGGACATATCTTGAAAGAAGTTGCTGTGGCTGACGTCAAAGAGATTACTGCCTAAGTTCTCCTCTAGGACTTTGATAGATTCCTGCCTCACACTTAGGTCTTTTATCCAGTTCAAGTTTATCTTTGTGTATGAAAGAAACTGAAGAAGACACAAAAAGATGGAAGACCATTCCATGCTCATGGATCAGAAGAATAAACATTGCTAAAATGTCTATACTGCTATACTGCCTAGACCAATCTATACTTTCAATGCCACCCCAATCAAAACTCCACCGGCATTTTTCAAAGAGCTGAAACAAACAATCCTAAAATTTGTATGGAACCAGAAAAGACCCCGAATTGCTAAGGAGATGTTGAAAAAGAAAAACAAAACTGGGGGCATCACGTTACCTGATTTCAAGCTTTACTCCAAAGCTGTGATCACCAAGACAGCATGGTACTGACACAAAAACAGACACACAGACCAATGGAACAGAGTAGAGAGCCCAGATATGGACCCTCAACTCTACGGTCAACTAATTTTTGGCAAAGCAAGAAAATATATACAGTGGAAAAAAGACAGTCTCTTCAATAAATGGTGCTGGGAAAATTGGACAGCTATGTATAGAAGAATGAAACTCAGCCATTCTTTTACACCATGTGTTGGAGAGGGTGTGGAAAAAGGGGAACCCTCTTACACTCTTGGTGGCAACGCAAGCTGGTGCAGCCACTTTGGAAAACTGTGTGGAGATTCCTTAAGAAATTAAAAATAGAACTTCCGGGGCGCCTGGGTGGCTCAGTGGGTTAGGCCGCTGCCTTCGGCTCAGGTCATGATCTCAGGGTCCTGGGATCGAGTCCCGCATCGGGTTCTCTGCTCGGCAGGGAGCCTGCTTCCCTCTCTCTCTCTCTCTGCCTGCCTCTCCATCTACTTGTGATTTCTCTCTGTCAAATAAATAAATAAAATCTTTAAAAAAAAAAAAAAAAAAAATAGAACTTCCCTATGATCCTGCAATTGCACTACTGGGTATTTACCCCAAAGATACTGATATAGTGAAAAGAAGGGCCATCTGTACCCCAATGTTCATAGCAGCAATGGCCACAGTTGCCAAACTGTGGAAAGAACCAAGATGTCCTTCAATGGACAAATGGATAAAGATATGGTCCATATACACAATGGAGTATTATGCCTCCATCAGAAACAATGAATAGCCAAATTTTGTATCAACATGGACAGAACTGGACGAGATTATGCTGAATGAAATAAGTCAAGCAGAGAGAGTCAAGTATCATATGGTTTCACTTACTTGAGAAGCATAAGGAATAACACAGAGGACATTGGGAGATGGAGAGGAGAAGTGAGTTGGGAGAACTTGGATGAGGAGAAAAACCATGAGAGACTGTGGACTCTGAGAAACAAACTGAGGGTTTTGGAGGGGAGAGGAGTGGGGAGGAGGTTGGATGAGCCTGGTGGTGGATATTATGGAGGGCATGTATTGCATGGAGCAATGGGTGTGGCGCATAAACAATGAATGCTGGAACACTGAAAAGATATAAAATAAAATAAAATGGGAAAAAAAGAAAGATTAAAAAAAAGAATACTGAAAACACAAGGCAAAATCAAGTACTTATAGACAATAACCAACTGAAAATATTAGGTATAAAAGAAATAATCTTTGAAATAAAGAATACAATGCATTCACTAAATGGCAAAAAGGATACAGCTAGAGAACTAATTAGTGAGCTAGATGATTAAGTCAAGGATTCCTCAGATCCCCCCAAAAAGACTCAGAAAAGGATAAAGATAGAAAACATACAGGAACAATTAAAATATGTAGAGGATAGAAGAAATTTAAATGTACATCTAACAGAAGTCCCAGGATAAAAGACAAAGTAAATTGGGGAGAGAAGGGGTAGGAGAGAAGAAGGGATAATATCTTAAGAAATAATTATCAAATATTCCATAGAGTTAAAGAAAAATAGAAAATCTCAGACTGAATGGACTCAGATTAAATAGAAACTTCAGTGCAGATTAGGAACAAAGTCAAGAGAAAACATTAAAGTTTTCAGTGGAGGAAAAACGTCACAGAAGAACAAAAATCAGACTGGTAACAACTATGAGAAGAAGACAATGGATTATTATCGTCAAATTTTGAAAGAACAATGGACTTTGAATCAAATATTTTATAGCCAATGAAACAACTGTTTAAAGTACGTAAATGCAATCAACTGTTTAAATGTTTAAATAAGATATACTGAGACAGGGGTGCCTAGGTGGTCAGTTAGTTAAGCATCTACCTTCGGCTCATATCATGATCCCAGAGTCCTTGCTGAGCAGGAAGTCTGCTTCTCCTCCCTGCCTGCCACCACCCCATGCTGGATCGCTCACACTCTCTCTCAAATAAACAAATGGTATTAAAATTTTCTAAAAAAAAAAGATATCCTGAGACACTTAATACTTTACAAAATCAACCACACAAAGAGCTCTTTGAAAGTACTCTTAGAGGGGGCACCTGGGTGGCTCAGTCAAATAAGCATCCAACTCTTAGTTCCATCTCAGGCCATAATCTCATGAGTCATGACACTGAGCCCTATATCGGGCTCCAAGCTCAATGGGACTCTGCTTGAAAACCTCTCCCTCTGCCCCTCCCTCCACCCTCTCTCTCTCTCTAAAATAAATAAATAAATAAATATTTAAGGGAATAAGGTACTTTGAGAAAATACTCCAAAACACAGAGAAAACCAAAAGATATCCAAAAATTTATCAAATAAGAATGAGAGAATAACTCTAAAGTTTGTTATCTGAATTATCATTTACAATACCTGTAACATTCTGTAACTAAAATCCTAAACAAGTGGTTAGCTGATTTTTAGGAGAGAAATACACAGCAAGAAGACACACCAAAGGCAGATGAGAATGTTCTAAGATATTAGTGGTATAAGGTAGGAAAGGGGGGAAAAAATAGAAACCATGACCAACAGAAACACAAAACAATTACAGAAATATGTTCTAATAAAACAGTAATTATACCCATCAAAAGACAAATTTATACATTAGCTTCTTTTAAAAAATGATCCATTAGTATGTTGTCTAAGAAAGACATTCAATTTAAAATAAAGGGAGGGAGGGGTGCCCGGTGGCTTAGTAGGTTAAGCATCTGCCTTTGGCTCAGGTCATGATCCCAGGGTCCTGGGATCAAGCCCTGCATTGGGCTCCTTGTTCAGTGGGGAGCCTGTTTCTTCCTCTCCTTCTGCTGCTCCCCCCCACCCTGCTGTGCACGCGCTTTCTCTCTCTCTGTCAGTTAAATAAATTAAAATCTTCTAAAAATTTTTAAAATAAAAAATAAGATAAAGGGAGGGAAAGAAGATAAAGCAAAAAATAGAGGCAGAAAAGGAATTTTTAAAGGAAACAATATTTTAATACCATGAAGGAAAAGTAAGGTCACATAATGGTGAAAAAGAAAACAGTTTAAAATACATAACAGGGGTGGCTGGGTGGCTCAGTCGTTAAGTGTCTGCCTTCGGCTCAGGTCATGATCCCAGAGTCCTAGGATCAAGCCTTGCATCAGGCTCCCTGCTCAGCAGGAAGCCTGCTTCTCCCACTCCCCATGCTTCAGTTCCCTCTCTCACTGTGCTCTCTCTGTCAAATAAATAAAATCTTTAAAATAAATAAAGTAGGGGCGGCTGGGTGGCTCAGTGGGTTAAGCCGCTGCCTTTGGCTCAGGTCATGATATCGGGGTCCTGGGATCGAGTCCCGCATCGGGCTCTCTGCTCAGCAGGGAGCCTGCTTCCCTCTCTCTCTCTCTCTGCCTGCCTCTCCGTCTGCTTGTGATCTCTGTCAAATAAATAAATAAAATCTTTAAAATATATATATATAAATAAATAAATAAAGTAAAATAAAATACATAACAATCATAAATACTTTAACACCCAACAATACAACACTAACTTTTTTTTAAAGATTTGATTTATTCATTTGACAGAGAAAGACACAGTGAGAGGGGGAATACAAGCAGGGGGAATGAGAGAGGAAGAAGCAGGCTTCCTGGTGAGCAGAGAGACTGACACTGGCTTGATCCCAGGACCCTGGGATTATGACCTGAACTGAAGGCAGAAGCTTAACAATGAACCACCCAGGTGCCCCAGCACTGACTTTTTTTTTTTAACAATTAAAGAACTAGAATATATAACAATCTCTCAAAACTGATAAACTGATCAGATCAAAAACTAAGAAAAGATACAGAAGATTAAGGATTAAAATAATAGCTATACATCAGGACCTGCATACCAAGTATACCTGGAATATACTTTCTTTTTTACCTTATAAGGAACAGTCATAAACAATCAACCATGTATTTTAGGCTACAAAAGAAGTCTCAGTAACTGTTGAGGAAATCAGAAATCATGAACTTTAACTTCTTGACCTCCATAATTGAAGTATAGGTTTTATTTCTTAAGTATTTGAAGAATATAGGTAAATATCAAACTACTTCATCAAAATAGAAGTTTAAAAAATATTCTGGTGACCAAGAGGAATAATATTAAGGGAAACAAACCAGATATAGCAAAAACTCTCATAAGATTAAACTTTAAGAAGAGTTTTTACAATCATCTCGGTTGCAAACCTATGTTTACTAGCAGTTCATGAGAAGAAAAAGACCTTCACAGGGTAAAGTAAAAACTGTACTATAAACAGGTACATTCTTACTACACCACTGCCCTTTTGCATGCAAAGGTCACTTCACAATTCTGGAAGAACTTATACTATACATGGTATTATCTAAACTACATCTTCCTCCAGGCAGACAGAAAGAGACAGTATCAAGATGTCCCTGAATATCCTTTTCCCCAACTCTCTAGCAAACTCATTCCCTGCCATCCAAAATAAAACAAGGATGCCAACTAGCACAGCCAAGATTTAACTTGTTACTAAAGATGCTGACCAATGCAGTAAAAGTCCGAAGATATATAAAAAGTAGATGGAGAAGATGGCTGTTGTTTTCAAATGATATGACCACAAAGAAAGTTCAAAGAATATTAATAGAGAAATGAGAACTAAAAGAGTTCAGGAGAGTTGCCAGAGACATCAATGTATAAAAGTCAACAGTAAAAGGGCGCCTGGGTGGCTCAGTAGGTTGGGCCTCTGCCTTCAGCTCAGGTCATGATCCCAGGGTGCTGGGATAGAGCCCCACATCGGGCTCTTGCTCAGCGGGAAGCCTACCTCCCCCTCTCTCTCTCTGCCTGCCTCTCTGCCTACTTGTGATCTCTGTCAAATAAATAAATAAAATATTTTTTTAAAAAACAGTAAAAATAAATAAGCAAACAAATAAATAAAAATCAACAGTATTCCACTACACCATGAAAAATAAGAAATTGAAAGTAAGGTAATAGCCACAAAAGCAACCAAAAGTATACATATCTTGAAGTTAAATGAAGAAATGCCAGAGGGTTTTTAGAGAAAAATTTTAAAACATCATTAAAGGAGACTAAAAAAAAAATCTGAATAAACAAAGAGAAAAATGTTTCATAACACTGTCACATGTGCATTCACTCCAAATTAAAGTCATTGCAGAGATGGCAGGATAAGGCTGAAGATAAGGTTGCATAACAACCTAGAGCTACTGTACTCTAGCCCCTGATACTGGATCAGGACTCCTCTTCTAAACTCTTGACATGTGACCCTACCAGATTTTCTGCTGGAATGCAACAGACAACAGGGACTCACATGCCTGCTACAGCTTCTGTATCCATGAGTTTTCCCAGTGAATGCCACTCTAGCAATCCTGATGTGTCTGACCATTTTACCTTATTTGCAGGATAGATATACATATATAAACATATTAAATAGATTAAAGTAGTATTTTAATCCTATTAAAAAGAAATTTGAATTCATCCAAAAGAAGATAAAATTTTGTAGCCATTAGTACTATCTGAAATCTCAAGGTAAATGCATATTTCACCTCTCAAATGATAAACATATTTTAATGTATATATATATCTTTTTAAATTCTAACCTGCAATGTTTTCAAGCGTTTATTAAGAGGTAACTCATCTACTTCCAGAATAAAAACTTCTACTGCCATGTTCAGTTTCTGTTGCACTTCATTTCTTTTGGCAATCAAAATACTCCCTTCGTTCTGGAGAAAGAAAACAAAGAATAACAATCATTAATACACCAGCTGGTTTTTTTTTTTTATATACACACTGACCTATGTAAAAAAAAAAAAAAAACTAATGTCTTAAAGTGAGTAAAATTTAACATTACATTCTCCAAACACAGTAGCTTTTAAGACAAGCATCTTTCTCCTGAGATCACCAAACTAACAAAGAGCTTTCTTTACCTTAATTAGAAATAAGGTATTTCATAATCCTACTCTTATTTTTCCCACTATATGGACAACACTGAAATTTTTGTTTTTCTTAAAAAATTATCCAAGTTCCTATTATTAATTATACACTAACTCCCTCCTGCTCCCATTCCACCTGTCAATTCCTTCAACTACCTACCCTTCGAGATTCAGTTAATCTCCACCATGGTAAAACCTCCAATTTGTCTAAGAGGTTAGGTTTGGAAATAGGCATATGAGAGAGATCCAAGAATTCTATGCATTATCTCTATTATAGTACTTATCAAGCTACATTGAAACTATTTATATGTATATCCCACATCCAAGAGAATCATGTCTTAAACAAATCTGTGTCTCTGCTACCTATTGCAGTGTCTGCCTCATACACTAAAAAGCTTGAATTTTATATTCTTTTTTGTGTAAGTTCAACCAGGCCATTTTATAACTATACGCAAAAAAGAAAAGAATCTCATTAAAAATACATATGGCAATCAGGTTGAGGTACTGTACAAAATACATAAATGAAATAACACTAGACATAAATTAAGTTCAATAAGGGAAATAAAATGCCGGATGCCTGGATAGCTCAGGTGGTTAAGTGTCCACCTTTTGATATGAGCTCAGGCCATGGTCTCATCATGAGATCTGGCTCTGCACTAGGCATGGAACCTGCTTAAGATTCTCTCTCCCTTTCCCTCTGCCCCTCCTCACCCCTCTCTTTAAAAAAAAAAAAAAAGGCAACTCAGCAGCAGTTATAACTCTGGATTTATTCAATAATCCACTCTTCAGTCTATCAAATGAACTTTCAGGAAATGAAGCCCAAAATTAAATCCTGAAACGTAAGGGGCTGCTTTAGCAGTAAGCAGAAACAAATAAGTCCTTTTTTTTTTTTTTAATTTTTAATTTTTTTATAAACATGTATTTTTATCCCCAGGGGTACAGGTCTGTGAATCGCCAGGTTTACACACTTCACAGCACTCACCAAAGCACATACCCTCCCCAATGTCCATAACCCCACCCCCCCTTCTCCCAATCCCCCTCCCCCCAGCAACCTTCAGTTTGTTTTGTAAGATTAAGAGTCATTTATGGTTTGTCTCCCTCCCAATCCCATCTTGTTTCATTGATTCTTCTCTTACCCACTTAAGCCCCCATGTTCCCACTTAAGCCCCCATGTTTTGTTTTGTTTTTTTAAGATTTTATTTATTTGACAGAGAGAGAGAGACAGCGAAAGAGGGAACACAAACAGGAAGTGGGAGAGAGGGAAGCAGGCTTCTCACTGAGCAGGGAGCCCGATGCAGCTTCACAATTCCAGGACCCTAGAATCATGACCTGAACTGAAGGCAGATGCTTAATGACTGAGCCACCCAGGTGTCCCCAAATAACTCCTTTAAAAAAAAAAAAAATCAAAGGAGCATCTGGCTGGCTCAGTCTGGACAGCATATGACTCTTGTTCTTAGAGTCATGAGTTCGAGCTCCACATTGGGTGTAGAGATTACTTATGTAAATAAATAATTTTTTTTCTTAAATATACTAGAGGGGCACCTAGGTGGCTCAGTCAGTTAAATGTATGCCTTTGGCTCAGGTCAGGATCCCAGTGTCCTGGGATCCAGCCCCGCATCAGGCTCCTGCTCAGTGGGAAGTCTGCTTCTCCTTCTCCCACACCCCCTGTTCGTGTTCCCTCTCTCACTGCCTCTCTCTCTCTGTCAAATAAATTTTTAAAATTCTTAAAAAAAAAAAGAAAGAAAAGAAAAGACATCATGAATTACTTTAATATCAACAACATAGTTTAAATGGAAAGAGAATACACCTTGTAGTCAGACATACCTAGGTTCAAATACCGTTTTAACATTTACAACTATTTAATCTTCAGCAATTTCCTTAAACCTTGTAGGCCTCAATTTTCTCATTTATAAAATAAGAACAAAACTGTCCATTTTAAAAGTGTAAAGAAGAAGTTTATAAACTACCTAATCACATTACCTGTGTTTCATATAGATCAAACTCATTGCTTTTGTCACTTTTTTCTTCTGTAATTAGAAGTGATCAGTTAGGGTCTAACATGTAAAATGACACAAATACAGCCCCTTGTACAAATTTAACAATCCTGGAATTTCCAAAGACCTAGTTATTCTTGTTCTCGCCTACAGTCAGCTATTGCCAACTGGGCAACCTAGGTATGAACTAGGAAGACGACTTTTGGGGTACAATCCCCAGAGGTAGAAACCATAGAAACCACCAATAATTCAGATGGAGCAACTTCAAACACAAGTATGGAACTCATAGGTACTATGGAAAGTTATGATTGTGTTAAGTATCTTCATATGAAAAACAGGAGCTCTGTTCAGCTCAATATAAACTAAAGAAAATTGTGAGAGGAAATATACTTGGACCTATGCTAATAAAGATTTCATAGGAAATAATCTGCTCTTCATACCCTCCTCTACCCACAAATAACCACCTTTCAATAATGGGTGCTTAAATAGCATTTAATAGTAAGGCAGAGTCCAATACTGCACACCACTCAGACCACCACACCACTCAGACCCCAAAACAATATACATTAGCAGGTGTCACAACCACCGTGGCTTACAAGCTTCATCCCCTTCAAAAGCCACCATATTTTACAGGCATAGCTTCCAAAGTTCCTCAAGGATGGTATTCCCAGTTGCAAGAGCCTCCACCAAGCATCTGTAGTTTAAAGTTTCTCAAGTCCAGATATAAATTACCAACTAGGGAGATTTACCTAACCAATGCCGCCTAGTAACATGACTGAAATATTATTTTATTAAATTACCAAGGAAAAAGAGAAGGAATTGAACAATGGTCAAATGTTCATGCAAAAAGGGGAAAAGATTTTCTTAACACTTTATCCACAATCACCATTTATCTATCTTTTTTTAACAAGGCAAGAAAATTAGGAGTCAAAATATTAATATGAAGATGCTATAAAATTTAAAGATTTCATGCAAAGTATCACTATAATATCCACAATCTTTCCCAAATGATATCCCCATATGATCAACAAATAAAACCTTTAGAGAGAAAAATTCTGGACCCACCACATTTTCACAAGTTTGTATGTTCTTCTGAGCAAGATTGTATTCTGCCCAAATTCTCTCTAATTCAGTCAAAGAAGCTGGGATAGTAAAGCCCTCGTCATCTAACACTTGCATAGCATCTGAGAGGTCATTTCCAAAACGAACATTGATGTTGACATGTCTATTTAAAAACAAAAGCAAAAAGGAAAAGATTAAGAAATTTTTAAATTGACATGAGAAAAAGTTGCGCTTAAATAATAATGGTCTAAAGTTACAACATACAATGTTGGCTATGAAGAGGTACTTGCTAAAACCTTATACAAAATCATCAATTAACTGGCATAATTTGTAATTAAAAATATATTTGATTCATGGGGCACCTGGGTGGTTCAGTTGGTCAAGCATCAGACTCTTGATTTCAGCTCACGCCATGATCTTAGGGTCATGGGATGGAGCCCTGTGTTGGGCCCCACACGTGGCAACAAGTCTGCTTGAGATTTTCATTCTCCCTCTCCCTCTGACTCAGCCCCCCTGCTTCTGCACAGAAGCATAATAAATAAATAAATAAATAAATCTTAGAAATATATATATACATTTGAGAAAAAAATCAAATAAAACTTTATTAGAAAACTTTTACATAGATGCCCCTGAGTAGCTCAATTAGTTGGGATCTGCCTTCAGCTCATGAAGGTGATGATCTCAAGACCCTGGGATCCAGCCCCACATTGTGCTTTCTGCTCAGCAGGGAGCCTGCTTCTCCGGCTCCCCTGCCTATACCCTCTCTCTGTGTCCAATAAATAAAAATAAAAGCTTAAAAAAATAATAAAATAAAATAAAGGACAACTTTAAAAGTCTGATCATATCAAATAGACCTTCAATGCTGGTATACAGTTAGATTTCTGAACAATTCCTTAAAAATGTTAGACTTAGCTAAACTTGCTAACCAAGACTGCAAGCACCTTAGTCCTTGTATCCTATTAAACAGACTAACATTTGTAGAGTTGAAAAAAGGAAAAAAAGAAAAAAAAAAAACAGTTGGAGAAGCAAGCCAGCTACCAAAAACAACAAAGTCCATCCATATTCTTTTCTCTAGTTTCTAACAAGACAGCCACCACTCAAATAGCACATTATTTCCTCAAAAATGTACAAAAATACATTGGATTATTTTGGTCCTAAATCTGCCCCATATCTGTGGCAGTGTAGCCACTTAATTTCTGGTAGTGCCTCAAAAGTTAATAGGGCTCCAAAACTGCTAGAACTTATACAGGAATTCAGTAAAGTGTCAGGATATAAAATCAATGCACAGAAATCAGTTGCATTTCCCTACACCAACAGCAAGACAGAAGAAAGAGAAATTAAGGAGTCAATCCCATTTACAATTGCACCCAAAACCATAAGATACCTAGGAATAAACCTAACCAAAGAGACACAGAATCTATACTCAGAAAACTATAAAGTACTCATGAAAGAAATTGAGGAAGACACAAAGAAATGGAAAAATGTTCCATGCTCCTGGATTGGAAGAATAAATATTGTGAAAATGTCTATGCTACCTAAAGCAATCTACACATTTAATGCAATTCCTATCAAAGTATCATCCATCTTTTTCAAAGAAATGGAACAAATAATTCTAAAATTTATATGGAACCAGAAAAGACCTCGAATAGCCAAAGGGATATTGAAAAAGAAAGCCAACGTTGGAGGCATCACAATTCCGGACTTCAAGCTCTATTACAAAGCTGTCATCATCAAGACAGCATGGTACTGGCACAAAAACAGACACATAGATCAATGGAACAGAATAGAGAGCCCAGAAATAGACCCTCAACTCTATGGTCAACTAATCTTCGACAAAGCAGGAAAGAATGTCCAATGGAAAAAAGACAGCCTCTTCAATAAATGGTGCTGGGAAAATTGGACAGCCACATGCAGAAAAATGAAATTGGACCATTTCCTTACACCACACACAAAAATAGACTCAAAATGGATGAAGGACCTCAATGTGCGAAAGGAATCCATCAAAATCCTTGAGGAGAACACAGGCAGCAACCTCTTCGACCTCAGCCGCAGCAACATCTTCCTAGGAACAACGCCAAAGGCAAGGGAAGCAAGGGAAAAAATGAACTATTGGGATTTCATCAAGATCAAAAGCTTTTGCACAGCAAAGGAAACAGTTAACAAAATCAAAAGTCAACTGACAGAATGGGAGAAGATATTTGCAAACGACATATCAGACAAAGGACTAGTGTCCAGAATCTATAAAGAACTTAGCAAACTCAACACCCAAAGAACAAATAATCCAATCAAGAAATGGGCAGAGGACATGAACAGACATTTCTGCAAAGAAGACATCCAGATGGCCAACAGACACATGAAAAAGTGCTCCATATCACTCGGCATCAGGGAAATACAAATCAAAACCACAATGAGATATCACCTCACACCAGTCAGAATGGCTAAAATCAACAAGTCAGGAATTGACAGATGCTGGCGAGGATGTGGAGAAAGGGGAACCCTCCTACACTGTTGGTGGGAATGCAAGCTGGTGCAGCCACTCTGGAAAACAGCATGGAGGTTCCTCAAAATGTTGAAAATAGAACTGCCCTATGACCCAGCAATTGCAGTACTAGGTATTTACCCTAAAGATACAAATGTAGTGATCCAAAGGGGCACGTGCACCCGAATGTTTATAGCAGCAATGTCCACAATAGCCAAACTATGGAAAGAACCTAGATGTCCATCAACAGATGAATGGATCAAGAAGATGTGGTATATATACACAATGGAATACTATGCAGCCATCAAAAGAAATGAAATCTTGCCATTTGCGACAACATGGATGGAACTAGAGCGTATCATGCTTAGCGAAATAAGTCAAGCAGAGAAAGACAACTATCATATGATCTCCCTGATATGAGGAAGTGGTGATACAACATGGGGGCTTAAGTGGGTACGAGAAGAATAAATGAAACAAGATGGGATTGGGAGGGAGCCAAACCATAAGTGACTCTTAATCTCACAAAACAAACTGAGGGTTGCTGGGGGGAGGGGGTTTGGGAGAAGGGGGTGGGATTATGGACATTGGGGAGGGTATGTGCTTTGGTGAGTGCTGTGAAGTGTGTAAACCTGGTGATTCACAGACCTGTACCCCTGGGGATAAAAATATATGTTTATAAAAAATAAAAAATTAAAAGTCAAAAAAAAAAAAAGTTAATTAGGCTCTAGAGGAACAAAATTACTCAAACTATCTAGAGGCTTACAAACCAGATGACAGCTGATGGATTTATACTGGAGAATACAAATTTCCACTGGACAAAACAGCAACACACAATATTAATTCAGATGAACATCTTCTTATTGTTTCCAAGTATTTGAGAAAATGAGTAACTGATTTAAGTACTTTGTGTAGCATGAAAACTTGAGAACTATTTTTTCCCACATTCCAGAAAAGAGGGAGAAATTATCCCTAACCAGCAATAAGACAATCATCTATTAATATAAAATACCTACATAAATCATATACAGAGTCTGACAAATGCTTAATAAACTCTGCACAAGGATTCCTAACCAATTTCTTCTCTCCTGATTCCATGAAGACCATTTTTCTTCTGACTGTACGAAAACCACTTTTTTCTTTCAAATCTTTAGTTTGGATATAGGCCTAAAAATAACACCAAGCAATAAAAATAGGCATAGTAGTTTCCCATCAAACTACCACTTAGAACTTGTGTTGGTTTTTAATTTCATTCTCACAGATGACTTTATAACCATATATAACTCCATGTAGTAACAAAGGAATGCTGACACAAACACTATAAAATTCAGCTCAAGCTAAGTGTTTTTAGTTTCTCTCTTTTAAAGGCATAAAAATATAAAGATCAAGTGTCAAAGGAAAAATGATGAGTATAGAATTTAAACAAAGCACAAACTAATCAGCAATTATTTTAAATTATCTTTCTCGAGGTCCCTGGGTGGCTTAGTCAGGTAAGCATCTGAATCTTGATTTCAGCTCAGGTCATGATCTCAGGGGTGAAACTGAGCCCCAAGTCAGGCTCTGTGCTCAGCATGGAGTCTGCTTGAGATTCTCTTTCTCTCTCCCTTCTTTCCCTCTGCCCCTCCCTCTGCTTGTATATTCTCTCTATAAATAAATCTTTAAAATAAGTGAAAATTAAAAGTATCCTTATCAAAAATATGCTTTTACTTACCTAATTTCTTTCAACATTTCAACCTTAGCTGCCAGATTTTCCATTCTGGTACCTACACGAGTCTTCAGAGTGCTTTCTAAGTGTTTAGTCAAATCCATGGTAGTCGCTTTCTCTTGCTGCAACAAAAAACAAGCACATCCCTAGTGAATCTCGAACAAGAAACTATATTTCTACTGTCACTTAAATACTTTTAAGGCATAAATAAAATTTTAAAGATTAAAAAATATTTGGGTACCTGGGTGGCTCTTGTTGGTGAAACCTGGAGCTCTTGATCTCGGGGACATGAGTTTGAGCCCCATACTGGGCATAGAGATTACTTTTTAAAAATTGGGGAGCACCTAGGTGGTTCAGTGGGTTAAGCATCCAACTCTTTATTTTGGCTCAGGGAATGATGGGGTCATGAGTCCAAGCCCACATGGGGCTCCATGCTCAGTGTGGAGTCTGTTTGAGATTCTTTCTCTCCTCCCAGCCTCCCCCTACTCATGTTCTCTCAATCTTGCTCTAAAATAAATAAATAAATCCTTTGAAACAAAGTTTTCTTTTTATATATTAAACCACAGGACAACTTATTTTCCTACTAGTTTGGATCTGAAAAAGATAAATCTATTCCAGGCTTCTACCTTCACACAAATCATAGACTCTTTATCTTTCATTCTAATAAAAAGCCAAATAGAAAGAAATTTCATATACTTTGTCTCAGTAGTTAAATTTTAAAAAGATAAGTAAAAGATCCCTAGAGACATGAGATCATTATCAATGACAACTTTTTTTTTTTTACAAAGTCCTGTGTCATTTTACATTGCAAAACAACCAAAAACATCACTTCCCTGACCTAAGCTAGATTAAACTCCCTAATTCTGAATAGTAACTCAAGTACAAATGTACCGTGATTATCTAAAATAATGTATAGAGCAGTAATATCATTAAAGACTTAGCAGCTTTATTCTAATTATACTCCAAGCCAGATTATTACATAAACATAGAAATTTTATTCAGCATTTATACAATATGATCCTTAGTCCTCACATTCTCTCCAATTCTCTAGTTAAATAAAAAGAGAGAACCAGCAGATACTGAATGCTTATGCTTATTACTAGTATGATACAATCAGGTATGTTCATGTCCTTCGGCTCCCATTTGTTAAGTAGGATGACCATGAAGAATCAGTTATATTTGTTTTTAACTGTTTATATCTACTAGAATTTGTATTATAATTATTCAAAAATTACATAAATCTAGAAATAGGAGTAGGAAAATAAAAAGTTTTTTTATCTTTGCAAATGTACTTAATGTTTTACAAAGATATTAAACAAATCTTCAATACAAATTACTAATGAATTATATGTGTAAGAAAACTTTAAAATACTGAGGTAAAGAATCATGTAGATCTAAAAGAATTGTGAAATTAAACTGGTTCTCAAGGCTATTATTAGTCAACTTATATTTTTAAAAAAATGAAAATAGTATGGTTTTTAAGACAAAGAACAAATAAGACAACAGATGGCAAATTCAAACCCAACCACATCAATAATTACAATAAATGAAAACTAGATTAACACTCCAATTAAAAGATAGGAGATTATAAATTGGGATAAAAAGGCTTAGTTTCAACTATATGTTGCTCATAAGACATACTTACTAGATATAAAAAGACATAAAAATTAAAGGATGGAAAAGATATACCACGCAAATATGGCTATATTAATATCAGGTAATGTGAACTTCAGTGCAGGGAGCATTCCCAGCAATAAACAGTGATATTGCATAAAGATGATTCAGGAAGACACTATTCTAACTGTGTATCCAACTAATAACAAAGTCTCAACTCCACCAAGTAAAACTTAACAGAAAAAAGGAAGAAACAGAGAAAACCACAATAATATATGGAGATTTCAACACTCCTCTCTGGGAACTGATAGAACAAGTAGACAGAAAAATCTGTCCAAATACAAAAGACTTCAACAATAATCTCAGCTCCTTTGATTTTATGCACAAAACACTCTACCACACAACTGTAGAATATACACAGTTTTTTTTTTTAAAGATTTTATTTATTTATTTGACAGAGAGAGATCACAAGTAGGCAGAGAGGCAGGCAGAGAGAGAAGGAAGCAGGCTCTCTGCTGAGCAGAGAGCCCGATGCAGGGCTCAATCCCAGGACTCTGGGATCATGACCTGAGCTGAAGGCAGAGGCTTTAACCCACTAAGCCACTCAGGCGCCCCTACACAATTTTTTAAAGTACATGGGAACACTTCCAAAGACAAATCATATGCTGGGTAATAAAACAAATCACAGTAAATTTAAAAGAAGTGAAACCAAAGAAAGTTTGCTCCCTAATAAAAAGAGATTAACTAAAACTCAGTAACAAAAATATACTGGGGGGAGGGGATCTCCAAATATCTGAAAATTAGACAATGTATTTCAAATAACTCATGATTCAAACAAAAATCACAGAATTTTAAAAACATGTTTAATTAAGAAAAACAAAGTATCAAAATCTGTGGCCTACAGATAAAGCAGTACTTAAAAAGAAGTATCTTTAGGAGTGGTTGGGTGGCTTAGTGGCTTAAGCTTCTACCTTTGGCTCAGGTAAGGATCTCAAGGTCCTGGGATCCAGCCCCATTTTGGGCTCTCTGCTCAGTGGGTAGCCTGTTTCCTGCCCCCTCTGCCTGCCTCTCTGCCTACTTGTGATCTCTCTCTCAGTCAAATAAATAAATAAGATCTTTTTAAAAAATTATCTTTAAATGTTCTAAAAGAACAAAAGATCAAAAATGATATGAATTTCCATCTGAAGAAGATAGAAGGGCAAATTAAAGAGGAAAGAAGGTAATCGTAAACTAAAAAAAAAAAAAATCAATTAATAAAATAAAAAAGAAATAAATTTTTAAAACCAACAGATACAGAAATCAGTACTTTGAAAGCATTAAAAACTTCAGGTTTCTGGTCCAGCATGCAAAAAGCCTGAAAGTCACTACACCATCCTAACAACAAATAAAAAGCTGAACATACTGAAAAAATCAACAAGCCTTCTTAGATCTTTAAGAAAGAAGACGTCATATCACCACCGCTATTCAACACAGTACTAGAAGTCCTAGCCTCAGCAATCAGACAACAAAAAGAAATTAAAGGCATCCAAACAGGCAAAGAAGAAGTTAAACTCTCACTCTCTGCAGATGATATGATACTATATGAGGAAAACCCAAAAGACTCCACTCCAAATCTGCTAGAACTTGTACAGGAATTCAGTAAAGTGTCAGGATATAAAATCAATGCACAGAAATCAGTTGCATTTCTTTACACCAACATGACAGAAGAAAGAGGAATTAAGGAGTCCATCTCATTTACAATTGCACCCCAAACCATAAGATACCTAGGAATAAACCTAACCAAAGAGGCAAAGAATCTGTACTCAAAAAACTATAAAGTACTCATGAAAGAAACTGAGGAAGACAAAAAAATGGAAAAATATTCCATGTTCATGGATTGGAATAACAAATATTGTGAAAATGTCTATGCTACCTAAAGCAATCTACACATTTAATGCAATCCCTATCAAAATACCATCCATTTTTTCCAAGGAAATGGAACAATTAGTCCTAAAATTTATATGGAACCAGAAAAGACCTCGAATAGCCAAAGGAATATTGAAAAAGAAAGCCAAAGTTGGTGGCATCACAGTTCCAGACTTCAAACTCTATTACACAGCTGATATCATCAAGACACATGGTATGGTATTTGGTTGGTATGGTACTGGCACAAAAACAGACACGTAGATCAATGGAACAGAAGAGGGAGCCCAGAAATAGACCCTCAATTCTATGGTCAACTAATCTTCGACAAAGCAGGAAAGAATGTCCAATGGAAAAAAGACAGCCTCTTCAACAAATGGTGTTGGGAAAATTAGACAGCCACACGCAGAAAAATGAAATTGGACCATTTCCTTACACCACACACAAAAATAGACTCAAAATGGATGAAGGACCTCAATGTGAGAAAGGAATCCATCAAAATCCTTGAGGAGAACACAGGCAGCAACCTCTTCGACCTCTGCCGCAGCAACTTCTTCCTAGGAACATCATCAAAGGCAATAGAAGCAACGGCAAAAATGAACTATTGGGACTTCATCAAGATCAAAAGATTTTGCACAGCAAAGGAAACAGTTAACAAAACCAAAAGACAACTGACAGAATGGGAGAAGATATTTGCAAATGACATAGCAGATAAAGGGCTAGTATCCAAAATCTATAAAGAGTTTAGAAAATTCAACACTCAGGGGCGCCTGGGTGGCTCAGTGGGTTAAGCCACTGCCTTCGGCTCAGGTCATGATCTCAGGGTCCTGGGATCGAGTCCCACATCAGGCTCTCTGCTCCACAGGGAGCCTGCTTCCTCCTCTCTCTCTCTGCCTGCCTCTCTGCCTACTTGTAATCTCTCTCTGTCAAATAAAAAAATAAAAAATCTTTAAAAAAAAAAAAAAAGAAAGAAAATTCAACACCCAAAGAACAAATAATCCAATCAAGAAATGGGCAGAAGACATAAACAGACATTTCTGCAAAGAAGACATCCAGATGGCCAACAGACACATGAAAAATTGCTCCACATCACTCGGCATCAGGGAAATACAAATCAAAACCATAATGAGATACCACCTCACACCAGTCAGAATGGCTAAAATTAACAAGTCAGGAAATGACAGATGCTGGTGAGGATGCGGAGAAAGGGGAACCCTCCTACACTGTTGGTGGGAATGCAAGCTGGTGCAGCCATTCTGGAAAACAACCTGGAGGTTCTTCAAAAAGTTGAAAATAGAGCTACCTTACAACCCAGCAATTGCACTATTGGGTATTTACCCTAAAGATACAAACGTAGTGATCCGAAGGGGCACGTGCACCCAAATGTTTGTAGCAGCAATGTCCACAATAACCAAAATATGGAAAGAACCTAGATGTCCAAATACAGATGAATGGATAAAGAAAATGTGGTATATATCTACAATGAAGGACTATGCAGCCATCAAAAGAAATGAAATCTTGGGTGCCTGGGTGGCTCAGTGGGTTAAGCCGCTGCCTTTGGCTCAGGTCATGATCTCGGGGTCCTGGGATCGAGTCCAGCATCGGGCACTCTGCTCAACAGGGAGCCTGCTTCCCTCTCTCTCTCTCTCTCTCTGCCTGCCTCTCCGTCTACTTGTGATTTCTCTCTGTCAAATAAATAAATAAAATCTTAAAAAAAAAAAAAAGAGGGGCACCTGGGTGGCTCAGTGGGTTAAGCCACTGCCTTCCGCTCAGGTCATGATCTCAGGGTCCTGGGACTGAGTCCCACATCAGGCTCTCTGCTCAGCAGGGAGCCTGCTTCCTCCTCTCTCTCTCTCTGCCTGCCTCTCTGCCTACTTGTGATCCCTCTCTGTCAAATAAATAAATAAAATCTTTAAAAAAAAATTTAAAAAAAAAGAAAAAGAAAAAGAAATGAAATCTTGCCATTTGCAATGATGTGGATGGAACTAGAGAGTATTATGCTTAGCGAAATAAGTCAATTGGAGAAAGACAACTATCATACGATCTCCCTGATATGAGGAAGTGGAGATGCAATGTTGGGGGTCTGGAGGGTAGGAAAGAATAAATGAAACAAGATGGGATTGGGAGGGAGACAAAAGATAAGAGATTCTTAATGTCACAAAACAAACTGAGGAGGACTGGGGGGAGTGGGGAGGGAGAGGGTGGTGGGCTTATGGATACTGGGGAGAGTATGTGCTACGGTGAATGTTGTTAAGTGTGTAAACCTGGCGATTCACAGATCTGTACCCCTGGGGCTAATAATACATTATATATTTATAAATAAATAAATAAAAAATAAAGAAAGATAAGGTCACAGGACAAACTACTACCCCCAAAACTGGAGAGACTGGGAAACAAAAGCCATTCACAACTTACAAGGAACAGCAACCTCTGAGGGAACCAGTCTCAAATAGGTAAACCTCAACTTCAAATGACAACACTGAAGACTTACTGTGAACAACTCAGTTAAAAACTCCAGGCAGACCCGGTCACCAGGATGCCTTCAGTTTTATGAGTTTTACCCCCAGGATCTCTACCATGTTCTCACAGAGAAATAAAAGAGAAAAATCCCCTCCAGCTTCCAAAAGGGAAAGGCGGAAAGGAAACATTTTACACCAGAGTATTCTATTTTTAACAAGATCTAACCTCAGGGAAACTATATATTTTTTAAGATTTATTTGACAGAAAGAGAGAGAGAGAAAGAGAGGGTGTGCACATAAGCAAAGGCAGAAAGGGAGAATATATACTAAAAGACAAAAAAAAAACACTTGGAAGAGACAAATCAAGAATCAGACTCAGACAGGGCATGGATAGATGCTCAAACTGTCAGACCAGAAATTTTAAACATGACATGATTAATATGCTAAGGGCTCTAGTATGTAAGTAAGTAGACAGCATGCAAGAACAGAAAGACAATGAGAGATCAAAAACACTAGAGCAGAGATGAACACGTTTGATGCACTTATCAGTAGATGGGATGTGGCTGAGGAAAGAATCTCTAATCCAAGTTACATGAATGTATATACCCACTAAAAGACCCATACAAAAATATTCACAATGGCTTTACTCTTAACAACTAAAAACCAGAAACAAACACCCTAAATACAAACTGTGGTATATTGCTACAATGGACTACTACTCAGTAATAAAAATGAACAAACATAATATACACAACATAAATAAATGTCACAACAATTATGTTCAGTGAATGAAGCCAGACACAAAAGAACATGTATCAGAGGATTCCTTTTATGAAATACAGGACCAGGAAAACTAAACTATGGTGATATAAATCAGAATAGTGGTTGCCTTGAGTGGGAGGAAAAGTGGTTAGACTGTCGGGAGGCAACAAGGAACTTTCTGAAGTGGAAATGAGCATTTTATATCTTTTGAGTAGGTAAAGTAGATGGCCTGTGATCCATTTATACTCTTCACGGAAGAGGACAGGGGAATACCCCCCGAAACAAAAATAAAAGGCAGGTGACTAATCTCCTTATGAACTAGACCTCAAAGAAACAGATTGTATTCTAAGAAGAGACCTTCTCTGAAATGCCCATCCTTAGGAGGATGTCCCCAGATAAAAGGTTAGTTATGGGGCGCCTGGGTAGCTCAGTCAGTTAAATAACCAGACTCTTGATTTTGGCTCAGGACATGATCTCAGAGTTGTGAGACTGGGCTCGGTGCTCAGCAGGGAGTCTTCTTGGATTCTCCCCTCTCCCTCCGCTTCTCACCTCTCCCCCAGCCTAGAGCACAGTCTCCCTCTCTCTCTAAAATAAATAAATAAATCTTTAAAATACAAACAAGAGGTTATAATGGACAGTACCCAAATTTATAGATTTATGAGGCAGAGCTCCCTGGAGAATGCCACCTATGGATTTAAAGGCTGAAAATTGAGTTCAATTATCAATGATCAATGATTTAATCAATCTGACCTAATAAAAGCTTCATTTAAAACAAAACATAACACAAAAAAACAAAACCCTCCAAATAAGTAGGTTTGGGGGAGCTTCCAGATTGGTGAACAAATCCATGTATTGGTAGAGTGGTAGGCTAAGAAACCCCCAGTTCCCCTACTCCACCTTTCACTCCCATCATAACTTCCTCTATGCATCTCTTCCTTTTATTTCGTTGTTCCTGCATTATATCCTTTATAATAAAATTGTAATCATAAGTATAGCACTTTCCTGAGTTCTTGAGTTGTTTTAGTGGATTACTGAACAAGGTAGTAGGGATCATAGGAGCTCTCAAATTTACAGGCAGAAGTGTAGGTAGCCTGGGAACCTGATGGTGGCTGGAATCTGAACTGGAAGAAGTCTTATGGGACTGAGTCCTTAATTTGTGGGGTCTGTGCCAACTCCTGGTATTTAGTATCACAAATAAATTGTGGGACATCCAGTTGGTGAAGGTGCACTGGAGAACAGTGTTAGGGTGGCACATTTAGGGTAAGAAAAAACTCACACATTTGAAAAAGAGACAATATTCTTGGGGGGGGGGGCGGTAAATGCCCTGAATCCAAGCAACCTTGAGAGCTAACTACCATAAAAGGAAATATATGCAGATAAAGGAGCCTCTTAAGCAACACAAGGATGCAGATTAAGCAATTTAAGAGATTTATCATCCAAAATGCAATGCACAAGCCTAAACTAGGATCCCAACTGGAAGAAGCTAAGAGGCAATCATAGAACAATCCAGGAAATCTGAACACTGGATATTAAAAGATATTAAGGAATTACTGTTAATTTTTAAATATGAATAATATTACAGTTGTCTTTTTCAAAGTTATATTCTAGTAGAGGCAGACACTAACTAAAACATATACAGTAGAGTATTATGAATGAGATTTGTTTTAAAATAACTCTGGGGCACCAGGGTGGCTTAACTGGTTAAGAGTGTGCCTTCAGCTCAGATCATGATCCTAGGGTCCTGGAATTAAGCCCTGCATCAGGCTCTCTACTCAGTGGGGAGTCTGCTTCTCCCACCCCTCTGCCCCTGCTCATGTGCACACGCGCGCACACGTGCGCTCTCTCTCTCTCTCACTCTCTCAAATAAATAAATAAATATCTTAAAATAAAATAACTCAGGAGGTATAGTTTTTTTGTTTTGTTTTGTTTTTCTAAAGACTGCCCTTGTGTCTAGTAATTGTAAAAACCAGGTGATGAATACACTAGGTTAATTATTCAACTCTCTCTCCTTCTGCAATGTATGAAATTTC
The DNA here is from genome assembly GCF_964662115.1 of Mustela nivalis. Lineage (NCBI taxonomy): Eukaryota > Metazoa > Chordata > Mammalia > Carnivora > Mustelidae > Mustela > Mustela nivalis. The sequence goes on from NC_139031.1 coordinate 49,570,540, forward strand.
CCACAGTTAAAAGCTTTTAAAAGAGGGGCGCCTGGGTGGCTCAGTGGGTTAAACCTCTGCCTTCGGCTCAGGTCATGATCTCAGGGTCCTGGAATCAAGCCCCACATTGGGCTCTCTGCTCAGTGGGGAGCCTGCTTCCCCCTCTCTCTCTCTGCCTGCCTCTCTGCCTACTTGTGATCTCTCTCTGTCAAATAAACAAATAAAACCTTTAAAAAAAAAAAAAAAGCTTTTAAAAGAACATAAAAGGAAATGTAAATGAGAGATTATTAATCTTTCAAACATTCAAAGAAATCCAAAGATGATTAGTTTGGAGTATAAGAAAAAATTTCATCTGTAAACAAATATAAAGGAGAAAAGAGGGAGGATGGGAGAGAAAGGGAAGAAAACAAAAAGTGCCAGCAAATTAAACAAAGAAGAGCAGATGAGTATACAGATCACCCAGATGGTCATTCTTTACCTTATACCAGTGAATATACCATACCTGAAGCTCCTGGGCCGTCTGTTCTACTTTGGATTGTAGAGCTTTATAACTTTCAAGAAGAACCTCCTTCTCATTTTTAAGCCTTTCATTTTCTTCAATCAGTTTCTGGTCCTGCTTAATTTTTGCCAGGCTGACATTAGATCCTAAATTAAAGTCTCCAATAGTCAAATTTTCCCTATTAAAAACAAATTCACTTATTTTAAAAACCAAACTCTGTTAAGAGTGACAGAGATCATAAATCTAAATGAAATCATCTTGAGAATATATCTTAAGTTAATTTTGAAAACTAATTTAAAATCTTTATCTAGTTCAACATTTAAAAATATTTTAATGCAAACTAGTTTTCATAAAATTATACTTCAAAAACAATGCTGCCAACACTCAAATATATTCCAACTTATAGCAGTATCAACTCCAGCAAATACAGTAAAAAGGATTCATTATCAGTTTCTTCCAATTTCTCCTCCCCATGAACTCCACTCTATTTGACAAGTTTTGTTTCTACAATCCCAAAAACAGCTACATAACCCAAGACATGGCATCATGGCTTGGATCATGACACAGAAGTTTATAAATGGTTTGGTACTTAGAAACATTATACATGGCTTTATGCTTCAAACTTATAATTCAAGATTTTCTAAAAAGTGAATTCCCTTTATAATAATCAAGTTATCACAGGAAGAACAAAGAGTTTCTCTTTTGTTAAAAAGGAAAGTTAATTCCCTATAACTCATTAAAATATTCTTAAAGCAATAGGAAAACTTCAAAGTTTATCTGAAATTCTGGCTGTGCCTGGATAATTCAGATTTAGGAGTATTTTTATATTTTTGGTAAACATATTCAGAAGAATTAATATGAAGAGCTGGCATGTGAACTTTAAATAACAGGAATAATTTTTCTTTCAAAATGGCTCCTATGAAAAATTCCTACAAAAGCTGAGAGGAATACACATTTAAGAAAAATAGAAATGAGTATCATCCCTCAAAATCCTGACATAGATGAGGATTCCAAAAACATAAAGCTTGACTTCTACTATGACAAGAGCTTTACCAAGAATTAGAAACTAGTTGACTGAAAACCCCACGACAGTCTTACTTTGGAAATGTCACATGATTTCCTGCATCATTTTCATTCTTCGAGTCAAGAGTCATCCTCCCACTTAAGCGCCCCTTTGGCCGGGTGAAGGCTGACTGGTTTGATCTATGGCCCCATGAGGGAATAGGGCTTTTGAGGTTCCTGAGGACAAGCTGACCATGATCTGATTTTTTTTCCTCACAGGTGTTACTGCTGGAAGTGAGTTTGCTTTTCTCTGCAAATCCTTTCTTAGCCACCTCCTCCCCTATATCCACACTGCCATACTCAGCCTGAGCAATAACTGTTCCATCTTGATAGGTTGCTTTAATTCTCATTTTTATCTCCTTTTCAAAAATCAAGCTCCCCAAAAAGGTTCTGCCCTAAGAAAGATGGGGGAGGAAAAAAGATGTAAACCAACGACGCCAACATGTCCTTCTTCACTTATTTTTTTTCTACCCAGTTTTTCAAACAATCATACTTCTTCATTCGAAAACTCTTACCTTGTTATTGGCTATAAGCAAATATACTCCTCCATGTGTATGAATATATTCTAATTACACATTTAGAGGAGAAATCTTCTTTTCCAGAAGTAGAGTTAATACCTGTATAGGCAGCCATATCCATAAATTTTAAAATGTGTACCAATTAAATACCCTAGAATAACTGTTTTAAACCAAGCAGAAAGTGTTGACCATTTTTGGTCCCAATGAAATGAAATTGCGTCTTAAGGAGTACAGCACATAGAAATTAATTCTGGTATCTAAAAAAAGCACTCAAATTCAACAAAACTTTACAAATAGCTTTATAGGAGCACTGGGATGGCTCAGTTGGTTAAGCATCTGCCTTCAGATCAGATCATGATCCCAGGTTCCTGGGATTAAGCCCCATGTTGGGCTCCCTGCTCAGTGGGGAGCCTGCTTCTCAGTCTCCTGCTTGTGCTTGTTCTGTGTGTGTGTGTATGTGTGTGTGTGTATCAAATACATAAATAAAATCTTTTAAAAATAAATAAATAAAAATAGTTTTACAAGCAGAATTAGGTACTCTGGTTAGGGGCACCTGGCTGGCTCTTGAGCTCAAGAGTTTTGGGTTTGAGCCCATGCTAGGGGCTTAAAAACAAAATCCTTAAAAAAAAAAAAAAAAAGAGGTACTCTGGTTTTATAGTAAGAAAGGATCAGAAGAGGAAAAAAACAAGCAGGAAACAATACCAATGATAATCCAGGTACTAAGAGCATAAAGACCAAACTAGGGGTGCCTGGGTGGCTGTCAGTTAAGTGTCCACCTTTGGCTCAGGTCATGATCCCAGCATCCTGGGATCCAGCCCCATGAGCCCCACAGCAGTCTCCCTACTTAGCCTACTTCTCCCTCTCCCTCTACCCCTTCCTACCCATGCTTAAGTTCTCTCTCTCTGTCTCTCAAATAAATATTTTTTTTAAAGAGACCAAACTAAAAATTAGCAAATAAACAAGCTGACCACATTTAAATAAAAAAGAGGAGGAAGAAAGGGAAGAGGGAAAAAAGAGGATAAAGAAAAAAATTTCAAAGTCCAAAGAAGAGGAGGAGGAAGAACAGACAGAAAAAAAAAAATTCAAGGTCCAAGAAACTAATTAACATTGGTAAGGAGTAATTATATTCTCTTTTTTTAACTATACAGTATTATAAAGTGTAGAAATGAGACTTATGTTAAAGCTCTTAACTTTTTCTATGCCATGGGCTCCTTTAATCGGGCTGGTGAAACTTTTAGAATTCTTCTCAGAAAAATGCTTTTTAAATGCATAAAATAGGGGTGCCTGAGTGGCTCAGTCAGTTAAGCATCTGCCTTCATTTAGCTCAGGTCATGATCTCAGGGTCCTGGAATGGAGCCCCGCATCAGCTCCTTGCTCAATGGGGTAGCCTAGTTCTCCCTCTCCCTCTGCCCCTCCCCACCCCTTGCTTGTGTTCTAAGAAATGAACAAAAAACTTAAATAAATAAATGAAATGAAAAATACATAGAATTACAAAGAAAATTATTTCACTGTGATACATTTTAACCCCAAGTTAAGAACCCCTGGACCTAGAAGGGTACATCTGTAAGAGCAGAAGGCAAACTGTAAATGCTCATCATTAACCATTCAAAAATATATATATTTTTTTAATCCACAAACCAAAATGACATAGTATTTTAAGTTTACAAAAACACGGGCTTTATAAATCTTTCAAGTCATAAAATTCTTAAACACACACATCTTAAACACATGAGAGGCTTGAATTTACCAAGAATACCAATACAGATAGTAAAGATGGTTCAGAAGGCATCACCAACAAATGAGATCAAGCAAGCAAAACTAACAAACTCAAAATATAATTCATAAAAATAGATCAGATTAAGATTTTGATCAATCAGGGGCGCCTGGGTGGCTCAGTGGTTTGGGCTGCTGCCTTTGGCTCGGGTCATGATCTCAGGGTCCTGGGATCGAGCCCCGCGTCGGGCTCCCTGCTCCGCGGGAAGTCTGCTTCCCTCTCTCTCTCTCTCTGCCTGCCTCTCTGCCTACTTGTGATCTCCGTCTTTCAAATAAATAAATAAAATTAAAAAAAAAAAAAAAGATTTTGATCAATCAGAATCTGGTTTGGGGTTAACCTCTTTCAAACAAAAACCTTTGGTTTCAACTGATGTGACATTGTTGGGGTTTGGGAGCAAACCATCAAGAAAGAACTTTTGAGGTGTCTTCAGTGCAAAAAATGGTTTATTAAAGCACAGGGACAAGATATGTGGGCAGAAAGAACTGCACTGGGGTCATGAGGAGTGGCCCATTTTATACTTTCAAATTGGGAGAGGGGTCAGGGAAAGCGCAAGTGTCTAAGGATTTGGAAGCAAAGTTTCCAGGACCTTGAGGGGCTAGCTGTTGTCAGGAAAAGGTTATTTGCTACTGTCTAGTAAAAACTTAGTCAGGAGACCCTTCAGATGTCTATCAGTGTGCCATACTCTTGGAGGATGACTGCTAACATATATCTTGGGAAGAACAGGTGGGTAGAGATAAAGGAAGTTTCCAAAGGAATTTTTACATGTTAAAGGAGACTTGCAGGACTTTGGAGGTCAGACTAATAACATGGAGGCAGCTGAGTTCCTAGAAGGACACTCTGCCTGTGTCAAGGACTTGTCAATGGCTGTAAATTTTAAAGAAATTTAATTTTTTTCCTTTGCCTTTGTTCACACCATCACCTTTATGCTGAAAATCTATCTAAAATCAAGTACAACTTCTACTCCTAACCAATGTTAATAGAAATAACAATGTCTGAAAATTATTGCTGGAATATATATAAAATTATTAATATTTTGAGAAACTCTGTCTTTGGGCAACATATGGATTTAGATGGAAATAATCTACTTTCTACAAGAGGTCTAATTACCTAAAGCTGAATGCACTAAAGGTATACTACTCCTTGCTTAAAATGTTATGCAAAAATCTAATATTTAAGACTCTTCCCTGAAGTCAAATTCCATTTAAGTTATGATCACCAATCACATTTAGTTGTTCAACAAAATTCTCCCTGAATTATACAGAATCAGAAAAACAATATCTTAAACTTGGAATAAAATCTAAGTTCTCTTAAATTCTAATTAACAAAAAGAATGACCAAGTACATGGGTTTTTTAATAATTATACTTTACCATAAAAATATATATTCTAGGGGTGCCTGGGTGGCTCAGTGGGTTAAAGGGTCTGCCTTCAGCTCAGGTACTGATCTCAGGGTCCTGGGATTGAACCCCACATTGGGCTCTCTGCTCAGCAGGGAGTCTGCTTCCTCCTTTCTCTTTGCCTGCCTCTCTACCTACTTGTGATCTCTGTCTGTCAAATAAATTAATAAAATCTTTAAAAGTGTATATATATATTCTATATATTCTTTTCTTAAATGTCAAATATTTAATTTTTATGTTGAGAAATATATTATAGTTCTCATTAAATCTTGCATGCCGGAAAGAGAGATCTATTTATTTTTAAAATATAGGTATTTAAAAGGCTTAAATAAGATTTATCTTTAAAATAAATCTGATCACTGTCTTAGAACACATAACCTTCAATGATTAAAAAATGATGATGCTGGGTGCCTGGATGGGTTAAGCCTCTGCCTTCGGCTCAGGGCATGGTCCCAGGGTCCTTGGATTGAGCCCCTCATCCGGGCTCTCTGCTCAGCGGGGAGACTGCTTCCCCCTCCCCCTCTGCCTGCCTCTCTGGCCTACTTGTGATCTCTCTCTCAGTCAAATAAATAAATAAGATCTTTTT